>NC_142649.1:5660000-6285000 GCF_055504915.1 Nelumbo nucifera | reverse complement strand
CCCGAGTATAGTTGATAAAACTATTTCAAATATTAATTTGAATTGGGAGGGTTATCGTAGACAGCTACAATCTTAGGTTGTAAATGTACTTGCTACCACCATTTCACATCAAAAGACGTGTAATTATCAAGTAGGAGAATTCTGCATGTGAGCATTATCTCTGGTGATATTGTTGGCTGATTTGTATGTGCCAAACTTAATTACAAATTTCTGGGCACAATGTAACAATAAATGTTTGGACGGCTTTGATGCAACATTGTTGGTATAATAGTATAACATGTATTTTTGTAACTGTTTTTTTTTCCTTTTTGGTTTTACCTTGTTAGGGTCAACTCAATATAAGCTTTCCATGATACAGGTATTCTTCTTGCATGAGTTCTGTAGTTTAAGTAAGAGCTTATAATTGGTCCAGCAACTGTGACTATTTAGGCAGACTATCAAATCTATTGATTGTTCTATTTATTCTATTTGTCTCCTGTAGGGATCTCATGAATGAAGGCATCTTTGACATCATCACTGATGCTTTACAGAGTCAAGATAAAAGGCTTGTATTAACTGGGTAATGGCTAAATTCTGATTTGTTTGTTTGTTCCATACTTTTAGCATATACTTAGGTCCTTTGTTATGTTAAATATTTCCTTAACAATTCATGGGAGATGTCCTAGTAATAATCTCGTCATTTTACTGGTAGTGCAGGATAGACATCTTATACTTTTCCTGAATCAAGATCCAAACCTTCTCAGGACATATGCTATTCAACAGGAGGGCAGCCTTCTTATTGGGCTTCTGGTATTTTTGAGTTTGTTGCCTTGTATTTATTAATCTCTTTTGAGATTACTTTTTGAAATTTTTCTAAATAAATGGAAATGAACTATATATTTAAAAATGAAAATTTTCAAAGGCAATGCACAAATATAAGAATATTTAAGTATATACTGACACATATTTCATTACAACTTATTGCAATGGTATCAAATAAGAATCAGATTCCGATGTTTCAAACCATGGAATTCAAGTGTTGCTTAGCAAAAGCTGGTGTTTGCTTAGCAAAACCGTGGTATCAAATAAGAATCATTTTCCGCCAACAGATACATGATTGATAAATTGGTCAATACTCTTCAAATGCTTCAGCAGTAGTATCAACTTCAGAAATTAGGGTTACATATTAGATTAACAATAAAGAAAATAATGACGAGACAAAAATTGTTCAAATAACTTAATCGATGCTTCTTTCACTGTGGTTATAGGGCTGATATTGGTGGTCAACCTAAAAGGGGAAAAGAGAGTAAGAAGAAGAAGAAGAAGAAGAAGAAGACCAGAAAGAAAAATAAAGAAGACGAAGAGAGAGAGAGATTACCTTGGATTTGAGCTCTTTGGATCGATGACTTCAACAGATCGAGATCTTAGCTTCAATCAATTTTACGAAAGTGAGGGAGAAAGAGAGGGGAGACGAGGGTTCAGTGAGAGGGCTTGAGTTTCAAACTCGAAGGAAAAAAAGAATTGGTAATGCAGCACAAAAAATTTTCGTGCCACAGAATAGGTTAAGTTTTTTGCCAAAACTGAAATTTCATTTTGGGAAAAATGAGTCCTACGGCAAGAAATGATTATCCAAATACCTACATCCCATTTTGCTCATTCTTTCTCAGAATCGGCAAGAATTAAAAGAATGAGGCCAATGGCAGCGAATCAAACATGGCCTAAAGTATTCAAAGAAATCAAATTTTCTTCAAATTAAGAATATGTCTCACGTCCATCCCCTTGGGTGGATGAAGTCTCAAACATGATGATTGATATGCATTTCAACTTATCTCACATATTCAAAGAAGGAAATGCAGCGGCTGATGGTTTGGAAAATGTGGCGTGTGATAGCTCTCAAAGTTTTCTTTTTTATTCCAAGAGTTCTTTTCCACGTTTTGTTCAATTTTTATTGTTTGATGATACTTGTTGTAAATAAGTTTTTGAGTGTGGTATACATGTTGTATTGGGCTTGGGGAAAGGTGAACTATGTCCTCCTTTATAATTTTCATGCAAATTTTAAGATGGCCACCCTTCCACTTAGGCATTCTTCATTTTTTTGTAAGTTACTTATTCGGGTAAATGCAATTACCTGGATAAGTTTTTCTTGGGAAACACTTATCCGGGCAAGTGCATTTACCCATATTCTTTTATTTCTCAGATAAACAAGGTAATGACCATTTTAGTTATAAAAATCCATTATTAAAATGAGCATTTTTGTCCCATTCAAGTGTTAGCAATTTTTCTCCTAGGTGGGAAAATTATTTACTCACCTAGGGGATGCGGATCACTTTCCTAGGTAAGTGATACCCAGGAAAATAAACTTTCTCTACTCCCCACATTAATCTAAAAAATGAACATGGGATTCTTGGTCAATGAGAACCAGAATCCCAATGACCAGCTTCCCCCCTCTCAAAATCCAGAAAAAGAATGCCCTCTTAGAGTGAACTTTAGGGATAAAAAATGCCTCACGTTTGTCAATGTTATCACAACATCATCATTCATCCTAATTTTAATTATTCTCATCCCAAAAATGTTGCATGGAGAATCATTCCAAGTGTAAGTGAAAAACCAGCCTATATTCGAACACTAAAAACTAGAATTAAGAATCCATTATTCTTTTAAATAACTCTCCACCACTTTTTTGTGTTTGAGTTTTTTTTTTTCTCTTGCTTTTCCCCAAGTTTATGAAAATTTTGTTAATGCACCCCAACTTATATAGTAAATTCAATGTCTTTCTTAGGTTTGGATGAATATCTTGAGTCATCATGATTTTTAGAACCCCTATCCTTGTCCAATCTTAGACAACAATAGCTTCATTTTGTCCATCACTAACAATAACCCCTTTCTTTCATCTCATTAGAAAGAAGAATTGTTGTGACATCCTCCATTAAAACACTTTCTTTTCCATAAAGCAAGATAGTAACAAGATGCTTATAAGATGAAGGAAGCAAAGACAAAAGGATTTGTCTTCCCCTTCAAAACCTTGTGTAGACCTTTGGATTAACAAATTATGAGCTTTAATTTTCCATAAAAAGTTATTTTTTCCATTGAAATTCTTAATCTCAAATCGTGTATTTAAAATCTTTGATGCCATCATACTCCAAAGTTCTGATTCTCATTATAAAACCAATGCTTTGATACCGCTTGTTGGAGTATATTGGATAATCACAAATACTCCACCACGTTAATTTCAAATACTCTTCATGTGAAAAACTTTTTCTCAAGCAATTTATACTACTTATAAAAGAGCGAATGCCCCTTCTTTCTAGAATTTTCATTGGACGTTTTCTATCCCTCTTGTCTAAACATACAATGGGCATAAAGAGGGAATATATGCCCTTTACTCTCATTTTAGAAACTACCCACTTGTAACTGTCCACTTATAATTGTCCAAAAACTACCCACTTATAACTGTTCCTAAACTGTTCATGAATTATAAATAGTTTTGTCTTAGAGATACTGTCACGTGCAAATGCAGGCACATGTTTACTAGTATGAATAAACCAAAGAGATCTAGCATCACAAACAAATAGCAAATAAAGAAATTAAAGAAAAATGCAAGAAAATAAGATTTATGTGGTTCAACAAATTGCCTATATCCATGGGCAAAGATGGAACAAAATCAATCCACTAAAAATCCAAGAAAAAATTACAATATGAAGCCCATGCGAAATCAATACAAACAAAAGCAAAGTCAAAACATAAGATCTTGATTATGAGTTATGAGGCCTATGTGAAATGTGAAATTAATCTAGAAAGACAAAAGCAAAGTCAAATTTCACAAACTTAACTACAAGGAGCTTTCTCCATAGACTCAATAGAATTTTAGGGCCACAACATAGTGTTGGCCACAATCAAACAAACAATAACCAAGTAGGTGCGAAATCGAGAACATAGAAAAGAGAGTTAGAAATGAAGCTATTGTTGGGGATGGTCATTAAGCCACCCCTTAGTTGGCTCATGTGCCTTTGGGGAATTCCCAATTTGAGGCAAGATGACAGTATACTTTGATTGAAAATTTCAGCTTCCGAGTTTACATCACTTGCATACTATATTAACTTAATCTTGGAGTTTGAATGGGCATGGCAGCACCCAAAAGAGTCTTTGGCAGTAGACCTGTTCATAGGCATGTGTTTTAGCCCGTGGGCTTGACCTCGGGCCTAAAAGCCCGAGCCGGACTATTTTACGAGTTGGGCTCGGGATTTGTTAAAAAAGCCCGACCCGACTTTTCCTAAACTGCCTAACCCTAACCCTAAATACTTAAAATTTTTCTTTTCATTCTCCTTTCTCACTCCCTCTCAAAAGCAGCAATCATTTCTCCCTCTCAACTCTCATAACCAACGAACCCAACTGCACCTACGAACTCAGTCACCGGTGGCCAACTCCACTAGAACTAGTCATCTCTCTCTTTAGCGGTGATCTCTCTCTCTCTCTCTCTCTCTCTCTCTCTCTTTCCATCCGGCACCATTTTCATCTTCTTTCTTCTCATTCTCAGTTCTCTCTCTTCTTTGAACTAGGTCTTCTATCTTCTCAGTTCTCTCCAACCGGCGCCACCAGAACCCAGGCGCACTACTTTCATTCAGTGAACTCAGGCACCGGTGGCTGGCACCACCAGATCTAGATCATCTCTCTCTCTCTCAAGCGATGAGCTCTCTTTCTCTCTTTCTCTCTTTCTCTGGCCGACACTATTGTCATCTTCTATCTTCTCACTTTCTCGGTTTCTATTCTCACTCTCAGACTCCCAAGAATTGGCGAACTCAACAGACATCATTCTCTCAATCCTCAGAGGGCACCAACGCTCAGACTCCCAGGTCAAGCTTTGGGCTTTTTATGAGGGTTGGGCTTGGGCCCAAGTTTTAGGCCCGTTGGTCGGGCCAGCCTCGGGCTTGGGCCTGAAAAATTTAAGTTAATAAAGAGCAAAAGCTCGACCTGAACCCGACCCATGAACAAGTCTATTTGATAGTAAGGAATAAAGTTACATGTTTGAAGTAGGCATTCCTAATTAATATTGACAATATCTATTAGAAGCCAAATCCCCTAATGCACCAAATATTGACCTCTCCACCAAACAAAGTTGGTAGCCATAAATGCCCTTCACATAGGCATTTTGTCTTATCTCTCAAACATTAACTTTTCCATTATTCCCTGCTCAGTTTACTCCTCTACAACTTGCTTTGTTCAAAACAACAACACCGTCTCATTTACTATTTAATCATTGGGAAAATTTATGATGGCAGAAAGATATGGTATTGGAAGAGTTTTGACCAATCAAAACCTACAGTTTTTTTAGATATCATATCTTTCCCTATCATAGTCGAACCCTTAGGCCATGTTTGGTTTGAAGGAAAAGGTAGGAAAAGGAAGGGAAATACAGGAAACTAGTACAAGATTTGTAAAGGCTACCCTACATTCTCCTTCGAACCAAACATAGCCTTAATAATTAGCCATATACAACATTTACAATTAAAAATAAAAAGAAAATTGCTAAACTAAGCCATGTTTCAGAGAAGACAGTCATACCATACGCTCGATCATGATACAGTCGTTTTTGTGATTCCATGTTCATTACAGAACAATCATGAATAAACAAACTAACGAACATTATAGAAAAGATTATAAAACAATAGGTAAAGAAAACACATGACCCTAATATTAGTAAGAAATGATTTTTAATAGTTGCATAAACATTACAAAGAGCAATAACTTACCTAGGTTTTTAGAAAGAAAATACTCCATTTGTAAACAATAAAAATGTTATAATTATTTATGAAATGATTAATTAATAAATAAGGTAAAATACTTATTTAATAACTAATTATTATATAAAATAAAATATTATGCAATTAATTATTTTATAATTATTTATGAAATGATTAATTAATAATCATTTATAAACAATAAAGATGGACTATTATCTAAATAATTTTCGAAGTATTATTAAATAATTAAACAACTTAACCCATGAAATAAAAATTTTATAATTAGAGGAAATTAATTTTCTGAAAATTAATTTACTCCAATTTAATAATTTCCATGAAATTAAAATTTAATAATTTAAATAAAATCTGAAATAATTTTCAATGTGTTCCAGAATCCATTATTGAAATAATAGATTTAATAAATATTGAATAAGTGAGGTGAAATATTATGTAAATAATTAACTTAATAATTATTTTTAAACAATAAAGATGAACCATTAGGTAAACAATTTCGAAAATAATTATTAAATAATTTACCAAAGAAATTAAAATTTTATAATTTGCGTAAATTAATTTTCTGAAAAGTAAATTATTCTAGTTTAATAGATTCTTCCAAAAAATTTTAATAAAAGTTAATATTTTCTAAAATAATTTTCAAAAATTATTTAACAAACAATTATTAATCGAGCTAAAATATTACATAAGAAATTATTCATTAAATGATTATTTAACAATTATTTGTTAAACAATAAAGATGGACTATTATGTAATCAATTTCTGAAATATTTATCAAATATTTCATTTCGAAAATTAAATTTTTTTAATTTGGGGAAATTAATTTTCTGAAAATTAATTTATTATAATTTAATAATTTCTTCCAGGAAATTGAAAGTTAATCATTTAAAAAATATTTTTGAATAATTTTCTGTATATTCCTGAATATTTTATTTTAATAATTTTTAATTAATTTTCAATAATTATTTAATAAATAATTATTAAATATTTGAGGTATAATATTATGTAAATAATTAGTTTATAATTATTGATTTAATAATTATTTGTTAAATGATTGTTTAGTAATTATTTTTCAATAATAAAGATGGACTATTATGTAAATAATTTCCATAATAATAATAATTAAATAATTTAATAATTTATTCTAAAAAATTAAAGTTTAATAATTTAAATACATTTCGAAATAATTTTCAATATATTCTCTAATCCATTACTTAAAGAAAGGATTTAATAATTCTTAAATAGTTATAGTTATGTAATAGGTAATTATTAAATAAGTGAGATAAAATATTATGTGAATAATTTTTTAATAATAATTTATTATATAATGAGGAAGTAAAATAGCTCAGTAATTATTAAATGATTATTGACGTAAGAAATATTAGTGTAATAATTATCCCAATAATAACAATAAATATTCCAATAATTTTATTGTAATTTAATAATAATAATAATTTGCCATTATGTAATAATTACAGTGTTGTAATTATTAAAAAATATTTATATCATTATTACTATTATTGTAATTATTAATTTTTATTATTGTAATTTAAGAGTTATTATGTAATAATTATTATTAAATAATGGAAATTATTATAATGTGTAATTATATTATACATTGTTGTAATTAATATGTAATTATAATAATGGAAATTATTATTATTATTATTATAAGTGATTAAACAATATTTAATAAAATTAAAAATTGGGAAGGACTGGATGTGGAAACGGGTATGGGTCAGAATGCCCAAAATCGGAATCGGTTTTATTTAATAAAACTACAAAATGGGAAAGGAATGGTTGCGAAACGGGTGCAAGTTGGAATACCCAAAATCCGAACCACAATAGTTACCATCCTCTACCAGAATTCGGTCCGTGCGCATTTCCATTGCACCGGTGACCGGCCAACGGTTATAAAAGATTTGACAATGCGGATTTTGTTTATTTGGATTCTAAAAGATTCTCTTCGAATCTTAGATCAAGAACGGTTAAGGCCTCCTCGAAGATTGCCCAATTAGAGCTTTTGTAAATAATGGAAATTATTATTATTATTATTATTAAGAATTACAATTTTTTCCATTACTATTTCTTGAAAATTATTAAATAATGGAAATTACTTGAGATGAATTTTACTCAAGTGAGGGACATTAATTCTAATTCTTTGATTTAATGAAATAAGTGATAAAACAATATTTAATAAAACTAAAAATAGGGAAGGATTGGATGTGGAAACGGGTATGGGTCAGAAAACCCAGATCGGAATTGGTTTTATTTAATGAAACTACGAAATGGGAAAGGATTGGATGCCGAACGGGTGTGGTTCGGAATACCTGAAATCCGAACCTCAATAGTTGCCATCCTCACCTGGAATTCGGTCTGTGCGCATTTCCATTGCACCGGTGACCGGCCAACAGTCATAAAAGATTTGATAGTGCGGATCCTGTTCGTTTGGATTCGAAAAGATTTTCTCTTCCAATCTTAGATCAAGAACGGTTAAGGCCTCCTGGAAGATTGCTCAACCGGAGCTTTTCTCCTCCTCTGAAATGCACTGACTTGATGAACCGACCCCATCTATTCTCCTGTACTTGAATGCGCAGTCACAGACCTTCTATTGACTGTAAATCTTCTAGGTTGTAAGAACCTTTCGGGATTCCTTCTCATCTCCGGGAGAGACTTTCCAGTCGAGTTCAGCTCTTCATGTAACTCTCATCCCAGCTCCCCTGCTCCTCTCTGATTCAGTCAAGTTTGTTTCGAACTCAGAAGTCTTGAAGCTGATGGAAACCACTCGTCGTCTAGGCTTCGTCGTCATCAGATAGATACTACCAA
Source organism: Nelumbo nucifera (assembly GCF_055504915.1). Lineage (NCBI taxonomy): Eukaryota > Viridiplantae > Streptophyta > Magnoliopsida > Proteales > Nelumbonaceae > Nelumbo > Nelumbo nucifera. Next base: position 6,276,442 of record NC_142649.1, on the reverse strand, counting down.
CTACCTTTGCCAAACCAAGTTTTCCCTTTTGCAAATCTCCTCTCTCAATCCAAGAACATGAAAAATGCCTTGCTTCCACGAACATCTTGGTTTTTTCGTTGCTCAGGTGGATAAAGCAATTGCAGTGTTTGGTCTTTCCCTTGTCTTTTTAGGCTGTTCAATTTACATAAAGTTGGCATCTCGCCATTTTTATTCCGGCTCCATGTGCCCATTGTTCTAAATTAGTTCTGTATCTTGCCACATTTTGGGCCCAATCACTGTTTACCTGAAGAGGACACAGCCGCCAATTGCCAATTATGGAAAATGTCATACATGGAGAGGTGCTCGAAGATCCTTACAGTTTTAGTGTACTGTGTAAGAATGCAAAACAAGAAACCATCACCATCAACACAACCAGAAAATGCTGGAAAAGAAAAGGTACCAGGTGTTCTCTAATGATATAGTTTTTTTTGTTTTTGACAGGTAGGCTGATAGATAATGATACCGCATTAAATGTTTAAGACCTACCTGGCTACACTACTCATGTTTTCCTCTTTTTCTTCCTACCAGAAATTGGAAACAATTATTTAAAGGATTTTATATCTATAGGCTCTCTGGGAAGGATATATAGAATCTTATTGTAAATTCTGTCTATATTGCAAGGTGTGCTTTTCCATGGAAATGGTAGATAATTATTCATGGTGTCTTAATTTTGGAATAAAGAATTGACTTGAGACTTGAGTGTCAGAAGGGGAGGGGGTCCCAATTGTCCAATGCAAAGTAGATCTAAATAAGCTTTCATTGTGTTGGAACTTCGAAGTGATGGATTACATTCTCAGAGAAGAGCTTTAGATGTCAGAAAAAACACTAACCAGATTTAACGTTAAAGAAGATTCAGGATGGTATTGACACAAGCAGCTGTAAGGTGAATCTAACTCCTTTCAGCTTCGTATGCCACACTAGAGAGGATTAGTGAAGACTAACAGATGATAATATTACCTTCTTAAATATTCTCAGTGAAGACTAACAGAGGACTCAGTGAATCTAACTCCTATAAATTTGCCTTTCTTAAATATTCTCAGTCCTGACAGGTTCTTTTTTGATTAATCTGAACTATACCTGTTTTATGACCCTTGCTTTGCTAGAACCTTTTTAACTGATAGGCACAGATACTAAACATCAGTGATGTGGGACAAGTAGGCTGATCTATGAAAAACTTCCAATGTATGACAATACTTATCCAGAAACCATATCCTACATGGCTAGATTAGGTCAATGCACCACCTGGTGGCTAAATTTAAAATCAGACAACCCCACATATAGACTTTTCACATGCTGGATTCGCAGACTTAAATTTTTAAGAAAGCTGAAGATAAACACTAGATGTGAATGAACTTTCAAATGGTATTGAGAGAAAGTGGAAGATTAAGCTACTAAGGACTTAAGGAGAGTATGTGAAAATGGTTCCAATGTATATAAATGATAGTTCAGACTTCAAAACACTAGTGATATATATTATCGATCACCTATGCACAAGAGTGAATAATAACAGTCAATTTTCTGCCATCCCATCACCTGTTGAGGTTACTCCAAAGTCCCAGTACTCCAAATTTAGGTAGCCATTCAGATATTAGTCAAACAAATTGATCTACTGACCTAGAAACTCTACATCTAAGGCAATCCCCACAAATAAAATCCAATCCCCATACAATATTTCTTATTCTGCCATAATCAAATTTAATTCATCAAACTAATAAAGAAATTATGAACATATGGAATGATAGAACAGCTGGGTCAATCTCAGATTTCAGGATAGGAAGGTTCCATATTCCATTGGCAGAGAAAGCTTATTGTGAGAAGTTTTATTCCTGTGAATTATTTTGTGGCCACATTTTGAGCTTAGGTACTGGTTGGTTATAGTCATTTGCTGTTTTTCCTTTCTTGTTTTTTCTGTAAAATAAAGGAAAATAATTTCAGTTTTGGGCACCCAGTTGGTTTGCTTTAGGCCCTGTTTGGCAAGTCTTTTTGAAAGGTCTGGGGTTTTAGAAGCCCGGTGGACCAAAAATGGAATTTTATGTATTTCATGTATTTTTGGGCTTTTAGACGCCCGGTGGACCAAAGATCTGGGCTTTTAGAAGCCCGCCAATTGCCAATTATAGTCATTTGCTGTTGTGCAGGAGCTGAAGTGTCAAAATTGGAATTTTATGTATTTCTGTATTTTTGGACAGTAGGATAATTTCGTCATTTTGCAATTTTCTGTGGGATCCATTGATAGGGTTTAATTTGTCTAGTTATAGTTTGCTTATGGTTAAAATTTCAGAGTCATTGCATAAGTAGGATTAGAGTTATTTTGTCTTCTTTGAATTGAAATAGGATATGACAACTTGCTTTGAGTCCAACTAGGATTATTGAGATGGTTCGATGGGGCAATAAAAGCTCTCCTGAGAGAGAGAGAGAGAGAGAAGAGATGACAGAGAGGAATAAAAGAAAATCCTTTTAAACATCTTCAGTTACAACATCCAAAGTAATCCAGGAATCAAACCCAAAAGAACTCTCTCTGTATCTTCAAATTACATAGGGGATTTTAAAACCCAGAAAAGATGTTTGACCTTAATAATCACATTGACACAAATAGGAAATCGGAAGTTGAGCTGTCTTATTATTCATTTGTCAAGCTTCTCTTCAGAAATATGAAATCCAAGAAGGTATATAACTATAGCAAATGATTTCATTTGGTGTGGATAGGCAGTGGCATTCTCATCTTTCACTAGAAATCCAGAACACTTCCTTTATTTACCCTTGTTTGCTTCCACCGGTACCTCACTCCATGGGTGTTATTTATGCAATCCAAAGCCATCTGGTATAAGTGGAGTCTTCAAAAACAGTAAAGGAAATATAATGGCACATTTTCTCTAGCCCTATAGGCTACAGAAATATTGCAAGCGCTAAGTTATTGACTGTTTCACAGACTGAGATTGGCCAAAGTTCTTGATTACAGAGATTTTGTGGTGGAGGGGGAGTAAATGGTAGTTGTGGGCTGGCTCAAAAATAACAGTAATGGTAGTTGGTGGACCAAAAGATTGGCCAATAGTCTGGCTAATACATTAGATAAGTAAGGGATAAACAGGAGATTTCTGTATTAGGGTGTTGGGGTCATTGCCCATATAGACAGAATGATAATTAGAAGGCATGCAAAAATAGGTTAGCTGGGGCAAGCCTATCAAATTAAGGGACGCTTGGCACATTGTGTTGTACGCAATCACCATGGCTGTTTAGTCTTGCATTTTCTTCTAAATTGTAAGTTGTAACTTGTGAATTGAATGAAAATTATCTCATACTTTGCTGCCCAGAGGCAAGAGCTTGGAATTCGATAGCCCCTCCCAAAGTTGCAGTTCTGATGTGGGCTGCAACTTTGGGAAATGTCCAACAATAGATGTATTGGCAAGAAAAGAGAAAGTTTGTATCCATAAAATTTAACTGTTAGCTCTGAATTAATTAAGGCCTTTCTTTCGCAATAATGTCTAAAGCTCCAGCCAAGTCCGGAACACTGCTGTCTTGCTTTGCATACAAGTCTGAATTAATTAAGACCTTTCCTTCAATTAACAGGAAAGTTTTCTTTTTCGGTTTTTCTCAGCATACTGCTGTCTTGCTTTGGAAACAAGTGATTGATGTTTTGAACTAGTTTGATGGGGTTAGACATCTTGCATTACTGCTTCCCTCCTGCTTTGCGGGATTTTTTTTGTTTGTTCTCTGTTTAAGTCTGGATGATTGGAAAATGGAAGCTGAACATAGAATTCTAGAATTTTTCTGAAGCGTATACTTGGATACTGATGAAGGAAGATTTGGCCCGACCTCGCAAATCACGTCACGTGGCAAAAAAGCAAATAGCTCGGCACTTAAAACAGCGTATCGAGGGTACAAACGCCAAAGGGAAGAGACCAGCGGTCCGAACTCCCTAGAGAGTGCCCGAACTCCCTACTTAGTGGTCGAACTCCCTGCAAGGTACCCGAACTCCCTACGAGGAACCCGAACACTCCCTTTGGCCCCGAGTCGCACAAAGCAGAGACCCGAACTAGCCCGTCCTATGACAATTCGGGGCCCCCCTTATCCGAACTCAAGACTTCGCCTCATGCACCGCTCTAGACACTTCACTTCCGAAGCATTGAACTGGACGAACCGCGCCGTACCTGACACCGAAGGAGTCCGTATCCAAGGGCGGCGCACATGACTGACTTGGGATCTGATGCTTGACGGCCGCATTTCAAACGGCCACCTGCCACCGTCACCTGTCCACGCTACCTCCAGTTACAGAGACGGCTCCGACAAAAGCAGCAGTGACGATTCTGCCCCAGCAGAGGCGATGACGCCCGAACTGGCAGAAGCACGGAAATACTCATTCCCGACCTGACAGGAGTCTAGGAATGAGTGCGCGAGGTGGTTATAAAAGGCTCTCCACCCCCAAAGAGGAGGTATGCAAACTTTGCGCTATTTGGTTTTACCTTGCCTTTGAAGGATTCTAACTTAAGCTTCGGAGCCTTTACATCGGGTTCCCCCCGGAGCTTCATCGTCTTCTCCGTTTCAGGTTTTTTGCTACTCAGTTCAGAGGCAAGGTCGTTGACAGCTAAGACCGGCCGGATTGCGCATCATCAATTGGCGTCGTCTGTGGGATCGCTTCAAAAAAGCCTCCCTCCAAACTCTCATACCCCCTTTTCTTCTTCAAAAAACCCAACACTCATGGCCCCTTCGAGCAACGCCGGACGTGGCACGGAGACAAACACCACCGAGGAACAACTTCAAGTTCCCGTGGTGTGCATTGGACAGTTCACCATCCCCCTTTCGGTGGATGGAATCCCCAGCTTGAATGCACCACAAGCAGTGGTGCCCGTAAACCTTCCTGCCACAAGCATCCCCTATCCTCCCCCTATTGAGACAACCTTTACTGAACCGACTGTCGTCCCCCTGGCAGCCAGCCAAAACCGGTTGGACGACCTGATGCAGTGCATGCGGGCAATGCAAGCCCAAATGCAACAGTTCCAGCAACACCAGCTTCACCAGCACCAAGTGCTGCACAACATCTCCCAGTATCACTATCAACAGCAGTTCCCCCAACTGCCACTAAACCAACCACTACTTCCACCTCGCCACCCTGCTCCGAGGCCGGTCAAGGCCTCCCCGCAGGATGGACGCCCCCACCAAGGAAAGGCCTCCAGGGCCCAGAACCCCCATAACAGCCAGGCCTCGTCCCCAGGCCGAAGAGAAAAAAAAATCATCCCCGCCTCGTAGCTCGCAGGCGGGTCGGGAACCTCGCCTGCGATATCGGCACCTCGGCGCTCCAAGCCCGAGTTCCCACTCACGGAAAACCGATTCGGCGCCCTGGCAGCAGCATACTACCAGCATTCCGGGCCCATCGAGCTCGGCAACACGGAGGCCAGCAGCGCCAGTACAAGGCCCACTCAACAACGAAGGCGCCGGCGAAGTCGTCGAACCGCCACCCGAGTCCTGTCAAAGCTCAAAGGCAAAGAAGAGACGAGCTCGAACGAGGTAGGAGTTGCCCCGATTCTTTCAGTTCCTTCCCCCCTCGCATCAGAACTCCTGGCGGTCCCCTTGCCCAGAGATTTCAAGCTCCCACCTCTGGACAAGTACGACGGGTCCTTCGACCCCAACGACCACGTTGACGCTTTCCAGTCCCAAATGCACCTCGCCAGGGCCAGCGAATCGTGCATGTGCGTGGCCTTCACCACCACCCTTAGGGGGGTAGCCCGCACTTGGTACAGGAACCTGGCCCCTGGGTCGATAAAGTGTTGGGCTCAATTCTTGCAGGTCTTCACCGCACACTTTGTCACCAGCAAACGGTGTCCCAGAACAGAGGAAAGCATCTTCAGAGTAGTCCAAAGGGAAGGAGAATCCATACGGGGCTACATTAAGCGATTCAATGAAGCATGCTTGCAGATACCGCAGTTGGACCCCGCGGTGTAGCTTGCGGCGGCAAAAAGAGGGGTAACGCACAAAGAATTCAAATGGCACATGGTAGCTAACCAGCCCGCAACCGTGGCCGAATTCCTCAAGCTCGCGGACAAGTTCATGAGGACAGAGGAAGAAATCAACCAACGAACCGAGGGTGGGAACGAGAAAAGAAAGAGGGAAGGTGAGCCCTCCAACCCAATCGACTGGAAAAACCCGGCCCGAGAGGCGAAGCCGAACCAGTTGTTCTGAGCTCCCCTAGCAGTTCGGACGGATTACACGCCGTTGAACACAAGGCGGACCGAGATCTTAATGACGATCAAGGACGCCCCATACGTGAAGTGGACACCTCGCCTAAAGGGAAATCCGTACGAAAAAATAAGAATTTGTATTGTAGTTTCCATAGAGACCATGGTCATAGTACCGAGCAGTGTAATAATCTCCGAGACGAGATAGAGGGGCTCATCCGTCGCGGATACTTGAGAAATTTTGTACAGCATAACAATAATAACAATAAGGCAGGTCGGCAAGGGGAGCACGAAAAGGATGCCCCCGAATCTAGTAGCAGACCTACCGAACCGTTGCAGCGATAGCCTCCGAAGGAGAGGCCAGTTCGGGGAACCATCCATGTAATTGTGGGAGGTTCGGTGGTAGCAGGGTGTACCTCGGCAGCAGCCCAGACTTCAGTTCGCGAAGCGGCCCTCGAGGAACGGAACCCCCCAAAGAGACCAAAGACCGAAGAACCAATCTTCTTCACGGAGGACGACGCGCGGGGGGTCCGCTACCCCCACGATGATGCGCTCGTCATTAAACTAAGGATCAGCGACTTCGAGGTCAGACACGTACTCGTAGATTTGAGCAGCTCGGCGGACATCCTCTTTAAATCAGCATTTGACCAACTACAGTTACAGAGGAGCGAACTAAAACCCGCGAACACTCCCCTAGTGGGTTTTAGGAGGATATCAGGGAGAGGACGCAGATCTTTTCTCAAGGTATCGAAGATGCCAAGAAGAAGGTCGTCGATGAGTACATTGCTTCGCCGGGCTTTGATGATCTGATGGTGGATTCATATAGGAGGGGTTTTAAACTAAGCCAATGGATGATCCGGAATACGTACCCCGAGCTTGATGTTAGCGCCATATCCACTTCGCGCATAACTCAGGAGATGGCTAATGTTGCTGACACCGAGCCAGACTCTGATGGCGAGGCGAGGCCTTCGGGTTTTGTTGAAGTGCCTTCTGATGATGAAGAAATAGCTCCGGGCTTGTAAATATTTTTTTTTATGTACTACCTTACTTTTGGAATGGAATGACTTTGTTTAAGTGTTGATTATTCTTTCTCCCGAACTGAGCATATTTGCCGAACTGAACGTATTTGCCGAACTGACTATATGTCCGTTTCTATTAGTTCGTTGTCTCCGTTTCGGCTTTAGCTCTTTTCTTTGCTTGCCTGTGCCGAGGTTCCTTTGTTAGTTCGGCATCCTATCCCGTAGGCTTTGGTGGTGATTTTATCCACTTTGCTTGACGGTTACAAGTAGTATCGCCTTAGGTTGACAATGTTCCATGCTCGGGGTACTTGTTTTCCCTCTAGGGTTTCAAGCTCGTATGCCCCCCCGAGTGCTTTCTTTACTCTGTAGGGTCCTTCCCAATTTGGTCCGAGTTTTCCTACGCCGGGTTCGGGTACCATGACCTTACGGAGAACCAGGTCGCCGACGTGGAAGTTCCTCTTCTTTACTCTGGCGTTATAGTACCGAGCTACCTTTTGTTGGTAGGCCGCACTTCGGATGTGCGCGAGGTTTCTCACCTCGTCCAGTAGGTCGAGGTTGGTGCGTAACTCGTCTTCGTTTGTCTGCTCGTCGTATGCTTCTAGTCGCAGCGTAGGTACTTCGATTTCCGCCGGGATTACCGCTTCGGTGTCGTAGGAGAGGTTAAAGGGGGTCTCCCCTGTGGCGGTTTTTTCCGTGGTTCGGTGAACCCATAGAACACTTGATAGCTCGTCCGCCCACAACCCTTTAGCTCGATCTAGTCGTGCTTTCAATCCGCGGAATATGGCTCTGTTCATTACTTCTGTTTGGCCATTTGCCTGCGGGTGTGCGACCGGCGTGAAGTTCTGACTAATTCCCATACTTTGGCACCATTCTTGGAACTTGATATCCTCGAACTTTTTGCCGTTGTTGGAGATCAGTACCCGAGGTAGCCCGAAGCGACATACTATGTTCTTCCAAAAGAAGTTTTGTATGTTTCGGTCTGTAACTGTCGCTAGAGGTTCAGCTTCTATCCACTTTGTGAAGTAATCTACTGCCACCACTAGGAATTTTCTCCCACCTATCGCTGGTGGGAATGGCCAGAGAAGGTCAATGCCCCATTGGGCGAAGGGCCATGGACTGCGAGCTACGAGGCGGGGATGATTTTTTTTTCTCTTCGGCCTGGGGACGAGGCCTGGCTGTTATGGGGGTTCTGGGCCCTGGAGGCCTTTCCTTGGTGGGGGCGTCCATCTTGCGAGGAGGCCTTGACCGGCCTCGGAAAAGGGTGGCGAGGTGGAAGTAGTGGTTGGTTCAGTGGCAGTTGGGGGAACTGCTGTTGATAGTGATACTGGGAGATGTTGTGCAGCACTTGGTGCTGGTGAAGCTGGTGTTGCTGGAACTGTTGCATTTGGGCTTGCATTGCCCGCATGCACTACATCAGGTCGTCCAACCAGTTTTGGCTGGCTGCCAGGGGGACGACAGTCGGTTCAGTAAAAGTTGTCTCAATAGGGGGAGGAAAGGGGATGCTTGTGGCAGGAAGGTTTATGAGCGCCACTGCTTGTGGCGCATTCAAGCTGGGGATTCCATCCACCGAAAGGGGGATGGTGAACTGTCCAATGCACACCACGGGAACTTGAAGTTGTTCCCCGGTGGTGTTTGTCTCCGTGCCACATTTGGCGTTGCTGGAAGAGACCATGAGTGTTGGGTTTTTTGAAGAAGAAAAGGGGGTATGAGAGTTTGGAGGGAGGCTTTTTTGAAGCGATCCCACAGACGACGCCAATTGATGATGTGCAATCCGGCCGGTCTTAGCTATCAACGACCTTGCCTCTGAACTGAGTAGCAAAAAACTTGAAACGGAGAAGGCGAGGAATCTCCGGGGGGAACCCGGTGTAAAGCCTCCGAAGCTTAAGTTAGAATCCTTCAAAGGCAAGGTAAAACCAAATAGCACAGTTTGCATACCTCCTCTTTGGGGGTGGAGAGCCTTTTATAACCACCTCGCGCACTCACTCCTAGACTCCTGTCAGGTCGGGAATGAGTATTTCCGTGCTTCTGCCAGTTCGGGCGTCATCGCCTCTGCTGGGGCAAAACCGTCACTGCTCCTTTTGTCGGAGCCGTCTCTATAACTGGAGATAGCGGTGACAGGTGACTGTGGTAGGTGGTCGTTTGAAATGCGGCCGTCAAGCGTCAGATCCCAAGTCAGTCAGGTGCGCCGCCCCTGTATACGGACTCCTTCGGTGTCAGATACGGCACGGTTCATCCAGTTCAATGCTCCAGAAGCGAAGTGCCTGGAGCGGTGCGTGAGGCGAAGTCTTGAGTTCGGATAAGGGGGCCCCGAAGTGTCATAGGACGGGCCAATTCGGATCTCTGCTTTGTGCGACTCGGGGCCAAAGGGAGAGTTCGGGTTCCTCGTAGGGAGTTCGGGCACCTTGCAGGGAGTTCGGGCTCCTTGCAGGGAGTTCGACCACTAAGTAGGGAGTTCGGGCAATCTCTAGGGAGTTCGGACCGCTGGTCTCTTCCATTTGGCGTTTGTACCCTCGATACGCTGTTTTAAGTGCCGAGCTATTTGCTTTTTTGCCACGTGACGTGATTTGCGAGGTCGGGCCAAATCTTCCTTCATCTCTTTTTGCTAAGTGGATTTCTTATTGCTTTAATTGTTTTCACTTACTGCATGTTGTCCAAGGAGGAGTTGTATTTTATTATCTGAAGACGGATGAGGTGATCAAGTAGCTAGCTTCTAATGGGATCTTATCCTCATTTCTCTGACATAATTCTTGAATTTGGATTCGTTAAGCTGATTTAACTGTAAAACCAAGAGTTGTTTCCTTCCAATTTTTAGGAACATCTAATCTTTGGATGTAGATAATACCTACAAAACAATGACAACAGCAAATATAGGCAAACATATTAACATTTCAAGAAACAAAGTAATTACTACTCTACATAACTTCCAGAAGATGTACAGAAATGGAAAATGCTGCCAAAAAATACTCATCATGGGTGAGGGAGAGGGAAAAACGCATCTCTGCACATTCCCCCTGTTACTAACAAAATCCATAATACAGACAAGGGTGGGGGTGGGGGGTTGTAGAATCAATACCACTTGAGAAATTCTCAGAAGAAAGCTACTAAAATCTGCTTCTTCTTATAAAAAAAAATAGAAGAAAAAAAATCTAGGTACTACTGAACCAGCTCAGCTCAACTCAAATCAGCATTAATCCCAAGTCCCAATTATTTGGGATCATCTATAGGTATTATGGAACTAAAACAGGAAAAAAGACAAAGAAAAGCATTTACTGGTAACAACCTTAGATTTATTGCTTAAAGAAATAAAAGTCTACAATTGAACAATATGTTTAAAGAAAGCTATAAACATTAAAAGAAAGAGCAATGATCATTGTAGCATCAGATTCCACAACCTATTTCTTTTCAATATTTCTACAGAACGAGTATAGAGGAAAAATGTACTTACACTTGACTAGGATGCCCACTGAATATCCACAAAAAAGATTTGCTATCTCCTAAAAAACAGAAAATAAAGGCTTCACATTGAAACCAATCCTTCAAATCCATGGATAACCAATTAAGTGGCCATGGAGCCCAGATAAACATTGCCATAAGTACTGCAAAAAGGAGTGCAGGTCTCAAAGGTTTATAAGATTTAAAGAGCACATATGCTATTAATCGCAAGATAATTAAACCTCATTCTGATTATACTCGAGGAAAATTTTATGAGATGGAAATAGCATAGACAACAGCATTATCTATGGCAAAGACAAACCTTATTCTTGGTAGTACACAACGCTTCATCACACTTGTGTGTCTGAAGAAGTAGGTAGAAATAGCATAGACAACAGCATTATGAACTCATTATGTATGGCTTTTTTAGGTAACATCTGGTGACAACGCAGATTCAGCCAGGCACAAAGACGTCAGCGGAAACCTTTTGTCAGTGCTGTTGTGAATGCTGATTTTGGCAAGGTAACAAAACATCAATTTATGTGATGATTTGGTTTTTGTTAATTCTGTTTTGCACATGCTTAATGGGTTCATCTTCTCTTATCCTTGTGCTGGATGAGTGGTCGACCGGTCCTTCTGAAACTTCAAGGGGTGGATCCACCAGGAGTTGGCCAGTCAACGTAGGGCTATCAAAGGGTATGGTCCAGGTCGGATCAAGGCAGGAACAGTTCCCAACCGGCTGTTAATCGGAACAAAATTGTAGACCTAGAACCGTTCTTGATAGTATAAAATCTAGGATAATATAATAAACTACGCTAATAACCAAACCGATCATATAGAAAGCTATTAGTGTTTTATTTAAAAAGCAACCCAAATTTAAAATTTGATAATATAACCATAATAAAAATTGACAGAAAACACTAAACCATTGATAAGCTAAAAATACCAAACACTTAAAACTAATACTATAAGTAAAACATAGAATTTTCAGCATATATTGTGATAAAATTATAAGAAAATCACCAAATTATTATATAAAATTAATCAAGCAATTGGCTATGGGTCTTAATCGTTTTGGGAGTGTTGATAGCAAGAACCGACCCTGTTCTCAGGTCGACAAATTTATGGAACCGGAACCGTTATACTAGGTTCGGTTAGCCAAGGACCGTTGGGCAGACCCTACCCGTTGACAGCCCTAATTTAGGAATGTAGGACGGTGGAAGACCAGCGCTGCAACAACTCTGGTATTTCCCTTCCTTCCCCACCGGGATCCACATTCCTTGGTAAGAAGCTTTCCCTAGTCAATGTTCAAAGTTAGGCTTTTGTAGGGAATGACTCTAATGTGGGATGTTGATTTTGGACTCGCACGACTTGACGAGTGCTTCCAAAGCAACGTCAACCGTGTCACTACAGACGCATTATCTGGAGCTCTCTTTGCCAAATGAGGTATCAAGAGTGGCCGCGACCATGTAGGTTTACATTTTTCTATATGCTAAAGCTTCTCAACCTGGTTTAGTAGGTTTCATTTAACAGTACAACAGATGGGATTCAAACAATGCCAGTCAGATCATACTGTGTTTGTGAAGTAAGGTAAAGAGAAAATTGCAGCTCTAATTGTGTATGTTCATGACATAGTAATCATCGGAGACTAGAAGACTGAAATACAAAAGCTGAAGAAATTCCTAGCCACTCAATTTGAGGTGAAAGATCGAGGCCCCTTACGTTATTTCCTTGGAATTGAAGTTTCCCGCTCAGAAAATGGCATCTTTATTTCTCAAAGGAAATACGTACTAGATCTATTAGAGGATACAGGCAAGTTGGGAGTGAAACCAATTGATTCACCCATTGAACCCAACCATCAGCTAGGAGACGGTCAAGGGGAGTGTTTGAAAGATGCGAAGAAGTTCCAAAGACTTATAGGGAGACTCTTATATTTGTCTATGACAAGACTTGATATTGCCTATGCAGTGGGTGTCCTTAGCCAGTTCATGCAAAACCCTAAGACAACTCACTTTGGAGCTGCAAAAAAAATCCTTAGATACCTCCAGAAATTCCCAGGAGCTGGTTTGCTTTTCTATAAATATGGGCATTTGAAAGTGGAGGTGTATACAGATGTTGATTGGGCAAGGGCAATCAATGACAGAAAATCTACCAGTGATTGTACCTTTGTGGGAGGAAACCTAGTCACTTGGAGAAAAAGCAAAATGTGGTGGCTAGATCTAATGCTGAGGTAGAATACAGAGCCATGTCTCATGGAGTTGTTGAAATGATGTGGATAAAAAACTTGTTAGGAGAGCTGGGTTTTGCAATAAATAAACCTATGTCACTCTACTGTGACAAGAAAGATACTATCAATATTACTGCTAACACAGTCCTCCATGATAGAACAAAACATATTGAAATGGACAAGCATTTTATTAGAGAAAAACTTGTAAGCGGAGAGGTGTGCACTCCTTATGTCAGTTCAAAGGAACAACTTGCAGACATCTTCACCATGTGCGACATAATAATTTGTGTGACAAGTTGGGCATGATTGACATCCATGTCCCAACTTGAGGGGGAGTGTAGGAATGTTAGTTTTATTTCTTATGTTTGTATTCTGCTGAGTTAGGGTCCATTTGGACTAGTTAAAGCAGTTTTTTCTTAGGAGTGCACACCTAAGACAACTCACTTTGCAGACATCTCTCTCCTCTTCACTCTTCACTCTTCTCTCCTCTCTTCCTCTCTCTGTTCTCCTTCCTCTCTTCTCTATTCGGCTTTTAACAAATGTGTTTATAGTAGGCCTTAGAAAATTTAATTAAAGATTCAAGGTAGGCTCTAATCATATGATTAGTAGCTCCAAAATCAATTATCCCAACATGAGAGGGAAAAGTGTAGTAACCAAAGAACTCACCAGATAAGCCAATAGTAGAAAATGCAGATGAGATAGTAGAGGATACCAATTGGCAGATCTTTTCCTCATCCATATAAGCAAAAGATTCACCTTTGATAAAAAAGGCATTAGACATTTGTCCCTTAGTCACCTGATAAGCTCGTGGTTGATTCTTCTTAATAGTACCCTTCGATGGTCGAACTGAGCAATCTGGAATGATATGACCATGTTGTTTACAATAAGTAAATACATTCTTTTATTTGCAATGAGAAACAATATGTTAAAACCCTTTACATTCATACCACTAGGTTTTAGAAAAATCCTTGCCAACAGATTTCTTACTCCCTTGCAATAAAGACTGTATCAGCCCTAGAGTCAAGTAACCTTCCACCTATGTTTACAGCAATCATAAGTCTAGTTTCTTCCGTTTGCAGTTCTCCCATTACAAAACCTAAATTTGGAAGGGTGCCTCTACTCAAAATATTAGACCTTATTAGTTCATACTCAAGTTTATGTCTCATACGGAACTAGTTCACGTTCTTCTTCAAATATTGCTTTTGAAGATACTTAACACACTCTAAGGAGTGTAAGGGATCAATATGAACCAGTTCATACTTTGCCCACAAGTCAAGAAAGCCTGCATAATATTCATATATCTTTTTAGCCCTTGGCAATAAACCTCAGACTCAATTTGATATTGTCTCAATAAATTGGACTAATGGTAAACCTTTTTCAAATAGGTATACATCTCATAGGTTGTTTGCATTCTTTTCATGGGAACAGCAATGTGAGATACAATTGAGCTCAGAAGCCAAGTAACTATTTTTTTGTTGTCAAGCTTCCATTGCGTAAAGGCCTTAGTATTTGTTTCATCAGGTTTAGTAACTATCCCATTTAAACAGCCTTCAAGTCCTTTTCCTTCAACAAAGAAATCAAAATGGAACTTCCACATGTTGTAGTTGGTTCCATCAAACTTCATCGGAATGATATCCATCTTTTCAGCCATTTTGAACAAGAAATACAATCCAGAGAACAAAATGACAGCACTAATACAGATTATTCAAGGTTGTTAATCACTTAACTTGATCAAGAAACACGCCAAATACTGAAATCAATATCACAACACCCAAACAATGGGATTTCTCAAGAAATGAACACCTGACAGCAAGGCCAAAAAGATACTATCAAGAAACACAAGATAAATCAAGTCCAAAAAGTAATAAAATCAATCAACTTCGGTTCAACAAGCCACAAAGATGCTCTACCCTATAAAGGAATTGAAATCCTCCAAGAAAATACCAAAACAGCTCCAAACAACTGATACTTAGTGTTGACAGTCCAAACCAGTAGGGTGATAGGACTGTTGAAGTAAGAAAATGGATTAAAACCCTTTAGAACCAATTTAGAACCTCAACCAAGAAACTGAGAAGCAAGAAGACCCTAGGGTGACACCAAATCTAGGGTCCCAAGAAAAATGAAACATCTGATTAAGAAAAAAAGGGATTCAACCAACCTGTTATGTGATTTCTCTTGAAAAAACTGTGCTGTTTTGTGCTGATCAAAACAGCCTTCAAATGACCTCCAACCAAAGGCTTGAAGATGGATGTTGAAAGCCTAATGAAAACCCTTCAGACTGGAAAAAGAACCTGAGATTACAACCTGATATCCATGACCTACTCTGATACCATGTCACATAACCAGTGCGTGCTAGATAGAATGCACCAGAAATCAGGGGCGTTTCACAGAATGAATCAACCCCACCCCAAAAGAGCCAATATATGTACAATTACAGAAAAGCCCTTATAGGATTAAAGTAGAAGAAAACAAAGAAACAAATAAAGAATAGCATACAACAGGGGCTACAATAATATAGTACAACATCGGGACTCTTCACATATCCTTCATATTTAATCACCCACAGCCCCTCTTTTTTTAGTTTTTTGAACAGGTGAAGTAATTATTATTTTTTTAAAAAAGGTTTAAGTATCGATATTGTATTGATTTACTATAGAGAGCAAAAATACATCAGCTCATGTACAATGAGAAACCGTACATTGGTAATATACAAAACAAAGAAGAGTCATCCCTAAAAAGGGAAAGCTTGCAATAAAGAAGTTAGTTGGACACCCTGAAACCAGGGGCGAAGCCAAGTATATTGGTGGGGGGTCCTTGGCCACCCAAACATTTTGTTAAAACCATGGTTACCTAGTGGAGGCTGGGTTAGAAACATGATAAAGTGGGTTCTTGCACCACCCCCCCCCCAATAAAAAAGGAACTAAAATTGTAAAGGATCACACTCTAAGGCTCCTCCAACTCCTAAAATTTAAAAAAAAAAAATTATTTATTTTTCTTTAGAAAATCTGTAATAAACCAAAACCATCTCAGGCCATTTTCCCCCAAACCCTACTCCTCCCCAATTCATTTGCTTGTTTAACTTAGCAATCCAAAAGAAAATTCCTGGCTCCGCCACTGCCTGAAACGTTCTATGTACACCCAGCCAAAAACAAAGCAAACCTATGAGATTACTCCCGACTTCCTCCAAACAGAATATTTGTTGTCAACATGGTTTAAAGTGCCCAGATATTTCCTAATATTTCTATGACATATTTCCAATTCCATGGGTAGGGACACAATTTTCATATTCCCCAGTGAAGACTACCAGCACTGTGGAGTACAAGAGATAGCATTATAACATAGGTTGATGACAATATTGTAGATATGTGGAGTAGCAATATTACTACCCGCCTAATTTACATGATTAAAACTTTGAGCTAGCTCAATATTCATTTCATACATGAAGTTAAATATTAGTTTTTCATTGTATAATAGATTATTTGGTTAATCTATTAGAATCATTTGCATTTTCTATAAGGTTAAATTTTGCTTTAACTCATTCTATCATGTAGTTTCAAAATCTTAAGGTTTACAGGACAACTTCAGAACGTATTCTTTTTTCCTATAACCTTAGTTTCTAAGCTTTTAATGATTTGGAACAAGATAATAATTTAAAAAAGTGTGTCCATGCATTTATCAAAAAAAAAGTGTGTCCATGCTTTTATCATTTCATAAAGTATCATTCTGTATTTTAGCATACTTCAGAATGTTTCCACCATGTCAATAACTTTTACAATATTTCCATATGATATTTCTGACATGGTTCCTATATTTGGATGACTAATATTTCCACTGATGCTGACATTTTAAACCTCAGGGATTGGTAGGGAATGCAAAGAATGGGGTTGTCTAGGGTCAGGTGCTAATTTATAAGCTGTAAATTATATCAGTTGTTATTTAACAAAAAAAATTATATCAGTTGTTTTTTCTGTTTTTTTTATGTTTGTGTGACACCTGGCATGGTGATTGGATGGTTGTACTTTGTACCAGTTTGCCTTATTGTCTGCTTTTAAGCAGTATTGAGCCTTTTAATGAAATATTTTCTGTTCCCTATCAAAAAATATAATACGGCAACAACTAATATTAAGGAAATTTACAATAGTGCCCTTGCAGCACAATCTACCAGAAAATACAATAGGTAGTATAGAAAAGAAATCCAGACAACCTGATTAGGCATTTTTTCCATAAACAATTCCCAATAAAGTAACAAGATGATTAATAATCAGATTATTTTTTTTATAGAATAGCATAAAGCAGTCGTACCTGTTTTCTTCCAACCCAATATTTCTAATGGACTCATGCCCTGATGTTGTATACTATCTGCCAGTACTTCCCACAATTGCTTGCTTCTCATTGCAAGTTCCCATATATCACTTCCAGGTGTTTTGTGGATCATCCATATATAACCCTGGCCTGACATCAGCTCAAAAGGAAAAATAGAAAGTCAGGAAATCCTAAAGCAGGAAAAAGTTCATGAAATGTAATGAAAACATTCAAAGGAAGAAAAGCATAAAGTCCACAATTACCCGTCGAATTGACTGAGATACACCCATGAACATAACTAAGATTCCAAAGAAATCACTGAATCATCTTGATGCAAGAGCAAGAAGCTCAGGTATGAAGTTCTATGGATTTTTTATTTATTTGTATTCTTAGAATAGTAGGGGTGTTTCAGTCATTTTATATAGTATCCATTGGTTCTGGCCTTAGAGTTTGCTTCATCTATTCATAGTTTAGTTGTGTTTAAAATGACAATCATTACTTTAGGAGTTATTGAACTTTCATTGAGTTAAACTATGGTGGTGGCAATTGGTGTGATATTATCCAGTCATGCATGGAGTTACTTGAATATAGCAAGTAGATATCTACCGCCCCAAATTCTTCTTATTTATAACCTTTAATTCCTTACAATAATAGGACAGAAATACTTAAGTCCTAGTCCTAGTAAGACAAAATATAATATAGATAAACATGAAAAGGCCAGCCGGCCCAATCTTAAAAGAAAAATAAAAACAATTAGGAAACTAGGTGTGGGTATGGAACCACACACACTAGAGCTTGAGTGTGGGTATGGAACACCACACTCGTGACTAATTTCTTCACTCCCCCTCAAGTTGGGAGTAGATATTTGTCATGCCCAACTTGCGTAAATCTGTCTCCAATTTGATTTTTGTGACTGTTTTGGTGAAGAGATCAGCTAACTGCATGTCTGAGGCAATGTAAGGCATACTTCTCGGGATGCAACTCGCTCTCGGATAAAATGTCTGTCAACCTCGATATGTTTAGTCCTATCATGCTAAATTGGGTTGGGGGAAATACTAATTGTAGCTTAATTAATGCAATATAGCATTAGAGGCTTCTCATAATCAATCTCCAACTCATTAAGCAAGGTGTGGAAAAATAAAGAGGAAGAGAAGAAGAAACGAAAAGGGAGAGAAGCATAAATACTTCTGTATTGATAATGTGTTGATAAAACATGTTGAGCATACAACTTAAATAAGAAAAGATAGGAGACACAAACTCCTAGAATCTCTCTCAATTAGGGATTGATTAAATCTTTCCCTTAATCCTAGGATATGACTTTCCTAAATTTATTCAAATCTGTAATCAATCAATTCATATTTGTAATCAATCAAATCTTTCTAAATTTGCAACAAATCATATCTTTCTTAATTTGCCGCAAATCATATCTTGTCGACACTTCCCCTCAAGTTGGTGCAAAGATATCTATCATGCCCAACTTGCTAACTTGAAGTTCAAATGGCTGTCTCAACAAGCCCTTAGTCAAAACATCTGCAATTTGTTGCGTGGTTGGTACAAACGGAGTGCAAATTATTCCTTCTTCAAGTTTCTCCTTTATAAAGTGTCTGTCAATCACAACATGTTTAGCCCTGTCATGTAGAACCGGATTATGAGCAATGCAGGTAGGTAACTGGGACAGGTAAAGGAACTCTTAGAGTCGGAACTGAAATCCCTTCCTCACTATTCTCCCCCTGAAGAGAAGCCTTATGATAATAGGGCATATCCTCAAAGAAGGTGACATCCATGGTCACAAAGCACTTCCCTAAAACTAGCTCATAACAGTAATATTCCTTTTGATTTTGTTCATACTCAAGGAAAATACACTTAGTGGCTTTGGGATCAAACTTGGAGCGATGAGGTCTAAGGATTTGAACAAAACAAGTACACCCAAAAGTTTTGAGGGGAATAATGAATAGGTCCTTATTTGGATATAGAAGATTGAACAGGGTTTGCATGTTTAAGACCTGTAAAGGAACCCTGTTAATGAGATATATGGTTGTACAGCTTGCATCTCCCCAGAAGCGTATGGGAACATTGGAGTTAAGCATGATGCTTTTGGCTACCTCTAAAATATGTTTGTTTTTTTCTCTCAGAAACCCCGTTTTGCTGAGGTGTGTGAGGACAGGTGCTCTGATGAATGATCCTATGATCAAGGAGATAGGATGCCAAGGGTTTTGCAAAATATTTCTTAGCATTATCAGATCTAAGACTCTTGATCTTGGTTTCAAATTGAGTTAGGATCATCTAATGGAAAGCTTGGGTCAGAGAGGAGACCTCATCTTGAGGGTGCATAAGATAGACCCATGAAAAACGGGTATAATCATCAACAAATAATAAGAAATACCTGTACCCCCCCCATGGTGGGAGTATGGTAGGGCCCCCAAGCATCGGTATGCACAATCTCAAAAGGAAGGTTGCTTCTTTTATTAATTAAAGGATAGGATGATCTACTATGTTTTGCAAGTTCACAACTTTCACATTTTAAACCAGACACTTCTACCGACTCAAACAAATTTGAAAAAGACTCTTTAAAAACCCAAAAGATAAATGACCTAAGCGGTTCTGCCAAAGCATAATCTTACTACAAGTCTCAGAAACAAACAATTTCCCCACTTCACTCTACTCCCCCTATGAATGTTCAAGTAGATAGACTCCATTCATCTCACGGCCAATCCCAATCACCTTCTTCGTTTCCAGATCCTGAAAAATGCACTGAGTAGGGAAAAAAATTACCGAACAATTTTGATTTTTAGTAATACTACTAACTAAAAGTAAGTTAGCAATAAGCTTGGGAGCATGCAAAGCTGAGGATAGGGTGATGGTATCTGATATCTGATGTCTCCCTTGCCAGAAATTGGTACAAGAGAGCCATTAGCAAAAGAAGCTTTATCTCTCCTAGAAGATAAACAATAGGTGCTAAATAGAATAGATATGCTAGTTATATGATCTAAAGCACCTGAACCTACTACCCAGGAAGGTCTAGTATTACTTAGGACAGAAGCATGACAAGCAATAGCTCTTGTACCTGTATGAGCAAGGGCTGAAGTAGGCTATTGAGCTGATGTAGGCTGAGCTGAATTACTAAATTCATTTTCTAGCTGAGTCAGAGCAGTTCGATTGCAGCTAGGGTATCTAGAAGAGTGCCTTTTATGCCTGATGAAGTTGTACTATTAGTGTTGATAGTCATATTAGCATTCCCTTTCTTATTTCTCAGCTTTGCTAGAACTAGATGAGGGTGCAACTTCCAACAAGTGTCCTTAGTATGTTTAGGTTTCTTGCAGTGTTCACATACTAAGTCCTTCTTAGCTTCCTTCTTCTCCTTATCCCCCCCAGATTTAGGTCTAACTGCTACCAAGGCTGATTCAGAGAGTTGTTGCTGCAACATAGCATTTCTCCTAGTTTCTTCACTATGCATTAGGGAATAGGCTTGTGATAAAGTCACACTATCTCTTGTCAACAACTGTTGTCTCACAATGTCATACTCAGAGTTCAGACCAACTAGGAACTCAAAAGCTCTATTAGTTTCAACCCGCTTCCTATATGTTTGTGCATCTTTCTGGCTCTCCCATTCAATTGCTTCAAGATGGTGAATTTCATGCCACAAGGATTTTAAGGTTGAAAAGTAAACAGAGACCTGCTTCTCTCCTTGCCTCAGATTTTTAACCTCACATTTTAGCTCATAAGCCCTAGCAACATTAAGAGGCTAAGAGTAAGTTTCCTTCACAACATCCCATATTTCCTTAGCTATTTTGGCCCACAAGTAGTTTCGGCTGATGTGTGACTGCATAGAGTTGCACAGCCATGTCATCACCAAAAATTTTTCTTGGACCCACCTAGCATAAGTAGGGTCCTCCTTGGAGGGTTCCTTCACATCTCCTAGTAAGAAGTTCGATTTTCCTCTACCCCCAATAGCCATTATGGCTGATTGGGCCCATTCTAAATAGTTTGATCCATAAAACTTAACAATTGTAATCTGAAAGGTGTTTTCAGTCATTACCTGAACCACCAGTCCCAAAAGCACCTTCCCCTTGGTTCTTGTACTCCATTCTAAGTTAAGAAAACTACTGTTACTAAAAATAATTGTATTTCAAGGCTGATAACAGCCGACCTAGGACAATGATTTTGCAATTAGATAACAGTCAACTACTGTCCTGGGATTGATATCAGTCCTGAGATTTTCTATCTGTACCTCTCTGAATGAATATCAAAGTCCTTTTGAGTATAAATCTCAAGAGAAGGTACTTACTTTATGAAGAAAAAAGCCTAGAAAACTGATTGCTACCTTTAGTCTTCAAACTTGACTAATCGATTATTATCAGCACCATGAATCTTGATCAAAGAACCAAGAAAAAAAAACCGATCAGCACCTCCAATCTTGATCAAGAATCGATCTTGATCACTCAATTCCTGCCTGATTCTTCCTGATTACAAGAAGCTCTCTCCAATCTTAGGACAGCTGCTAAAGCCTTCTTGCAACCTCCAAGAATCAGCCGAAATAAGGATCATTCTGAACTTTCAGCCCTAAACAATTCTCATGTGGTCGGCTGAATTAAATCCACATGAGAAACCCTAGATCTAAGGCTCTGATACCAACTAGAAAGAAGAAGAATTGTTTACTGTATTACAGGTTTGAAGAGAAGAAAATAGAGAAACAGAGAGATAAAAAAAGAGTGAAGAGAGGAGAAAAGAAAGAAGGGGTTCAGTGGTGAATGATCTGCTGCCCCATATACTCCTAATGAGATTAGGAAATTGTCTCTTTAAGGCTATAAATAGGAGAGCAGAGCGAACCTTCAAAACACATTCACTGAATGCAGAGAGAAGACAACATAGTTAGACTATTCTTGCCTTCCGCTCTTTTTCTTCCTGCTCTTGCCGCCCTACCCTGTTTGATCTCCAGTTCTTGGATTTGATCAAGCTTCAATCTTGACATTGTTTCTTCCCAAAAGAAACAACATAGAATTTGTGCTCATTGTCCCATTCGATTCTTGCTGAAGAATCACTAGTTCTTGGTGAAAAACTGCTTGTTGATCCTGCCTCATCCTATGCTGTGTCATCTCCCGTAGAGGAAGGATTTGGTACTCTCTTTGGGCGTGAACACCAGCGTTGGGAGGAGCATTCTTGCATGGATTCCGTATAAGGTATATCCCTCCATTTATTTGGTTTCAGATTTGGTCTGGTTTGGTTATAAGAACGAACCTTGAAAATGTAGTTTTCTAAACTGGGAATAGGATTACCGGATGGAAGTAAAGAAATTTTTTGAAATTTCACCCAACCTTCCTGTAGGGTTCGGTCATCCATATGATGGATCTCCCATCCCTTCATCTGTTACATGCAATTCTTAATTAGAACAAACATACTGAGGAGGTTGGGTTGAACCCATCAAACCCTACTCTTCCTCTCCTTCCTTTTCTCTTCTTTATCTTCTTTTTCTTGCACTCAAGCCCTAAATTACTAATTCAAGAACAACTAACAAATCTAATTTGATATCAAAGCAGTGTTGGACTGAGTGGGAGACTCTTTCTGAAACCTATATGACCAACTAATGTCATTAGGCCATACGAAAGACATCAGTGGTCGTAAAGGGACCTACCACTAAGGGAAGGGAATATCACCACTTGATAGAGTAGGATTTATGGAGTATTTTGGGGTATGTTTCTTATCTATCATATGAAGGTTGGTATTTTTCCAATTTTTTTACAAGGAAAATTGTAGACATTTAGTTTTGTGTTTAAATCCCTCCAGGGCTCGATTGGGAAGTTTTTTATTGTTGAGATTGGATATGGTTGATTTGTGGCAAAATTTTCTTCAAACCCCAAGTAGTTTGACATTATTTGGAGAAATTTGGAACTTCTAATGGTTTTTTTCTCCTATATTACTGCCCAGACCAGTTTTTCCCTTTTTTGGACTGTACCATCAGTCTTGAACAGTGTTGAGAGGGTGCTATTGCCTTTTTTGGTATTTGGAAGGAGAAGACTATTCATGTTTGAGGTGTTTAAGATCTGATTTCAGTCATTAAACATTTCCAGAGCATCTTTGTAGCAAGGTATCAGATAGCAACCTTCCCTTTGACTGTTTGTGCCTCAATTTTTCCCAAGATTGGTTATTTGGCTTTTTCCCCTTATTGGTGTGTCTTGGGTTACAGGAGCTAAACACTTTTTTGAAAAGTTTGAACTGTTGATATGGTGGGAAGCGGTACTTTAGATAGCTCTACCTCCAGAAAGGTCTTAAGGAATGTTAATGTCCTTTCTTCTACCTTGGAAAACATTGGACTACAAGCTATAAATATGAAACTCAGTGGGATAATGGTCCTCACTCTGAGGATGCTTATTGGTGGTAAAGGAAAACTTGGGTAGCTCAACGGGAAGACAATTGATCCAGATGCAGATGATCCAATTCCTGGCACATGGGAAGCAGAAAATCCAATGATCATGTCCTTAATGTTGAACTCTATGCAGCCAGATATTAGCAGTGGTTTTATGTTCATGAAGACTTCCAAAGCAGTCTGGGATGCAGTTGCAGAAACATACTCCTAAGTCAAGAATTTTGCCAGTATTTTATCAGCTTAGTCAAGAGATTTCCCATCATAAATAGGGGAGAGGTCTCTTGCAAATTACTATGCATCATTAAGGCATCTGTTGGAGGAGCTACATTATAATGACTCGTGTATCCCAGTTTGTAAGACTGATAATGTAGCATATAAGAGTAAGATAGAGGGAACTTGCATATTTGAATTCCTTTCTGGTCTTAATCCTGAGTTTTAGCTAGTTCGGGTTCAAATGCTTAGTAGGGATGAGCTACCTTCTTTACACCAAGTGTATGCCCAAGTTCAATGAGGAAAGTAGAAGGATCACTACGCAGCAGTATGGTATGATATCCTTAGAGTGATCTATATCGATTCCATATAGGGATGCTAAAGGGAAGGGTGAGAAGGTGGACAAAGGGAAATTAAGATGTTCCTATTGTGGGAAGGACTGGCATGACAAAGAGCATTGTTGGAAAGTGGAAACTTCACGATCAGCCTACAGTTTCAGAAGAAAAGTGGGCCAGCTGGAGAGCAACAGGCTGTGGCATTAGGTAATTGCAAGCATTCACAGGACACTGAATAATGAAGAGGATGAAAAGCAGCTTCTTCCTAGACAGTACTTTGTCCCTGGAAATCAGTACAGTACCCAAGTTTCATTAGTTTTACTAGATTTGATGTGAGATGTGGGACCTGAGTACTGTCTTGGATGGACCTTTGGTTGGCTGAAACAGTGTTTTCAAAGCGGAAGGCACCAAAAAAAAAAACACAAGGGCCATTTTGTGCCAGAGGCGCAAAGCAAAGCGTGCGCCTTTTTGAAGCAAGGTGCAAAAATGCAAAAAAAAAAAATCTAAGAATGCAAATTATTGAAATATTAAACAAATTATTAATAAAAATATAAACTTAAATTTTAAAATAAATGCTTTAAAAAGCGTATTGTCTCAAATTAAAATACATAAACATAACATATAAAACATATTTAAAATGGAAATTTAAAAATAAAATCAAGCATAACATATAAAACATATTCAAGCATGTAAAATCTTAATCTCTTTAATTCTTTCCCAATTGCATTACTTCAAATAGCTATTATGATGTTAAACATTATGCATTCTTGATTCTACGAACCACCTTTGTACCAAGCTCCTTGAGGCAACCCCAAACAAATCCATATTAGGGTCTTAAATTCTTAATCCTTACACAAACAAATCCATGTACCAAGCTCCCAGAACCCCCCTCCCCGTATTTGCTAATGTTGTTCATTCATTCATCTTAGTAAAATATCTTCTTAAAAGGCAATTAAAATTATGAAATCACTTTTTTGTGTAAGGTTAAGAATTTAAGACCCTAGCATGGACTTGTTTGGGCTTGCCTTGAAGGGCTTGGTCAGGGGTCTGAGGGCAAAGCCCCCAACCCAGCTACTAGGTTCAACAAAGAACAAAAGCGCAAAAATTAAAAAAAGGCACATGCCAGGGCTGAAGCACAAGGTGCACCAGGCATGCACCTTTTGTTACTCCATTTTGCTTCTCAAATGGAGTAACAATCAGCATCCTTTTAACTTATCAATAATCTTCCTCCAGCCCTGCACTTGTTCTTTCACCTCAATCACCAACCTCCATTCCCATTCTTCTGTCTCTGTCATGGCAACAAGTCTACTCTTGCTATCCATTCCCACCCTTCACCTTTTCTCCCTTCAGGGAGGCACATTAGTTGCTTCCTATCATTCCCAAAATATTCATAGTTGCCCAAGAAATCCCCTCTAGTACTTCCCTTCCTTTCTACATGATAAATCCTTCATCACCAGCCTCCATTCCCATTCTTCTGTCTCTATCATGGCAACAAGTCTACTCTTGCTATTCATTTTTGCCAGTGTGAGGAAATCATCCAATCTCCCACCCTTCACCTTTTCTCCCTTCAGGGAGGCACATTAGTTGCTTCCTCCCATTCCCAAAGTATTCATAGTTGCCCAAGAAATCCCCTCTAGTACTTCCCTTCCTTTCTACAAGATAAATCCTTCATCACCAAGTGTACTCTTCCATTCCACCTCACCCCAAGACCTAATTGCTCCTACAGAATTCTTGAGCCAAGCTATTGCTTCTTTTCCAACTGGCAACACCATCACCATCTTCATTTCCCTGACTTTCAGAGCACTCTGAACTCTAGCTCTCATCTCTTCAAATAGAAAAACTCTTAGCTTCAACCTGAAGGAATCTCCTCTGCTTAGCAATCTCCATCACCATCTTCAGATTGTCTGCACTACTGCTACAGGAATCAGATCCACTTAGCAATGTCCATCGCCATTGCCATCGAAGCAGATTTTGTGCAGTCGTCAATATCTACAACCAGCGGGCACTGACTCCTCTGGGTTACAATCATCAAAATTCAGTCTGGTTTCATCCGCGAGGGGGGTCCCACATTTAGCTCTCTTTCTCTATTCAAATGATAAATTTATTAAAATGAAACTTAGCATCAAGACTACCTAATACTTCGTAATAAATTTCCCTTAATGGGCGGGTGAAGTCAGTCAGGTGCCTCATGATGAAAATTTGAGTTCCACCAAAGGTCTCTAAATTGCGGATATCCCTTTTTTTCTTTTTCACTTGTATCATCGTGAGTTTCATTGAAAAGATGCAGCATTTTTTGTGGTACTTCTCGAACAACCAATCGCACCAAATTTCAGCAATAAATTCTTTGATCTCACCATTCATCCATTAGAGATTTCATTCTGACATATCTCACATTACAGTACTTCTCAAACAAAAAACATATGATCCACGCATCTTTGACATGACCAAACCCTCTCCACAACCTTGTAATTCAAATCCATGCCACTCTACCAATCGTAAACCTAAAATTCCCTCATTTACCCATCCATCAAGCCAATATTCTATTTTTAACCCCCTCTTTAACCGAAAGACCCACGATGTAAATTCCCAAAATTCCAACACCATTAAAACTATCAAACACTCCCGTTAGACCCCAAATACCCTAAGATATCCACCGTCCAAATACCAGATCCAGAAATCCCCATTTTACCCTTTGTACACACATTCCAAATTGACTACTCTCGTTGTTCATCACACTCAAAATCTTAGATTTCCATCATGATAGCTCCCCCAAGACGCTCAGATCTTCCTAAAACCTCCATCAGACCCCTGATTGACCATCTGCCAAATTTCAAACCTTAAAATGATCATTTTGCCCTTCATCCAAAAAGTTTCCAAACCGATAATCCTCATTGGCTACACTCTCAAAGTGTTAGATCTCCATAACAATAGCTCCCCTGAGACACACAAATCTTCCTAAACCTCCATCAGACCCCTGATCAACCATCTGCCAAATTTCAAACCTTAAAATGACCATTTTGCCCTTCATCAAAAAGATTCCCAAACTGACGATCCTCATTGGTCATCACTATCCAAATCCAAGATCTTCACCTAGGAACATCATCTCAGACCCCCAAAACCTCAATCAACTTCCCGATCAACCATCCATCCAACTTTAGACCTCAAAATGTCCATTTTGCCCTTCATCCAAAAAGATTCCAAAATGACGATCCTCATTGGCTGCCACTCTTAAAATTCTAGATCTCCATCACGAAAACTCCCCCGAGACACGTCTTCTTTAAACCTTCATCAAACCCTGGTCGACCATCCATCCAATTTCAGACCTCAAAATACCTATTTTGCCCTTCATACACAGATTTCAAAATCGACGATCCTTATTAGCCACCACTCTCCTAATCCAAGATCTTCATCGAGATACTCCATCCAAGACCCCGAGACCTCCACCAACTACCCGATCAACCATCCACCCAACATCAGACTTCAAAATAACCATTTTGCCCTCCATCCAAAAAGATTCCAAATCGACGATCTTCATTGAGACACATCATCTAGGACCTTCAAAACCTATCAAATCCCATCAAAATCTCCCAGTCGATGATCCATCACATTTCAGACCCTAAAATGACCATTTTACCCTTGGCTTAAAACGATTCCAAATGAACCATCCTCATCGCCCGATATGCCCCAAATTCAAGATCCATCATTACACATCATCTAACACCTCTAAACCCCATCAAAACCTCCCGATCAATGATCCATCACATTTAGACCCTAAAATGACCATTTTACCCTTAGCTTAAAAAGATTCGAAATGGACTATCATCATCGCCCAATACACCCCAAATTCAAGATCCATCATCACACATCATCTAACACCTACAAACCCCATCAAAACCTCGATCATCGATTCGTTAAACCTCAAGCCTTAAAATTACCATTTTACCCCTCATCTATAAAGATTCCAAATCAAAGGCTCTCATTAGTCGTTACTCTCCTACTTCAAGACCGGCATTCCAGTACACCCTCATATACACCTAGACCACGACATTAGCTTCCTAGACACCCGGATAAACCCTCCCCCATCTTTAGACTCAAAATTATCATTTTACCCTTCTATCAAGAAAAATCCTGATTTAACGGCCCACATTGCTCGACACACTCCAAATCATGATTTCTCACTCTGACACCCCTCGAGGCCATTAAACCCCATCATTTCCCTTTTCAGACACCTTAAAACCCCCTTGGAAAATTTCATTACAAAATTCCCCATTTTACCCCTCCATCTACAAAGATTCCAATTCGTACGATCTCGTTGGTTGAGAAAAACCCTAATATTTTGAATTTTAATCTCAGCCCTTGAATCCTCCACATTACACCCCTTGGACTTGCCCTCTCATTGCAAAAAACCCCCTTTTTTGTTTTTTCACTCAAGTCCCTTCACATTTCTAGAAATCACGCCAAAGCCCTTACTAAACTTATAATCAATCCTAGCCTTAGACTTGAGCCCCCCTTGCTTCTCCACCCTAGGATCGGCCTAACCATCATTTAGCACCCCAAAACCCTAGCCATCCTCCTTAAAATTCGGCTAAGCCATTTTCAATTCAAATTTTGAAAACTCCCCCCATTCTAAGCATTCAAGGGAAGGAGAGAAGGAGGAGAAAATCAAGGGAAGTTGTCTCTTTACCTTAAATTCGGTCAAAATGCAAGAGATTAATAAAGAAAGAATCTAGGAAGCCACCATCCCTTAGATTAGGATCGAACCATCCTAGCCTTCCATCTCTTTTGAAAACCATGCCCAAAACCTTAACCTCTCACACTTAAACCCTAACCAAACTCTCCAAATTTGGTCCAAGTTTAACCAAACCCTAAACAAAACCCAATTCAGTTCTAATGGAACTAAACCACCCCCCAAACCAAACTAGGACCCTTCCCACTTCTTTGAACCAAGAAAAACCAAAGAAAACTAAAAAAAATCAAAGAAAAGAGGCCATAAGACCCAAATCCGAACATAACATGGGGGATTTTTTTTTGGACTCTTTTTGAGACTCTTCTCCTTTCTCTAACACTTATACCATTCTCCCTTCTCCCTCTCAAGAACCGAACTACACTCTCCTCCTCTCTCTCTACCTCCTTCCTCCACCACCTAATTCCCTCTTACTCATCTCTTCTCCTTCACACCCAACAACCAAAAACCCTAGCCTCCTTTCTCTCCACCACCAATTGATCATTACCCTCCATCTTCACCCAAGAAACGAGAGAAGAGGAAGAAAGAGCAACACCATTTACTCACACGGTCAAGGGAGAAGAAGAATAAGAGGGAACAAGGAAGAAGTAAGAGGAAGAAGATAGAACCCCCTCCCATTCGGCCAAAGGAAGCAAGGAAGAAGAAGAAAGGAAGAGAAAGCCCTACTCCATTTCGGCCAAGTCAAGGAAGAAAGGAAAGAACAAAACCCCAATTACCTCCAATCAAATTCGGGCTGTCATTCTTTTAGCATTTCAACACCATCAACTTCAACTCATCCCATCTATCACTAATTGTTTGTCAAAAGGCCACAAAGAGGTGAGCTTCTTATCTCATTCTTTTTTACATTTTTTTTCTTGAACACTACTGGAAAATTTCATCTATAGAGGCGATCATAACTGCCTCTAAAAGCTTAAAAAATGCCTCTAAAGGTTATAGGAGGCAGCCAGGTAAGTGCCTCTAAAAGCCCTGCCGTTAAATGTTTTAGAGGCACTTGGTTGAGCATTAGAGGTGGCTTTATAATCCACCTCTAAAATAGACTTTTAGAGGCACATACGACTGCCTCTATTGCACTGACGCTAAAAGTCCTATATAAAGGTAGTTAAAAGTGCCTCTGAAAGTTCAATTTAGAGGCGCATATGAATACCTCTAAATAATTTTGCAACAATTTTATGTGCCTCTAAAAGAAATCTAAGAAAGAAAAAATCTGTATGCTTTAATATTTAGAGGCACTTTTGGCCGCCTCTAAAAAGGTTCCAATTTTTTTTTTTAAAAAGTGCAATATATTGTAAATATTACTACATAAAAATTCAAATTGATACACCTATATAAAAATATATTCAAACAAAACATAAAACATGTATGAATATATATGTGTATATATATATATATATTCATAAAATTCCAATTGACTTCCATCATCATTTTAAGAATAAAGACAAAACAAAAAAACAAAAAAAAACACAACATCCAGCCCTCATTATATTCATTCTTCCTTTTGAGCAGATGTCTTCTTTTTTTAACCTATAAATCAAATATAGAGTAGCCTAAAAGAAATTCCTTTTGACATCTCAACAAAAAATGCTCTTTGTAGTCTTAATCAAATCCTTTCTTCCTCTACAACCTGCAACTTAAAAGGGGGCTTCTTTGAGTAAGTGGAAAGGTATTTTAGGCTGAAATGTCTTCTATGTATGAGGTGATGAAAGAAATCCAGAGACTATTTTCAAGCCCCATCGACACATTGAGTTTCCTAGGTTGTTTTGATTTCTTCACCAAACAACCCAACTAGAAATTGACAAAACAAGAGTGGTCTAGAGATAAGTAGATTTCTGATAAATAAGATTCTCATATGGGAAACTTCAGTTTAGCATTAATAAATAGATGCATGAAGTAGAATGCTTAATAGCTGTTATGGTCCTGCGCGTAAGATCTCGTCATGGGTCGGTCCACAGGGAGAAATCCCTGCTTTCCCTTGCGCCTTCCCTTGCGTGCAGACCCTATTGCGGAAACTGAATGGGTGATTTGTCCAAGAGACCACCCGAACTCTCATTTTGGGTGATTTGTCCAAAAGACCACCCGAACTCTCCTCACTCTTTTCTTGACTGGAAAACCGAATACCTTTACTTCAATTCGTAGCTCCTTAAATAGGAGATTACAGAAGGAAACTCCTTATTGGATTCGGCTAGGCTAGGGTAATCCAACTTAAACTCAAACTCCTAATTACCTACTCCTAAGGGTAACACAACTCTTACTTAAGATAAGATAAGGATAAGGGATGAGGAATGGTGTACCTGGCGGCGAGTTGGCGGGCAGAGCTGATGTGGTAAGATAAGTGCGGGCCCACCCTGATGAGCTGTCATGTGGGCCCCGCCCTACTGCTGCTGCCGGCCGGTGCGCACGTCTCGCAGTGCTGCTGTCGTGAGGTGCGTGCTGCTGTCGTGTGGTGCGTGCTGTGCGCTGCCGGCGGTGCGTGTTGCGCGCTGCCGGGCGGTGCGTGCTGCTGCCTATGACTGCGCCGCAGTGCACTGCCGGGCAGTGTGTCCATAACAATAGCATTGCAGGGGAGGCGGTAAACAACACTTATATACGCTTTTCTTTTGTGGACTGGTTAATTGTTTATGCACTGAAGTTGCTGAATTGAAAGACTTGTTCTGTTTTTTAATTGTTAAAACAATTAAATAATAAAATTTTTCAAAGATACAGTGGTTTGTCCAACTTCAGTTTCAGCCATTAAGGATCTCACACCCTCCTTAAAGTCTTAATAAAAGACAACGCAATTATCTTTTCAGTTCATCCCTCTCAGCTGTTATATATCGAATGCCAGACCCTTAAAAAAATTAAAACTAAAATACTGTCATGATACAAACCATTACTCAACCATCTTGGTGGATGAAAACACAGAGCATCTCATCATGATCAGATACAAAGAATTCCAGTTTCGTCGTTTATGCAATATGGATATAGGGAATCTATGCAGAAAACACAGACTGCCTCCTGCCGATTGCCTCTAAAGATAGAAATTCTAGTAGTGAAAATTGAAAGAAAATAAGGATATAGGGAATCTGTGCAGAAAAGTGCCTCGTCCAGCTTAACTTGCAATCAACACCAGATCTTTGTTTGACTAGACAAAATTGTCTCCATGAGAAATTAGAACTTATATGCCCAAATAAAATGAACTTATATATGTGCAATCAACCATGTGTATGTGTAAAGCACACAAACAGGGGTAGATTTATTTGTGAAAAGAACACATGCAAGTTTCCTGAAGGACCAAAACAGCATCTAAAAGACTAGAAGTGCTATTTAACCTGAAATAGTACTGGCATGCCACATTAAGTAAGAGTAAATTACTAAGGATTGAGGGAACATTTGTTTTGGGCTTGTTTTTGAGTTTAAGATGTAAGGGGTTGGCTTAATGGGAGCTGAAAGATATACCTATTTGTTTATCTTTTAACTGAATAAAAAGGTACTTTCGGTTACTGATAAAAAAAGGATCAAGAGAAAACATATGGCCTATGTTGTTCAATTCCGATCATTTACAAAACAAATAAGACATCTAAATCGCATAATAATACAATTTGAAAACATCCATGCATGAATTCCATACTTTATGGAGAGTTTAATTTTTCTTCCAGCCCAGGTAAATAGAGAATGCTTTTATTGATGATTGTTACTTTAAAATTGATTAAAAAAAAGTCGGTTACTTTAGAGTCAATGAATAAATTAACAGATGATGAAATGCAGTATTTCTAAAATCTTTTAGTTAGGTCCATTAAGGGATAAAATTTTGATGTCATAATTTAGGTAAGAAAGATAACTGAGATTCCCCTCATTAGTTTTGCTTAAACTTTGTAGTAAACTAGTATTAGGACTTAAATGCATTAAGTCAGAAATCGTTAGAACTTAAAGCTAGGCCCATCTTGTGAACTAAAGAATGAGAATAAAAATGTAGGATTAAAACAGAATACTTCCTTTCTTGAATTAACTGTTACTAGTTGTATCAGAAATTTCATAATTTTTTTGATCAGCTACCCATGAAAAAATATGTAGTATATTAATAAAAATATTGTTGGTTTATGAGGCATCAGTAATATCTTTCTTTTAAGTTACTGGTTTTATTAAAAGTTGGCTTTCCTCTGGTTCTAGCATCCACTTTTATTCTAAGAGTATAGCCCATCATTCCAAAAGATAGCACATGGGAGGCCCAATGGCCCAGGAGGCTTCCATAGGAAACTTAAGGTACAAAACCCAGAAAGTCAACAGCTTTATATCTCAGGGTCTTACGCACCAGGGTAACCAGGAATTTACATGGGCTAATGGGAACATATTTTGTTCCTAATAGTCCACAGAGCTTTTTGTCTGATAGTTCAACAGTCCACAGAGCATGAAGAGGCAAAAACTTTAAAGTTACAAATAAAGAAGATATTGTTCCAAAATTGTACCATTGCTTTCTTTGAATAGATACTTCTGTAGGTGAATGCAATGTTGGAAATCATTGCACTAATGAAACCAGTCCAGTTGAAAGAAAGTTCAGTCAACAATGCCATAGATACACCTAAAACACAAATCCAATGATCATGTCAGCAAATAAGATATAACCATGCAGGTACTTCATACTTGAACTTATTACCAGCAAGCATCAAGCACAAACCCAAAACTGCCAAAACAAATATTCAAATATTTCAGGCGTGGGGGCAAGAGAAGGGGACCATATAGATGTTTAACTTAGGCGGAAAGAAAGGAACAATGTGAAGATGCCACAAAGTTACCAATAACAACAGGGGCCAATGATAGCCATAAGGCTAATGGAATCCGGTGGCCTAAAATTAACTGTGAAGCAACAGCATTGAAAAGGGCTCTAGCGCTGCATAACAAAATGAAAAAGGTGTCGGTAAGGGCCTAAAAAGAATACTATGTAGGGAGCAACATGAAATTGTCAAGTTACCATCCCACACTTGCCATGTTTCTATTTTTTGACCATTTAATTATCATCTATAAGAAAAAACAGATGGACAGGAAGCATTGGTTCTAATAAGTAAAGACTAAAAGAGTATATGTGATCATTTACAGGTTGAATAACATAATACGAAACAGTGAGTTGTAATTCAAGAAACAGATCCAGTCAATTAATTAAGGAAATTGGAGAGTAAGTTCTAACTATTAGTAGCACCTAGCAAGCCTAGCAAGAGTACTGCTTTCAAACCTCTGACAAGTGAATCCTAAATGGAACTTTGAAGAAGATAGATTCATGATAACAACACAGTTACTACTGAAGTTTGTTAAATTATGAAGCAATAGAAAAAAGTAGGAACATTTATTAACAAAATGATAGCTAGGCTGATCTTGAGGACCATCACTTGGAATTGGTCCCTAGACTCCCTTCCATTCCCAATGCATAATTTGGTTCATCTAGACATTAAGGGCCAGCTTTAGAGCATGGTCATTCAGACAAGAGTATCATTTCCCACCCCTAGGAGGGGGATCCCCAAAGTTCTGGTTCCCTCAGTCAATTTGTTTGAGAATATAACACAATGCCAACTGCTAAGCAAAGAACAATTTAAAATAAGTAGATTAAACTTTAGTTCTAGGTCATTAGGTGGTAAGAATCCTATAAAAATACAGTACATGATAAAGTAGGCCCACCTCTAGAACATCCAAGTGGAAAAAGTATACTTGTAAATGACAAGTACTTCCATCTATTATGTGCAAATCGAATCATGGACTCCCTGACAAACAACTTAGTAGCATATGAATGAAAGATGTTTACTTAATTGAGGGAGATTTACTTTCTTCAGCCCTATATACCTTTGATTGTGTGTACAAGAAACAGCAACAGCTGCAAATGAGACATTTGACATTACATGTCCAAGGGCATGGCAGAAAGCAACCGGCACGAAGAGTGCTAAGAGATCCTTATCAATTGGCTGTTTAAACAGAAACAGTAATAACCCATTTATTTAAACCATATCTTAAGGAAATGTAACTGCAATTCTTGGGTGTAAAAACTTACAGCATGTTTTGGCAGGCCAATAGCCCATCTTACAAGAAAGTACCCTACTCCAACTAGTAGATGCACAACAGAAACAAAGCTACAGGAGGAGAAAGAATAAGGAGAAAATTGTTACTTAACTTTTTCTTTTGGCTTTATGGGGCTACACAGTTGGGGGTAGCCCACCCCCTCCCCTGTACCCATACCTCCCCCCCCCCAAACCCCGGTGGCAGAGTCTCTACTACAAGTCTACAACTAGTGAGAGAACCCACCAACTAAGCCATTCTAGTAGTGTGAATCCAACTAACTCAAAGAATAAATTTTCGCCTCTATCCACATTGCTAGTTTAGGCCTTCCAAATGCGATGTCATACTTCTTTACTTCCAACAAGAAGGGCTGAAATCTTTCAATAAATGGAGCATAGGCTATGTCCACCTGAAGTTAGACATTTTCAGTTACAAATCAGAGTTCAACACAAAACAAGAGAATCAAACTAAGTTCTACATTTTTTTTACCCAGTCTAAAGCAATATAAAAATCCATACAATGTTTCATAAGATGGGTATGGAGATATTGGTTTATTAATGCTTGATTATAATCAAACCATGATTAGCAGTGTCTGAAAAAAATATGAAAACATGGAAGAAGGGAGACATGTATGGAATATCCACTTACCAGACTGAGCTGTCCAAGGAAGAAAGGCCCATCTTTGTATTTGGAAACAGCAGTTTCTATGTAATCAAGTGCAGTTTCTGATACAGATTACTAGTACATTAGCTTAAGGTTATATACATCCTAATTTTGAAAGATCAGAGCTCAAAAGACTGTAAATTTAAGTCTCACCAACTTCTTTTTGTATATCTTCCATGAATGAAGTTATCACAGTTCTTTTTTTTTTTTTTTTTGATAAATAAGTTATCACAGTTCTATTGAATGTGTCAGTGTAGGACAGCAACTTTCAGCAAACTTTTTCTTCGTTGGATCCTACAGTTTTTTTTTATTTGAGCATAGCCTCTATTAAAAATTTGAAGCTATAGAAAAGGGTTTTCATAAATGGTATCAACATATGTTATCTCAATATCACATTAGTAAAAAGTGGATGTCCTCCGAAGTGACTGTCTATGTATTTAATCAAATCGAGACTCTCTCCTCTGACTTCATTATTATGTTCCAATGATGGCACCTGCAACAAATACAGGAAATATAAAAAGACTTCTCAGCTTAACCCCATCCGTTCCTTTTCCTATATCTAAAGGATTCATGTTTTCAAGCCCACCATGAACGCACTGGTTTTAAGTTATAACTTTTCATGTAATGTAACTAAGTCAAGAATCAATAAGGTTTCAGAAAGAGAGAAACAACAGTCTTATTTAAGTCTAGAAAACGTTGGTAATATCATTATCATGTATGGGTTCAAAGCGTGTCACCTCATTTGCTGGGTAGACCTTCTCCTTGTACCAAGCAGGCCTATTCTGTAAATCAATAGGAATCAGTTGTATCTTCTCCTGCAATCCCTATTTATCGAAAAGTTATAATAGAAAAAGTAAAACTGTAGAGAGAAAAGCTCAGAGAACTATGCCAAATACTTTATTGAAGATCGAGACTCCCAGAAAATTGAACCAATAGAAAACAAATCGTGAAGAGAACCGAGAAATAACCTTGCAATTCATAGTAATCCACACTCGCTGGGCATATGGGCATGTGTAAGATATATACAGCCTTCAAGCAATAAACCCAACATCAGAAAACCAAGAAATAACCTAAAGAGGGCAATTTTTCTCCTTAAATATTCAACAAACATTTAAGTCAAGAATAAACTGTAGAAATGAGAAACCAGGGTAGAAAGATAAAAGAATGAATTTAGATACAACCAACCTCGTTGTTCCATCGAACAGAGAAGGTGGAGAGGAGGTAGAATCCAGGGGGAGAAACTCCCGAACGCTTCTGTAACAAGGAAAAAACAGGGAACATTAACCCATCAACCGAAACAATGAGAATAAAGTCGCTGGTTGGTGTCATCAGAGGGCAAAGAAAATTAAATATGAGATGAATACAGAGAGAGAGAGAGGATAGATAGAGATTTACCGGTGATTAGATGCCGTCCGCTGGTTCCGTCCACGAGGGTTGTGAGAAGTTTGAATAAGAGAGAAAAAGAGACGACTGTGGGAGAGAATGAAATACAGAGTGGGCGGGAAGAGGATGAAAATCCGAAGAGGAAGAGGCGCGAGGGAGATATCCAGTCCAAGTGTTGTGCCGACTTGAAACCCAGGTTTTGCTTAGAGCAAGAAAGTGAATAATTGTTCGTCCAAGAGAGAAAAGAGAGGAGAATGAAATGAAAGAGGAAACGGGATTTGCTTTTGAGGGAGAGACTAAGAGATTCGTTCGAGAGAGATTTGGGTGTAGGCGCATAATGGGTTTTGAGTGCCAAACTTAAAATCAGCGACTACTTTTTTTTGTGCGCCAAAATTATACCTCAAGAGGCATTAAAAATTGCCTCTATAATAATCCATTAAAGCTACCTCGTTTAATATGTTATGGAGGCAGATTTTCTTGACTGCCTCCTGCGAGGAGCCTCTAAAAATAGAAATTCTAGTAGTGGAATTTTGTTGGTATGACTATGCATTTTCTAATTTTAGCATGTAACATTTTCACCTAAGTGATATTATGTAATTTTTTTGAATAGTTTTAATGGTGGTGGGGAGATGAGGAATCATTAGAACATTTTGTTAATCACGTTGAACTTTTTTTTCTAACATTGGGGATAACAATTATAAGGGATTTTCACAGGGGATTGAATCAGTTGTGGCTTTTCCTTTTCCATTTGCTTTCTAAGAGTGAGGAGAACCATCGGTAAAAAAGGAGAGTGGCATGTATTTGTCAATTCCTTTGCTCCTTCAAAGGTTTCCCGCACCCGAATTGAGAATGAAAGGGTTAAGTCATTTGAGAGAAGAATCCTCTATGATAACCCCCATCTTTTATGCATAAAATCACTAGCATTTTGTACACTTAATTCTTTATAGATTTTTTTTCCTTTCACTAAATTAGGGAAATTGTACTACTTATTGTGGGAGATGGGTGTCTAATACCTTCCATCTCTCTCCATCCTATAAAGTATTTAGATTATTTTTATTTTTTAGTGTGAGTCATTTATTATTGTTTTCTTGAACATGGAAGACCCATCACTTTTATGTTATTTGTTTTGATGGGTGGCGGCTCCAATCCATTTTTAGCCATGAAGTGAATTTCAAACTCAATATCGATGTTTACAATCAACTTTGAGCTGGGCCTGGGCTTCAGACTTTTTATTAGGGCCGGACTCGGGCACATGTTATAGGCCCATTGGTCGGGCCGGGGTCAGGCATGGGCCTAACAAAATCCTATTTATAAAGAGTAAAAGCCCAGCTCATGAACAGGTCTACCGGTGGCTGAGGTGAGGTGATGAGAAAAGGTTACATTTTGGACTAATTTTGTTCAGAAATTCAACATGAAATGTAAATTTAAAATCAATAGCAATTTCTTTAATTGGGTTCACAAGTTAGTAATCCCGCCACGTTTAAGATTAAACTCGATTGAGTTTAGGCTTTTGAAAGTAAACTTTTCGTAGAGCTTCCTCTCTTTATGAACAGGTACTATTGTGTTGGTGATTGACAAATCCGCTCTATGACCAGACCCAAATAAAATTGAGAACCCCATAGGCAAAATTTCAGAATCATCTATGGTGAAAGCGGATGGAATTATATTCAATAAGATGAGTCATTTGAACTTAGATATCGCATCACAGATCAGGTGGATATTGCAAGTATCCGAAATCGTAGATCACTTGGATATTGCATCCTAGATCAGGTGGAAATCGCAAGTATTTGGAATCACAAATCAGATGATAATCATACCGTAGTCAAAGCCTGGACTTACGAAAAGTGAACCAGAGAGTGTCTGAGATATAGGGAAGAGGGAACTTTGGGTGTTCTGATATGAGAGAGAGAGAGAGATTTGGTGTGAAGCTGTAACTATAAATCTTTATTGTTCATTGGTGGATTTCTTCTCCTTGTAGACGTAGAAACAAAACCACGTAAATCTTTCTATGCGTGCTGTTCTTTCTTCCTATTATATTTCTATTTGCTTGCCAATCGTTTATATTATTCATGTTTTTTTCTTTTGCTTTTGTAAAGACTAGCAAGATATGAGTTCATTAATAAAACAGCTACAGTTAAGGGTGGTCAATAAAAGCAGTACTGTCTTATCGCTTGAATAAAAAAGTACTGCCCACGTCTACCCACAACATAGGATGAGGTGTTCTCTATGTGTGACTGCAATAAACGTCTGCAGGGTTTTTGTGGGGACTCTAATTCTTGGCGAATGTTTAATTCAAAGTATTTTGAACCCAGATTTCTTATTCATTTTTCCTACCCACTTTCTACTCGCCTTGAATTGCAGCCACACATCTTTATTATGAATTGAGAGATGTATGATTGCAATTTAGGGTGGATAGAGTAGGAAATCCCGTTAGCTAGGCAACTCAGAAAACCAGAATTCTCTTCGGCTATGTTCGGTTCGAAGGAAAAGGTAAGAAAAGGAAAGAAAAGTTAAGAAAACCTATACAATGTTTATAAAGGTTTTCTTACCTTTCCCTTTCTTTTCCTACCTTTTCCTTCAAACCAAACACAGCCTTAAGGGCTATATATCAGATAGAACACAGCGAAGAGTAAGGGAGACAGGGGATCATCAAAAGTGAAATGGAAAGTAATACATGCATCGATCCATATGTGTATATTTAGATTTCATGCCTTCTAAAAGCCAATACACGAAGAATGAAACATGAGCTGAACATAAGTATAATATTCCAGGCATATATATAACTATATATCCATTTATTTATTATTTTAACAGTAGATATCTATATAGATAGATACTCGGTCGTTTACCATCTTCTTCCTCCCCAACCGCCCTCCCTCTGGCCGTTGAAGTAAGTGGCAGCAACCGGCAGTCCAAGATTGTAGATCTCAGCGAAGTCTCTGGTGCAGAAATTCTGGCGCCAGCCCGGAGCACCAGTCGTCTGTCTGCCAGATTGCCGGAACAACACGAAGACATACCTGTGAATCCCAACAATTGTTGGACTCGGACCCTCGTAGCTTGTTATCTCCTGGCCTGAAAACAGGAGATCAGAAGCTGCTTTACTTGTGGCTCCATTAAATAAACTAACTATATATGCAGTGGAGCAATCGAGGTGCAAAAGATAGGCTCAGTAGAAATGCACTAGTGGTAGAAAAATGGACGTATTAAGTTATATAGAACTTAAGATAGATGCAAATTTTCATAAATAAAACAGGTTTTTGTTCTCGAGTTCGATGCTTAATTTCACGTGCATTAGATGCATGAGAGAGAGCCCCTTATTAAACGAATGCTAGGTACATTTTCAACGCTTGTTTCACGTACCGAAAGTTGCGTCAGTTCCTTCTGGGATATCAACGACCAGCCTAGAATTTAACAAGAACAAGAAACCAATTAGTACACACAGATATATATATAGAGAGAGAGATAGAGAGAGAGAGTAGAACATAACCAGTGCAAATACTCTCTCATGGTGGGATCACAAGGATTTGGAGCATCAGGGTCGACCATTACCTGCAAAATTATCAGCCCACAGACTGCAGCTAGCAATTCCTACTTGAAAATTAATGGGAGTTTTTGCTTGAATCAAAACAGAATAAGAAAAAGCATGGATTAAAGTAGGTTAACTATATATATATACTCACGAGTGTGTAAAGTTTTCTTAGGTCATTGCCTCCAATTTCAACTCTAGGCTGGTTAACAACAGCTGAGGGCCTAAACTCACGTCCATTGACATTCCTACCGCTGTATGAGACTCTAAAAGATACAGACCTTTCAAAAATATCCAATACGTCCCCTATAATACGACCAAGGACCAAAGGATCTCTTCTCCCTGTCCCAGACATTGTAACTGAATACTGAATAGTTTACAATCCATGGCTATATGCCGTAGCTATATATATATATATATATATATATATATACATATATATATATAGCGCAAAAAGTCTTCCTTTTGGTTTTTCTTTTCTTGTTAGCAATGGCAAATATAATGTATGCTGGAATCTGCTTCTTTTACCTTTCTTTCACAATAGGAATCTACTTTCTAGCATACCCTAATAATATATAGGTTATAAAAGTGTGTGCTATGAATATTCTGAGAATGGTGGATAGAAAATTGGGACCCACCACTTATATAGAGTTCAAATATATACTTGAAAGATAGTTTGCCAATCTATTACAGATATGGCTTTAAGTCTAAACATCCAATTTCTCACGAACCATAATATATTTGCAAGTACTTTGCAAGAGACCTACAATTCTTATACTCTACGTCTATCTATACAAGCCCTTATAATATCTGGCAAATTTCTATGCTGACTCCTCGAATTTGCTAGCTGAAGCCTTGGAGCTTCTTGAGGGCATTGATTTGGCTTTGGCTATTGGTATATTTCGTATTGAGTGTTATGTTGATTCTTGGATCCTTTGTAGGGTTCAGTTACAGCTCCCTTGCAACGTAACCTTTGGTTGGTATGAACAACTAAATAATACGATTTAGAGACTTGATTCTTTCACTTGTAGTCATATCCTTTGGGAAGGCAACCAGGTAGTGGATGGTCTTACAAATATGGCTTTCTTCACTAGATCTAATTCCATCTTTGTTCATGAAGATCTTCTTCTTGCAGATATTCAGCATCATATCGGCTTTGTTCTGATAGATTGGGTCTCCCTTTTCTTTAGTTGGCTTAATTTGAGGTATTTAGGGGTAAATTCTCTTTTGTATGTTCATGTATATATTTATATATGTTTATTGATCCCTATTGTATATAGATTTTCGCTAGGGTAAGGTATTTAGGTCCCCCCCTCCCACCTCATAGATTTTTTCTTGCCTATGAATAAAGCCTTACGGTGCCCCCTTCCACTAGGAGTTAAGTTTAGGGTTTAAAAATAATTATCTGGCCAATTTATATAGGACCTGTTGAGGTTCTAGAGCACAGATTGTAAAGTCTATCAATCAATGTTAAGGCCCCATTCATTTTTTAGGATTCTGAAAGGACGGAAGTCAGTCAATAGGATTGTGGTTCCCAGTAACCATTTTTCCCCTGCTTGTTTTTGATGTTCATGTTCATCTAAGACTCACAAAAAATTCGCTTTCCCCAAGGGGGCATTCATTTTTCAGATTTTGAGAGGGGGGAAAGTTGGTTCCCATTGATCAAGATTCCCATATTCTTTTTTCCTAGGTAAGTGGTGCCCATCTCCTAAGTGAGTAAATAACTTTTCCACCTAAGGGGAAAGTTGCCAAAACTTGAATGGGACAAAAATGTCATTTTTAAAAATAGATTTTTATGACTAAAATGATCATTGTCTCATTTACATGAGAAATAAAAGAATATGGGTAAATGCACTTACTCCGGTAAGTGTTTCCCAGGAAAAATTTAGCTAGCTAACTGCATTTACCCAGGTAAGTAACTTACCTAAAAGCGAACGAGGCCCAAGTATCATACCCATCCCCCAAGTGGATAAGTAATTTTTCCACCTAGAAGAACATTTGACAAAATGTATAGAAACAATTTTATCCATTTCAATGATTATATTTTATGGATAAAAGAGCCATAGTATAATTTACCTAAAAACTAAAAGAACATAGGTAAATTCACTTATTACCTAGGTAAATAACTTTTTGAAAAATAAATGAGGCCTAAATAGATTAACTTTTTCTTGACTCATTTTAAAAATGAGGGAATGCTCTTTTCATGGTGGAGATCAGCTCTAACTATAGAAATAGTTAGCTCCTTTCTTGGCATATCACTACTGAAAAGTAGCCATCTCCATTTAGCAAGTGCTCTTACAGCTCTCTAGAACCTGTTCTAATCCACATAGCCTTTTCCATGATATCTTTCATGGCTACTGGAGGGGGCTCTCCTCCTAAGTATTAGACCAACATGTCAAAAGCCCTAGCACTATATTGGAGTTCATGGTGCCGATCATTTAACACTAGGGCTGTTCATAAGAAGGCCCAACCCGACCAAACTGACCAACCCGGGCCGACCCAACCCGAGTCGGCCAGGTTTTCATCAGCACCGGTCAGTTTCGGGTTGTACAAATTCATAAACCGATGGTTCGGGTTGGTTTCGATTTTCTTGTGTGAAAACCGAAACTGACCCAAACCGAATTGACTTAGTTCCTACTTAACTAAGTTGCCTCTATCCTAATTCCTAATTACAACCTAACCTAGTCTTCTAGTTCCTACTTAACTAAGTTGTCTAATTGTCTCTATCCGAGTTTCTACTTTCTATAGTCGTTTACACCAAATAGGCAACCAATTAGGCAATTACATTTAGAAATAGGTGTCCTTTTTTTACTTAGATTAGAACTTAGAAAGTTTCTAGAAATATACAAATTTCAGCATTCTTTCTATGGATCAGTTTGACTTTCTATTTTCTTGATAATTTCTGTCTTCTATTCTAATTCTAACTTGGTCCGCCCCCCTAGCCCCTCAACTCAAGCACAATCTTTATTCTCTAATACAATATTACAATTTGACTCTCAACTCAAGAATCAAAAATTTAAAATTTCAAGTTCTCATCTCAACTTCAAAACATCATTTGAACTTGGCTCTCCCAACTCTCATCTTCTCAAAGTTCTCATTCTCCCAACTCAAGCTCAAGTCTCATTCTCAAAGTCTCAACTTCAGTCATTCAAAGGTTAGTATTTTATTTATTTATTTATTTTTAATTTAATGCATGTTACAAGTTGA
Source organism: Nelumbo nucifera (assembly GCF_055504915.1). Lineage (NCBI taxonomy): Eukaryota > Viridiplantae > Streptophyta > Magnoliopsida > Proteales > Nelumbonaceae > Nelumbo > Nelumbo nucifera. Next base: position 6,232,833 of record NC_142649.1, on the reverse strand, counting down.
TATATTTTATTTGTGTATTGTTTAAGTTTAAGTTTTGAAAAAAAAAATCCGGTTAATGATGATATATTTGCATAAAAAACTTCAGTTTTGTATGAAGAAGTGAAGAACCTAATCTATTTAAATATATATTTCGGTTTTAATTTAAATAAACTTTATATTTAAAATTATTAAATAAAGATATTTCAGTTTACATAAAAAGCTGAAATATCTGAAAAAATCTATATCTAAAAAGTATATATTCTGAAATATGTGAGATATATATTTTCAGAAAATATATATTCCAATATATTTGTATGTATATTTTTGTTTATATATATATATATATATATATATTTAAAATACATATTTCAGTTTTAAATATATTTCCAGAAAATATCTTAAAAACTTCAGTTTTCAGTTTTGTATGAAAAACCTAATCTATTTAAATATATATTTCGGTTTTAATTTAAATTTATTTTATATTTAAAACTGTTATATATAATATGTGTATTTCCGAAATATATATATATACTATGTATCTTTATATTATTATATATTTCAGCTTTCATTTTTAAATATATTCCAGAAAATATATTCTGAAATTTTATATATAATAAGTATATTTCTGAAATAAATAAATAAATATTATATATATAAAACTGAAATATAGTAATATATATCTGAAATATAATATATATATATTTCCACAAATATATATCTGATATATTTCGGAATATATATTTTTCATATATATATTTGAAATGTAGTAATAGATATTTATAGTAATTTCATAATTTGCACAAAAACTATATATTTTTACTGAAATATATCAGATACATATAATATCCGAATATATATTTTCAAAAATATATTATATATATTCAGAAAAATGTTTTTATTATTTTATATATTTCAGTTTTATTGATGTTAGATAAAAAAATAACATATATAGTTTTTTATTATAACCAATTAGTTGTTTTTTTCTTAATTTGTTACATTAGGAATGTTCATCTTGAGAAACTCAATAATAATTATAAATTTATATTGGTATTTTGTTTTTAGATGGATCCTAAAATAAATGAAAATGTGCATGGGATTTATGAAATTGAAGATCCAGTAGCAATGGGCTCAAAGCAACTAGATTCTGAGGCTACAAATCCGGTAAAAAATCCCCTTGCTCCTCGTAAAATTACTAGGACATAGCCCACTAAACAAAACAAAAGGCAAGGTTCTAGATTAAAATCAGAAATTTGGGACCATTTCGCTAAATTGGATGATAAGGATGAACCTAGGGCTGCATGTCACTATTGTGGCAAACACTACGCATGTGACACAAAAAATCATGGCACTAGTAACATGTGGAGTCATTTGCAACAAGAGTGCATGAAATATCCCTATAAGGTTGATAAAAGGCAAATGATATTATCTTTTGAGCCTAAAAATGAAGGAGGAGAAGATGGTTTCACTACTGGTAAGCTAAAAATAGTGACTTTTAGTGTTGAGGAAGCTAGAAATGAGCTTGCTAAAATGGTTATAATTGATGAATTGACTTTTAGGATTGTGGAGGGGGAAGGATTTAAGAACTACTCTCAAGCTTTGCAACCTAAGTTTACAGTCCCATCCCGTATCACAGTTTCTAGAGATTGCATGAAAATTTTTCTTGAGGAGAAGATGAAACTGCAAAAAGTGATGAAAAGTCAACGTATGTCTTACCACTGATACTTAGTCATCAATCCAAAATTTAAATTATATGTGATTGACAACACATTGGATTGATAGTGAATGGAATTTGAACAAAAAAATTTTGAACTTTTGTCAAGTTCCTAATCACAAGGGAGAAACAATCGGTAAGACTATTGAGGATGGCTTGCTAGAATGGGGCATTGATGAAATTTTTACAATTACTGTTGATAATGCAAGTTGTAATGATGGTGTAATTAGATATTTAAAAAGAAGAACTAGGGATTGGAAATGCACCATCTTAGAACATGAATTCATGCATTTAAGATGTTTTGCTCATATTGTGAATTTAATAGTGAAAGAAGGATTGGAAGATTTACATGAGTCTATTCTCAAAATCCGAAATGTTGTAAGATATGTGAGATCATCTCTATTTAGGTTTCAAACTTTCAAAAGGTGTGTTGAGAAGGAGAAAATAGAAAATAAGAATCTTGTATGCCTTGATGTTGAGACTATGTGGAATTCTACTTATTTGATGTTGGAAGTTGCTGAAAAATTTGAAAGAGCTTTTGACCGGCTAGGTGAGGATGACCCAAGATATATCTTATACTTTGAAGGCAGTGATGAGGATGAAAATTAGGAGAGTGGAGGTGGGAATAAGAGAGGAAAAGGGAGAGGGAATAAGCATGTCGGGCCTCCTAATTATGATGATTGGGACAATGACAAATGTTTTGTGAAGTTTATAAAGCTTTTCTATAATGTAACATTGCAGTTTTCGGGATCTCTTTATGTCACATCGAATGCATTTTTTCATGAACTTGTGGCATTGCAAATTATGTTGGTTCGTTTATCTATAAGTGGAGACAGTCTCTTGAATTCTATGGCTGAGTGCATGAAACAGAAGTTTGATAAACATTGGGAGAACCTTGAAAATCTGAATTTCTTATTATATATTGCCATTGTTTTGGATCCTTGTTACAAATTAAAATATGTAAAATTTTGTTTTGGTCAAATATATGATAGTTTGAGGGCTAGAATGATGATTGAGAGAGTAGAGGAAATTCTTAATCATTTATATTACCATTATCATGATCATGAATGCAATTCAAATTTTAATGCTGGACATGAAGCATCAAGTTCAAGTAAAGCTTCTAATGAGATGGATTTCGATGATAATGAAGAGGATACATGGAGATTCTTAGCATCTCAATTTGCAAAACACTTAGAAAGTGAAGAAAATGTAGAAAGTAAATCTGAGGTTGCAAGGTATTTATTAGAGAGTTGTGAAAAGCCAAGTGATTCATTTGACATTTTGATTTGGTGGAAAATGAATTTTCCAAAGTATCCTATACTTTTCTCAAATAGCAAGAGATGTTTTGGCCATGTCAATTTCTACAGTTGCTTCTGAATTGGCATTCAGCACAAGTGGGCGTTTACTTGATCCATTTAAGAGTTCACTATCTCCAAAAATGGTGGAGGCTCTTATATGTGGCCAAGATTGGTTGCGGTCCAAACCAATCCCAATTGATGATCGAGAAACTATGGATGAAGTGAAAAAATATGAGGAAATTGCATTAGCTAATATTTGTTATCTTGTGAATAAACTTTATTTCATGATATTATTTATAACTTATATAATTTTTTGGGTTACATACTAATATTTGTTTCTTTGTTTTAGAATTCTCAGGAACAATGGAACAAGTGTAATTAAGTGATGATGATTGGTGTTTTGGTAAGACTTAATAATCTTTACAAGTGTAATTATTTTTTCTACAATTTTAAATTTCATTTTCCAAGTAATGTGACAATCTAAAACAAACTTTTCTTGTTTGTTTCTTGATAGTTGAGTCATTAGCATGGCAGCATTTTTTCTTCAAACATGAAGTTCCAAAGCCCATTAGGCCACCTAGTTTTTGAATGGTTGCAAGCAACTTTGGATTAGTGATTAATGAACAACTTTTGTGATTAACTTTTCATTTAAATTTTATCATAGGAGATGGCTGAAATTATGTTCAATTTATGATTGTTTTTAAATCTTACTTGACACTTGCTTTTACATGAAGAATTTATTCTTTACCTGAATTGAATTCAGATTTATCTTGGACTCTTGAATAGCAACTAAGTCACCACTAACTCTATGGGGAGGTCAAATAAATTTCCTTCTAGGCTTCTATGTCCTTTTTGTACAGGAGCAAAACTGATCATAGAGCTTGTCAAAATTTCCTGGTGGAAAGTTTTACTACTTTCAGTACTTTGGAATTCTTGGATAGGCAACTACTTCCTGTTGATGTTTATAATGGTGGGTTTTGCTGCAATGGAGTTGTCTTTCTATGGTTCTCACTTTGACTTCTTCCCACTTGGATAGGCAACTCAAACTTGCACCACAAAGGCACATGGGCCATGGGGGGCATGGATGAACTTAGAGCCGAAACCGACCAGAACCGATCCAAACCGACCCAACCCGACTCAAACCGACCAGGTCGGTTTTGCTTAGACTGGGTCAGTTTCGGTTTCCATCTCAGGTAACCCGATCAGGTCGGGTCGGTTGGAAAAACCCCAGTAAACCGACCCAACCCGACCCATGAACAGCCCTATTTAACACCATAAAAATGTACTACATCGTTTGACTTGTCCACATCAAGCTTCTTTAGTCTTCACCTTAGTTATTCAACTTACAAAACATGGTTTCGAAATCTCGTTAGCCCGGATGGATGGACTATTTTGCCGGGAAACCATTCAGGCAACCAGTTTTATTTCCCCCTTAACCTGTTCTTTGGCCAAAAACCATTGACTTAGTCAAGAATCTGTTGACCCAGGTGATCAAATTGTTAACCCCGTTCGACCCAGACAACAATTTTTTGCCAGTTTTTATTTTAATTAGTTTTTATTTTTTAATTGCAACTAGTTGTCCATTAAAACCAAACAATCGAAACATTGACCCAGAAACCGGTGGCCAAAGCGGTTCAGGTTCTAGATCGATTTAAAACATTATTACAAAATGAAGAATATAACTAATTCTAAGCATGTGGTTTATAGTGTGGAGAAAACTTTCACTTATAGTGAGCTTTGAGCTGGGCTTCATTCAAATTGTAACCATCGTAGCTTTCTTCTCTGCACTTCTTCGTCGTCTTAGAAAAGCCCCAATGCCACACTCACCCTAGTGGATAGATGACTTGTTTTTAAGTTTGAAAAATAAATGGTCAAAATTCAAGTCTCTTAAGTCACATTTTCTCTAGAACATATGTGCATTAAAGCAAAAAATATATTAAAGAAGCATAATTAAATGCAAACAAAAAGATGAATTAATGGCAACCAGACAATATATACACATACATAAGAGGTCTCGGATTCATGTTTTCTTATCAACATTTTGAAGTTTCTGTTATTTATGTTATGGCCCAAGTGATTTTATAAAACTGGGACTAGTTCATTGGTTTTTTGGTTAAACCAGACAGTCATCTAGTTTTGACTGATTTTTCATGAATTATGAATTTCAGTATATGATCAAGCAGTCCAAAGGGCTAGGTCATAAATAAACACGCCTGACCAGTCTGGCCCAATCTGATTTTCTAAACAATGATATTAATTGGTTAATCAAACTGAGGCTAGTTCACATATTGAATTATGATCATAGATAGATAACACAATTAAAATTTGTTAATTTGTTTTCCTCATTAAATGTGCTGTTTGTTTGTTAATTGTTTTCTTTGTTTTATTGTGTATTTCCAAGTATTTTAACCCACAAGTTATTTATTCCCCTGGTGAGCAGATGTTGATTTAACCAGGCATGTATAGCTAGGGTGTCTGACATCTTATTCTACACCTTGTTGTCACTCCTACAATTTTACTTTCGTTCTCATTTGGAGGCTCAGTTTGGAAGGAGTACTGATGTTGTTCGATCCAAGGTGATGCACGAATCGAGGAAGGCAGTCAGATAGTTGCCAATAGGGTAGAGCCGAGGTGGAAGGACAAAGTCGCGCTTCAAGACTTGTGATCAAGAAAGGGTGTTAGAGGCCCGAGGAATTATCCCTGGGTAGATACTTCGACGCTCAAGTCAGTAGTGGGTGGTGAATGGTCGGGCCTAGCAATAAAGGTGTTGGTCCGAGCAGAGTAACAATATGGGTGCTAAAAGTCGGAATCCCTTACCTTGAGCAGGAAATACCTTTTTATAGCTAGAGGTTTGTGTCTTGGTTGGGTTGGGCTTCCAGGGTTGCCAGGATGAGGTTAACCACCGAGGTCTTTGGGATAGAGTCCTATTTCCCAGCAGAGTTGTCCTCCTCCCTCCTCCTATCCTTGGTTGTGCTTATCCGCGTGACATGTGGCTGACGTGGTTGAGAGGATAACATGGGGGGCTACAGTAATAGCATAGCATGGCCATGGCCGCGGAGTCGATGTATGTCACAGAGCTGGCCAAGCCATGCTGACGTGGCCGGGGATGACCAGACAATGACTAGGAAGCCACATGTCATTTAAGGCCAGCTCAACCATGACCCGAACACCACTCCCCCAGTTCTGAAGTTGAGGAATGAAATGCTTATCCGAGGTGTAGCACGATAGGGTGCTTTGTTTCTCGGCTGAGGAACTCCAAGTTGAAGTCTTGGTTGAGCATTTTGTCTGCCTCACATTCCTTGGCGCTTGGCGGAACTCGTCACCCGCACAATGTGGGTTGTGGCTGAAGAGTTCTTCGATCGTCGGCTACGGAACTTTGAGAATTCAAATTTCGGAATCCTTACACCACTCCCCCAATTCCGAAGTCGAGGAGAGGAACGCTCAGCCGAGGCATTGCACGGTTGTAAGAGGAGTGCTCGACAAAAGCAATACGTGGTTGTGAGAGGAGTGCTCAGCCAAGGCATTGTGCGGTCATGAGAGGAGTGCTCAGCCGAGGCATTGCGCAGTCGTTTACCCTGGTTAGGTGTTGATGAGCTAAGTTAGGCTTCAAAATCTGGGCCTCTCTGATGCCTGGTTGTGCTGCGTCACGGAAGGGCTCTTTGTTCTTCGACTGAGAAACTAATACCCGACATTTTGGAATCCGAACACCACTCCCCTAGTTCCAAAGTCGAAGAATGGAGTGCCTGGTTGGGATGTAGCATGGGCTCTCTTTATTTATTTATTTTTGCCAGTTGGGTTCCTTAGTCTTGTTGTCGCCAATGTCTGGGGTTGGTCAAGATCTTCAATCTTCGGTTAGTGGGGCTAGAGTATGTTCTGAGCTCTCATCTTCGGGATGCTCAATTACTTGTCTCGGGAGTTTTTTGGCTCTTTGAGGGTTGGTTGTTGCTCGACTTGCTTTGGGCCGACTGTTACTCAGTGGATGTGTGGAATTCAATGACCGCCCTCAGGCCCTGATGGGCGGGGGCATTCTTCTTCGCTTTAGGCTCAGGCCGTGGGCAATTGAGTCAATTTACTTGGTCAGTGATACACTACCAAGCTATACGTCGCGGGCTCAGGCCGTTCGAAGATCATTTGAGTCAGTGTTGTGTGCCGAGCTATGCGTGTGTTGCGCGGCCTGTGTTGCATAGCCAGTGTTGCACTTCGACGTGTTTGGGGGGTCCTCAAGGCGAGGATCGTCCTTCGTACGCGTCGGGGTGTGAAGGGGGACGGCCTGGTTGGGCGATGCCACAGAACCCATCGTCTCCATCATCTCAAAGATCTTGTCAACCTTTTCTTGCACTACTTGGAATTGCGTAGGGTTAACCGCGGCTAGGGGCTGCGGGATTTCTTGGTGTGGAGGGCTGCGACAGCGAGATTCCTGAGATGGGGATCGGCCTGTCGATCGCTCGGACTGGTTCTTGGGCATCTTGATCACTTTCTTGGTTGTGCGGTAAGGAAGAGATTTCAGGAAAAGCTTTTTGTGCGTTCCCACAGACGACACCAATCTGATGCTGCTCGATCCGAGGTGGTGCACGAACCGAGGAAGGCAGTCAGATAGTTCTTGCCAACGGGGTGGAGCCGAGGTGGAAGGACTGAGCCGCACTTCAAGATCTGTGATCTAGAAAGGGTGTCAGAGGCCCGAGGAGTTATCCCTGGGTAGATACTCCGACGCTCAAGTCAGTAAATGGTGGTGAATGGTCGGGCCGAGCAATAAAGGTGCTGGTCTGATCAGAGTAACAGTATGGGTGCTAAAAGTCGGAATTCCTTACCTTGAGCGGGAGATACCTTTTTATAGCCGGAGGTCCGTGTCCTGTTTGGATTAGGCTTCCGGGGTTGCTGGGATGAGGTTAATCGCTGAGGTCTTTGGGATAGAGTCCTATTCCCCAACAGAGTTGTCCTCCTCCCTTCTCCTATCCTTGGCCGTGCTTATCCACGTGACGTGTAATTAATGCAGTTGAGAGGATAAGATGGGGGCTATCGGAATAGCGTAGCGTGGCCACGGCCGTGGAGTCGGCATATGTCGCGGAGCTGGCCTGGCCATGCTAACGTGACCGGGGATGACCAGGCAATGACTAGGCAGCCACGTGTCGTTTAAGGCTAGCTCAACCATGACCCGAACACCACTCCCCAGTTTTGAAGTTGAGGAATGGAATTCTCAGCCGAGGTGTAGCACGACAATGTGCTTTGTTTCTCGGCTGAGGAACTCCTAGTTGAAGTCCTAGTTGAGCGTTTTGTCTGTCTTGCATTGCTCGGCGCTTGGCGGAACTCGTCACCCGTGCAATGTGGATTGTGGCTGAGAAGTTCTTCGATCGTCGGCTACGAAACTTCAAGAATTCAAATTTCAAAATCCGAACAAATAAAAATACAAATTTGCGGAGTGCTTTTTTGTATATACTTGTATTGTAGATATTTGTATTTGTACTCCTTTCTGATTGAACCTTAAGACTTAGTTTGGAAGGAGTACAAACACAAATATGTAAAGTGCAAAGCCTTGCATTTTGTATTATTTTGTATACATTTACACTGCACATATTTATATATGTACTCTTTCCAAACTGAGCCTAAAGAAAAAAAAATATTTTGACAGAATCTAGTTTCTTTAAATCCCCTTTTACAAGAACTTAAATTACGACACCAATCGATTAATTAAAGAGTCTGGGCCCAATCCTATAAACTTGAGGATTCGAACAGCCAAATTTCTGTGAACGTGCATTGCATGTCTCAAATCCACTTTTGCTATAACAGTGTCATAATTAACTCAGGGCTACAACCAAAAATCAAATAAACTTATATTGCAGTGCTTACGTCTATAACAATACATGAAAGGCTTTGATTTCGTTGTTTCAACGCAGCGCTGTAGCAGCAAATGTGGTTAATTGAATCTTAATTGATACCGACGTCTCTCGTAAAAGGCAGGATTCATCTTTTTTCTTTTCTCCCTTGCCCTTTTTGCAAATGTAGGATTCATCTCTTACATAAGCTTCTATCCTCCACCAGAATAATTCATTATTTAATTTTTCTGAAAAAAAGAGTCCCACTCGAAGTATACCTTTTCTTATAACTCCCACTCATGATATACCTGGAATGTGCACATTTCTAGCTAGTTTAATAAAGTTTGATCGAAGTGATAGTTTGCACCGTCTTTTCAGTTCAAACGTAGAAATCCTACACCACACAAATTCAAACCATCTACTTTGAATGTTTGCAGAATATGTGGTTGAAAACCTGCTGCGTGTACAGGTTCTTTGCAAGCCAAATAGCGTAGTAATTTGGACTTCGGGTGGTCACTCCGGGTCCCTCTATAAGATGCATGGGCTGAACCTTAATGTGTACCCTTCTTTGTCCCCACCCCATAGCCCCATGTAATGTTATATCAAGAAAAAAAGGGAAAGGAAAAGAAAAAAAAAAAAGAAGGAAAACGTAATCAACAAGTTCTTTATTATAGGTAGAGTCTGGATTAATTGCATTGGCTGTTTTGGGGTTGTTAAACAATAATAGTATCCCACATTAGCCATGCATACAATTGAGAACTCGCTGTGGGGCATATAAAGTGAGACAATGATATGGGGCGTTTTTATTTGTTGAACAGTCATTAATTAATATAGCCATCAACTGTAGTTAATCCAGATTCTACATTTTGGATGTAGGCCAAAGGTGTAAGTTATAATTAAAATAGAAATAAATAAATAATTTTACAGGGTTTGACTATAATTTGGAAACGATATGATATCTGAAAAACTTTTAACCAGCCAAATAGAATCATAAATGTTGTAGCCAATTAGGTGTTATATATCAAAATTCATGGGTGAATTTTGATTGGTCAAAACTCTTTCTATATCATATCTTTTCTACATCATAGATTTTCTCAAATTTATAATATAAAAGTAGCGTTCTTAGTGCCTGTTTTTAAAGGGTTGAAGTGTAAGAATCCCATCTCACAGTACGTTTCAATTGTACATCGAAAACATCTCTTATATTTATATTTTGTTATTCATATTCCCAATACATGATAGGATTTGTTGTGAGGAACACTCTAAATCAGCTTCAGCCTCATAGATTATGCAGAGCTCCTCAATGCAGCTGAACCAACTTAGCTGAATGTTCAGCTCTCAGCCTATAAGTACCTTTACCACAAAATGCATGTAGAGCTGTAACATGTAGTAATGTTGCACCAAAACTCTATCAGAACTTGGTGCAACAATACAGCATTGACATTGCAAACACATGGGTTGCAGCCGTATACGTTGTATTACAAGATAGTACGTTCTGAGTGATCCTCGTCATTAATTAAAAGCTATATTTTCTTCAATAAAATAATGGACTAGGGAAAATTTTGAATTAGCTGTAATTAATAAGGAACAAGCCCATATGGAGCATCTTGTGAATTGTGCATTAGTTGTTGCAACCAGAAAAAATCTGTTAGTAAGGACTGAAAGAATGAATGAGAAATACATTCCATGACCTATGGTGCTGGGAAAAGCATTTGCCTTTGGTGAAACCAAAGGCCAAGCACTAATAAAGCAGAAGCCATCATCTTTTACCTTTTATTCTGGCAAGAGACCCTCTAGGGTTGGTTTCCACTAAAGCGAAAATCTTCATTTTCGCTCTCGTTGTCAGTCTGATTCTTCTATCCTTCCCCATCTACTTCTTTCTCCTCCTATTTGTTCATCCTTCACAAGTATCATTCCTCTTGTTTTGCCATGTAATCAATAGAGCTCATTCAGTCTATTTAGGGATAATGGGAAGTTGCATGTAGAGCCCTACTCATGCTCCGGAGAGTATATTGGATAGTTACAAATACTTCATCACCTTAATTTAAATATCCCATTCTTCACTTGAAATTTTCTTTTTTAAACAATGAGAACAAATCAAAGAGATGGTGGCATAGAACATAAAAAGGGTAGATTACAAAGGCTCCCTTACATGTATTAAAAACACTTTTGTGAAAGTATTTTTAAGAAAGTACTTTTAGAAAAGCATTTTTAAAAAAGTATTTTACGAAAGTACTTTCATAAAAGTACTTTTATAAAAGCATTTTTACCAAAGTACTTTTACAAAACATCTATGCCAATTGGTAAACATTGACTATTGGAGACCTAGGTTGATGGTTTGCGAATATCGACACTTTTTTTTTAAGAATGAAAATGAGTTATATAGGACACTTGTCAGTCTGAAAAGAATTCATTTTTAGGAAAAAAGTGTTTGGTTCATAACAATATTTTCTCATTCTGTCTACTTTAACCCATTCTTTTCTATTTTAAAATTTCATATTGGTTAAGAATAAAAAAGAATGAAAATTGAATCAAACACGACCTTAATGCGTTCTATCATCTGACTTAATGGCCAAGGGTATTTGTGGCAAATGAAAGTTCTGGGGTTAGTTGTCAGTAACCCCGTTGGTGAAGACAAAACAAAATCAACCTACAAATAATCCAAGAGGAGGTCACAAACGTTGAATGCACAATACTCACTTGAATTCAACATTCTAATTAAGTTGTTCATGATCAACAACCAAATCCCACTTGCTTGCATCTACCGTAACAAGGTCAACCATTTGACCAAACCATATGGTTGAAATTTCGGGCTTCAAATCTTTGGTAGCTCCAAATTCTCAATCTTCTTCTCCACTTTAACATTGAGTGCACCTTTCCAAACCTTCATAATACAGCCTTTGAGTGACAAATTTGCATCCTTTGGAATCTAAGGTCATGTTTGGTTCAATTCTCATTCTTTTCCATTCTTACCCAAGATGAAATTCCAAAATAGAAAAAAATGAATAAAAATGGGAAAAATGAGAAAATATTGCTACAAACGAAATACTTTTTTTCCCAAAAAATGATTTTTTTACCGCAAGAATGAGAGTAAAATTTGTAACCTGTTTGGTTACAAATTTCATTCTCATTCATTTTTGTATTAATCAAGATAATAATATAAGGGTTAGAGGTGTAAAATGTGTCGTGTCGGATCCACGTAAAGTGTGGGTCGTGCCGTGCCACCTTCCCTTGGGATAACTTGGGGGGCCGGCCGACACGTCCCACGGCCAAAGCTCGTGCAGGCCCGTGTCATGGGCTGGGCCAAGCTGTCCCATGGGCCAAGCCTTGGGCCAGGTTGGGCCATGAACCGATCCAAAACTATTCATTTAAAAAAAATGAAAACAACTTAAAATTTTAATTTTATATGAATTTTGATGTATAGAATTGATTATATATGTAATAATTAAATAAATTAGTATATTGAAAAATCATGATAAGATACCTATTCTACTAAGAAAGTCTAATAAGAGGAATAGTAGAGAACAACAATAGCTTAATGACCTATCCTCCAACTCCTCTAGTTAGACTGTTAGCTAGGGTATTATCCAATCCTCTCATACACATGAAGGAGTTGTTACTTGATAAAGAGGGAAGCTAAAGTCTAAGGATAAATGTGAAGGACCAAGTACTCTCCATAACAGAAGACATTCACTTTATTATCACTTTACAATCACCTTTAATCATCTGCCTACTCTAACCTAAAAAATAGGCCAACTTTAAGCCTTGTAGGAAAGACAAGCAGTTAAGCTCTATGAGAGGTTCCTTCTCCCAGAAGACCCAAGAATCTCAAGATGAACCCCTGCCCCCCCAATCTCTCAGATGGTGGGGTAGTATAAAATTTCATGCAACCTCTAAGGGAGGGGTATACAAAATTGTTCCTCTCCTCAAGATAGATTCTGATTTCTGACAGGGGGACTCCCAAGGTATTGAAAAGTTCGGGTAAGTTTAAGAGAAATGGGGAAAGCAAAAAGGAATTTTAGATAATAACCACTTGTTTATTTGTCACATGTAAGAAGATATGAAAAACTTCAGCAAAGGTCTGAGAGCTCTACAGGCCTCTTAGCCAATTTATCTTTAGTTAGGCATCTATACATCCAGCACCAAAACCCAAACCGAGAAGTTATATTTAGAGGGGCTGATAGGATTCCAGAATTATCAGCATTTATACTCTAGAAGAAGAAACCAACGAATTTGAGAAGGTGGACATCAAAGGATGAAAAGCAGAGTCAGCTCTCAAAGCTACAAGTCTCAAATATTTCCAATTTTGAGAACATATGAAGCTGGAAGTCCTGGATGTATTGGAGATTTCTAAGTCATATTTTATAAGGATACGCTAGTCTTGGCCATAAAAAGTCAATGCAAGAATACATACACATTTAAAATATCTCACAAGGATGTACGAGCCTTGACTGAAACAGGGCAATGCAAGGATGTATGCTCAATTAAACAACTGAAGTGCTCCTAAAGATATGGGTTGATGGCAAGGGGATTTCAATTTCCAAGAATTTGCATTATGTGTAAGCATCAGGAGAAAGATCTCACTTATTTATATAGTGCAGGGTTGTTGAAGATGTGCCTTGAAAGTATGGAACCATGACTATTTCGGAAATGTTCATCAAGCAGTTAGGGATGTTGAAGATGAAGTACAAAGGGCTGAAATGGAACATAATTTGCAATTGAATTCTGATGTTAACAGCAACAATTCAAAGAAAAAAGGAAGATTCTACATGAAATGTACAAGTTGGAGGAAATGTTCTAGAGACAAAATTCCCATATTAAGAGGTAAGTGGTTAGCTGAAGGAGACAAAAACTCCAAAACAAATAGATTACTCAAACTCTTTATTGACCAAACCCATCCTTCCTCCTAAATTTACTAATGATAAAAGAAGATGCCGAGATAACCAAATAGCAAATTAATGGAAAAAGGACAAAAAACAATAGAAAAAAGATAAAATAGAACTAGTGATGGGTGGTCCTTCCCAACCCATTGGAGGGCCGCCATCCAGGATTCGGGGGATGACTTGGATCCAAAAGTTCGGGAAACACTACAATCCTAGGCAGTGGTTGGCTTCCATTGGTCAGACTACTTGACCAAGGACAAGTTCGCGTAGGCCGGCCTGAGCCCTGGTAGGTTGCCTTTTAGGTCACGCAATGCCTTGTGATATTTTTTAGCTGGACTATTGCCTTGTGATTTTTGGCAGCCAACATGTCTGGTGTAGATGTGCGCCGCCTTTTGTCAAGCAACCAAAAGCGTAGGGCGAAAAGGTCGTTCCCTGACTGAGCTTCCACTTCTGGGAGCGCTAAGTTCGAGACTGCTGATCCAGCCTTCGTTCCACCAGCGCTTGAGGTCCCATTGGTCCCATTTGAGGGAGTAGCCAAGGAAGGTGGCACAGAAGAATGTGAGGTCCCGATGCAAGGGCAGTACCCTCCGTCTGAGCAGTCCCACCCGTTCGCCTTCGCGTAGTTCCCCACCGGGAAGTTGGAAAGCGTCACTGACTTCACTGTGGCTTTGCAAAGGAGTCAGAAGGTGGTCACCCACGAGGAGGTCGCCAAATGGGAAGGGATGGACCCTAAGCAGCTAGCCAGGCTGGCCTCTGCCCACTGCATGGTGATAAGTGGCTGCTTTCTTCTTTTTCCTTCTTTGACCTTGACCTCCTGTTGGCAGGTGAACACCGCCATCCACGCCATGGCCCTCCAGACCAACATCCACTCTGGCGATGCTCTCACTCAGAGGTTAAACATGTAGAAGCTCCAAGGCGAGCTCGACCGGGCCCGAGGTGAAGTCCTTCAGGCTCAAAAGGGGAGCGAGCCCCAGGAACTGCTTGTCTGAGACCAGGAGGCACAGATCGCCCGATTGTCTGAGGAGAGCGCTCACTACCGGAAGGAGTCATCAAGGGTGGTAGCAGAGAGGGAGCTTCTTCACTAGCAGGTCCAGGACTTGGAGTCCATGCTTCAGGATCAGACTCGGAACTTCGATGGCATGGTGGAGGCTGAGCGAGCTAAGGCGGTGTGGAACTTCAAGCACTCATAGGAGTACCACGACTTCCAGGTAGTGTACGGCTCGAGCTCCTACCAATCTCTTTTCAAACTCTGCCGCTGGCTGGTCCGGAAGAAGTTCTTCGGGGTCAACCTTGAGGGAAAAACGATGAAGGGTATGGATCCAGAGACGACGAACTTGGCGAAGGAGGAGGAGCCTGACTCTCCAGAGGTTGATGAGGAGCAAGGGTGAGATGGAGCATAAAATGCACTCACCCTAGAACCCCAACCCCATTCTCACCTTCAGACCCTTGGAACTCATACTAAGTGGTGGAGATGTGATACATAGCAAGCTTATGGCAATAACACACCTTGTTTTGACCTAAGAAACAAAGAAAGATAATTGAATCTGGCTGAATTGGTTTGCTAAAAGCAATGGGTACTTGTTCAGTCCAAGAAGGTTCAGCCGGTGGAGGGCTTGTTTCCTTGACTGTCGATTTAACTTGGTACCAGGAGGAATGGTGATTTGCGATCACTCTTGGATGAGAAAAAGGGAGAAAGAGATGGAATGAGAAGGTTACCAAGTCTGGACTGAAGCATGCAATGGATCTGGCTTTATGTTGAGAGAGAGAGATTAAAAATCAATAGGTAGTTTCTTTTGTTTTGCTTGAGTTTCGCTTTGCCCAAAAACAAGCAAAGTTTAAGTGTGGGGGGATTTGATGAGACTAAAAAGTACCCTATTTTTATCCCCTAATATTCACTCTTTTACATTTGTTTAGCACTTAAATGGACTCATTACTCTTGTATTTCGATTCAGGGGAAGAAAGAAGGCAATTGGAAGAAAATAGGGCACTTCGGATGACTTTGCACAGTTTTGGCAACAATCAGTAATCTAGGCATAACTCTCAATTCCGGACTCTGAATTGGAAATTTCAAGAGGCATCAGAAAGATGAAAGAAAGACCCACAACTTTTATGTTTTGGGCTTTGACAGATGCATTCCGCATCGAATATGAAATAGGGCCTGAAGTCGGAGCAAGTTCGTAGCCAGGCCCATTTCACAGCTGAAGCCCAACTCGCAGAAGAACCTTGAAGCAGCCCAAGTTATCAAGCAGTCCAACTCGAATTCAAGAACAACCAAGAGTCCCAACTTTGAATGTAATCTCCAGAGAGAGAGACTTATCAGATCTAAAGTCTTGAATGTAATCCTAAAGAGATAAGAAGATTGAGATCAGATTATTAGATAAGAGATAGGATAGGATAAGTTCAAAGCAGATCAGGACTCCCTGAATATAGGATGATCTCCTAGAAGGAGTTGGAAAACAGCCCTCTCCCTCTGCTATATAAAGAGGGGGGCCGACCAGCTCTAGAATCACTCAATCCAAGGATCCAGGAGATCATCAAGCAACTCAAGCTACCAAGAGAGCAGTTCGGCCACTGAGAAGCAAAGCATGGAGGTTTCACAAATCATGTGCAGCTGAGCTTTTCTTTTCTAGTTCAAGGGGGGAGGTTCAATTGTGCCATTGTGAGGTTCTGTATTTAATTTAAGATCTTGCTTTTTAATTCAAGTATTCATTAGTTCTTGTGCCTATTTTAATTGGATGTTAATGTTAATTAGTCTGACAAATTAATTAATGTTGATTTTCCTACGGCTATCCATGGTTCGGTGATCTGTAATTGTCACGAATAGTGGTACAAGTAGCAATTAGGTTAATATCTTTCTGGGTCAATTGTTAATGACAGCCTTTGAGCAATGTATTGACATGTTTTAAACTAAAGGGGATCGATGGAATAAGATTTGATAATTGCAGTTATCTCAATTGTTGTTATCTTGGTTTAACTGTTTTAACAAAGCTTAATGCTATCACTGGTTAAAATGGAACGCTATCGTACCCAGTTAAGTAGTGATAAGTGTTGATCGAATGCTTAGTTTGGTCAACTGAATTAGGAAAACACAAGGTTTATTATGGCTATCCTAATAAATCTAAGGTTAAATGTTTGAATTTCAAGACCACCGAAGTCTACCTATGGTCGATGGCCAATTGACTAATTTGAACCCTTGAATCAGAATTCGGTAAGACTGATTGCATCTTGTTAGTTGAATTTGCTATTGCTTTCTTGTTCTTTTAAATTTTAGTTATTTAATTTTCCCACTCAGTTATATTATTTATTCGGCTGAGAGATTATTGTTTAGCTCCCTGAGGGATTCGACCTACTACCACTTTACTACAAATTTATTGTGGGACTAGTACTAATTTTGAGGGCTTCGACAACCCGTCAAAATTTTGATGCTATCGTACCCAGTTAAGTAGTGATAAGTGTTGATCAAATGCTGGGTTTGATCAGCTGAATTAGGAAAACACAAGGTTTATTATGGCTATCCTAATAAATCTAAGGTTAAATGCTTGAATTGCAAGACTACCAGAGTCTACCCATGATCGATGGCGAATTGACTAACCAGAACCCTTGAATCAGAATTCGATAAGACTGATTTCTCTTGTTTGTTCTTTGCTATTTGCTTTCTTGTTCTTTTAGAAATTTTAGTTATTTAAATTTCCCACTTAGTGATAATATTCATTCAGCTGAGAGATTATTGTTAGCTCCCTGTGGGATTCGACCTAGTACCACTTTTACTACAAATATTTTATTGTGGGACTAGTACAAATTTTGAGGGCTTCGACAACCCGTCAAAATTTTGGCGCCGTTGCCGGGGAGCAACTTTAATTTCTTAGTTATTTCATTCTATTTGTGTTAACATTCTTGTTTTATGACTCGTGCTTTTCAACGAGGTGAACTCGAGTACAACCCCAAAATTGAGAAGACTACCTGTCGTTTAAGGAAAGAGGCGAAACAAATGAATGATCGTTCACCTAAAAGGGTGAATTCAGATTTTTATCTACCAACTTGTGATCAACCCATCTTCAGAGAGGAAGAAAGGATGGTTGATAGAGAGAACATTAAGGGAGTTGGCTGCACCGATTATGAACCAACAACCCCTGTGCATAACATATCCCACTCTTGAGGTAGCATTTGAACAAAAATCTGGTTTAATACAACTACTACCTATTTTTCATGGCTTTCCAGGTGAGGACTCTCATAAACATCTAAAGGAATTACATGTCGTCTGTTCTAGCATGAAACTATAGGGTATGACTAAGGACCAGGTAAAATTTATAGCTTTTCCTTTTACTTTACGAGATAAAGCAAATGATTGGCTATATATTCTTCCTCCTAGTTCAATACGTACATGAGATGAGATGAACAAGATATTTTTAGATAAATATTTTCCTACATCCCAGGCTGCAAACATTAGGAAAGAAATATGTGGAGTTCAGCAGTTTGGTGGTGAGACACTATACGAATATTGGGAAATGTTTAAACAACTTGTTCTATCCATCCCATGGATAGAAGTATGGTAGATGCAGCTAGTGGAGGAGCCTTGGTGAACAAAACACCCAAAGCGACCAGGGAATTAATTTCCAACTTGGCCGAAAATTCACAACAGTTCGGTACAAGGACAGATGGAACCGTTACACGTTTTAATGAGGTAATTCATGCTAATTTAGAAAATCAGATTTCAAATTTAACTGTTTTGGCTAGGCAATTGGCCGCAAGAGAATTGCAAACAACCAGGGTGTGTGGTTTCTGTTCGGTCTCTGGTCATCCTACGGACTTGTGCCCATCACTACCAGATGGATCGATGCAGCAAGTAAGTGTCGTAGGAGGATTCCCAGGTCAGCCTCAATGCAAATATGACCCCTACTCCAATTACTATAATCCGGGGTGGAGGGATCATCCAAATCTAAGCTACGGGAACCAAGGAGGATAGTAGAAATATAAGCCCCAATTTTTCAATCGACAGCCCCAATTTTCAGCACCTATCACAGCGCAAGGCCAACTCTCAAATTCAGGTATGTCATTAGATGAAATAGTTAAGGCTCTAACTACTAACACTCAGCAATTTCACAAGGAAACAAGAGCCAGCATTCAGAATTTGGGGAACCAAATCAGCCAACTTGCCACTTCCATTAGCAAGTTGGAGGCGCAGAACTCCCGGAAACTACCATCACAAATGGTAGTAAACCCAAAGGAGAATGCAAGTGCAGTAGTGTTGAGAAGCGGAAAGGAGTTGGAGCCTCAACCGAGCTCACCACCGAAGGCAGCTAAGGGAGACAAGGAAGATGAGAGATACAGGTCAAACGAAGACTCCATTGAGGTAATATCCGACCCCCCTCTCCCTAAGGTTACTAATGCTGTTATACCACCTTTTCCTAGTAGGTTGGAGAAGTTTAAGAAAGAGGAATAAGAGCAAGAGGTGCTAGAAACCTTCAGGAAGGTGGAGATCAATATCCCTTTCTTAGATGCTATAAAACAGATCCCAAAATATGCACAATTTTTGAAAGAATTATGCACTAACAAAAGGAGGCTGCGAATCGATGAGAAGGTAAGAGTTGGAGAAAACGTTTCAGTTGTAATCAAGAGGACCTTACCAGAAAAACGTGTTGATCCAGGTATGTTCACCCTACCTTGTATGATTGGCAATAAACGAATCGAGCGTACAATGCTAGACTTAGGTGCATCTATGAATGTCATGCCATACTCGATTTATTGTGCCTTGAGATTAGGTCCTTTAAAAGAAACTAGAGTTGTTATTCAATTAGCTGATCGTTCTAATGCCCACCCAGAAGTAATTGTTGAGGATGTGTTGGTGCAGGTTAACGATTTAATTTTTCCATCTGATTTCTGCATCCTGAAGATGGAGGAGGATACAACACAAGTTCAGCCCCACTTCTATTAGGCAGGACATTCATGAAAACGACCAAGACCAAAATAGATGTGGACGAGGGTACCCTCTCTGTCAAATCGTTAAATTCAATATTTTTTAAGCAATGAAATATCCAAGTGAATGTCATTCGATCTGCTCTATTGATACCGTCGATTCGATTGTGCAAGAAGTCTTTGGAGAGGAGGACATGGATGATGAATTGGAGTTCAATGCACAATCGAACAAGGAAGAGGAGTTCGATGCATCCTATGATGGTCCGAAACCAATGCTGGAACAAGAGGTAAGCAATTATGCTATTCCATCGACATTTTCTCACAAAAAATTGCTGCCTTCTGTTTTGCAAGCTCCAGAGTTGGAACTAAAGACCCTACCTGATCATCATAAATATGCATACTTGGGCGAAAAAGAGACACTATCTATGATCATTGTGAAAGGGTTGACTGAAGAACAGGAGGAAAGGCTCGTCAAAGTCCTAAAGGAACATAAGGCGGCGATTGGTTGGACCTTAGCTGACATAAAGGGAGTCAGCCCCTCAATTTTCATGCATAGAATCCTTTTGGAAGATGGTGCCAAACTTGTTAGAGAACCACAAAGAAAACTCAACCCGGTAATGAAAGAAGTACTTAAACTGTTAGATGAAGGGATAATTTATCCAATTTCGGACAGTAAATGGGTAAGTCCTATTCATGTTGTACCTAAGAAAACTGGGATTACTGTAGTAAAAAATCAAAATAATGAACTAAATACCATGAGGGTACAAAGTGGCTGGCGAATGGTAATAGATTTTCGAAAACTTCACCTGGCCACTCGAAAGGACCACTTTCCCCTACCCTTCATCGATCAGATGTTAGAGAGATTAGCAGGTAAGGCCTTCTTTCGTTTTCTCGATGGGTTCTCAAGATATTATCAAATTGTTATTGCCTAGGAGGACCAAGAGAAAACAACCTTCACTTGCCTATTCGGCACCTTTGCTTACAGACGAATGCCCTTTGGTTTGTGTAATGCTCCAGGAACTTTTCAAAGATGCATGATGAATATATTTTATGATTTTATTGAGAAATGCATTGAAGTGTTCATGGATGATTTTACTATTTATGGTGATTCGTTTGAAGACTGCCTAAATAGTTTTAGTAAAATTCTAAATCGATGTGTGGAAACAAATATTGTCTTAAACTATGAAAAATGCCACTTTATGGTGAAGGAAGGCATTGTGTTGGGACATGTTATTTCAACTAGAGGAATAGAGGTCAACAAGGCCAAAATTGATTTAATTGTGAGCTTACCTTACCCTACAAATGTTAGGGAGGTCTGTTCCTTTCTTGGACATGTAGGTTTTTATCCCAAGTTCATTAGAGATTTTTCAAAAATTGCCCTACCATTGTCTAATTTGCTGCGAAAGGATGTGCCTTTCGATTTTGGTGATGAGTGCAAGGAAGCATTTGACAAACTCAAGAGGTAGTTAACAATTGCACCCATTATTCAACCACCTAATTGGAACTTGTCCTTTGAGATCATGAGCAACGCAAGCAACTATGCGGTAGGGGCTGTTCTAGGTCAACGAATTGATGGGAAGAACCACGTCATCTACTATGCTTCCAAAACATTGAGTGTTGCATAGAGCAACTACACAACTACTGAAAATGAGCTACTAGCTATTGTGTTTGCTTTAGACAAATTTTGATCATATTTGCTTGGCTCTAAAGCAATTGTATTTCGGACCATGCGGCTTTGGAATACCTACTAGTGAAGAAGGAGTCAAAACCGAGGCTGATAAGGTGGATACTCTTGCTCGAAGAGTTTGATTTAGAGATTAAGGATCGAAAGGGAGCTGAAAACTTGGTGGCGGATCATCTAAGTAGGTTGGTGAAAGATGAGGACTTCTCACCCATCTCTGAGTTGTTTCCTGATGACCAATTGTTTCACATAAAAGGTATGGTTCCATGGTATGCTGATATTGTGAACTACTTAGTCACCGTAATTTTGCCTAATTACCTTAGCAAATCCATGAAAAACAAAATCAGGCATGAGGCAAAATATTATGTATGGGTCGAACCCTATTTATGGAAATTTTGTTATGATCAAATGATTAGGAGGTGTGTCCCTGAGGATGAGCAGATGTCGATTCTAACCTTTTGTCATAATTATGCTTGTGGTGGACATTTTGGGCCAAAGAGGACTCTTCGAAAGGTCTTAGATAGTGGGCTGTATTGGGCAACCCTATTTAGAGATGCATACTTGTTTTGTAAAAATTGTGAAAGATGTCAGCAAATAGGTAGACTATCTTGCAGGAATGAGATGCCCCAAACCCCCATTCGTATATGTGAAATATTTGATGTTTGGGGTATTGATTTCATGGGACCCTTTCCTCCCTCTTGTGGTTTTGCTTATATACTTTTGGCAGTCGATTATGTCTCAAAAAGGGTGGAAGCAAAGGCCACCAAAACTAATGATTCTAAGCGTGTTGTAGGGTTTATCAAATCTAACATTTTCAGTAGATTTGGCATTCCCCGAGCCATCATAAGTGATCAAAGGACCCAATTTTGCAATAGAGTCGTCGAAGTCTTGCTAAGGAAGTATGGGGTGCATCACCGAATCGCCACTGCTTATCATCCCCAGACTAACGGACAAGCTAAAATTTCCAATAGAGAGGTCAAGTCCATTTTGGAGAATACGGTAAATCCGGGAAGAAAGGATTGGAGCCTACGTCTCGATGGCGCTCTCTGGACATATCGAACAGCTTAAAAACCCCAATAGGGATGTCCCGTTAATGATTGATTTTTGGCAAATCTTGCCACTTGCCGGTCGAAATTGAACATAGGGCCTATTGTGCAATCAAGCGATGCAATATGAATATGGAAGAAGCCGGAAAGGAAAGGAAGCTCCAATTGCAAGAACTGGAAGAGTTGAGGTTAGAAGCATATGAAAATTCAAAAATCTACAAAGAGAAGACCAAATTGTTCCATAATAATTTATTCTTAAGAAAACAATTTAAAATTGGACAAAAGGTCTTATTGTACAATTCTCGACTCCAACTCATGCCAGGTAAGTTGTGTTCCAGGTGGATGGGTCCATTTATTGTGACTGATGTGTTTCCTTATGGTGTAGTAGAGATCAAAAGTCTCAATACAGGTAAGGTTTTCAAGGTGAATGGGCATCGATTGAAGTTGTTCCTTGAGGATGCAATTGTCTCCTGTACGGTAGATATCTCGTTGGACATTCCACGTTATGCATCGAGTTAAGGTAGCAAAAGAGGACGTCGAGCATAACGACGTTAAACAATTGCGCTTGTGGGAGGCAACCCATTGTGTTTAGTTAATTTTGTTATTTTGTTTGGTTTTGATTTCTGTGTTTAGCAATTGATTTTATATCTGAAGGAACCCAACAAGGCGCACAAGGAAGTTCCCCCAAATCCTTCTACTATATGCATAACCACATACATTGGGGACAATGTATAACTTAAGTGTGGGGGGATTAGGGAAATCTGGTGGAAATTGGGATAACCGTAGCATGCTTTGATCATCACTTCTTGACCTTGCCCTTTGAAATTTATGCTCCCTGGAAACTTATCCTTGAATGATTTCAACTTATTAGGAATCATGTGCTTAGGCTGAATAGATAGGATATGATGCAAGCATGACTAACTGGATTTTTTTTTGGCTGCATATGGTACCTCATTATTTTAATCGATCAATAGGCAAGATGCATATAAATTGTCCGCATAAGAGCTTGATTGATTGTCAAACATGGTTTGATTATTTCTAGAACTTGCTGTGTTAGGCATGTTGAGACCACGATTGACGAGTTCATGGATCAGATGGTGATGCCTTGTGATTCGTTCTTGTGAAAAAAAAAATCATGACTAATGTGAGATGGAGCATAAAATGCACTCACATCTAGAAACAAAAGCAAGGGTGAAATGGAGCATAAAATGCACTCACCCTAGAACCCCAACCCCATTCTCACCTTCAGACCCTTGGAACTCATACTAAGTTGTGGATATGTGATACATAGCAAGCTTATGGAAATAACTAGTGCATTATCTTCCAACCCCATTTTCACCTCAAAGGATTATTAGGGAAGACGATGACAGTGTGAGCTTGGTGATAGCTATAAATATAACCCTAACAAGAGCACTACTATCAAGTAGTATAAAAATATCGTTCACACGGGGATTTAAAAAAATAAATATTAGAACCATAGTCTTCCCTAATTATTTGGACAATCGCAATTCAGATTTGAAAGAGCAAGGACTAGTTAAAACTAGAAAAAGAAAATAGAAGCAAGAGTGATCACTAACCGAATATGCAATGGATGAAATTACTAGGGTTTTTGGTCCACTTAACCAATGGAATGAATATTAAAGGATTCGATTAACCAAGATTATTTGTCATTCTCATAAGCTGAGATCTTTCCAATTTTATTTAATATTATCTCTCGAGATATACTAAAACTACGCCCATTAGGTAACCCTTCGATCTCTCGAGTAGAGCTCTCAAGATGGAAGTAAATTAAATCCAAAAAAACCATTAAATTCAGATGAATCATGTATATATATCTCTATATACCATTCAATTCACACTATGAACTATTCAGTCGATTATGTGAATTCCTCTCTCGATTCATTCACATAACCCAAATCAATTAAGAGGTGGCCAAGCTCTTAATTGCATTAAGCACAATAATTCATAGACTATATGGAAATCACAATCTTGGATAAATCATAAAGATAAAAATATATTCATTAACCTGGTTAGGCTTTCCACAGCCCTAGCAAGAAACAAATCAGTTCATGATAAAAGAATTAAAGCAAACAAAGGGAAAGAAAAAACTCTTGAATTCGCCCATGGTGTTGAGATCTCCTCTTCTTGCCGCCACCTTCTTTTTAAGGTTTCTTGAATTCTTGATCACCTTCCCCAAGTTTCTTGATTTGTTTTCTCCTTTCTTGATTGATTGCTCCTTTGCTTTTTGATTCAATCCAGAGATTGAGTGATGCCTAAAGCTGGTTTGCCCCCCCCCCCCTTTTATATAGCTTAAAGGGGAGGGGGTGGTCTCCTACTTCCTCTTGAAGTTTATCTTGCAAGAATAGAAAGTCCTAGTCTAATCCTACTTTTATCTCTTTATCTAGCGAACTCAATCCCTTTATATTTCTAAGATAACATCAAGAATTTAGATCTGGAAGGACTCTTCTTAGTTTCTTGTTCTTGAAATCGTATTAGACATTCTCTGCGAATTGGGCTGCTGCCAGGCTTTTCTGCAAGTTGGGTTTCAATTGCGGATTGGGCCTTCCTACAAATTTGCCCTAACTTCGGGCCCGGATTTGACTTTGATGCATGCCGAATCTGCGAAATCCCAAAACATGAAAGTTGTGGCTTTTTCTCTTATCTTTCCAGTGGGTCTTGAACCAGCCCAATCGGAGTTCGGGTACGCGAGTTAGGCCCAATTTACCGTTAGCCTTTTTTACTAGAACGGGGTTGGCCACCCAGCTCGGGTAATGGACTTCCCTGATAAAATCGGCTGCGAGGAACTTCCCGACCTCCTTGTCGACTACCCTCCATCGCTCTGGGGATAAGTTGCGTTTCTTCTGTCTAACGGGCCAAAATACAGGATTAGTATTAAGCTTATGAGTTATGATGCTAGGGTCTATGCTGGGCATCTCTGCCGCGGACCATACAAAAACATCTAAATTTTCAAATATGAAGCATACCAGTTGGGATCGCAGAGGCTCCTCAATGGAAGCGCCGATCTGAAGTGTCCGGGCTGGGTCCTCCATCAATGTCAGGATGGAGATGGTCTCTTTCGTGGGTGCAGTTCGCTCCCCGCACTGCTCCATAGGTCGCTCCAGCTCGAGGTCGTCGGCCACCTTGGCTTTCCCTTTGAGGGCGGCGACGTAGCATTTGCGAGACTCAAGCTGGTCACCTCGCGCTATCCCGATTCCGAAGTCCGTGGGGAACTTCATTGCCAAATAGTAAGTGAAGACCATAGCTCGTAGGGCATGGGTGATCTGCCGACCTACTATGGCATTGTACGGGGAGGGGGTTGCGACCACTAAGAAGTTGTGGTTGTGCCTCACTATGCTAGGCCAGGTGCCGACTTCCATAGGTACTGTAATCCTTCATAGGGGCCTAACTTCCTCTTTGCTGAAGCCTACCAGGGGAGTACTTGCGGGCTTCAGGTCGCTTTCTTGGAGCTGAAGTTTGTCGAAGGCTGCTTTGAAGAGGATATCTACTGAGCTGCCCGAGTCGACAAGGACACGCCTAACTTCAAAGTCATTAATCTTTACCTTTATGACGAGCTCGTCATCATGGGGGTAGTGGACCCCGTGCGCGTTGTCCTCTATGAAGAAGATCGGGTCATCCGTCCTTGGCCGCTTCGGGGGATTCTGTTCTTCTCTAGCAGCCTCGCGAGCTGCAGTTGAGGTGTAGCCCGCCACAACCAAACCTCCGACAATCACGTGGATGGTCCCCGAACCGGTCTCTCTTCAGAGGGCTGCCTCTGCTATTGTTCTGCCTGCCTACTGGATTCGGGAGCATCTCTACCCTGCTGCCCTTACCGACCTGCTCTATTATTATTATTATTTTGTACAAAATTTTTCAAGTATCCGCGATGGATGAGCTCCTCTATCTCGTCGCGGAGGTTTTTTCAATTTTCGGTGCTATGATCGTGGTCTTTATGGAAACTACAATACAAATTTTTATTTCTTACATTAGGATTTGCCTTTAGCCGAGGTGACCACTTCACGTGCGGGGCATCCTTGATCTCCATGAGGATCTTGGCCCGCTTCCCGTTCTGGGGCGTGTAGTTCATTCTTTCGGCTGCTGGAGCTCGAAAAGGCTGACTCGGCCTTGTCCCTCGAGCTGGGTCTTTTTTCTTCTTATCATCCCCTTGAATCAAGGAATCGCCTTCCTTTATTCTCTTCTCGGGCGCACTTGCGTTCTTCTATTTGATCTTCTCCTCCGTCCCTATAAACTGATCCGCGAGCTTGAGGAACTCGGTTACAGTTTTGGGCTGATTGACAACCACGTGCCACTTGAATTTTTTGTTTATAGAGACTCGATCACAGTTTTGGGCACAATCCCTGTTTAACTAAAGAAGACAACCGCCAATTGCCAATTATGGAAAATGTCATACATGGAGAGGTGCTCGAAGATCCTTACAGTTTTAGTGTACTGTGTAAGAAAGCAAAACAAGAAACCATCACCATCAACACAACCAGAAAATGCTGGAAAAGAAAAGGTACTTGGTGTTCTCTAATGATATAGTTTTTTTTTTGACTGGTAGGCTGATAGATAATGATACCGCATTAAATGTTTAAGACCTACCTGGCTACACTACTCATGTTTTCCTCTTTTTCTTCCTACCAGAAATTGGAAACAATTATTTAAAGGATTTTATATCTATAGTCTCTCTGGGAAGGATATATAGAATCTTATTGTAAATTCTGTCTATATTGCAAGGTGTGCTTTTCCATGGAAATGGTAGATAATTATTCATGGTGTCTTAATTTTGGAATAAAGAATTGACTTGAGACTTGAGTGTCAGAAGGGGGGGGGGGGGGGTCCCAGTTGTCCAATGCAAAGTAGATCTAAATAAGCATTCATTGTGTTGGAACTTCGAAGTGATGGATTACATTGTCCGAGAAGAGCTTTAGATGTCAGAAAAAAACACTAACCAGATTTAACGTTAAAGAAGATTCAGGATGGTATTACATAAGAAGCTGTAAGGTGAATCTAACTCCTTTCAGCTTCGTATGCCACACTAGAGAGGATTAGTGAAGACTAACATATGATAATATTACCTTCTTAAATATTCTCAGTGAAGACTAACAGAGGATTCAGTGAATCTAACTCCTATAAATTTGCCTTTCTTAAATATTCTCAGTCCTGACAGGTTGTTCTTTTTTGATTAATATGGACTATACCTGTTTTGTGACCCTTGCTTTGCTAGAACCTTTTTAACTGATAGGCACAGATACTAAACATCAGTGATGTGGGACGAGTATGCTGATCTATGAAGAACTTCCAATGTATGACAATACTTATCCAGAAACCATACCCTACATGGCTAGATTAGGTCAATGCACCACTTGGTGGCTAAATTTAAAATCAGACAACCCCACATATAGACTTTTCACATGCTGGATTCGCAGACTTAAATTTTTAAGAAAGCTGAAGATAAACACTAGATGTGAATGAACTTTCAAATGGTATTGAGAGAAAGTGGAAGATTAAGCTACTAAGGACTTAAGGAGAGTATGTGAAAATGGTTCCAATGTATATAAATGATAGTTCAGACTTCAAAACACTAGTGATATATATTATCGATCACCTATGCACAAGAGTGAATAATAACAGTCAATTTTCTGCCATCCCATCACCTGTTGAGGTTACTCCAAAGTCCCAGTACTCCAAATTTAGGTAGCCATTCAGATGTCAGTCAAACAAATTGATCTACTGACCTATACATCTAAGGCAATCCCCACACAGTATTTCTTATTCTGCCATAATCAAATTTAATTCATCAAACTAATAAAGAAATTATGAACATATGGAATGATAGAAGAGCTGGGTCAATCTCAGATTTCAGGATAGGAAGGTTCCTTATTCCATTGGCAGAGAAAGCTTATTGTGAGAAGTTTTATTCCTGTGAATTAGTTTTGTGGCCACATTTTGCGCTTAGGTACGGGTGGGTTATAGTCATTTGCTGTTTTTCCCTTCTTGTTTTTTCGGTAAAATAAAGGAAAATAATTTCAGTTTTGGGCACCCAGTTGGTTTGTTTTAGGCCCTGTTTGGCAAGTCTTTTTGAAAGATCTTCTGGGCTTTTAGAAGCCCGGTGGACCAAAAATGGTCTTTTCTGTTTGGCTACTGAAATCCCACTAGACCAAAAGACAGGATCCCAAGAAAAACCCTGAAAGACCAAAATGGTCTGGATCTGTGGTGCAGGTGCTGAAGAGTCAAAATTGGAATTTTATGTATTTCTGTATTTTTGGACAGTAGGGTACTTTTGTCATTTTGCAATTTTCTGTGGGGTCCATTGATATGGTTTAATTTGTCTAGTTATAGTTTTCTTATGGTTAAAATTTCAGAGTCATTGCATAAGTAGGATTAGAGTTATTTTGTCTTCTTTGAATTGAAATAGGATATGACAATTTGGTTTGGGTCCTTCTAGGATTATTGAGTCTAATAGTTTGACTCGTAGGATTATTTTGAGTTTAGAGTCTATAAATATGTATGGACGTTTTACACAAGGCAATGAAGTACATTGAGTTTTCTTCAGCTTATGCTAGCTAGGCTGAGTGATTCCCATGCCCTAGAGTGATTCTAGGCACCCTTTGAGTGATTCCAGGTATTTTCCCTCTACTTTTTCTCCCTATTTTTTCTCTTATTCCTTCAAGAAGCCATTAAAGCCTTCAACTTCCATAAAATTCTGATCCAAGAAGACCATTTACATTCTCTAAGGACTAGAACTGAGCTGGTCCTACATCAATCTGAGAAGCTCCAAGCCAATGTTATGGTCAATTCGTGCTTCTCAGCTTCTTCTTCTTCTTCTTCTTCTTCTTCTTCTCCTCTTCTTTTTCAAATTCCAGTGATGA
Organism: Nelumbo nucifera; assembly: GCF_055504915.1. Lineage (NCBI taxonomy): Eukaryota > Viridiplantae > Streptophyta > Magnoliopsida > Proteales > Nelumbonaceae > Nelumbo > Nelumbo nucifera. Next base: position 6,203,643 of record NC_142649.1, on the reverse strand, counting down.
ATTTATCTGAATGTAAATTTTGATTTGTAGCTTGATGTGCCTTCATCTGTCATTGCCTTTTGTCTTGTTTAATAGCCAATGTCGTATCTTTGTTTTGTATCATGCTATTTCAAGTGGAGTCCAGAGATCACTGATCAGGTAACACATTTTTCTGGTTTGAATTTGAATTATTCTGATCAAAGAAATTCTGAAATCAGATCTGTTCATCTGATCAAAGTCGCATTCCCTGACAACTCATTTGGATTTTGAGTTGAAAATTTTTTTTAAGAGTAAAATAGAAATTTATTAAAAGAAAAAGATCAGTTACATGTAGTAAGTGACAAGATGACACCTAGCTTACAAAACAGAGCAAAACTGAATTGGGTGCAGTCCAAAACTAAGACTGGTACACAAACATCATTGAATCTCAAGCAAACTCCAGAAAATTTCCCCCAAATCTGATCTGTTTACTTGATCGAAATCTGGTAACACCCAAACCCAATCTGCAATCAACTTCCCTACCAGAGCCACCAGAAATTAGTTTTCCTAGATCACGTAAATCCTATTCGTATTCTGCCATTTTGCAGAGAACATAGGAAGCTTCAAGGGTTCGAATGGTAGCTCTTTGCTCCAGAAATTAGTATGTCCCCCTCCACCTTATTCTTCTTTTACAAGTTATGTTTGTTTGAAATTGTGATTACTGGGTCAATTCCAAGCAATGAATGGGGTGTTTGGTTTATTTGAAATATGTTTTTCCAGTTTCTATGTGTTGTATTGTGATAGGCCCCCAATTAACCTTACGTATGCCAGGAAGGGGAAATGTCAGCTTTCGGTTAAGGGGGGAAATAATTGAATATGGGGGCAATTATGGCTGGTGGGAATAAGGAGAGTCTTGAGGCATTTATAGCTATGTCAGTTAAGAATAAGAAGAGTGTGGGCATTTATAACTTGGCCAGTTGGGCATTTATTGAGGGAGTCAATTATGCTGTAAGAAGAGTATAAGAAGGGGCTTTGGGGGATGGGGGAGGGAAGCTATTATTGAGTGAAGAATACTGTGAGTGATTGGGAGAGTCGGCGGTCTCTTGAAGAACCAACCAACTATTAATGTTCTTCTTTTATTCTGAATGAATATCAGTTCCTTTGTTGATCTTCTAGTTGTGTGAATTCTGATGTGTGTTTGAGATTTGTGTGTCAAGTTTTTGGGTCTTAACAGTGGTATCAGAGCGCGTCTTTCCTTGGCCATGGTGACAGCTAAGGAAGTGGCATCACAGGTGGAGGGTTTCGAAGAACACTTGACTTCTCTACATTCTGAAGTGGATGGCTTACGTGATGAGATAACAGCTGGACTTTCGAAGATCTTGTATATGGAAGGAAGTGTTCAAGATCTGGTGAGACGTTTTGATCTGTTGCTTCAGCAACAAGCCTATTCAACTCCTTTGTCTACGACTGACATTGCTCCTCCTTTAGTCGCATCGAGTTATCCGACTGACAAAGGGAAGAGTGCGGCATTTCCGACATCTTCCTCGATGCCGGTGCCGGAACATACTCCTGATTCACTTCCTCGGAAGTTGGAGTTACCTAATTTTGATGGGGAAAATCCAGACGGATGGTTTTTTCGTGCGGACCGTTATTTTGAGAATATTGGATTGCTTCCGGCAGAGCGTCTGCGAGCTGCAGTTGTCTGTTTAGAGGGTGATGTATTGGCGTGGTATTATTGGGAGGATGGTCGGCGACCTTTTCGTAGTTGGGCATAATTCAAGGAACTCCTCCTTGAACGTTTTCGGTTAACTCAGGAGGGAAACTTGCAGAAACAGCTTCTATCATTACGTCAATCCACTACTGTTAAGGAATATCGTCGCCAAATCGAGGTGCTCTCCGCCCCCTTACGTGACCTGCCAGAATCAGTCCTTGAAGCAGCATTTGTTAATGGGTTGCACGACCCTTTCCTGAATGGTGCCATGAAGCGGGGTGACTGGTATAGAACCAAAGACTTGGTACCTAAGGGCTCTAATTGGATTGTCTATGAAATGAAGAAATCTGGTCTTCGAGGCCATGGTGGAGCTGGTTTTCCATCTGGCCTGAAGTGGTCTTTCATGCCAAAAGTATCTGATGGTCGTCCTTCTTATCTTGTTGTCAATGCTGATGAGAGTGAGCCAGGAACATGTAAGGACATAGAAATTATGCGCCATGACCCACATAAACTACTAGAGGGTTGCTTGATTGCAGGAGTTGGTATGCGGGCCACTGCTGCTTATATCTACATAAGAGGAGAGTATGTAAATGAGCGGAAAAACCTTGAGAAGGCAAGGAAGGGAGCTTATCAAGCTAGACTTTTGGGAAAAAATGCATGTGGATCTAGATATGATTTTGATGTTCATATCCACTATGGAGCTTATGCTTTCATTTGTGGAGCAGAGACGGCGTTGATGGAAAGCCTTGAAGGAAAACAAGGAAACCAAGGTTGAAGCCTCCTTTTCCAGCTAATGCAGGGCTATACGGATGCCCAACAATTGTTACAAATGTTGAAATTGTGGCTGTTTCCCCCACCATTTTAAGGCGTGGTCCTGAATGGTTTGCTAGTTTTGGCAGGAAGAACAATTCTGGGACAAAGCTATTCTGGGTCTCAGGCCACGTGAATAAGCCTTGTACAGTTGCGGGGGAGATGAGTATTCCATTGAAGGAGCTGATAGAGAGGAACTGTGGAGGAGTTAGAGGTGGATGGGATAATTTTCTTACAGTGATACTAGGGGGTTCTTCTGTTCCACTGATTCCAAAGCACATATGTGATGATGTGTTGATGGATTATGATGCACTCAAAGCTGTCCAAACGGGTTCAGGGACAGCTACTGTAATTGTGATGGACAAGTCAACTGATATTGTGGAGGCAATTGCTAGGCTCTCTTACTTCTATAAGCATGAAAGTTGTGGGCAGTGCACACCATGCAGGGAGGGGACAAGATGGCTGTGGATGATCATGGAGAGGCTGAAGGTTGGAAACACGAAGCTGGAGAAAATAGACATGCTTCAAGAGGTGACAAAGTAGACACACCATCTGTGCAAGGACGATGCTGCTGCTTGGTCTGTTCAGGGACATATCAGTGCGCGGTGTGCGTCCATCCACTATGCCCAGAGTTACTGGTTTGGAAATGCTTATTCATTGGTAGGACCTACCTGATTTTGAAGATTCTTGGGAGCCTTTTGGCTTGCTTCGAGGCCAATTTCCTCATTTTAACCTTGAGGACAAGGTTAGACTTTGGGTGGTGGGTAATGATAGGCCCCCAATTAACCTTACGTATGCCAGGAAGGGGAAATGTCAGCTTTTGGATAAGGGGGGAAATAATTGAACATGGGGGCAATTATGGCTAGAGGGAATAAGGAGAGTCTTGAGGCGTTTATAGCTATGTCAGTTAGGAATAAGAAGAGTGTGGGCATTTATAACTTGGCCAGCTTGGCATTTATTGAGGGAGTCAGTTATGCTGTAAGAAGAGTATAAGAAGGGGCTTTGGGGGATGGGGGAGGGAGGCTATAATTGAGTGAAGAATATTGTGAGTGATTGGGAGAGCTGACAGTCTCTCGAAGAACCGACCAACTGTTAATCTTCTTCTTTTCTTCTGAATGAATACCAGTTCCATTGTTGATGTTCTAGTTGTGTGAATTCTGTTGTGTGTCTGAGATTTGTGTGTCAAGTTTCTGGGTCTTATCATATTGTTGAGTTCTTTTCTTTCTGATTTTATTTTCTGGCTACAATTCATTTGACTGCATGCTACATTTTGTATTTTTCCTTACATATTTTGCTCTAAAAATTTGTATGTTGAAATGGTTGGATGGGGCAATAAAAGCTCTCCTGAGAGAGAGAGAGAGAGAGAGAGAGAAGAGATGACAGAGAGGAAAGAAGAAAATCCTTTTAAACATCTTCAGTTACAACATCCAAAGTAATCCAGGAATCAGACCCAAAAGAACTCTCTCTGTATCTTCAAATTACATAAAGGATTTTAAAACCCAGAAAAGGTGTTTGACCTTAATAATCACATTGACACCAATAGGAAATCGGAAGTTGAGCTGTCTTATTATTCATTTGTCAAGCTTCTCTTCAGAAATATGAAATGCAAGAAGGTATATAACTATAACAAATGATTTCATTTGGTGTGGACAGGCAGTGGCATTCTCATCTTTCACTAGAAATCCAGAACACTTCCTTTATTTACCCTTGTTTGCTTCCACCGGTACCTCACTCCATGGGTGTTATTTATGCAATCCAAAGCCATCTGGTATAAGTGGAGTCTTCAAAAACAGTTAAGGAAATATAATGGCACATTTTCTCTAGCCCTATAGGCTACAGAAATATTGCAAGAACTAAATTATTGACTGTTTTACAGACTGAGATTGGCCAAAGTTCTTGATTACAGATTTTGTGGTGGAGGGGGAGTAAATGGTAGTTGTGGGCAGGCTCAAAAATAACAGTAATGGTTCTTGGATTTATAGGTATATGTTGAGAGAAACATAATTGCTAGCAAGGTAGTTCCGGGTAACATTTTGGTGGACCAAAAGATTGGCCAATAGTCTGGCTAATACATTAGATAAGTAAGGGATAAGCAGGAGATTTCTATTGTTTCAAATGCTGCTACAGTAACTCGAACCAGGAAGAGAAGGAAGAAGAAGAGGAAGAAGAAGAGAAGAAGAAGAAAGAAAATAAGGGTCTGTCAAAATCTGATGGACTTCCCATACAATCGACCCCCTTAATCTTAATTAGATTCTAATAACCTTTACAAAAACTAAATTGCCCATACTTAAGTGTGGGGCAGATTACTCTAATAAAACTGCCACATAAGCAAACTACTTAACACACATAAAATGACTAAACTACCTCTATTCGGTTCACTTTAACACTCCCCCTCAAGCTGGAGAATATATGTCATATAATCCCAGCTTGTTACATAGGTAGTTCACCTTCCCTGAGCTTAGAGCATTTGTAAACAAATCAGCCCACTGATCATTCGAGCCCACATGTTCTGTATTTATCTCTCTAGCAAGAAGCTTCTCCTTCACAAAGTGGCAATCAGCCTCTATGTGCTTTGTTCTCTCATGAAAGACACGGTTGGATGAGATATGGAGTGCAACTTGATTGTCACAGTACAATCTCATAGGTTTATCCATGTGAAACCCAATTTCTTTCAGGAGATTCCTCAACCACACTAATTCACAGGTAGTGTGTGCCATGGCCCTATACTCGGCTTCAACACTGCTTTTGGCCACACTACAGTAACTCGAACCAGGAAGAAAAGGAAGAAGAAGAGGAAGAAGAAGAAATAAAATAAAGGTCTGTCAAAATCTGATGGACTTCCCATACAGTTGACCCCCTTAATCTTAATTAGATTCTAATAACCTTTACAAAGACTAAATTGCCCATACTTAAGTGTGGGGCAGAGTATTCTAATAAAACTGCCACATAAGCAAACTACTTAACACACATAAGATGACTAAACTACCCCTATTCAGCTCACTTTATTAGGGTGTTGGGGTCATTGCCCATATAGACAGAATGATAATTAGAAGGCATGCAAAATTGGGTTAGTTGGGGCAAGCCTATCAAATTAAGGGATGCTTGGCACATTGTGTTGTACGCAATCACCATGGCTATTTAGTCTTGCATTTTCTTCTAAATTGTAAGTTGTAACTTGTGAATTGAATGAAAATTATCTCATACTTTGCTGCCCAGAGGCAAGAGATTGGAATTCGATAGCCCCTCCCAAAGTTGTTGTTCTGATGTGGGCTGCAACTTTGGGAAATATCCAACAATAGATGTATTGGCAAGAAAAGAGAAAGTTTGTATCCATAAAATTGAACTGTTAGCTTTGACTTAATTAAGGCCTTTCCTTTACAATAATGTCTAAAGCTCCAGCCAAGTTCGGAATACTGCTGTCTTGCTTTGCAAGCAAGGCGGAGCCCAGCAATCAGGGCCTCATATTCAACCTCATTGTTGGATGCTTTGAACTCAAACCTGAGAGCATGTTCCAACACCGCGTCATCCGGTCCGAGGAGGATAAGGTCGGCGTCGCTGCCCTGCTGGTTTGATGATCCATCTACATGGAGAGTCCATACTAGAGGCAATGGGGCCGTCTCCTTGGTGGTAAATGTACATTCTGCAATGAAATCTGCCAAGGTTTGGGCTTTGATCGCTGGTCGTGGTGCGTACTTGATGTCGAATTCACTTAACTCCACACTCTACTTGACTAGGCGGCCCGATACTTCTGGTTTTTGTAGCACCGGCCTAAGGGGCTGCTTGGTGAGTACTCGAATGCTGTGGTCCTGGAAGTTGGGTCTGAGTTTTCTCCTACGGTGACTAGGGCCAGAGACAACTTTTCAAGATTGTAGTATTGGGTCTCTGCGCCGCTGAGGACCTTTCTAGTGTAGTAGATTGGCCTTTGTACCCGGTCCTCTTCTTTGACCAATACTGAGCAGGCGACCTCATCTCTGGCTGAGAGGTAGAGCAATAGCTCGTCCCCTAGGGTCGTCTTAGTCAGGAGGGGCGGCGAGCTCAGGTACTGCTTCAGCTCTTGGAAAGACTACTCACACTCTTCTATCCAATGGAAGTCCTTTGGTCGTTTGAGGGTTTTGAAAAAAGGGAGGCATCAGTCCACGGATTTGGACATAAACCTGCTAAGGGAGGCTATTCTCCCGGTGAGCCATTGCACCTATTTATTGGTCCGGGGGGATGGCATGTCAAGGATGGCCTTTATCTTCTTCGGATTTGCTTCGATTCCTCTCTGTGTGACCATGAACCCCAGAAACTTGTCGGAGCCAACCCCGAAGGCACACTTGGTTGGGTTTAACCTCATCTTGTACTTTTTGAGTGTGTCAAAATTTCGCAGAGGTCAACTAGGTGATGTTCAGATCTTTTGCTCTTCGCGAGCATGTCGTTGACATATGCCTCCATGTTCCTATCGAGTTGTTCTTGGAATACCTTATTCACCAACCGCTGATAAGTGGCGCTAGCATTTTTTAGGCCAAAGGGCATTACCTTGTAGCAGTACAGGCTGTGGCCAGTGATAAAGGTCATTCGCTCCTTGTCGTCTGGGTTCATTCGGATTTGGTTGGATCCTGAGAAGGCGTCCATGAAGCTTAGGAGCTCATGTCATTCTGTTGTGTCGATGAGCTAGTCAATCCTCGGCAAGGGAAAGTTGTCTTTGGGACAGGCCTTACTCAAGTCGGTGAAATTGATGCAGACTCTCCACTTTCCGCTAGACTTCTTCATGATCATTACGTTGGCCAGCCAATCAGAGTAGTTGACTTCCTGAATGAAGCCAGCGTCGAGCATCTTCTGCATTTCATCAACAATTACTTGCAACCGCTCTTTGGTGAAGTTTCTCTTCTTCTGCTTCACAGGTCGATAACGAGGGTCGATGTTCAGCCGATGTGTGATAACTTCGGGGTCGATCCCAGGCATGTCCTTTACTGACCAAGAAAATATGTCAGCATTATTTCTCAGTAGTCACACAAGTTCCTCTCGGAGGTGGTCGCCTAGCAAGGAGCCAACTTGGACTGTCTTTTAAGGATCATCTTCAAATAGGGGGACTTGGACGAGGTCTTCCACGGGTTGGTCGCGCTACGCATTTAAATATGACCTCGTCACGCAGGTCATATGCTTCTGCCATCAACATCTCGGCCGTTGGATGTGGTCCTCGGCAGGATAGTTCATAGCAATGTTGCGCTATTTTCTGGTCTCCGTGTGCCACCCATATGCCATGGTTGGAAATTTCATGGCGAGGTGGTATGTTGAGACTATGGCCTACAGGGCGTTGAGGGTCGGCCTACCGAGAATCACGTTGTAAGAGGAGGGGCAATGCACCACAATGAAGTCTACCATGGCCATCGCAGTGACATCGTCATCTCTGATCAAGAGGTGAAGAGTTATTCTCCCAGTGGGCTAGAGGGACTCTCCCGAAAATCTCATCAAGGGAGTGCTAATTGGTGTAAGTCGTTCTTTGTTAGTGACGAGTTTTTCGAATGCTTCTTCAAACAATACGTCGGCAGAGCTTCCTGTGTTGACTCGGATCCGCCGCAACTCAAAGTTGGCCACTTCGGCTATGATGACCAAGGCATCGTCATGCGGTGTCTGGACCCCTTGGAGGTTGTTGTCAGTGAAGGTGATAGTTGTGTCGCACCTCCTCACGTGACCTCGGTTGTCGATCTCGCATAGTCGAGCATATCTATTCCGTCTCGATTTGCTTTCCCCTCCAGCAACGGCTCCTCTTGATATAATGTGGACGACGCCAGTTGGGGGGCCTCGAGGTGGTGATTGACGAGCTTCATCCGTTCTTCGTTCCTCTTGGGCTGGCTTCTCCCTTCTGTCTATTAAGCCGCTGAGAAAACCGCGTCTAATCAGATCTTCAATATGGTTGCACATGTCGAAAAAGTTCTCTGTTTTGTGGCCGTGGTCCTTGTGGAATTCACAATAATTGTCTCGATTCCTCTTGTTACTTTGTGTCTTCATCTTCTCGGGCCACCTGACATAGTTGCGGTCACGGATTTACATTAGGATTTCAGACCGTGGAATATTAAGTGGCGTAAAATTCCGATAGGCCGACGGAGGGGTCCGAGATCTATGGTCGGTCCGACGATCCTGTCCCTTGTGATATTTGTCCGACCTCTCGGACTTTCGCTCATCGATCTCTCTCCTCTTTCTGTCGGGCTTCTCATCCTTGTATTTGAGCTGTGCTTGAGCCTCTTCAATGTTGATATACTTCTATGCATGACTCATTAGCGCGGCCAACGTCTGAGGAGGATTTTTGGAGATTGAGAAGTTGAATGGGGAAGGGCGGAGCCCGTGTTGTATGGCCGTCACCAAAACTAATTGGTTTAAGTCCCTGACTTGGAGTGCTTCTTTGTTGAACCTCTTCAGAAAATCTCTAAGGGACTCCGCCTTCTTCTGTCGAACCTGCATAAGGCTGGCTGAAGTTTTCAATGCTTCTGACTAGCGGTGAACTGTGCCAAGAATTAGGTCTCCAGCTGGGCCCGTGATGTTATGGACCTCGGCAGCAGAGAAGAGTACTTCACCAAGGTTGGGCCTTGTAGTGTGGTCACAAGGGCTTTGCACATTAGTCCCTCTAACGCACTGTGTAGCATCATCTGGGCTTTGAGCGCCGCAACATGGTCGAAAGGACCGGAGTTACCGTCATACTTGTCGAATTGGGGGGCTCGCCATCCAACAGGGGATATCTCGTCTATGATGTCCTGGACGAAGGGCGACTCCTTGGTGATATGTGTGGTGGCCTGCACTAGTTGGTCTACAACGAGGGTTACGCTCTTGTGGGTCTGAGTGCGTTTTAACTCTTCCAAACGTTGCCGAAGCTCTTTGATCTCAACATCTCTATTGTCTGAGGTCGCAGTGTGTATGGCCTCCCTCTTGGGTCGTATGGGGTGATCCTTGACTGAACTTGACTTGGCAACAAAGACCACGAAGGGCGGCGTCATTTTGTCGAGCCTTTGGTGGGGATGCGCACTGACTAGCGTGTCTGGCTTTGGTGGTCCTGACCATGGGAGCGGGCAGTAGAGGCAGGCCTTCGGGTCTTGTCCTGCCTCATACGCTTAGGCCACTCTCCCCTTACGTCTGACCGGTGTGCTTTGGGGTCCTTGGTCCGAGGATCATCCTTCTTGCATGTCGGGATGTGAGGGGGGACTACCTGGTTGAGTGGCATAGTAGACCCCAGTGTCTGCATGAACTTGAAGATCCTATCGACCTTCTCTTGCATGACCCCAAATTGCATTGGATCTACTGCAGCTGAAGGTTGCGAGGCTTCTTGAAGCTACGCGGCGAGAAATTTTTTGGGAGAGCTTTTTGTAAGTTCCCACAAACGGCGACAATCTGATGCTGCTTAATCCGAGGGTGTGCATGAACTGAGGAGGGCAATCAGATAGTCCTTGATGGCGGGTGGGGCCAATCTTCAAGGACAAGGCCACGCTTCAAGACTTGTGATCAAGGAAGAAATCAGAGGCCCGAGGAGTTATCCCCAATTAAGTACTTCGACACTCAAGTCAGTAGGAGGTGTTGGATGGTCGGGCTGAGCTATAAGGGTGCTGGTCCGAGCTAAGTAGCACTATGGGTGTCAGAAGTTGGGGGTCGCTTACCTCAAGCATGGAGTACCTTTTTATAGTCAAAGGGTCCATATCTTGGTCGGAGTAAGGTTCCAGGGAAATTGGGATAGAGTTCCCCGCCGAGGTTACAGGGGGTAGAGTCCTACTCCTCAACGGAGTTGTCTTCCCATCCTTATCCGCTAGGCGAGCTTATCTATGTGGCACATAGCTGACATGGTCGGCAGAATCACGGTAATACCGAAGCTCGGCCGAACTATGCCGACATGGCCGAGCTGTGACAGGTGGTCGTGGGCCTCTGGGCCAGCTCAGCCATGTCCCCAACACTACTCACTTATTCCTATCATGAAAGTTCTCAAGCTTCTTATGGAAATTGTTTACATCCATATTCAGGGTCTTAGGCTTTCACCCAACTTCAGCAGAGGTTTTCTCTTCTTGGCCCAGGCTGAGTGGGAGTAAAAAGATGAAAATGTTATGGAGTTGTATCCCATGCTGGAACATTTGGAAGGAGAGGAAGAGAAGTATTTCCGAAGACAAAGCTTGCAGCATGGACAAGAAGTGTTCTGTACCGTGGTGTGTTTTTAAAAGGCAATGATTCCGTGTATCACATGTACAAGATAATTTCAATACAATGAAAAGAAATAAGAAATATGATATCACTCTTCCACTATGAATAGGGTCGTTTCTGTTGAGATCTGATGTCTCCATTTAGTAATCTGGAATATTTGGTGCACCTTTCCACCCTCTTGAATAAAAGAATTGGTAAAACCACGGATGATGTTATAAGCACATGGGATCTACTGTATATCAAATTTATCTTGCACGTTTTATTTATTATTAATTTCTTCAAGCAAAGTGTGTACTAGAAATATTATTATATACAAAGGTATGTACGTGGGTGGATGAGTGGGTTTCTCTCTGTGTTGTCAAGGCAATCTCCACTGGAGCTTAGCGTCATTTGGCTGTTTTATATGATTTTCTGATACAGGTTACTGATTCAAAATTGGATGTGACCAAATCTATGTTATGCAATCACCCTGTAGATCTCCAGAACAGAGAGTTTTCTCTCCTGGCTTCTTGTTATATTTTTGCATGTTGTCAGCTGTGATCTCTATCAACTTGCAAAGTTCTTGTTTCAAGAAATAGTATTTATACCTCCGACTAGTTTGAACTTCTTTCATTTATGGCCTAGTAATTTTCTATATTGAATCATTGATTCTTGCTTCCTAGTATCTTTTTCTTGAATTCTAGTTCTAAGCACTTAAAATTTAGACAGTTTCATTTATTGGGGAGACCCCATCGATCAGCACCATGGATTAGATCTCACAGTAAAATTCAATCCTACACATCAAACTCTTAGTTTTCAAATGCTAACAAGCTGATTTTCTTCTTCAACTCCTGAGTTCCAGGGTTTAATTCTTGAACCCTAGACATATAAGGGCATTTGGGGAAATCCAGTCCCTCAAAGAGTTGAGGCTCTGACCTGGCTGATAGCCATGGACAGTGTCTTGACAGCTGATCATCTGAAATCCAGAGGTTTTAGCATGGCTAGCAGATGCTGCCTTTGTTAGGGGCAGGAAGAAAACACTACTTACTTATTCATATCATGCAAGTTCTCAAGCTTCTTATGGAAAGTGTTTACATCCATGTTCGGGGTGGTCTTAGGCTTTCACCCAACTTCAACAGCAGAGGTTTTCTCTTCTTGGCCCAGGCTGAGTGGGAGTAAGAAGGTGAAAATGTTATGGAGTTGTATCCCATGCTGGAACATTTGGAAGGAGAGGAACAGAAGGATTTTTGAAGACAAAGCTTGCAGCATGGACAAGATAGTTGCAGCTGTGGGTAGATCAGTGATAGATTGGCTGCTGATTCTTCAAGAGTTCAGTCAACTAGAGAAAAAAAAAAAGAACTTTGGTTTTAGGTTAGGAGAGGTCCTGGATTATCAGATATGTAATGTGGAGAATGTTCTCTAATCCAAAATTTGGTCTCTGTACTCGGGTGATGACTTGTCACCTCCTGTTGTAACTTCTCTTTTCTTTTTAATAAATTTTTATTTCTATTTATCAAAAAAAAAAAGCATCTCAAAATCCCCACAAGTCTAAACCCTTGCTACTATCACCGATATATACCTATTCTCAAAGTTTCTCAAGTCCACTTAATTCCACATTTCTCGTTAAATGTTCAAAGCTCTAGTCCATTCGCTCTTTGCATGTCTAATTGTTGACCCACTTAATTCATTCTCAATGTTACTTTTCTATTTACATAATTGATTCACATGGTTACTAGTTACTTTCTGATTTATCTCCTGTGCAACTTGTTGGCGAACTTGAAGTGGAAAATAAGTACATATCAGATGGCCTCTTATTATATTAAAATGTACTTGCTAGTCCTTTATAACAGTTAGAAAGAAAAATAATTAGATTCAACTTAGTTGCGTTCTAGAAACTATTTGTTTTGCCACTGATGTAGCTTCAAGGTTATCTAAAACTGAAAGTACTCTGACTTTCTTTATCTGCTTTTGGTTTAGTGTTTGGGACAAGATAATGAAGCTCCAGTTGGAAGTTTCCCTTGCTTGTTTCATTTACTTACTCTGATTTCCATACATTTCATGTGATTAGTATCAATTTCCTCTGCCATTTTTGGTTATTTGGCTCTAATCACCGATCATATAGCTGAGGATAAATCTGAGAAACCTCTGAGGTAGACTGGATAGGATTGTCAGCCCTCAAACATCTTAGTGCTGTATGTGGCCATGACATGACACTGCATTCAAATTTCCAGTTTGGAGATATTTGGGGTAAATGTGAATATCTAATTATTCTAAGCATCTAATCTGTGACATTTTATTTTTGTTGTCAGAAAATATGGTAACAATCTAATAAGGGCCATTACCCAATGTTGATCCCATCTATCTGGGGTCTTGGTAGGGGCAGATTGGATATTGTCCTAGCATTTGCTAATTTTTTACACAAAGTAGCCACTCTGCTCAAGCAGGCAATCACAGCCAGTGTTTTAAAACGCGGAGGCATGACGGGAGGCGTTCCACTACCTAGAGGCGTGAGACATAATTCCGAATGCAAGAGGCGTAAGTCTCCCGAATACAAGGAGGGGGGTTATGAGGAGGATAAAAAGAAAGGGGGATCTCATTTTTTCTTTATTTTTAACAAAAATCTTTTATATTAAAAAGAATAAAGATGCATAACAGTAATTCAAAGGGGGCAGGGGGCAAACCATTTTCTTTCCCCTTATCTTATCTTTTCTTCCCTTCTCTTACTTTTCTTTTCTTTCCTTTTCTCTTTTTTTCTTTTCTTTCCTTTCCTTTTCTTTCCCTTTCCTTTCTTTTCTTTTCTTTTCCTTTCATTTCCTTTCCTTTTTTTTTTCTTTTTTCTTTTTTTTTCTGTATTTTCATATCAGATGTGCTTGAGGCGCAAGAGGCATATGCCTCTAGCACGCCTCATGAGAAAAGCGCAAGAGGCATACGCCTCAGGACGTTTTGGGAGCGCCTCCAGGCGTACGCCTCCCACGCCTTTTAAAACATTGGTCACAGCTATGTTATTGCAGATAACTGTTCCACATCCTGTGACTAAAGTCCTGGTATACTTCTGACCTTGATGTTATCATCAATTGAATCCTTATGCCTTCTTTTTGTATGGTTTGTGGTAGCTATGTACAGGTTCTCATTGTAAAACTGGATTTCAATGTCAGTATGATTGTAAATCCATTATGTTTTGGGGAAGTGGGGAAGTAATAGCCATTTCAATGTCAGAGTGATTGTGAGTGGTCTTTAGTCTTTTTTAGATTATTTTGGAATTTGTTTAGATTCAATAGGATTTTTATTAGGTATTTAGAGTTGTATTGAGAATTAGATTCTATATTTGAGTGTCCTAGCAGGTTTGTCTTAGTTTTGAAGCAGTGGTTTGTTCCCTAGTTAAAACCAGATTCCATAAAGGGATATCCAACCCCCTATATTGATGGTATAAATTGAGTTATCAAAATTGAATTTTTAGAAGAAAAATAATGGACTTATTTGAGATTTACCTGCAGGCAAGAGTATTTTCTTTCTTTCTTCATTCTTGTCTCCTTATTCTAGACTTTTCTTTTTCTTTTATTTTAGTCTCTCTCTTGTTTGTATATCTGACCATTTTTTCTAGTTTAATGTTTACTCTCTGTTCTCAGATCTAAATCTCTCTCTCTCTCTCTCTCTCATAATTCAGAATTTCGGATCCTTAATTCCCCTTCTTTAGAATCAAGTACACTGTAATAGGAATTTTTTCCTTGTGATCTCACAAAGCAAGTGCTGAAACTGGGCAAGCTGAACCCAAGTTGATCACCTTTTAATTAAGCCCATCGTTATTCTAGTCCCAATAAAGTTTATAAGCACAAGACAAGATGAGCAGAGCTTCCCTAACACTAAACTATCCTAATATGTGGAATGGAAATATAGGTAGATCTCCATTCTCCAAAGAATTAAATTTGTTTGAGTTTGCAACATTAATCTCTCCTTATGTTTGTCTCCTGCAAATTGGAACTGACTAAAGATGTTAATGAGATTTAATTTGAACTCGCTACTTCTTTTAGCTAATACAAGCTCTCATCAGTGGGTCCAAGATTGGGTTGAACTTGATCTAAGTTGGACCTTAGCCTATGTAAGCAGTAATAGACATAACTATGTTGAACAGAAGTACACGCAATTCAAAAAGTACATGCCTTCCTCTAAGCAAGGCATTGGAAGTCTAGATGTGGAAGGCTTTAAGTTGGGGTTCAGAATGAGCCTAGTCTTTCACCCCCACCTCCACTTCACCCCCTTAAAATCTCAGCTTGGGAAATGATATGACACTTAGGGTGAAGGAAATTATTTTCTAGAAAGAGGAGCAAGTTGTGAAATAAATATTTCTACAAGATGTTTCCTGCATGTCAAATACAAGGAAAATGCCATTCTCCATGGAAACCAATGTGTAGAGTAATGTTTTCTATCCAACCAAGCTGAGTGGTCGTTGATCTACTTTAACACAAGATCAATAATTCAAGGAAACAGTACAAGTTGACATGAACCACTTGATGGGTTTTTCTTAATGGAAACATAGAAAATGAAATCAGGCATTTCCTGTTTCACTTTGAAATGATTAACTATTACATAATAGAATCCTTGAAACAAAGTAAATACTCTGTATTTACAAGACTTGCTCGTTCACCTTCAATCCAAATACTTGCATGTGAAAACTACAATAATAAACTCCAATGATTGTTAATAATGATGAAAATGGGCTTAAATGTTCAAAGTTTGCTTTAGAGTTCTTAGAATCCTAAAGCAACAGCCAAGCGAAGTTGAAATGTCATGAATTCATGAAGGAAATGGACCATCTTCCAAGGACCTGTCTCAAAATTTGTTGCCTAACCAATCACTATTCTAGAATCCCCTTCACTAGCAATAGAGCATAAGTTTAGAAAATCTGAGGCCCTCAAGGAGGGCTTGCACTTAAGCTTCAGAAGCATCCCTAGCAATGACAGCGCCCCCCCCCGCACAAATTTCCAGCATTAGCTTCCCTAGAGTTCCATCAAACTGCAAGATAAAAGCAATGGGAGGTCTAGGGGTAGTGGTGGCAATTGCGGGTTGGGTTTGGTTTGGTTTGGGTTGAGTTTCAACCTAACCCATTTAACCCGTCAATCCGTTAATGACCCAATTATGTAAAATTAAATGGGTTGGGTTCAATCCAAACCTGCTTTAACACAATCCAACCCGCCCAAATCCATTAATCTTATATTTATGTACTTAAAACCAAAAACTAACTCCATTCTAATAAATAAGCTGGTCATAGCTTAGTGAAAATAGTAATTGTTATTTACACTAGTGGTGAAGGTTCAAATCACATTACATGCATTATTTTTACATAAGCAGAAAAGCCATTTAACTATGTTCGGGCTTCGGATTTGACGAACCACTTAGGTTCAAACTGGTCAGACCAACTTGAACTATTTAATTGGATTGTCTTTGAGCTAATCACATCAAGAGTGGTTGAACCGTTTAGATCTAGACCTATCCGATCAGACCAGGTCCCGACCGAATCGGTTTGGACCAGACCCGAATAGACCAGATTCAGTCCAGTCAGGACCACACCCGATCGGGCCGGTTCAGCTCGGTCGGGACAGGCCCCAACTGGACTGGGCCGAGTCGGATTCGGGTCAGTCCCAGGCCACTGGCTCCAAAGGATATAGGTCATCTAGCATTGCTGACCCAAGCCAGATTCGGGGTCGGGTTGTATGGATACGAGCCGAACCGATGATCCAAACCGGGATAAGCAAGTGGGGTGGTTTAGGGTTTGGACTTCACCCAGTCCGACCCGCTTCGGATTTGGGTCAACCCGGATAAACTTGTGTCGAGTTGGGTCGGGCTGTGTAAATAATGGTTGGACCGGATGACCCAAATCGGGCAAAGCAAGCGATACTGAGCCATCCCGTTTGAGGTCTATTTCAAATTCGAGTTGACTCAGATCGGTATATGTTGGATCAGGTCAGACTGCGTTGAACTGAACCGGACTTGGGTGAAATTGATTTGGATTTATGTTGGGTGAAGTGTATTGATTCAAGACAAAACTAAATTTAGTCAACAATTAATAGAAAATTAATGCATTAATTATAAATTATTTAATTCAAATGAAGAAAATAAAAAAAAAAAGGCTAACGAATTAATACTTATGTTTGTAATGGTTAACTTAACGGCTATCCACAACCCAACCCATTTAAATGGACGGGTTGATCACACAACCCGCCAAGTAAATGGGCTGGTTAGGTTCTGGGTGAGTTGGGCGGGTTCAGCGGGTTGGGTGAAAAATTGCCACCCCTATCTAGGGGATAAGGAGAGAGAGGGCTAATGAATCACTGTAGCTGATTCCAGAGAACATTTTAGCTGAAAGCATCCAAGAGTTTAACAAAGAAAAGATATGTCTTTTCAGATCAGCCAAGGATGTACTTTAATTTTCAAAAATTCTTCTATTGCATTCTTCCCATATGCTCCACATCACTTCCTAGCATCCCTCCTTTCCACTGATTAGATTATAGATTTCCTTAACATTATGGGTACAGGTATTCTTCTTAATATGTTATAAAGTGCATTTTTATCTAGTTTTTGAAGCTATGCTCATTTATAATTCGTGCATCTTTCCAAGTCATATTTGTATATTATGATTTAAAAAAATACAATTTTACATATTTAGAATGGGTAACACCACTAAGTATAAAATAAAGTGTTCATGCAGTATCCATTATTGTATCATGTCCAACATGGATACATTGACATGTAATAGAGGTATCTGGTATTATAGATTTGCGGGTAATAGAACATACATAAGAAGAGAAGACAAGATGCAATATAAGATAAAAGCCTAAAATAAACAACTTGTAGCCAAAGACACAAATTACATTTGCACCCAGAACAGTGTTTCCCTGTTTGTCCCTTGTTTTGCTAAGACATCAACAAAAACATTAGTTGATCTCCCAACCCATTGTACTGTTACAAACATATTCCTTTTCAGCCATTTGAATTTCTTTATCTTATTCTTGTATTCCTACGTGACATCCTCCGGATTATTTAACCAGTTCACCACTATCTTAGATTCCCCTTCAACCATGAGCTGCTCCACACCCATTTCTTTTGCAAGAATTATTCCTTGTATTGCAGCTAACATCTTTGCTCTAATAGAGTTACCAACACCTAAAAGGCCAGAGTATAGTAAGATAGCCTCTCTACTCTCATTCCTTAGTACACCTCCCAAACCAGAGGGGCCCGGGTTGCCCTGGCTACCTCCATCAAAATTCATCTTCAAAGAACCGTGAGGAGGGGGGAGCTTGTCATTACCTTTATCTTTGAGGAGGAACAACTTGCTACTGATAACCAATCCCTCCAATGGTCAGTAAAGGAGAAATGATCAAACAAATCTAGAGTCTTAACCAATGTATTGCCCTATACAAAATGCAGTCCTTCAAGGCCTGACCGCTTCTCCCCTTTTCCTACAAGATCCTGCATTCCTTTCTTTCCAAACTATCCATAACAAGGCTGCTCGTGCACACCTCCACATTTTCCTTCCTCTTTTTTGGGGCCAATAGAACATATAAGGGTTAAAGATTGTACTTAATTTTGTTGGCATATCCCATCTACACCCAAACAAAGTTAGAAGCCAAACCCAGAGTTCTACAGTGACACTACAAGATAAAAATAAGTGATAACAGTCCTCACCATGAGATCTGCAAAGAGTGCACCAATTTGGAGAAATACATAGGAAGGGTCTTCTCTTTTGTAGGTTATCCATCGTACTTACTTTACCATGCCACACTTTCCAACACAAAGCCATAACCTTGGGGGCAACCGGTCTACACCAGACTTCTTTGGAAGGGAAACTTTGTTGAGAGGAGGTTTGACACAAGAAATTAAAAAAGGAACCACAAGAAAAAGACCCATTAGGGTGAATGGCCCAAATCATCTTATCAGACTTCAAAGGATCCAACCAAACCTTATCGAGGAGACCAAGAAGAGAAAACTAACAATCAATTTCATCCTCCCTTAACCCTCTACGAAAGCCAAAGTCCCAAGACAAAGACGGCAAATTTAAAACTGAAGGAAGGAATTTTGAAATCACCTCTTTTCTATACAAAGAAATAGAGTACAAGGACAGAAAAAAAGGTCTTTTAGGGGAAGATCTCCTGCCCAAATGTCCTCCCAAAACCGAATAGAGTTACTAGAATAAGCATCACACCTTATACAACTTAGGAACTGTGGAAGAATTTTGTGAATTGCTTTCCAAGGTGTTTCTAGGTTAGCCCTCCTTGAATACTCTCCACCACTTCATGCCACAACCTATCTCACTCCATAAGCCACCTTCACAACCACTTTCCTAACGAGGCTGAATTCTTCTTAAGCACATTCCCAAGCCCTAACCTCCTTCCACTTTGCTTCTACCCACAACCTCCCAACTGATTAAGTGGTCTTTTTTATCTTCTTCGGATTCTCAAAGAAAATCTCTCATTAATTTTTCCAGTTTCTTCTCTTCCCTAGATGGTATCCTAAAGATAGAGAGGTAGTAAGTAGGTAGGTTCGCAAGGGTAGCTCTTATCAAGGTGATCCTCCCAACCAAGGAGATGTAATTTTTCTTCCACACAGCTAATCTCTTTTCAAACTTCTCTATAACAAAGGTCCAAAACCTACTCTCCCTAGGGTTTGCCCCTAACGGTGGCCCTAAATAAGACAAAGGCCAAGTAGAAATGGAGCACTGAAGACAATTTGCAATAGCCTCAACCTCCTAAAAGTCCAGATTGACTCCAGCAACGCAGCTCTTTTCTAAATTGATTTTCAAATTGGACACTCCTTCAAAGGCTTTAATCAATTCTTTCAAGTTTCCCACCTCCTCACTAAAACCACCACCACAGAAGATCATCGTCATCCGCAAACTACAAGTGAGTTACTGGAATTTGATTTGTGCCTGTTCTTCATCCCTTTATCGCATCTTCTCTATTAGCCCTTGTGATAATTCGACTGAACACATCAACTACCAAGGTAAAGAGAAAAAGGTGAAAGTGGATCCCCTTGTCTAATACCCCTACTAGCTGAAAAAAAAAAAAAAACCCTTATCACCCCATTTACTAAGATGGAGTAGTGACAACAACTAACACAACCACACCATCTCTCTCCGAACCCACACTTCCTCAAAACCTCTGCTAGGAACTGCCAGTCCACCAAGTCATAGGCTTTCTCAAGATCGAGCTTACATACAAAGCCTCTTTGCTTAGACCTCTTCATCTCCTCCACACATTTGTTGGCAACTAGGATCTAATCAATTATCTGTCGTCCTTGGATGAATGTCCCTTGGGCCTGACTAATAATGGAGAGAAGGATTTCTTTAATCTTCAAAGGCAACACCTTTGCCAACAACTTATATATATGTTTTTATTAAATAAAAATATTTTTTATTATTTAATATATAGTATCATGTCGTGCTCATGCTCAGACCGGACTTTTTTGTGAAAGCCCCAGCCCGAGCATGCGGGGCTAAAATTATGACCAAACCCGACTTATAACGGGCAAGGCTGGGCCAGGCCGTCGAATTACCTGGCCATGAACATGTCTAATACCAAGTTATATAGCTCATCTAGACTGCAGGAATAAGAAATAAGTGCCTCACTGAAATCAATCTTATATTGTTTCTGATTGCATTCTTCCTTTTATGGTTGGTGTTGAGGTTTTATACAAGTGATATCTTATTGTATCCATTCATCCAAAACAACATTTTGTATAACATGTACAAGGGCCATTTCCTAATGTTGGTCCTGGCTATCCATTCATTCAGCTAGAGGTTTTACCATTGCACCAAGCAATGGTCCTTTTAGATAACATGTTTCCTTTAAAAAAAAATAACACTCCCTTGTGTTCTATTGTGTTCCTTATGCATTGTTTTCTTTCCTTTTTGGGACAACATCTTAAGAATAAGAATTTAGAGAAAAATTGGACTAATAGGCCTCTCATGGATGATCTCTCCCAAGAAATTGGATAAGAATCTATAATAAAAGGGGGAACATGATGCTTATAGCTACTCATGAACTAAGCAAGGTGTGTAAAATTATATTGGAACTAAACATTTGAATTCAGGTCCGCCTTGACCTACGTTATAAACTTTGCTATGTCTCCTCATTTGATTTCCCCATATGTCCCAAGACCATGTTAATGTTTATTACGTGTGAAGACCAGTGAAGGCAAAACTCATGTCTATAGTTGTTGTCAAGGCGACAAGGCGCCTATGGAGGATTTTCTCAGTCATCAGTCATGACACCACAGCGAGGTGGTGACAGCAGGTCCAAACTCGGGTGAATTCATATTTCATTCAGCTCAGTTTGGAAGGAACCTTGTATTACTTTGTATACAAGCCATAGCAAAACTCAGGTGAATTCATTTTGTATTACTTTGCATATATTTGTATTGTACACATTTGTATTTCTACTCCTTGCAAACTGAGCCTCAATTTTCAACTGATTTAGGAGGCGTTTGGTAACGTTGTCTTGTCATGTTTCAGCCTATTCTGAAACAAGCTACAGCAAAATGTGTTTATTTGGGGGTTGTGACTCGTTTGGTCCTTCTAAAACGAGCTATGCTTGGTTCTGAAATGGCTACTCCTAATCGTCCTTTGAGATTTTAGGTCCTAAAAGCACAATGAGTAGGAAAGAAGGGTATGATACAATTCATAGATTTAGTCAAGCTACTAACAAAATAAATGGTTGGTATTAAGCTTGGGGACATGAAAAACAAATGATAAAATAAGGGTGTCAAAGGCTTTGATGTCTCCTTTGTCAGAGCTGGGATTAAGAGACCCATCAGCAATCTCTACGAGAGAGGAACTGATATGACAGAAGACATTAGATATACTAGCCATATGCTCTAATGCACCAAAATCAATAATTCAAGGGATTTTATGATTACCTGAAATAATAGCATGATTTGTAGAAGCACGAGTACCTGAGTGAGCAAAATGCGGATGATGAGGTGTTGCCTAAGGGGTTGGATGTTGCAATAGTTGTGTCCAAGTGATTAAGTAACCTCCCATACCTTTCAAGTTCTGCTTTTACTACTACTAACTATTCCATGATTGATTTTTCTTCACTTTCTTTATTTCCACCTTCATGCACGATAATAACATTTGCTATCTTATGCTTCCCTTTCTAACCATTCTTCTTAAAATTGTTGTTATTGTTGTTCCAAAACCTATCCAGGAGAAGATTTGGATGAAGTTTCCAACAAGTGTCCTTATTATGCTTTGATTTCTTGCAGTATTCACATATCACTTCCTTCTTCTCAGTCAGCCCTTTCGGCTTTATTCCAACATGTACAAAGTGTTATGAAGGTGGTTCCTGTAGTTGTACTTGCCGCCTACTTTCTTCACTACTCACCATAAAGTATGCTTGAGTAAGGGTGACTTCGTCTCTACATATTTGGTGCTCTCCCATACAACTGTATCCAATAAGATCAATCTCTTGTCACAAAGACTTCCAACATGGAGTAGTAAATTGCTACACTCTTTTCCCCTATCTCTCTTTAACCTATAGGCTCTCACAACATTTATTCACTTACTTGCTCTTTGTTCTTGTCCCACCTTAACACTTTAACTAACTTAACTATCGGAGTTCTCTCCCCCCCCGGGACTACACCCTGGGGCCTCTAATGTGTTTTTTGTTCACAAGTGGAATTCTTAGATAAATCACCTGAAAAGTTCATGGATTACGCCTACTACAATCCTTGATAGCATCAAATATATTGATACATGCTATGTTATTTTTGAAGAAAACATTGAAGGTAAAATTCAAACAAATAATTAAACATTAATCAATTTGTTTTTCCTTGTTTACAAGAGATTAAAGTTTTTAATTGGAAACCGTACATTTATAAGAGACAATTTTGAAGTGTTTTTCACATATGGCCTATTATCCTTTAATTTGTTGAGCTGATATATCAATTAATGTTTCAATGAATCTACAATAACAAAATGCAACAATTAGTTCATTTTCCTTTTTATTTTTTTTAGGAAATAAAAAATTAGAAGATTGGGAAAAAACCACTAGCAAAAAAGAAACATAGAAGAGAAAATGTTGGCAGCGCCTATCAAAGAAATTAAAGGTTTTTAAAACCGAATCGAACAATGAACCAGTCAGGGGTCTGGTTCCTGTGCCAAAGGGTCCGATTGTTTGAACCGAATGAATGGCTCGTTATGACAAAAAATAAATAAAAAACAGCCAAAACCATTAAACGGTTTGGCCGCCCGGGTCAACGGTTTGCTAATCAAATCAACAGTTTTGAGGTAAAACGGAATCAGTCACCTAACCTGATCGGTTCCCAGTTTTCCGGTCCGACCATCCGGTCCACTCCGGTTTTGAAAACCCTGAAGAAATTGATATAATAGTTAATCTATTGAAATATACAAAAGAGTCAAATCTACTGAAATATATCAATTAATGTGCCAACTGATGACCATTTGAAAGGAGTCTTAATCTAGTCAATGATTTTCTTGAATTCTCATGAGTCCTCATCCACATCGAAAATCTGGCAAGTTTTCTAAGGTCGATTGGATCCAAAAAATGAGAAAAAGAAAATACCTAACAAGTAGAAGGTACAAAGCAAAATATAGAACAAAAGAAATTAATTGTTGCCGATATAGCGGTTGAAGAAACTATTAATGGCGGAAGCTAAAAGGCAATGGAAATGGATATCAGTGACTATCCGACCATTGAAAATAGAGAAAACACCATTAGTTTTTGGTGAATTAAAAATAAATAAGTAGATTAAATACTTAAAATACCCCACACCCCTATGGTTTAGCAAATGGATAATAAAGATTTGCTTAAAGTACCCTTAGGTTTTGACAATGGACATCGCGATTAAAAAAAATGATTGAAATATTAAATTTAATTTTTACCTTTCATTATTCCTTAAATTTTCAAAATAAAACCCAACTAATAAAAATTTTCAATAACTATAAGAGAGTCTAAGAAAGGAGAGGCCCACCTATATATATAATCAACATAGTTCACCCTCACCCTCCATCATCTTATGCTAGAGGCAATCGTTAGAAAAACACAACGAAACTGAAGACTTGGAGTGATGATGGGCTGAATAAGCTTCTTCTAGCCAGGATGGGGTTTGCTCTTGATGACTGCCAACAGAAATTGTAGTACATGCAGTCATGAACATTGAAATGAAAAGTAGCCCTACACACCTCACTGTCATGGTGAGGCGATTAAAGAGGAGTGGGAGTTGACACCAGAACTATTGTCTCGCCTCTTAGCTTTGCCATGGTCGACAATAGAATTTTTTTTAATTAACATCGAAAGCTATGTTATATATTATTGTTGTTATTTAATGGACAAACTCAACATTTTCGATGCGCATGCTATCTGGATAGGGTGATACATCATACATGTATACCAGAAAACCGCATGCATGAGACTCAAAGCCCCCACCGGTACCTTAGCAAAGCAACACCATTCTGTATGCCCTTTGCTATCTCTCTTCAGAGCTTCTCATTTGCAGTCTCTTCAGAGTTTCTGGGCATTGAAGTAAGCAGTTACAACTGACAGGCCGAGGCCAGGTTGCTTTGCAAATTCCCTAGTGTTAAAGTTTGCACAAATAGCTGGTTGTTGGACTGAGTCCTTTACTAGATTCTTCTGCCTGAACAGCACCGGGATGTACCTATGTATTCCCATCGGCGGCTGAGGGCTCATGTAGGGAAGGTATCTTCTTGCCTCTAATAGAGTTTGTGCCAGTACCGCGCCGGGAATATCAACGATGATCCAGTGAACCCATTCATGCACGCACAGTGGACTCGCTTGGGGTGGGGGCATTATCTGGGTCTGTCATCACTAGAGTATAGAGATCACCATTTGGGCCAGAGACAACTTTAGGGTGATTGATAGCCATAGAAGGCTTAATTTCACAACCGTTGGTGTCTGTGATATCATCTGTTTCGAAGTAAACAGATATGGTGATAGTAGGAACAAACATATTGACAACATCAACTATGACTTGGCCCACAGTAAGTGGATCAATTGCAGTAGCCACAGACATGGCGGTAGGGAGAAGAGAGAGCAACTGCCTCTGCGATGAAGACATTGGGTGGTAATTTATCCCAATTCATCTAAAGTTCTTTCATTGGTAATATTGTCATTGGATTTAGTTTTGAAATTTTGAAGAGCAATAGAGGGCAAATTTGACCATAAAATGATAGTTTTGGAATTAAGAAAAATTATATACATCACATGCAAAATGATTGTAACATTGCTCTAATGATAAGGAGGGATTTTGTCCATTATCAGAAAACTTAAGGGTGTTTTAAGTAATTCCTCAAAGATAAGTTATTGTTCATTTTTCAAACTATAGTGGTAATTTAAGTATTTAACCTTAAATAAATCTATACTATCTAAATGCCCCTTTTTTCTGAAATTTTCATTGGACGTTTTCTATCCCTCTTGTCTAAACATACAATGGGTATAAAGAGGGCATATATATCCTTTACTCTCATTTTAGAAACTGCCCAATTATAACTATCTAGAAACTATCCACTTATAACTGTCTAGAAACTGTCCATACTACCACTTGCATACGTGTTTACTAGTAAATAACAAAGGTGTCAACAGTTACCATCCATTACCTATGGTTCACTAGTACCTTTTTCCAATGGCAGTAATCTGGTAGTTCACTTGCAGTCCCCGAACTCCCCTCTATCCTCTCTCCAATGACAACAATAATGGTAGGATTCCATGTCAAGTGTTCCTCACTCATCTCGTCACGGGTAAATTTCTTAAACTACCTTTACTATTTGAAAATTGACTAATGCTACTCCTACTGTTTTTAACAATTGACTAATAGTTCCCTTACCGTTAACACCCTTAATTTTCTGTTAACAAAAAGATAAAAGGACTATTTAACCCTTTAGATATGTTTCTCTCACAACCCTTATTTTTCTCTCTCCTCTTATTTTTCCTCATCGGCCTTTCCCTCTTTCTCTCTCCTTCTTTTTCCCATTGTTGTTGGGTTCACGAACAGAGTAACAGAACAGGAGAGCTTCAGCAACCGTCGAATGTTGCAGTGGTCATCGGCTTTCAGAGAGCTTCAGCAAGATGAACAGGGGAGATTCGTTGCTGCTCTCTGTCGCTTGGTCTGACCAATACACACAGGAGAAAAAAAGGAAGGGGAGATCCGCTGGTGGTTGCCGCTGTTGCCAATGACAGTCATCCATGTTTTTAGTGAGCATGTTGTCGAAACCGCCATTTTGGGTACGTTGCCAAAACCGCCACTATTGATGGAGGGGAAGAACGGAGAGAAGAGAAAGCTTGCAGTGGCGGTTGAAGAAATTGCTGCCTACCTTCTCATCCACTACACAAGCCACCTGCCTTGAGGAGAAAAACAATCTCAAATCTGGGTTCAGATCAGAAACAAGACAAGGAGGTGACTTGCAAGTTGAAGAAATCATAAGTAGCAGCAACGACGACCACCGTTGTCTCTCTAAAGCCCTTTTTAGTTTGTCCTCTCTAAATCCTGTAGCTGGTGAAAGGGGACTGTTCATCGCCCCCTTCCTCTCGATGTGGCGACTAAACACCAACACCCCCTTCACTCTCTGCTTTGATAAGAACAATTTGAAAAGCTGCTAATCGAAGATATGGGCGAACTGAAGAAGCTATCATATCCGAATGGACGACCTCCATTCTTCTATCAATGGGCTTCAACAGTTGGGTTTTGAGTGATATATTGAGATTGGCTTGCACGTAGGTCAAATCCCATTCCAGATTGGCGTGAACTCCACTTTCGTCGATCTCTCTAGTGGCGCTGCTTACGCATCAATGGCTTCCGTTTTGGATCAAAGAGAGCTTGGAGTCGGGCCATGATTTGCAAGGTTCGAAACTAACGGCGATCTAGTGATGGCGGAGACGGTCAAAGAAAGACCATCAGGATTTTTACCTTTTTCTTTTGAATAGTTATGTTTGGACCTGCGTCGCGATCTTTGTTGGTGTGCTTAAAATTCATTTTGGTTAACAGAGGCACAAAGCCAGTCATTGAACATTAGCCTCAGTTGTTTGATTTTCACTTGCTTTGATCGCCAGTTTAGAAGTAATTTTTTCAAGGTGGTCTTCGTGTTATAATTTGGGCACTTCATCTCTCAGTGGCCCAAAAACCCCCATTTGTAACACAACCTTGTGACATCAACTTCAATCCTTACCTTCGAGGGGGCGTTCTTTTTTGGGATTTTGAGAGGGGGGAAATTGGTCAATGGGATTTTGGTTCCCATTGACCGAGAATCCCATGTTATTTTTTTTTTCAGATTTATGTGGGGACCAGGAAAAATTTGTTTTCCTGGGTATCACTTCCATCTCATAGGTGGGTAAATAACTTTCCCACCTAGGGGGAAAGTAGCCAATACTTGAATGAGACAAAAATGCCCCTTTTAATAATGAATTTTTATGGATAAAATGGTCATTGCCTTATTTATATGAGAAATAAAAGAACATGAGTAAATGCACTTACCCAGGTAAGTGTTTCTCAGGAAAAACTTACCTAGGTAACTGCATTTACCCGAGTAAGTAATTTACCGAAAAGCAAACGAGGCCTAAAAATCTTCCCCACACAGGTTTGTTCCTTTTCTTTTCATTGTCCCTTGGGTCCTTAATCGGTTTCTCTGTGTTCCTAGCTAGACGTTCTATCCATGTCTTTGTCATCATGTCCACTAGTACATTTAGGTTGCATACTATAATATCTAGTGTTGTGAAGGCCGAAGCCTTGGGAGTGAAATTACAATCCCACCCTTTTTTAATAAAAGTAAGTATTCTTTAGGGAAAACTCCTAATCAGTACCCTCAATTTTAGGGGTTGTTTCAAGTTAATTCCTAAACTTTAAAGCGTGTCTGTGCAGTACCCAAACTTTCAAAATGTGTCTAATAGGTTATTATCGTTAACAGTCCATTAGTTATCTATATAACATGATGACATGTGTCACTTAAAACTTTTAAAAATGTCAAAACTACCCTTCAAAAGAAGACACTATTCATTGTCTTCTACCTTGAGACTGAACTGATCACCGAATTTGGTTCGAACTAGAAACTTATGCCATTAACAAAACCCCAATTACAATTTGCTGGAGATGATAGAACTCATTTCCTATTGATACTTAGACGGCTTCTTCTATCAACAAAATCCGGATTACAATTAGGGAGCGTTCTTGTTTTTTGGATTTGGAAAGGGAGGAAATTTGGTCAATGTGATTTTGGTTCCCATTGACCAAGAATCCCATGCTCTTTTTTCACCTTTATGTGGGGACCAGGGAAATTTTATTTTCCTGGGTATCACTTACCCAGGAAAGTGATACCCATCTCCTAGGTGAGTAAATAACTTTTCCATTGCACCTAGGGGGGAAGTTGCCAACACTTGAATGGGACAAAAATGCCCATTTTAATAATGGTTTTCTATGGCTAAAATGGACATTACCTTATTTACCTGGGAAATAAAAGAACATGGGTAAATGCACTTACCTAGATAAGTGTTTCCCAAGAAAACCTACCAAGGTAATTACATTTAACCGGGTAAATAACTTACCCAAAAGCAAATAGGGCCTAAATAAAGATTTAGAAGCCAGAGAAATAACACTCATTGTCATTCACCCAAAGTTTGAGTCTATAGTTCATGAACAATAAGTCTTCATCCTCGAATTCAGGAATTTTTATGGCAAAAAATGGTTAGAGCTTGATATTAGAGTGGCCTACCAAGATTTATTTGATGGTTTAGTGAAGAAAGTTGGTTTGGATCAAGGTCTAGTGCTTGGTTGGGTCGAACGAATAACCAGAGTTTACCAAGTTTGGCCCGGGAAAAAAGTATTTATCTTTAGAGGTCGTCTCATCTGTCATCTAGATCCAAGATGGCTACTTGAAGGAGGGTGATTTGGCCCAACCTCGTAGCATGGGGACATGTGGACATGACCTGGCATAAGTGACAACTCAGCGTGACAGCCTGGCCATAACTCGGCGTAACGAACTCACCGGAGTACGGTCGGACAACTCGGTGGGTGTTGCAACTCGTCGGGAAGTAACACCCAGCTTACCCCGAATTCTCTCTAAGGGTGGAGCGCCCTGAGCTCCCTCTAAGCAAGGAGTCCCGAGCTCCTCTTAAGACTCGAGCTCTTCCTTCCTGAGAAGGGAACACCCTGACCTGCGACTAAGTATCCCGAAGTGGAAACACTTCGGGTCAGCACCATTAACACTCCTGTCCATACTTGCCTAAGGCTCGCCTCAAGCATAAGCGCCTCGGCACACCCCCGGCACCTCGGTGTAAGGTAGCTCGGGCCAAGGTAGCTCAGTGCAAAGTAGCTCGGCAACCTACAGGAAAGATCTTCCTGACAACAGTACCTGCCGAATTTAGAGGCTGTGCCCACGTCCCTCGTTAGGCGGCGTCGTGCCTACCATTTCTGAAAGATGTGGCACGCCTGACAGGTCTGTACCCTGCAATGGCTACCTGCACCCGCCACCTCAGCTCTGGCAGTAACGTCTGTGGCAGAGGCGATTACGCCTGATTTGATAGAACTCCAATATAAAAGGACCCCGATCCCCAAGGAGCAAAGGTACTGATCTTGTGCCATCTGCACTCTTAGCTCTCTCTTTGCATTCTCTACATTTCTCTCAGAGTTCTAACTTAAGCATCGGAGTGTTCCCACCGGGCGAGCTCCCCGGGAATTCTTCACCTCCCTCTTCTTCTCAGGTACCGTCCGTCGCCAGATAGGAGCCAGGTTTCCGCCAGCTAGGAGTGCCCGGATCGCGCTGCATCACTACTCTTAACAACAACTTCTATAATTACTTCAAGTTGGATATTCTGTGTTTATGTTGGAGATGATCTATTGAAACATTCCGATCTCATAATCAGTTATGCGGTGAATTTAACAGTACTTGTTCTTGTTAATTTGGTCATTGTTAGTTCAATAGACCTAAGAATAATCCCAATAGTAATCACTTATTGTTAGCCAAGACTGAAGAAGTCGGTTGTATCAAATATTCTGTTAGATAGGCCATGTGGCTTCACTTGTCTGAATTAGTTACACCACTTGTATTTATTTATAAATAGTCATCAAGATGAATGATATTGCGCCTTTTTCCCATTATTCATGAGTACTTTCTGTGGTATCAGAGCCACCGACTCTGATTCGATCATTGTCCCCGTTCCTCTTCCCCTATAGCTTCAGCCAGAACTGCCCCATTCTGCGTCAATGGCGGCAAAACAGAACTCCAGTTTGTTGTGCATGAATTCCAGCCAAGAGATTAGATCATATCAGATAAGCTATCTATTTGACAGTCCTTTGTACCTTCATCCATCAAACAATCCCGGATTGATCCTCGTTGCTTGTCCGCTTACCGGTGACAATTTCTGCACCTGACAACGGGCAATGAGAAATGCTCTGCGAGCCAAGAATAAATTCAGTTTTGTAGATGGATCACTGCCAAAACCACCAAGTTCCTTAACAGAAGAGAATGTCTAGATCAAATGCAACTCAATGGTAGTTGCGTGGATTTTTAATTCATTGACAAAAGAACTTCATCACAGTATTGCCTTCAATGAATCAGCCTCTGAGATCTGGCGTAAACTTAAAGAGAGATTTGGACAAGGTGACATCACACGCATACATCAGCTGAAACGTGATCTTGCTCTACTCCAGCAAGGAGATTTGTTTGTGAAAGGCTATTTTATGCGATTGAAGAGCCTTTGGGATGAACTCGCCTCAATCACTCCAATGCCTGATTGCAACTGAAGAGGTGTTGTGAAATACTTCCTAACTGAGTGTGAGAAAGAAAAGATTCATCAATTTCTCATGGATTTGGGAGACTCGTTCAACATGATTCACTTTAGCATTCTTGGATATGTTCCAAATCTCAGCAAGATTTATGCGCTAATTGTCCAAGAAGCGCATCATCAACTTGCGATTTCTCTGAGAGCTCCGTCCAATCTTGAAGTTGTAGCTCTCAGTGTTTCTTCTCAATCCAACACTACGACACGTCCCTCCAGTTGTAGTCGCCCATTTTGTGATCACTGTAAGTGCCTTGGGCACACCAAAGATAAATGTTTCGAACTCCATGGTTATCCACTTGGGTGGAATCGGCAGACACAATCAAAGTCTAATAAATTTGAGAAGGAAATTTCATTCACAGTGCTTGTGTTGTCATCCTCCACTCAGACTACCCCTGTGGTGGACTTACGCCAATTGATCTTGAATGTGAACCAACTAATCTCCCTTGTTAGTAAAGATTCACAAGACAATATTTTTGCCAATCTATCTGGTAAGATTAATTCTGCTTCTTCAATACAATGGATACTTAATTCCCTCTAAGTTTGTATGTCTCTCATCCCTGGAGCCTCTCTTCCCATTTCTAATGATTGTTGTGATCCCTGTCATTGCACAAAGCTACCGCAGAGTTCTTTTCCAGTTAGCCACATTCGAAGCACAACCCCATTTCAGCTAGTGCATTGTGACATTTAGGGAGGCTATAAGACCCCTTCCTACACAAATGCTCATTTTTTTCCTACCATAGTAGATGATTTTTCAAGATGTAGTTGGACTTTTCTAATAAAAACCAAATATGAAGTTTACCATTTTTTTACCTTGTTCTATTCAATGGTAGACCTTCTGTCATCAACAGGGCAAATCCGGTCTGATAATGGGTGTGAATTCACCTATGGACCCATGCTAAATTTCTTTTCTCAACATGGCATTGTTCATCAGCGATCTTGTATTGATACACTACAACAGAATGGTGTAGCTGAACGGAAACATCAACATCTATTGGAGGTAGCTCGTGCTTTATGCTTTCAAGCTTCCCTTCCAGTCAGTCACCTTTTGGGGAGAATGTCTCATCACAGCTACATACTTAATCAACATCACTCCTACTCCTCTGTTATCTGGCAAGTCACCATATGAGATGCTACATTGCAAGCCACCGACTTACAATCATCTCCAAGTGTTCGGTTGCTTATGCTACGCTCAAGTTTGGCCACAACCTCATGATAAATTTGCTGCTCGTACTATTTGATGCATCTTTGTTGGCTATATACCGGGTGTTTGACATAGAAAAACATCATATATTCACCTCTCGTGATGTCACATTCCACGAAAAAGAGTTTCCCTTCCCAGTCCAACAACCGGATGAGGATCATGTGATAACTCCCATTGAATATGCTGATGATCTGCTTTCTCTTGACTCTCATCCCAAGCCAGTTGTTGCCCAACATGACCCTAATAACACAAATATTCATACCTCACCAAATTTGGACAATGGACACAATGTTGTGCCTAATACAAGTAAATCTCCCCCTAACCCCTCAACCAGACCCAGTGAGCTTGCCATTCTTGATAGACCCACTCATACCCGCAAAATACCATCTCACCTCTGTGATTTTGTTTGTAAAATTCCACCATCCATTTCTTCTCCTCAAGCCTTAACTACCCCCACCACACCACTAACTAAACCCTCCTCCTTTCATTAGGTCATGCAGGATTCTCGTTGGCAGCAAGCCATGCGAGAAGAATTGGATGCCCTAGATCACAATGGGACTTGGACAGTTGTGGACCCACCAGTTGGCAAGCGACCCAATGGATGCAAATGGGTGTACAAAATCAAATTAAAGGCTGACGGGTTTATTGATAGGAATAAAGCCGACTCGTAGCCAAAGGATTTAGTCAAGTAGAGGGCTTGGATTATCATGATACATTCACCCCGGTTGCAAAAATGGTCACTATGTGATGCTTACTTGCTGTAGCTGCGGTTAAGCAATGGGAATTACATCAACTTTATGTCAATAATGCCTTTTTACATGGAGATCTTCATGAGGAGGTATACATGACCCCACCTCCTGGCCTACTCTCACATGGGGATCATTGTATTTGTTGCATAAACAAATCTTATATGGTCTCAAGCAGGCTTATCGGCAATGGTTTGCAAAATTCACTCAAACCCTCATTGCCATTGGATTTAAACAATCCATTGCTAACTATTTATTATTCACCTCTCAACAACATAACTCTTACATTGCAGTCCTAGCCTATGTTGATGACTTAATCATTACCGGAGATGATCCAGCCTGCATCAAATCCCTCAAAAATAATTGTTTCAAGACCAAGGACCTTGGGCCCTTGAGGTTATTTCTTGGCATTGAGATCTCTAAATCTAATGAAGGCATGTTTCTATGTCAATACAAGTACATCATGGATATATTGACTAAAACTGGAATGCAAGATTGCAAACTGTGCTCCACCCCAATGGAACAACAAAAGCACCTCATTGGTTACTCCAACTTGCTTTTATCCGATCCTGCCCGCTACCGCAAACTGGTAGGTCGTCTTGTTTATCTTACCATCACTTGGCCTGAGTTGAGTTTTGATGTCCACACACTCAGCCAATTCATGCATGAACCACATCAAGAACACCTTGATGCTGCTATTCAGGTGGTACGATACCTCAAGGATACTCCAACACATGGTGTATTACTATCTTCAACAAATGATTTCATTCTAAGAGGTTTTTGTGATTCTGATTGGGCCAGTTGCCCTCTAACCAGACGTTCTACTACTGGTTATATCACCATGCTAGGGGAATCTCCAATATCGTGGAAAACCAAGAAGCAACATACAGTTTCTCGATCCTCTACTGAAGCCGAGTACTGGGCAATGGCTGTTCTTGCCACTGAACTATTGTAGCTTAAGAGAGTACTAGCTGACCTCACAATTAATCTCTCTTGCTCAATGCAACTTCATTGTGACAGCAAGGCTACCATTCACATTGCAGCCAATCCAGTCTTTAACGAACGCACAAAACACATCGACATTGACTGTTATTTTGTGTGTGAACACATTCAACGATAAGAGATTCAGACATATCACATTTCTGGACTTTACTAGCCTACTGATATCTTCACCAAGGCACTAGAATTTGATCGGTTTCACCAATTACTATCCAAGTTGGGTGTTGTTCTATCACACATCCAATTTGAGGGGGAGGGGGGGTGTTAGCCAAGACTGAAGAAGTCAGTTGTAACAAATATTCTGTTAGATAGGCCACATGGCTCCACTTTTCCAAATTGGTTAAACCAAGATGAATGAAGTTGTGCCTTTTCCCATTATTCAGGACTAGTTTACACTTCTCATTAGAGGGAGATACTCTTCAAAGTGAGAGAATAAGAAAAAATAAGGTAATTGTCAATGGAGTGGAAGTGAAACTACAATTCTACTGGATTTGCAAGATTTTCAAATCGCCAAGAAGTAGTCATTATGCAATCTGCGATAACTATGTTGAGAAATTTGATCACCATTGTCCCTAGATCGGCCAATGCATGTATTGGACTAAGAAACTACAGGTTTTACTTGACATTCGCATCTTTAGCCTTGGTTTTCTTAGTCTACATCTTCATCTTCTGCTGTCACAAAATCAAACAAAGAATTTCAGAGTCCAACATTGGACTGTTTGGGACAATAAGGAACTACCCAAAGACAACTACATTGGCAATGTTCAGCTTTGTTGCTATCTGGTTTCTTGGTGGCCTTGTTAGTTTTCATTCATATTTGATTACACTTAACCAAACAACTTATGAGAATTTTTGACAAAAGTTTATGAGGGATAGAACTCACATTTTGCAATTGTTGCTTCATATTAGTCATCAAATTAATATCTTAGGGAAAGATGTTCTGCTAACTCTTGCCATTTTATTTTAAGAACTGAAAACACAAAAGTCACAAAACTTGTTAGATTGGTAACAATCTATAACATTTTCGTCTTTTATCTCAAGGTGGAATACAATGAACAAAGTCTTCTATTGAATGATAGTTTTGACATTTCCAAAATTAATTGACAAACTAATAGTGACAGGGACCTGTTAGACACATTCTAAAAGTTTGGGTACTACAATTACAAAAAAACTAACCGCTATTTTTTCTAAATCGCTGAAGAGGCTTACGGATATGCTTAACAACTGATTCAAAAGATCACACATAGTGATTCTATCCACGAAAGAGATTTGTTAGGAAGCGAAGGCAACTCTCTGGGTCCCTACCGACGTACGTGAAGAACCTTAATGTGATCAAACAACCCAAAGTTCAGGGACTGACTTGAGACGATCCCTAAAGTTCAGGGTACTGATTAAGAATTTTCTCTATTATTTAACAATCCATGGTTCCTTTGAAAGAACCCACTTGAGATGGACTTCTTTTTTGAAAGTTATCCAGAGAATATCATCTTCCAACCACTCAAGTTTGCATTTCTGTTCTCTTTAGAAACCTCTAATGGTATTAATCACGGCCCTAGCATTCATCTTCGGAGTTCCCAAATCATTTCTATCATCTCCATCCTCCAAACCCATAAGGACTAAGGGGACAAGCAAGAGAAAAATTACGGAATCACTATGAAAAGCTTGAACAAGAAAGACAAGCTCCTAGGGGGTGGAAGAAAGCACTTTACAAGAGAGCACTCAAAACACTCTATAGGACAGCGTACTCCACTTAGTTGGCATGGGGTCAATTTTTGAGCTGTAGTGGTTTGAATAATGCTTCGAAAAGTTACATTTTTTTGGTAAAGAGAGAGAGCAAAGCTAGAGAACGTATAAGAGAAGAGAAGGGTGAGACCAAAGAAAAAAAAAGAGAAGATAAGGATTATAGGGGAAAGAAAGAGTGAGAGGGAGAGTGAGAGAGAATAGGACTTTGAGTTTTACTTTCGTGGAAGGAAGGAAATTTGTTGGATTAGTTTAAAATTAGGAAAAATTGCATATTAATACCATGTAGTTTGGGCCTAGTCTCACTTTGATCCCCAAACTTTAAAATGTGCCAATCTAGTACCTAAACTTCCAAAACATGCCGACCTAGTATATGCTTTTAACTAGCCATTAAGTGGCATGTGAAAAGGCACAAATGCCCTTCAGTTGTCATCTAATTTTCTTTATCAACCATTCAATAGGGGTGCTCACGGTTTGGTTAACCGAACCATGAGCCTTTTTTTGTAACTGAACCAGTACTATCGGTTTTGGAAAACCAGTAAACGAATCTAATCGGTTAACCGATTGACCGATTGGGTTAATCGTCAGTTCGATTCATCGGTTTTTCAGTTTTTTAATTTTTACAATATATAATAAAAAGTTATAAATATATATATAAAATATTATATTTTAAATAATAAATAATATATCATATATTATAAATGTATATATTTATATATAATGCATATTTATTAATTTATAATATATAAAAATATATATAATATACATAAATATATAAAATATATAGAAATATATGTATAGGTTAACCGAAACTGAACCGGTACCTTCGGTTTTTTAAAAACACTGAACTGAAACTAAATTGACCAGTTCGGTTAATCAATTTTTTGGTTCGGTTTCGATCAGTTCATTTTTTTCGAGTTTTTTTGCTCACCCCTACCATTCAAATGCCCTTCTCTTGAGAAGTTTGAATCATCTCTCTTCTTTTTTTGATCTCTATTTCCCAATTCCTCTCAGTCTGACACCTAGGTTTATTGGTTTCGAGCATTATCGTTCCCTTGAAAAACTCGATATCCACAACTTGCATGTAATGTCACGTGATACACATAACTGATGACTTGGTTAACGGTAGGTACTAAGTTGACATGTTTTAGAAATTTAGATACTAGATTGGTACATTTTGAAGTTCGTGAATCAAAGTGAGACTAGATCCAAAGTAGAGGATGCCAATTTGCAATTTTCCATAAAAAATTATAAATATTACTAATACAAAACAGTTCTAAATAGATCCATTAATTGCAACTCTTAAGTGGGCATGAACTCACATAATTTTTTCTTGCATGGTATGGGACAAAAATTTCAATTTGATTGGAGATCTAGCAAAGGTTACATAGTATAGCACTGGTTACATATTATAGCTAACTAGCAATGGGGAGTGTGATCTTGCATGCCCAATAGAGGAAATGCCCCCCAATGGCCGCTATTGTTGGTTTTTATCCATTGTGTTGCATGGATGCTTTTAGTTCAAAATTTTCAAACTAAACAACACTTTTAGCAATTGGAACATAAACGTCCACATGACACTGATGTGGCATCTTTTCTTTTTAAAGTTGGGTAAAATACAAAAACCTCCCCTGAAGTTTCTGACAATCATAAAAACCTCCTCTATAGTTTCATTTTAGCAAAAACCTCTCATCTATTCTTGAAAAATTCAACAAATACCTCCCTTCCGTCAATGACCAAGATGAAAAACGTTAAAGAGATGATATTTTTTTTCAAAATACCTATTTTACCCTTTTACAAATTAATGTGCATATGTTTTTACTAAAATAGCCATGTGTCATCAAATACTTGAACACTGTTCATCTTCTTTCTCACGATGCATAGCAGCAGAATGGGGTGCACTCCATAATCCACTCGAACACGGTTTATCTTCTTCAACTGCTTCACTATTAAAGCGTTCATGAAATCTCGAACGAGAAATCTATAGATTCTTCTCATAGAAAAGTAGTAGAAAAGGTCATTCCTTCCTCTTTAAAACCCTTACAGGCCTTTCTTGACAAACCAGAGTTCCCTGCTTCCTTAGGTTTCTCTTATCTCTTCTCTGTTTCTTTTCAGAGACGGAGATGATGAACTTCGATGAACCTACAGTCTCTGCTCTCTATATTTTAGTTCTGTAGTGCATTCCTTTCTGTGCATTTTCTATCTTACACCCTCTCTATTTGATAGAGTAATAGTTACCCGGGTAATCCCTTTAGCCTATCTCCCTTTTCCGGGTGAAAACGTGCACAAATACGAACACCAAAATTATATTACTCGGATAATTTTTACCCAAAAACATTTCCTATGATAAACTCACTTACCGAGATAAATGAAAACGAATGAGGCCAAAATCTAATCTGATCTCTTACCAGATTACGATCTTAGTCATAATGGTGTATATATTAATTAGTAATTAGTTTGCATAAAATCCAAAATAGAGTGAGTTGAGTGGGTACGGTAACAATAAAACCAATGTAATGGTCAACAATCAACATTCCCTTGGGATAAAACAAGCACATAAACTGAATGCAGCCAAGCGCCACCAGCTTTAACAGTCTAAATGAATTTTTCAGAGAGTAATAGTTACCCGGCTAATCCCTTTAGCCTATTTCCCTTTTCCGGGTGAAAACGTGCACAAATACGAACATGCCAGGCTCGAATTTCTTCTCCTCCTGGGACTTTACCTCCGATCCGTGCAACTTCGCTGGTGTGTACTGTGAAGCCGATAAGGTCATCGCTTTGAACCTAGGTGATCCCAGAGCTGGTTTTCCTAGCCTAACCGGTCGTCTCGATCCTGCAATCGGTAAGCTTTCAGCGTTAGCCAAACTCTCCATTGTTCCTGTAGAATTATTGGTAGTTTTCCTCAAACGCTATCACAGTTGAAGAACCTCCGGTTTCTCGCCATTAGCGATAACTTCATATTCGAGGAGATTCCGATGAATCTTGCAGAGCTTCGGAGCCTTCAAACGCTCGATCTCAGCTACAATCAACTGAGAGGCCAGATTCCCCGAACAATCGGAATTCTCCCGTTGTTATACAATGTCATTCTCTGTCACAACCATCTGTCTAGTTCAGTCCCTCCGTTCTTATCACGAGCCCTAACTTGCCTCAACCTCAAGCACA
The DNA here is from genome assembly GCF_055504915.1 of Nelumbo nucifera. NCBI lineage: Eukaryota > Viridiplantae > Streptophyta > Magnoliopsida > Proteales > Nelumbonaceae > Nelumbo > Nelumbo nucifera. The sequence continues at coordinate 6,165,384 of NC_142649.1, read as the reverse complement.
ATGACCTCTCCGACATTCTCTGACCATCGTTTCTGCCTTCGTTGCTCCAGTACCTGGCAATGTCTTACAGTCGTCTCACAGGACCGGTCGACTGACTATTGTCACGGCTCAATCGGTTGAACTACCTGGACTTGAGCATGAACCGGTTTACAAGCATTATTCCTGGCAATCTCTTCTCATTTCCTATCACAAACCTTCAGCTACAGAGGAACCTGTTCAACGGCCTTGTTCGACCGTGGAACCAAGTCAGAATACGGACGGTTGATCTTAGCTACAACCGACTAGCCGGAGCTCCGGCTACCCCCAAAAGAAGTAGTAAAGGACTGAGAAAGGAGAGATGGCTATTTTAGTAAAAACTAGGAAGGTTGGAGGGGGAGTGTACCGCCATTCTGCCACTGTGCGTCCTGAGGAAGAAAATGAACAGTATTCAAACAATTGGAGGGCTTAATCATTGATGAAAGTGATGAAAAGGGAGGTATTTTATTTTTGTTGATTTTTTCAAAAGTTGTTGGGGAAGATTTTTGCTAAAGTTAAATTATAGGGGAGATTTTTATGATTGTCAAAAACTTCAAGAGAGATTTTTGCATTTACCCATTAAAATTTAAGCGATGGTTCAACCAGCTCGTAATTGGGCCGAACCGATTACAAATTCCAAACCCGATTCTTTAATGGGTTTCTACTTGGGATTTGGGGAGTTTAACAACTCGGATTAGGTAGGGTTCATCAATTCGGATCTGTGTTCCCACATCCATAGCACCATCACCCGTAAGGGAACATTTCCCAAGAATTACACAGTTGTCATATTTATGATTGTCAAAAACTTCAAGAGAGATTTTTGCATTTTACCTTTTAAAGTTTAAACGATGGTTCAACCAGCTCGTAATTGGGCCGAACCGATTACAAATTCCAAACTCGATTCTTTATTGGGTTTCTACTTGGGATTTGAGGAGTTTAACAACTCGGATTAGGTAGGGTTCATCGATTCGGATCTGTATTCCCACATCCATAGCACCATCACCCGTAAGGGAACATTTCCCAAGAATTATACAGTTGTCATATTTATGATTATCAAAAACTTCAAGAGAGATTTTTGCATTTTACCCTTTAAAGTTTAAACGATGGTTCAACCAGCTCGTAATTGGGCCGAACCGATTACAAATTCCAAACCCGATTCTTTATTGGGTTTCTAATTGGGATTTGGGGAGTTTAACAACTCGGATTAGGTAGGGTTCATCGATTCGGATCTGTGTTCCCACATCCATAGGACCAGGGAACATTTCCCAAGAATTACACAGTTGTCATATCTTGTAGGTAGAGATGTGGGAACATCTTGTGGGTAGCAGATCCGAGCTCGCGTTCACTACCCACTTGCACATAGTAGACTAAATACTAACAGTAGTCGATCAAAATGACGATGACCTTCTTCGCACCTGGCCGCTTGCTCGTTGAATTCGTTTTATTCTATACCCGCCATTTTTTTTACTTATTGGACAGATCCGAGTATTGAAGTTTGATCCCCTTCGATTTCAGTTATTTACTTTCTAATTATTTAATCTCTTTCTTCCCAGATTCACAGACGAGATTCATTTTCTTGGCATCATCTCAAGTTGCTCTCCCATGTTATGGTTTGAGGGTTCAAACAAATCCTTTTGAACTGCTAGGGTTTTTGTTGCTTTGTTTGGGAAGTACGTATTCATTCAAGCGAGGATTCATTCATCTTGTGTTGTTCCTTTAAGTTAATCTTCCTGTGCATGATCTGAAGCTCTGCACCGAAGTGTTTGATTGTGAGAAGATTTCTTTTTTTTTTTTTTTTATAATAATTAATAGAACGGAAATTGTGATAACTTGAAATTAATGCTGGAATGCTGTTGAAAGAAGAACGGGAGACAACTAGGCAGGTGATTTAGAAATTGGACTTGGATGAAACTGAGTTCTGAGTAGAGACGTAATTGAATTTGGATTCTTTGGTTAAGCAAGCGGTACGGACTGAACCAAGAAATGCAGTTCAATGGGTTCTAAGAAGAAGAAACGAGGGGGTGGTGGCCGGAAGAATAAGGGCAGGGCTTCTTCCAAGGACCCTGCTTCTCCTGCGGGCTATGATGCTGATATTCTTTCTGAGGAGCTTACTGCCCTGTGAGTGTTTCTTTTTCAGGTGTATTTCTTTCATTGATACTTATACTCCAAAAAATGATTCGTTGTTCGTAAATCCATGATGAATTGTAAGATAAATGTGTAGAACGTGGATATTGTCGACCACCGGGGTACCTGTGGAAATAAGATATTTAGTCCGGAGTGGGAGCTGTCTTCTTTATTATAATAAATTTCCTTGTTCATTGTCCTATATTGGGTATTCAGCAACATTTTGGTTTCTGCCACCGGCGTACCTTACATGTACTTTTTGCGTGCTATCGGACTCTTCTTTGGAGGAGTTAAAGAATGACTGATGAGTGTGCACAATGTGCATGGGTATATCATAAATAAATACCATTATTTATGTTTAAAGTTTGTAAATGTTGTTTAATTGAACTGTCCAAGTCTGTGTATTTAAGTACTAACCTTATTTATCAAAAAAAAGGTACTAAACTAATTGTAGTAGTAGCACCTTTTCATGGTCTATTTTCTGGTGTTCAGGGGTGCAATATTTCAAGAAGATTTCAAAATTGTCTCAGATTTACCCCCTCAGTTCATTATAAAACTCAGGTATTTTGCACTTAATTGCTTGTATATGCATATAACACACACATATACATGTTTTGATTGTGTATGCGAAATGTGAAGGCCTTACTCTAAAGGTACAGAGTCCGAGGATCCTGATGTTTCTGCTCTTCTCTCAGTAAGGTGTGCCATGATTTAGATAAATTTGTTGCTTTCATTTCAGGTGTGGTTCTCATTTTGATGTTATTCTTCCTTTTTACTATAATCAGATGCTTGCCTGGGTATCCTTACAAGTGTCCAAGGTTGCAAATAACAGCAGAGAAGGGCCTATCGGAAAATGATGCAAATAACCTCCTGTCTCTTCTTCATGATCAGGTCAAGATGACATCATTTAAATCTTTCATGTCTGAATTACTCACCAAACCAATTAACCATGAGTAGAATGTTACACCAAGTTGTTCCAATTCTGGTAATCATTTGAGTGAATATCAAGTGCATACCAGAAGCAGTTATCATCGCCAAATTGTCTTTTAGGGGTTATTTGAATCTTGAAATTTGATTTGTCAGGGATAGACATGCATGCTAAAAAATGTGTGTCTGGATTTTTGGTCTTTTCATATCCAGATATCATCTTTGTACTGAAGGTGTTCAATGCTCTTTGTATTCTCTCTTTCAATCTTCAGTGGAATTTTAGTTTAATTATACAAGAAATCTTGTTTTAGATAAGAACTTCTGCACATCTCAGGACCTACATTTGAATGAATGCAAAATGTGGTCTCAAGTTTGAAATTTTAAATTTAAATAGATCGAAATGGAGAGCTAAATTTGTTGCCATCCAAATTATTGATCTTTAATTTTAAAAGTTGCTGTTAATGAAGGGCTAAATTTAGATACATTGTAAAGCTTTTTACTCAATTTAATTCTGCTATGTGCACACCATAGTCTGAGAATGCAGAAGAATATCTATTTTCGTCTTTTTTGACTGTTAATCATCATGGTATATGACATCAGATTTCTTATGTAAGAACCCCTACAAAATGGTATTGCTGAGCAGACCGTCTTGAAGTTACTAGGGTCTAGGGTCCTTTTTCAAATGCTATTTGATAAATTCTTTAGGATTAATACTGTTTCCATTGCATGTTACCTCAGGAATTGTATTCTTTCTTTAGTTTAAGGTAGCAAAACTCATTACTCTATTCTATTCCTTGATAGCCCTTTTTCTTCTTTCCACCATGTATACTTGGACGAATTTGTTTTGCTCACATTTTTTGTTCAGTTTGATAAGATTGATTGTGGCAATGTAAAGTGTGTTTTCTTGGGTTAGGGGTCGTTTGATTGCACTTTTCAGAGGTCTGAATCTGAAAATGCTGCTTTTCAGACCTCACCCCTTGTTTGGTTTTACCTCTTAAACATGGTCTGAATCTTATATTCAGATCTGAAAATAATAGACCTTGGGCTGACTCTTAACGCACTCAAACGCGTTTCAGAGCCGGTGCAAGGTTGAATCTACCCTTCTATTTTTTAGAAATGATGCATGCTACCCTTGATTACCCCCAAATCCAAAAAACCTAATCATTTCGTAGGGAGGAAGAATGCCTCTCTCGCTCTCGCTCAGGGAGGAAGGACGTCTCTCTCTCTCTCTCTCCTTCCCCTATGTTCCCACCACCGCCACCGCCGCTGCAACTTGAAGTGGCGGCTCTCTCTCTCCCCCTGTCCTCACTCTCTCTCTCTCTCTCCCTCTCCCTCTCTCCCTCCCCTGTGTTTTCACCACCGCCACCGCCGCTGCAACATGCAGCAGCGGTGGTTCGGTGAGTAAAAATATTTAATTATAAATTATTTTAATATTTTTATTAAACATTAATTATTTTTTTATAAAATTTACTTGTGTTATTTATTAATTATTTTTATTAACTAGTAATTTTTAATTATTTCATTAATTTTTAAAAATTATTTTAATTTTTATTTGTGTAAATTATTAATTATTAATTATTTTAATATTTTTATAGTCATTAATTATTTTTTTTTTAATTTTAATCGTTTCTTTATTAATTTATTATTTTTTATTTGTATTGTTTCAATATTATTTTGAGGTTGAAAATTATTTTTTATGAGATAATGCAAATTGAACTCAACATGTACAAATAGTATGTTCTAGGGGTAAAATAGTAAAATCAGTAAATTTCAGATGGTAAAAGGTTGATCCAACACAAACAAACTTATGGATTCAGATCCTCTAAAAAGTAGAAAAGCATCTATGCCTCTTTTCAGATTTCAGACACTTCTAATATCTTTTTTAACTTTTCAGATCTGAATTTTCAGATTTATCAAATGCCACCTTATTTCAAACTTAATAAGTGCAGTCCTATATTGTGTCACCATTTACTAGTGTTGATGTCACCATTTTTGAATTTGTTTTTCTGATTTTAGTTTTACTGGTGTTTTTGATATGCGTTTTCTTCTTCCAATCCTAAATGAGTCTCCTTCTAATCTATTTCATATCTTGACGGGGTCCTGCTCTAACAGTCGATGGTTGTAGTGCATAATTTAGTCACATTTATGATCTCAACCTGTTGGACAATGTATGACCTAAAGATCAAATAATGATTATGTCAAGTTACTGGTTTAGTGACATGACATGATCACTAGAGACTTATAAAGGTTCTCAACCATTGGTCAGTTTTGGAAAGTTGAATTGAGCAGGTTGACATACTTGTACTTCCTTATGAGAAGGGACAATATATCACCATTGTATAGTGTAATGGAATGAAGGTATATGTGTGGTGTGTTTGTATTGACAAATATTTAATTGGACCCCTATGTGAACTGTGAAGTACTTTCGAACTTTGTGACTCTCTAGTTGTTGCTGTTGATCCTCAAGTTTGATATTATTGCTTAGCCTTGTTTTGGATTTGCTTGGCTTTAATATTAACAAATAGTGAAACCCAATTGAGGGATATACTCAATTGCGTTAAGAGACATTGGAAAAGCAAGCTATTACTGTGATGGGATGCACCCCTCCAATAGTTGAATTGAATGCTTCAGGAGTGACTTCTAATCAGGGTACTAGGTGAAAAGGTCTGGAACTACAGATGTGATCCCTAAACTTATAGCCTAGGCATCACCTTCACACCTTGATCACCATGGTATTTGGACCAATGTCTTCCATTCTTTGTCAATGTCATTTTATTAGTCATGTTGTGTAGAAGGACACCAATGGCAGTTATCAATGTTTCCACATATACTTTCATATGATAAAATCTTTTGAATCTGATTCATTTTTCAAATGTTTTAATTTGTCATTTTCTAATTAATTTTTAATAACATATGCCAGGAAAACTTCAATGTCCGAGAAGGACATTGAAGTTATCCATGTTTCCACATATACTTCATATAATAAAATCTTTTGAATCTGATTCATTTTTTTCAAATGTTTTAATTTGTCATTTTCTAATTAAATTTTGAATAACATATCTAGGCAAACTTCAATGCCCGAGAAGGACGAGTCATGATTTTCAATTTGGTGGAGGCTGCTCAAGAGTTCCTATCTGAAGTTGTTCCAGTGGGCCAATCAGACAAATCTGTATGTTTTCACACTTAATCATGATATGGCTGCTAGTTCCGATGTTATGTAGACTGCATTGAGCAGTTAATACCAATACACTTTGTTTAAATCATAATTGTTACATGAAATTAATTTTGAATTCATTTACAAGTTTAACAGAAGAGTATTGTTAAGCCTTTTAATTATTATGTGCAAATGTTAGTCCCCTAGTTCATAGTGTCATAAGTTCTATCAATTAAATACTAATTTATATTTGTTGTTGTTTGGGAGCATGTATAAGTTAATCTCTGAAGTTCTTGCGTCGAGGATCAAAAAAGTACTCCCATCTTTATTTTCACCGAATCAAGGGGGTTTTGTAGGAGGAAGACAAATCATTGATCAAATCCTAACTTCCAATGAGTGTGTGGGTTATAGGAAAATAAGAGGAGAAAAGGGCTTGATTTGTAAACTTGATCTAGAAAAGGCCTATGACTTGGTAGATTGGGATTTCTTATTGGATGTTTTGAGGAATAGAGGTTTTGGTGAGAGGTGGTATAAGTGGATTAAAGTAGGGGTGTCAATTGGACTGGATTTGGTTCAATCCGGTCCAGTCCAATGTGAGTCCATTACAAATGGACCTGGTCCAATCCAGTCCAAAGAACATTTTGGACCATTTTGGGCCAGTCCAGAGACTGTCCAATCTGTTCAAATTCCTGTTAATTTAGATTGGTTTCAACTCAAACCTGGTCCATCGACACTTATGTTCTTATCTTCTATCAATGGACCAGATATTGGCTCAATCCAATATAAATTTATTATGGACGAACCAGGTCCAATCCAATATGTCATATTGGTCCGTCCAGTCCGTCCAAATTCAATGTCTTATTGGTCCGTCCAATCCGTCCAAATGGATTTTGATTTGGATGGAGTCCAACCCAAAACCGGTCCATTGACACTCCTAGATTAAAGGTTGTATGACTACATGCCACTACATTTTGGTTAACGGTGTAGCTAGAGACCTCTTGCATGCTAAGATAGGCCTCAGACAAGGAGACCCTTTCTCACCCTTTCTTTTTACTTTGATAGTGGATGTTGAGTGTGATGATTTTTAGGGCTGACTCAAGAAATTTAATTAAAGGTTAGAGAATTAGGAGAAATCAATTGGTAGTCACACACTTACAGTTTGCAGATGACATCATTCTATTTTGTGAAGGGGAACCAGTGGAGATGGAGAATTTGAAACATTTAGTGAAACACACTTTAAGAGGGTCTCTAACCTGAAAGTCAATTGGAATAAAAGCTGTGTGGTGGGAATAAATAGGCAAGAAGAAGAGGTGCTACCTGTGGCAACATTTTTTGGAAAGAACCACAAAGAAATTAGCAAATTGGAAGAGAAATTACATCTCACTAGGGGGTAGAATCACTCTAATCAAGTCTACTTAGGCCAATCTACCGGTATACTTCTTGTCCACTTTCAAGATCCTTGTTAAGGTAGCAATTCAAATTAAAAATCTGATGAGAGATTTTCTTTGAGAACCAGATGAATCAATGAAGGATTATCTAATGAAGTGGGAAATTGTCACTAGGAAGAGAGAGGATGGTGGTTTAGGCATTGGTAATGTTAGGTTAAGAAACCTAGCCTTGTTAGGAAAGTGGTTATAGTTTCCCTTATAGTATGGCAGCAAATGGATGGGATGCTGGTGTCAACCCTAGGGCCTCTCATTTATCCCCTTGGAAAGTAATTGTTGAAGTCTTACCTTTTTTTTTGAACCTTTCATAAGGTATGATGTTTGCTCAGGTAATAAAATTATGTTTTGGGAAGACAAGTGGATTGGGGATGCTCTTCTTAACGATAGGTTATTGGTTATGTATTATCTGTCTTTAAACAAATTGAAGCTTTTTTCCTCTGTTCGTGTGAATGAGGGTTCTTGGGACTTGGGTTTGAGGAGCGGGTTGAGGGATTCAGAAGTGGCCTTTGCAAATGAGTTGTTCTCTTTGCTAGATGCTGTTTTTCTAGACCAGTCTTGCCCAAATAATAGAATTTGGTCAGAGTTCTCCTCAGGGATTTTTTCTTGCTCTTCGTTTTTCAATGCTTTACTTAGTTCTGTTGTTTCTCCTACCCCTTTTCCTACAAAAAAGTGTGGGATACTCCTGTTCCAAGAATAGGGAAGAGGAAGAATTGTAGGAAGTAGTTGGGTAGCATAGAGGATGATTGGCTGGGCAAAGGGTAACTAGAACACAATTCTTTTGGGGACAATGTTCTAAATCTGCAACGTAAAGTACAAAAGGTTGAGGGGCTGGGGATATGGGGACGACAGCTTTAGTGATGCTGTTGTAAATAAATTTGAAGTTATCCATAACAAAAATGATTCATTCCCAGGTGATAAGATATTGCTGAAAAGCACAAAATAAAAACCACTCATGCATTCCATTCAAAACACAACAAGCATTTTATTTCTCCTACCATATTCCTTGGGCCATTGGCACTCAAGCATTTTATTTTCTTGCCTGACTTGTTTCTTTCTAGGAGCAAGTCTATGTTTCCCCATGAGAGGGTGAATGAGGTCAAGAAGTTTCATAAGAGGAGAATAGTGAAGAATCAAGTTGCTATAGTAGTAGAGTCAGCGGATAATGATCTGATTGGTACTTTAAGGGATTCCAGTTTATAACATTAGGGGGTTCTTATTTGTATTTGAGTTGGATAGGGATTGCTGATTTTGGGATGAGTATGTGGAAGTTTGGAGCTGTAATTTTGGGGGGTGGATGAGGTTGTTGCTATGTTTGGTACTGATTTGTGACAAGAGGAGCTTTTATTTATTTATTTACTTTTTTGGCATGGAATGTTCTTAGTTTTAGGGGTGACACTTTTGGTTTTGATTTGTTTTGATTGGAGGCTGGACTATTGTTATTTCACATGTTATTCTCTTTTGGATAATTCCTTATTACATTCTCTTATACTTTCTTTTTGTTTTAATGGATTTTACTTTTACTATATACTTTGGAATCTCCTTCCACCATGAGATGAGCATAGCTTAGATTGACAGCCAGTTTTAGTCGATGACAAATTGCTATGACCTATAGGTCGAGAAAATAGGGCTATTATGTTGCCATCAACATCTTTGATTACTCCTATTCTTGATTCTCTTGGGTTTCCCAAACTGCATCCATCAAAACATACTTTGATGGAATTAGGGGATGCATGCAACCAAGGGATGTTAGTGATGTTCCTTGTTGTTTACGAGCTTGCCACTACCTGCAGTTCCTTGTGATATCATCAATAGAGAAATATTTGAAGGCTTTTAACGAATAATGACTTCATCTAATGTGCCATCTTAATTGCAATATTCTCAATGATAACTACGTTTCTTTGAAAATTGAAGCTTTATTCTCTTCCCACATTTACCACAAAATTGCTGCCCTAGTGCATCTCCAGATTCTCCACATAATTTTGCCCCTTTTTTGGTGGAGAGAAGAATGATGTGTTGAACAAGGTTCAAATATTCCCCAACTGGTTCCACCTGTTTTGAAACAAAGCAATGATGTGTTGACACCTTGACTCTTGTTGTCAAATATTTTAGGGGTCTTTGCACATTATAAAGTCCAATATATTTTTTTCTTTTTTATTTTTTTGGAATGTGCTTAGGTTAGTAACTGTTTATTAATCTGTTCCTGCTAGGTACCATGTCCGGGCATGGATGGAAGTGACAACCAGCTTCATGAGGATGTAAAAATTGCTTATGAGAGGACTTCCTCTGCCACAGAACCTTTTGTTTATGGCTTGGTGGATCTTTTCAGCTCTCTTGAAGAGTCATTTGATTGGGGCCTTGGAACTGACAGAAGTAGAGTGAGAAATTATTCAACACATGTCCATACACTGGACACCTCGAAAGTTGGATATAGAGTTTCTGAACAGCAACTTGTTCACAATGCTAAGCCTTCAACACCGCAAGATGCAAAGCAAGTTCCAACCCCATGGCCTTCTGCAAAATTGGATGCTCTTGAAGAAGAAAGTGAAGATGAGGATAAGGTCATATTGAATGATTCAAGTATACCATCAGTGGAAAAACCATTGAGAAATCATATAACACATGAGGATCAAGAGGCACATGTATGATGTATCCAAATTTGTTTTTTCTTTTGGTTTCCTTTATTAATTTGGTGCATTGAGACTGGATGGGTAAATCTCAGTAAATTCCCAAGTTTGTCTGGCACATAAGTGATAAACCCAACCCACCCTTTCTCCTAAGAAAGGTGGGAACTGGTGACGTTTATTGTCCCTTCCTGATTTTGATACCGATAAATGAAGAAACAGTGTGACATGATACCATGATGAATCTGAAATTGTCAATACTCATCCCTATTGGTTTATGATATTTTTTCTTGTTGTTATGCGCTTTGACAGGAGTTTTATGAAGAGAAAAATGTAAAGGAAGATGATGATACTTTTTTAGAAATTGAGCCTTCAAATTCGTTGTCTTCAACTTCCATTACACATGATCAAGCATCTCATACTATCAAAAGAGATCTACTTATGGTATTTTCTGCTTTTATTTCTTTTGATCATGAACTTTTAAAACTTAATCTTTTGTGGAGTACTGAATTCTGCTTCCCTTAGGTTCATCTACTTCGCCTTGCTTGTGCTTCTAAAGGTTCCTTAGCTGATGCTTTACCAGGAATAGCGTCAGAACTGTACAATTTAGGGGTAGGTCATTCAGCTTGTTCTTATTGAAGTGTTTATGATTTAAGATCCCACACTGGTACTTGTATATATTCATAGAAACAATAAGTGCCCATTTTTTTCCCCGGAATTTATGTAGAACTTGGCTGCTAAGCAATGATCATTTTTCAAGAAAGCTCTTGATCATGTATTCTAACTTGACCAATGGTGAATTGATTCAGATTCTATCAGAACAGATGAGGGATCTGTCGACTAAACCATCATTGCTTTTCAGCAGAGCCTTTGAGCATGTTTTTCAGCAGCACATGGTTAACATCTTCTATTTCTTCTTATTGGATTTTTATCTTACATTTAAGTTTGATTTATATGTTATTATAAAAACTTGTGTTTGCTTTCTGACTGCAAAATGGGTGCCACTTAATAGGTTTCATCCTCAATACCTCAGTTTTGGAAAAGCACACTTGATTTTGGAGGGCAAAATACTTCTTCTCTACTGAGTTCCCGATATCTCAATGATTTTGAGGAGCTTTGTGCAATTGGTGAGAAATGATACAGAAATATTCTTTTTAGTTCTCAAGAAGTTTTACTTACCCAATTATTATGTAGGTTTATAACTTAGTTTAAAGTTTGGAAAAGTAGGTCTTGGGAATTGAAGGGATGAGAATGAAAATATCAGATTGGTATCCAAACTTTAGAAGACTACTTCTAGAAAGAGAAGTATATGAATGCATTATGTTATTAAACAAACTTGAACAGGTGAAGATAGCTGCACCAGAGAGGAATGATAGATGGTAGAAAGAATGTAGGAATGGCTGTTTTACAGTCAAGTTGTTCTACAATGCTATTATAAGAAATCAGGTAGAATCTTCTAACATCAAAGCTATTTGGTGAACTCTGTTCCTCTAAGGCTATGATTGGTTTGAAGGAAAAGGTAGGGAAAGGAAGGGAAAGGTAGGGAAACTTATATAAGGTTTGTAAAGGTTTCCCTACCTTTTCCTTCCTTCCCTACTTTTTCCTTCAAACCAAACACAGTGTAAGGGTGAAAGCCTTTTGTGTGGCTACTGGTTTTGGATAATATTATAAGTTAGGGCCACTTGAAGGTGTTTTGATTGCAAGTACATGTTACCTATGCTGTAACACTGAGGAGGATGTGTCTCGGTTGTTTAAAGTGCAGGAAAGTGACTGATCTTTGGCATTTCTTCTCTTCTTTATTTAGTATCCAACTTTATCCGCTTGAGGCCTGAAGAGATTTTCTTTAGATGGCCAAAGATTCATGGTAGCAAGAAGCCTAGCATATTTTGGAGTTGCATTCCTTTTACTATTTCATGGGGAATATGGAAGAAGAGGAATAGGTTGTTGAGGATAAATCAAGGAACGTGGAAATGCTGTGCATGGATGTGGGCATATAGCAAAGATAATTGTAGAATGGGTATTGGTTCATACAAAATTTGGGGATTTTAACATATCTGACTTTGGGGCAAGGTTTTGGGAATCCATTAGGTGGGTGAATGCTGTATCCTAAATGGTTATAATATGTTACTAGTGGAAGGGGCCCGAGCTAAGCATGGGAAACAAAACTTAATAAGTTAGGTTATATATAGAAGCAATTGAATAAGTTTGTGGTAAAAATTGAATAACTAATATGGTTCATATATTTTAGTATGTCTCTAGGAATAATAAGTGCATCAACTAAATTTCATTTTTAAAAAGTTAGATGTATACCTGTAGCTTAATTTCAAATGTTTAAATTAACAAATGAATTTCTTTGCTGATAAAAAAAGTTAGATGTTCATATCAATATTTCATTGTTTGAGAAAGATAGATGTTCATAACAACAATTAAGAAAATGAGTTCAACATTGGGACATCAAGTAGGAATGAAAAATATCTTCTTAGTGAACAAATCTGAATTATGCTTTGAAGGTTGGCTGCTTTCCCCTTGGAAGACTTCTCTCTTTTGAACTGAAATATGAGGTATGAAGAATGAATATGTTAGGAAGTTGGATATCCAGATAGAGACATATCAACACAAATTTTGGTAATGGTACACTCAGATTTCCACTTGAAAGTTGCAACCTACAAAGATATAAAAATAATTCAGTGTTAGAAAGTTCCCAATATGGCTGAAGAAAATAATTTAAAAACAACAATTGATCTATTCAAATAATGACTGCAGCAACCCAAAACCAAATCCCTGTAAAATTAAAACCATAACAACCACAATAAAGTGAAGTAAATCCTTAATTTCTTTCTACATCACCTTAGCAGCCATCTTGGCAAGCACAAAAGCCACCTGATCTTGCATCAAATCATATTTGTTCTCATCAGTTCTCTTCCCTTCTAGTTACCAAGCTGCACATATGATTTCATAGCAAAAGGCAATATAGCAGACCTACAAATTTATCAGACACAATATACAATATCAAACCTGTACTTAGGGTTAGGCAACCGTCTTACCAAATCTAAAAAAATATATGTATAAATACATATATTTTCTTTTATTTGATCAATAATTGTGAATTTTATTAAATGATTGAGAAATTACATAGCAAAGGAGCTAAAAAATCTTTACTCCCTAATACACCAATGTACACCCAAACCGTAAAGCAATTACAAAGCAGCCCAAAAAATAGAGTTTTTGTTCACCCCTTCCCTAGCCAGACCATCTGCCAATGAATTTGCACTTCTCTTTACCCATATATATTGAATTTCAATGTCCTTAGTCAGCCACTTAAATTTCCTCTTTTTATTGCTGTAATTCCAGTGCTTAGAGTTGTCCTCTTTTAGCTAGTTCACCACAATTTCAGAATCTCTTTCTATGATCAATTTATTAATATGTATGTCCTTGATCTTTTGTACCCCTTCAAGACCTGCTAGTATCTCAGCCCTCAAGGAATCTCCCACCCTAATTGGACCAGAATACATAGCTAACAGATTCCCTTTTTCATCTCTTATCACTCACCCCTATTCCGGAGGGCCCTGGATTGCTTATGCTGCTGCCATCAAAATTCAGTTTAGTAAAGCCGTGAGGTGGAGGCGTCCAGCAAGAGCTTGAAGCCTTCTTAGCTGAAGCCGATTTTGCAATCTCCTTCCAATTTCTTAGCATCTCATCAACTGAGAAGTCTGCAAACATTTCCAAAGTTTTCAATCAATGTATCACCCTAATATGAATAACCTCCAATATTACTTCCAAGCTTTTCTCCTTATTTGAAAAAATCTGCGAAATTCTCTCCTCCCAAGCAGTCCAACAAACTGCAGCCCTAACTTATCTCCACATAATCTTGGCCCTTTTTGTTGGTCAGTTTAGGCATGGAAGTGAAGAAGCTTTGCACATTCAAAGGGGGAGTCCACTTGCACCCAAATAGAGAAGTAAACCATTCCCAGTGGCTTTAGTAAACTAATAGGAAATTAGTAAATTGTATCCAGACTCACCATCAGATTTACAGAGGACACACCAGTGTGGAGACAAACAACTATTGGGTCTTTTTCTTTGAAGTAAATCTCCTGTATTAACTCTTTCTAGAAAGGCTTCCCAACAGAAACTCCCAACCTTTGGAGGTATAGGTTGATAGCAACCTCTTAAACAGGGAAGGACAGTCCAATAGAAGAAGGTTGTATTAGGGCTTTAAGGAAAGAGGCATAGGTGTAGGAACCCGAGGGAGTGAGTGTCCAAATTATATTGTTTGCTTTTGTTGGTTCTACGAAGTCCCCTTCAAGGATGGATAATAAGGTTGAAGTATAGCCTAACTTTGTGTCCCTGACATCTCTCCTCAAACCCAAGTTCCAGCCGAATCTAGAAGGTGAGTTAGAAGGTACAAGGAAGGAGGAAACCGGTTCATTCTTAAGGGTCGAGATAGCAAAAAGAGTTGGAAATTGGTCTTTTAAAGAAGAATCCCCAACCCAAACTTATTCCTAGAATTTAATGAGGTTGCTTGAGTGCAAGTCATACCTGATCTAGGGAGAGAACAAGGGCAAAATAGCTTGAATAGCTTTCCAGGGAGATGCTCTTGTGGTCCTTGCTAGAATCCTAGAGTCCCATCTGTTGTCTGCCACCCCATGAATACTACCCACTATCTTAACCCACAGTTTTTCTTTTTCCAATGAGAATCTCCACAGCCATTTCCCTAGTAGTGCTAAGTTCCTATTCCTTATGTTCCCAATTCCCAGACCTCCCTCCTTACTCCTACACACCACCTCCCACCTAACCCTATGGTCCTCCTCCCCCGGCTCCCATAGAAAGTCTCTCATCGGTTTTTCCAACCTGCTAGCCACCTTAACCGGAATCTTAAAGACTGACAAAAAATAGACAGGAAGGTTAGCTAGTGTAAACCTAATTAGAATGATTCTCCCTCCAAGAGACAAATAAATTTTCTTCCAATTGGCAAGTCTCTTTTCAAACCTCTCCACAATCGGAACTCAAAAAGTCACCTTTTTGAGGATTATCTCCCAATGGAAAACCAAGGTAGTTTAAGGGTCAATTAGATACTACACACCCCAAAATGTCTGCACACTCACATACCTCCCCCTCCCCCATATTGACTCCAATTATACAACTTTTTTCAAAATTCACTTTAAGGTTTGACATTTGCTCAAAAAGTTGTATAGTGAGCTTCAGGTTTTTGATCCTATTGAGATCCCATCCTTCACAAGAAAAAAAGGATTGTGTCATCTGCAAATTGCAAGTGAGTGAGTGGTATGTTCTCTTTTCCAACTCTCCATCCTCTTATTAAGTCCCTAGAATTTGCTCTGGAAATTAGTCTCCCCAACACTTTTGCAACCAATGTAAATAAAAAAGGGGAGAGGGGATCTTCTTGGCTAATCCCCCTCAAAGTTGGAATGTAGTTTGCCACTGTTCCATTCACCAAGATGGAGTAATGGCAATTCCTAATGCAACCCATCACCCACTTGCATCAATTGTCTCCAAACCCAAGGTTGATCATCACCTCCAACAAGAAAGACCAATCAACCAAGTCATAAGCCTTTTCTAGATCCAATTTGCAGACCACCCCTTTTTTCTTGGACTTCTTGAAGTCCTCTAGACTCTCATTTGCTATAAGTATATGATTTGTTATCTGCCTCCCCTTCACAAAAGCTCCTTGGTTATTTGCTATGATTGCTGGGAGCACCTTCCTAATTCTAATGTACAACACCTTAGTGATAATCTTATAAAGGCTATTAACAAGGCGGATTGGTCTGTAGTCCCTCAGATGGTTTGCATTACTTTTCTTGGGTACCAAGGCAATGAATGTGGAATTTAGCCCAGGGTTAATCACTCCTCTACTATGGAATTCATCAAATACCAGCCTTGGGTCCTCTTTTAGTATCTTCCAACAATCTTGATAAAAAGCCATCGTAAAACCATCTGGGCCCGGTGCCTTTGATCTTTCCATAGAAAATACCACCTCCTTTATCTCTTCCAAGTCAAATTTCTTTTCCAACTATTCTCTATCCTCTAGTTTTAGTGTTGGCCATTCCAACCCCTCGAGCCACACCCTATTGTTTAGGGGCCTTCTAAATATAGACCTAAAATGATCTATAAAGGCCCCTGCAATCTCTCTTTGATTGGAAACTGTTGTCCCTTCGATCTCCAAACTTGAAATAAATTTCTTCTCCTTCTTCCACTTGCCACGACATGAAAAAACTTGGTATTCCTATCCCCCACATTCAGCCATTTGTATATTGACTTTTGCCTCCAACTTATTTCCTCCTGAAGAAAAAAGTCATCTAATTGTTTGCACAATTTCCATCTTTGTTCCTTATCCTCTTTTGTTAGGAAGCCCCTCCCTTCTTTGCTATCCAGGACTTCAATTTGTGTAGTCACAGTCTGCTTCCTTTCCTCCAGTCTCCCAAACTCTAAAAGATTCCATTCCTTGATTCTAACTTTCAGATATTGGAGCTTTTTGTGAAACTGCATCCCTCTCCATTCCACTGTTGGATTGCTCTCTAACCACCGCTCTTTAATTTTCTTAATGAATCCTGGGTGACCTAACCACATGTTTCCAAATCTTTTTTTTGATCAATAACACTTTCATTAATTCATCAGTAAAAAATTTACAAGTGGAAGACAAACACACTTATCTTCCAAGAATCACAAAGAACTTCAAGAAATGAAAAAAGAAAATACAAAGATACAAATACACTAACGTTACAGCTTAGCCCAAAACAAAGAATCCCTTTCTGCCCCTTGTTATGCTAAACCGTCAGCTAGGGAATTAGCTGATCTTTTAATCCAACATGTCTTAACTTCCATCTCCCGCACCAACCATTTGAATTTCCTCTTCTCATTATTATACTTCCATAAATCATTTTGATCTTTAGTCAGCCACCCTATCACCACCTCTGAATCCCCTTCAATTATAAGTTTCTTGATGTTCAATTCCTTGGGTTTTCGGGCTCCTTCCATAACTGCACATATCTCAGCTCTAAGGGAGTCACCCACTCCAATTGGGCCTGAGAACATAGCAGAGATGACCCCATTTTCATCTCTAAAAACACCCCCGATCCCCGATTGTCCTGGGTTTCCCCTACTGCATCCATCAAAGTTTAATTTCAGGAATCCACTAGGTGGGGGGTCCAAGCCACACTCGTTACTGACTTGGTCTGCGTGCAATTTGCAATTTCACCCCACTTCCTCAACATGTCATCCACAGTGTAATCTGTGAATGTTTCCAAAGATTTCAGCCACTGTACCACCCTAAAATGTATGATAGCCCTCAGATCTGCTATTCCTCTCTGAGTTTCTGAGAATATCCTGGAGTTTCTTTCTTCCCACAGTGTCCAACATACTGCAGCCCTTAGTCCTCTTCACATTGTCCTTCCCCTTTTTAACCGCAACCTGAAAAAGGAAGGTGAGAAAAGGCCCTGCATGTCTGATGGGGGATTCCAGCTGCATCCAAATAAGGAGAAAGCCCAATCCCACAATGACCTCGCGAAGTGGCAAGACACCATTAGGTGAAAACCAGTCTCCCCATCTGCTTTACACAGAACACACCACTGAGGTGACAAGCAAGTATTGGGTCTCTTCTTTTGGAGATCACCAATGTTGATTCTTTCCAGATAGGCTTCCCAACAAAAACTACCAACCCTAGGAGGTATAGCTCTACACCAAACCTCACCAACAGGGAAAGGGGACAAGGTAGGATTGGTGGACTGACTTAAGACTTTGAAGAACGAAGCACAAGAGAAAATGCCATTGGGGGTAGGTGTCCAAATTCTAGAATCCGCCCTAGTGGGGTCTAAGACAACGTTATCAAGAAGTGCAAGAATGCTCGAAATACAGTCGAAGTCTGAGTCCCTCAAATCCCTTCTTAGACCCAAGTTCCACCCAATCCCAGAAGTGGAAGAGGACGGGGTGGTGAAAGACGAGATCGGCTCATTTTTCAAATCAGAAAGAGCATACAAAGACGGAAACTGATCCTTTAGAGGGGCGCTCCCCACCCAGGTTTGTTCCCAAAATTTTATGGAGTTACCGGAATTCAAGTCATACCTGATATTAGGAAAGAAAACTAGTAGCAGGTCATGAATGGCTTTCCAAGGAGAAATGCTTGTGATCCTAGCTCTGATTCCAGCATCCCATCCATTGTACTCTAGCCCATGAATACTTGCCACTATTCTAGCCCATAGCTTCTCCTTCTCCATAGGAAACCTCCACAACCACTTCCCCAGCAAAGTCATATTCCTTCTCCTAATACTCCCAAGCCCCAACCCACCACACGACTTACTCCTACACACTATCTCCCAGCTAACTCTATGATCCCTCTTCTCTTCTTCCGGCTCCCACAGGAAATCTCTCATTATCTTCTCTAATCTGTTAGCAATCTTCACTGGGATTTTAAACACCGACATGAAAAAGATGGGTAAGTTAGCAAGCATGGCCTTAATTAGTGTAATTTTCCCACCAAGAGAGAGGTAGTTCTTTTTCTAGGATACCAATCTTTTTTCAAACCTTTTCATCACCGGGTTCCATAAACTCTCTCTCTTGGGATTATCACCTAATGGTAATCCTAAGTAGTTCAGAGGCCACCCCGAAACTTCACACCCCAACACTTTAGCACTCTCCCTGATCTCTCCCTCCTCCAAATTCACCCCCACTACACAGCTTTTCCCAAGGTTAACCTTCAAATTGGACATTTGCTCAAACAGTTGTATCACCGACTTTAAGTTCCTGATAAACCTCACATTACCACCTTCACAAAACAGAATCGTGTCATCAGCAAACTGTAAGTGAGTGAGGGGGGTTTCCACCTCCTAACCCTCCAGCCTCTAATGAGCCCCCTAGAATCTGCTCTGTGAATCAGTTTCCCCAAAACCTCCGCAATTAAAATGAACAAGAAAGGAGAAAGGGGGTCTCCTTGTCTTATACCCCTACTGGTTGGAAAGAAATCTACCACTGTCCCATTCACTAGCACTGAATAATGACAATTCCGGACACAACCCATGATCCACTTACACCATCTAACCCCAAACCCGAATTTAGTTAAAACTTTCCTCAAGAACACCCAGTCCACCAAATCATAAGCCTTTTCCAAGTCCAGCTTACAGACCACTCCCTTCTTCTTATCCCTCTTAAAGTTCTCCACACTCTCATTAGCAATTAAAATTTGGTTTGTAATTTGTTTTCCACTCACAAAAGCTCCTTGATAGTGTGCAATGATATCTGGCAGTACCTTCTTCAGCCTCAAAGACAACACTTTTGCAATGATCTTATACAAGCTATTAACCAAGCTTATTGGCCTAAAACCCTTCGGGTGGGATGCATCTTTCTTTTTTGGAATTAAGGCTATAAATGTAGAGTTCACACCCGGATTAACAATTCCTCTCCTGAAAAACTCCTCAAACACCCGCAAGAGATCATCTTTCAAGATATCCCAACAATCCTGATAAAAAGCCATTGTAAACCCATCCGGCCCTGGAGCTTTTGTTCTATCCATAGAAAACACAGCCTCCTTGATCTCTTCTATATTAAAGCTTCTTTCCATCCTTCTCCTGTTCTCCACCCCTACATTTGGCCAATCCAAACCTTCTACCCACACCCTTCTACTCACAGGCCTTCTTAGAATAGATTTGAAGTGCTCCACACAGGCCTTGGCAATCTCCTCTTGCTGTACTAACTCAACTCCATCTACTACCAATTTGGAGATAAAGTTCTTCCTTCTCCTGCCATCTGCTAGAGAGTGGAAATACCTAGTGTTTCTATCTCCCACTTGCAACCATTTACATTGAGATTTTTGCCTCCAGCTAATTTTCTCCTTGTGCAGGCAGTCCTCTAACTGTCTTCTCAATTCTCTCCTGAGGTTATTGTCATCCTCTCCAAATTCTCCCCTCTCCTCTTTAAAGTCAAGGCTTTCAATCTTCTTCATCAAGTCTCCCTTTCTTTCTTCTGTCCTCCCGAACTCCATCAAATTCCACTCCTTGATTCTTGCTTTCAAGAATTGTAGTTTCTTATGGAATCTCATCCCCTCCCACTCCACCAACGGGTTACACTCATGCCACCACTCCCTCACTTTGTTAGGAAACCCTGGATGAAGTAACCACATATTTTCAAATCTAAAGGGGGTAGGACCTCCACACCTTCTTTCCTCCATACATAACACTATGGGCCAGTGATCCGGGGTCACCCTTGGGAGAGCTCTAGCATCCAAGGTTCCCCAATGTTCTTCCCAATCCAAAGAGAACAGGAATCTATCCAGCTTAGAGCAAATGGGTCTAGATTGGAGATTTGACCATGTAAATGCCTTATGTGCTAGGGGAATCTCTTTAAGCTCAAAGGCACCCACAAAACTGTTAAACTTCCTCATGTTTTTTGTCACCCTTTGGTTAACCTTGTTGGACTCTTCCGAGAATCTAATCACTTTGAAATCCCCACCCATGCACCAAGGATCATCCCACAACCCTCTAACATCAGCCAGTTCCTCCCACAGCTCCTTTCTCTCTCTGTAGTCATTCGGTCTGTAAACATTTGTGAGCACCCACATATAATCATCCTCTTGCTGCTTAAACTTCATGGAAACCGAGTACTTTCCGATCAACTCCTCCATACCTTCAACCACATCCCTCTTCCACATTGTTACAATCCCCCCGGAAGCACCCCACGATGGAGCCGCCACCCAGCTAATCCCCCTGGCTTTCCATACACTCCTTGCCCATTTGTCATTAAACTCCATTCTCTTAGACTCTTGCAGCAGCACAATGTCTGGGTCATACCGTCTTATTACCTCTTTTATTGTTGTTCTCTTCTTCGCACTCCCAATTCCCCTCACATTCCAACCAAGAATCTTCATTCCACTTCTTTTTTACAAACCCCTTTCCACCTACCCACTACTTTCCCCCTTTCCTTCTATCTCCTTTTACCACGAGCTTCTTGTCTCCTTCTACATCTCTCTACTTCACTCAACCTCCTCTTCTTTGTTATGATCTGCATCTTCCTCTTTTGTAAACTTTCTTTCAACTCGTTCAAATCTTCCAGCCTACAGCCCAACTTCCCTACAAATTCAACTATCGTGTCTTCTCTCCCCGATTCCACCACCCCTACCCTTCCTACAGAATCCCCTTCATCTTTGTCCACCTGCCTTTCCTTCCTCTCCTCTAGTCCCACCTCAATTCTTTCCTCTCCAGCCTTCCTCCCCTTAATGTTACCTCCCTCCTTCCCTGCTTTCTCCCCGTAATCCTCTCCATCTCTACCCTCATTCCTTTCTCTCCTTTCCACTAACCCCTCCTTTCTTCCTTCCTCTCCTTCCCTCCTCCAATTCAGCTTCCCTTCCACATCCTTAAACACTCTTTCAATGATTTCCCACACTTTTCCACTCCTATACCTTTCTTCCTGCACCTTCCCACAATCCTTCCTTCCCCTCTCCCCCTCCTCAGAGAGCCCGCCTACTAGCTCGGTTGCATATTCATGGGCTATAGGACATGGTACAGGAACGGAATCTGGAACCAAAGACACAGGAGACACATTAGTAGCACAAACCGAAATCACATGGTTACCTGGGACTGATGGACAAGCTAGAATAGGACTGCTCCCGGCCACCTTCTCTTGTTCCGGAGGTTGGTAAACAATTATCTTCCTGAGTTGGTTGGGAAGTACTTCTGTCCTTTGGTCAACCTGGTGATCTTTCCACTCTACCCCTGGGTCACCCCTAGATGGCGTATTCCTGCTCTGCTTCCGGTTCTCCTGGTTTTCCCTTTCTGATAAACCTTGCGCACTCTGTGGTCTTGGGAGTGAGATAAGCCGATTGCAGTCTTCACCCTGGAATAATCTTGCAATATTCCACCCTTCCATATCACCTCCAGCACAACTTCCTTCATCATTTACACTGCCCACGCTAGAGCCATCAACAGAAAGGTCCTCCGATTCATCATCGCCTTCACCGCACTGCACCCATCCTTCAAACTTCTCTTTCTTCTCTTCAGTTCTTCCCCTAGTGAAACTTGGCTTCGGCCTCTCTGAGAAGCCTCGCACGGGGCTAAGCTCCTTCAAACTTCATCGGGAGACCCACTATAACGCCCTCTTCTTTTCTGGTTTCCGTTGCTGCGCGCATTCCCCCTTTCGGCTCGCGGCTGGGGACGATGATAGACCGTAACCGATGTCTATCATAGTCGAAACCCCAGTCACGTGTTTCATTAAAGGCTCACGCGCCTTTTTAACAAGCTGGGTCGGGCCCGCTGACCTATTTGGGCCTTTACAAATACCATTAGCAACCCACATGGGCTTTTGCTTTGGCCCATTCTTAAACACCCACGAGCTCACGTGACTTTTAAGAAGGTCACGCACGTCCAACCCCGGCCCCGGTTTGGTTTTAACAGGTCTAAGTTCAGTTCTTCCTTGGATCAACCCCTTTTCCTTGTTCAAAAAAGTCTTGGCGCCGGTTACAACCTGTGCCAAGGACCTGCCACCCTCCAGACTGCTCACTGCTTCCACACGCGAAAATCCCACCCCCTGCCTGCTATCCTTTTGTTTCTCCAGCAAATGTTTTTCCATTTTAGTGAAAGTGCTTTTCTTGTTTGAATCCTCCAACCCTTTCTTGCCACGCAGCTCTTCATCTTCAACCTTCTCATCTCCCTCCCTACAAGCTTCTTTCCAGAGCATCGATTCAGTGGATGAAGCCAGCCACACAGAGTAGCAATGCCCTTCGACTAACACCTCTATCTTCCGAGGAATCTCCTCAGGTTTTACTCCATTCAATAAAATGGAAGCTGAACAAAGGTCTCCCCAAAAGGCACCTCCTAGTGATCCTCCACACATCAAAGCAATGGCTTCAGCAGTTTCTTGCTTCCACAAGTGAAAGGGAAGACCTAAAAGACGCACCAACACTCCATCTTCAACAAAGAAATCTTTGGAGTTTGATCCCGGACACCATCTTGATACTGTGAAATTTCCAAGTTTAGCTTGGATATTTAAAGCCTCAACTTCTACTCTGTTCTCAAGCAGATCCAGCAAAGCCTTGTCCTTCTCAAAAGGTGTTAAAATAAATGTGCTCTTCAACTTTAAACTTGCTGTTAACAGATCTGCAACTTTCCTCCAGTCAAGAATGGGAGCTGAAGCTTTAACTATCAGTTTACTTTCCCAATCACCTCTCTATATGTTTACTCCCATTCTGTATTTACCTGCCCCAGCTATCACTAAAAAAGTCTTTTGCTTAACATTGTTCACCATACTGCTAGAACTGCTTATCTTCCTTTTTACTATTGCTTCTCTTTTAACACTCAGGCATTTCAGCAGTTCACATAAGGCGCCATAAACTGCCTTCCAGCCCTGACTCTTCCTTCCTTATAGAAAGCAGATACCCTTGCCAAAAAATTCTGTCCAGGAGATGAAATAACCTTTAAGGTTTCTCTTACATTCTACCACAAACCTTCTTCCAGTTTCTGAGAGAAGCTCTTTCCAACTATTTTGCTTGCCTTTGTTACTTGCACCTTCCACAAACTCCTTGAGCCCTTCAATTACCCCCACCCCTTCTAACAGCACCATCCCTCTCTTTGCTTCCCTGATTTTCAAGCTCAGCTGACCATTTAATCTCAGTTCCTCAAATAGGAGCTCCTTAGATTCAATCTTCAAAGCTTTTTTCCAACGGCCTACCTCCACAAATTCTCCCATCTCAGTTCCTCACCCTCTCACCATCTCAGACAATGGCAACAGACGAAAACACAGTTCTTCACCCTCTCACCCTCTCACCCTCTCACCAGCTCAGACAAAGGCAACAGATGAAAACCCAGTTCCTCACCCTCTCACCATCTCAGACAATGGCAACAGATTCTCCCATCTCAGTTCTTCACCCTCTCACCCTCTCAGCAACCCTCCACATTCAGTAATATACCCCTCATTCCTGAAAACACCCCCTATCCCAGAGGGCCCTGGATTCCTTCCACATGTTTCCAAATCTAAATGGAGCAGGACTTGCATTTCTCACCTCCTCCTTAAATTACAATAGGCCAAAGGTCAGAGGTCACCCTTAGAAGTGCTCTAGAGTTCAAATTCCCCCAATGTTCTTCCCAATCATTTGAAAATAAGAATCTGTCCAACTTAGAACAAATTGGATTAAATTGGAGATTGGACCAAGTAAAACAACTATGTGACAATGGGATCTCTTTAAGTTCATAGGTATCCACAAATTGATTAAATTTCCTCATACTCGTGGTTAACCTCTACTTAGGACTGTTTGTTTATTCCAAGAATCTGATTACATTGAAATCACTTCCTAAGCCCCATGGCCCTTCCCACAATCCCCTTATGTCTACCAGTTCTTCCCATAACTTCCTCCTCTCTCTGTAGTCATTCGGCCCATACACATTGGTTAACACCCATTCAAATCCATCCTCCACTTGCCTAAACTTCAAGGAAACTGAAAATTGTCCTATCAATTCCTCCATACCTACAAGTACTTCATTCTTCCACATTCTCACAACATTCCCTGCAGACCCCCAAGAAGGTAAGGCCATCCAACTAATCCCCTTACCTCTCCATACACTCCTTGCCCATTTGATGTCAAATTCTGCTCTTTTAGTTTCCTGCAACAGTACCACATTTGGATCTATTTTCTTGATGGCCTGGATCAGTATCTGGCACCCAGGACACAGAGCAAACATTAGTATCACAAACTGAATAGACACAATTACTTGGGTTATGTTGGGATAGGATAGGAGTGCTGGAACTGGAGGCAGAAACTGTCGGGCCCTGAATTGGAGTGTGAGAGTCATCTAACTCCTTGGCTCGGTTTTGATGAGTTTGCCAGTTTGCCTTCCCGTCTCCTTTGTTATACAGTGATCTCTTCCCTCACCCTCCTGTTTGTCCCTCACTACTGTATCCATGTCTTGCTTCTGGGAAGTCTCAGATAATTCCTTACACATCTCCTGTTTGGCATAATGATTTGGTAATGGAGCTTCTGAGTGTTAGTCAGAGTTTTTCCCCCCGGCATTAGGAATGTGTTCCGCTCTGTTGATTGGCTCACGGCATAAAGCCTGTTCTTTGCAAAATACTTCTTCTGCTTCTTCTGTAAACAATGTAGCAAGATTTAGAGTTGCTGCAACCTCTTCCTCTGACATCTTTCGGGCTCGACACTTCCTATGCTGGACTGGTCATTAGAGTCTTCTTCCAAGTTGCAGTCTACCCAGCCCTCATCGATGCCCTCCTTCTCGTTGCATTCTCTTGCGTACCTGGGATTTGGCCGATCCTTTGATGATTGGCCCTCCCGAGGTATTTCAAAAACTGGGCGAGAAATCCAGTGTAAGGAGCCTGTGATTTTCTCAGTCCGCCTGGTTGAAGCTGAAGCACCGTCAAAAGTCTTCCTCGAAGAAGAAGATAGACGATTTCTATCGTCTATAGTCCCCAACATCTTCCCCCGACCCACGTGCTCACTTAAACAGTAACGTGGATTGGGTTTCGACCCCTTGGTTGGACCGTTCTGTCCTCCTATTGGTTCAAAACTTCAGATAAACCGGCCCACACCAAATCTTTGACTGGTCCACCCCCTTTTTAACCACATCAGCAAATGAAGCCCTGTCCCCTAAATTTTCAGTTAATTCAAAAATTTTCAATTTTTTTCTTTTAATGGCTTGTGTGTCTTTTGGTTTTCCTCCACTGACTTTCCAGCTTCCCCTTGAGGCCTGTGCTGTTTTTCTCCCCATCTTGCCAACACCTGTGTGCCACACGTAACCCAACCCACCACGTCAGCATCGTCTTCTACCTTGGTTCTTCACCCCTAGAGCTCCACCTCTACATCTGAAACCAGCCAGACTCTATACCAAGCTCCGTCAGCAAGAACTTCGGTTATTCTTGGGAGTGATTCTGGTTCCACCCCAGTAATCCTAACCTCTGCAGCTCGAAGATCTTGCAGCTGGACTTCCTCCATTGCCCTGCCCAGCAGTTTTACTATGTTTCCCAGGTTTGCTTCGTTCCAAAGATGGAAGTCCTACCAGTTTTAGCAAGAAGCTTCTATTACATTCTTGGGAAAATATACTTTTAACTTTTTCACAAATTTCTAGAAAACAGAAATAATCTTTCTATTCATGATATGACTTGCGGTTTGGTTGTATTCAATTCAATCTTCTCTATGATTTACTATAAGATTATGATCTTTAAAACATACATTTACAGTTTTGTATTCCATACTAGCAGGTCATGGTGGTTTTGGTCATGTTGTTCTGTGCAAAAATAAACTAGATGGAAGGCAATATGCTGTGAAAAAGATACGTCTCAAGGACAGAAGTTTGCCTGTTAATAACAGAATACTGAGGTATACTTGTTTTATTGCAATTCAGCAAAAGGAATAAAGTCCAATGTATTTGCCTTTACAAGTTTTTTTTGTTTTTTTTTGTTTTTTTGCCCGTTTTGGATAGCAAAATGAAATGTTCTAAAAATGAAAAATGGTTACAATAGGTCAAGGGATGGAGCGATTTCGCCCAAACAGAATATAAAACATCCACTTACAAAGAATTTAGACATCCAATACAAAGTCCAGAGAAGTCCAACTAAAAAAGAAGGTTTTTCATGTTAGTGTTTTGAACTTGAAGTTTAAATAAAAATACTTACATTGCATTTGGTCAAAGTAAAATCATTTGACTGTGTACTTAGTAGTTTACTTGGAATCAATAAATATTTGTTACCAATCAAAGATTCATCTAGCTGGAATATGGACTTCATATTATAATCATGTTTTTACACTTTCTTTCCTTCTTTTCTATAAGAAATATATTATTTGATATATTTTCTATGACAAGGTACTCAGGGAGGTAGCCACCCTTTCACGTTTGCAGCATCAACATGTTGTCCGTTACTATCAGGTTAGAGCTTTCTATACTGTTGTGAGTTACTTGTGTTCATTTTTTAGCTTTTGTGGTTCCAACCAGATGTGAGTATTATTAATATTACTGTGTTATTCATGATGGATTTATATTTTCCTTTCTTTATTGAATTGCAAAAAGCAACTCCTGAATTCCTGATTAACTGGGAGCTTGTCAGTAGAGATATGAAGGGGGTTTAGGGATAGAGAGATTAGCTCACAGGAATTTCTCTTTGTTGGGGAAATTGTTATGGAGGTTCCCTATTGATTTGGACAAATTATGGCACATAGTCATCAAAGGTATTCATGGTATTAATCCAAACGGTTGGGATGCAAGAGCCATTTTGGTGTCCCCTTGGAAATCCATTATGGCCTTAACTTATTTATTGTCTCTCATCGGTTATGATGCTCTTGCATGGGTAGACTGGATATGGTCTTTCGGAATTTTTTTGCACAAAGTGGCTTCTCTCAGACTTGAACCTCTGTTTTCATACTTGCCAGAGTGAGATTTTCCCATTACACGAAGTAATGGTGAAATCTTACACCTCTATTTTAATTTCTTTTGAACTTAAAATGAATTTCTTTAATTTATTATAAGCAAAACGAACCTAACATCATGGGATTCTCTTAATGTACATAACAGTTTTTCATACCAATTAATAAAGTTTATAATGTTAACAATCAATAGGAAAAAACCTAACCTTTTGAATAATGATCAAATCCTTCCTAAATATTTTGGTCATGTTTTTCTGTTGTTAGTTGGGAAGCTGTTCTGCCTTGTGTTTTTAGTCAAATCCTTCCTAACATTTGTTTTCTTATCAATTGGACAGTGTTAGACCATGCAAAAAATGGAAATTAATATTTTTAAGATTCTTGATGAATCTACTTGTTGTTATAAGTTGAACATTCTGACTTCTATTTTTGAAATGTCGAGTAAGAAAGTCAATTTTTTGCATTCTTTGACCTTAATCTAATGATTATTTATATGATTGAAAAAATAGGCCTGGATTGAAACACAAGTTGGTGGTTTTTATGGTGATTCGACTTTTGGTTCAAGAACTGGAGAAACCTCCAGTTATAGCTACAATGGGGCAAATTCAACAAATGCACTTGGGCCTGAGAATAGGCTAGAGTCCACATTTCTATACATACAAATGGAGTATTGCCCTCGGTATGCATTTTAGTTCCTTTTTGTTATGTAATAATACTATAAACATTATGATGATTTCTCAGTCCTCTTCTATCATTCAGAAACACTTTTATGCCTTGCTTAAATAAACCCATCCTACCAACACCATTGGAGGACATTGCATTCTTCATAGATTTCTGTCAAAATGATCATCATTCTCTGAAGTTGAGAAGTGTAATTTTCCACATCACTCCCTATCCTCCAGACAATCTTCATCCATCACCTGGGATTTTCTTAACGTGTTGTGCACTACTTCCCTATGTTTCATTTCCACAATCTCTAGCCAAAATTATTTGGAAAACTTACAAAAAGTCTATACTTTCTTCCCCTTGCACCCAGGAGTAAGCAATAGGGAGACTCACAACATCAGTACTCAGGATGTGATGATGGGTAAAATCAAAGTCTGAACTCTGTCCTGTCCAACTACTAATTCAACTCAGTGCTTCACAACATGCTTCCTGTATTAATCAGCATCCATAAGACCTCTATATTCAAGAGCTTCTTGCTGATCCATCTCTTCCCCCATAACGCTTGAAGAGAAGAAAAATACATAGCAATGGGCCTCTCCCTTGTTCAATATTACTGACCTCTTGGCTAAGCTGATACACCCTATCCATAAATTACAAGCCTGAGAATAAGTGCTAATAATTCTCTCCCAAATATCCTTGGTAGTCGGTAGGAACATATTGTTACAGATCTGATCTGTACTGGTTTCAGTCCTAGAATAATAGAGAAAAAGAACAGAGGAGAAAGAGAAGAGATAGGAGAACAAGCTTGGTTTGAACGAGAGAAAAGTTCATCTCTCAAGTCGGCCAGATATTATTTATGGGTTTCTGATAAAGTTCATATCTGTGTAGCTTTTAGGTTCAGAATAATAAAGGAAAAGAAATAAAAGTGAAAGAGTAGAAGGAAGAGAAGAGAAGAGAAGAAATAAGGTCTGGTTCGAACTACAGTAATTTCTCTCTAGTTGACCAGTTTTATGTATAGTTTTCTAAACCAAAAGCACAATGACTATTGTGCTCCTACTTAAGTGTGGGACACATCACTTAACTTAGAATCTACTTGTAATTACATCAAGCATATAATATAATGTAAATCAGGGGCGGAGCTAGGAATTTTTTATGAGGGGGGCCAACCATTGGGTGAAAAGTGAGGGGAGGAAACAAACTTACTTATAAAAATGTATTGAGTGTGCAAATTTCTGGACCATAGGGGGGGCCATGGCTCCCCTGGGTCCCCCTAGCTCCGCTCCTGATGTAAATTGACCATACTACCCCTCTATAGCTGACTCTAACACTCCCCCTCAAGCTGGTAAGTATATGCCATATAGTCCCAGCTTGTTACATATGTAATCCACTCTTCCCCGACTCAACCCTTTGGTGAACAAGTCTGCCCATTGATTTCTTGTGTTCACATATGTTGTATTTATCATTCCACTAAGCACCTTCTCTTTCACAAAGTGGCAATCAACTTCTATATGTTTTGTTTTTCACAAAAATTTAGATTAGAGGAGATATGAAATTATGAACTGCAGCTTGGTTATCACAATATAGCTTCATAGGAGTGTCAATCAAGTACCCCATTTCCTCTAAGAGATTCTTCAGTCACACTAGTTCACATGTTGTGTGTGCCACGGCTCTATGTTCATCTTCTGCACTGCTTCTTGCTACCACTGTCTGCTCCTTACTCTTCCATTCACCAAATTGCCCCCAAGAAAAGTGCAATACCCTGTAGTGGACCTTCTATTAGATATGGAACCGACCTAACCAGCATCAGTGTATCCCTCTATGTCAAGGCTTCCTCCACTTTTATATAACAAGCCACGACTTGGAGCTCTCTTCAAGTACCGTACAATCCTTAGAACCGTATCCCAATGTGGGATTTGAGGATTCTGCATAAATTGACTCACTACACTAATTGCAAATGAAATATTGGGCCGAGTAATGGTTAAGTAGTTTAACTTGCCTACCATCCTATTACCTTCTAAGATTTTCAAACTCTTCACCTGCATTAGTGTTTTAAAAGCGCAAGGTGCAAAAAAATATCATTCCACGAAATTTAAAAAGAAATAAAAAAGTAAAAAAAAAAATGCAAAAAATTCAAAAAATATTAAACATAAGTTTAAAAAATAAATGTTTTAAAAGACCTATTATCTAAAATTAAAATACATAATCATAACATGTAAAGCATATTCAAATTAAAATTAAAAAATAAAATCTAACATATAAAGCATTTTTAAGCATGTAAAACCCACAATCTCTTTTTTTCCTCAATTGCAATACTTCAAGTAGCTAATGTGATGTAAAATATATTGCACTCTTAATTCTATGAGTCGCCTTTGTACCACACCCCTCGAGGTAAGCCCGTCCATGTTAGGGTCTTAATTCTTATTTCTCACATAAAAAATAATGATTTTATAACTTTAATTGCCTTTTAAGAAGATATTTTATTGGAATGAATGAATGAACACCCCGACCCAGCTGTTAGGCTAAAAAAAGCAAAAAGTGCAGAATTTTAAAAAGGCGCACGCCTGGGCTGAGGCACAAGGTGCATGCCTAGGCGCACCGAGCATGCGCCTTTTGAAAGGGGTGCGCCTAGGGCTTGGGTGAGGTGCATACCTCAAATGCACCTCGCCTGTGCGCCTTGGCACACCTATTAACTCACTGACCTACCTCACTACTTAACTTGACATTTGGTTCCATGGGTGTTGTTGTGAGTTCTGCTGTAGTGGAATCAACCTCCTTATGAATTCTCTGTTGTAAGTAATGCTGAGAAGCAGAATGCAAAGGAGGTGGCAAGGTAGGTGACACAGGGTGGTGGTCAAGCACAGGGACTGGAACTGGGAGAGGAATAGACTGCTAACTCACTTCCCCAAAACACTCCCCCTGAGAAGGATTCTTTGAGAAGAAGTACGTGGATTCAAAAAAGGTGACATCCATGGTAACATATTGGCTCCCAGAGACTGGATCATAGCAGCAGTACCATTTCTGATTCTCTGCATATCCAAAGAAGACACACTTCTTTGCCTTAGGATCAAGCTTCGAGCGGTGAGGACCAATGATATGTGCAAAGCAGACACACCCAAACACCCTGAGAGGAATACGAAACATCTTCCCTTGAGGAAAAAGGGACTGAATGGGGTGCTGAATCCAAGTATACGAGAGGGCACCCTATTAATCAGATATACTGCTGTGAGAACTACATCACCCCAAAACTGAACTGGAACTGTAGATGTGATCATCATGCTTCTTGCAATCTCAACGATGTGTCTGTTCTTCCTTTCTACAACACCATTCTGCTGTGGACTGTAGGGACAACTACTCTGATGGACAATACCATATTCTAATAGATATGAGGCAAGGTGTCTTTCAAAATATTCTTTGGCATTGTCGGATCTTAACACCTTTATTCTTGTTCCAAACTGTGTTAGTACCATCTGATGAAAATGCCTCGCCAAGGATGGTACTTCATTGTGGGATCTCATCAGGTAAATCCAAGAGTATCGTGAGAAATCATCCACAATTAAGAGAAAATATCGATAGCCTCCCATAGAATAACATCAAAAGAAGAAGAACATCTTTTATTACTAGGTTTAAATGAATGTCTACAATGCTTTCCAAGCTGACAACCTTCACACTCCAGACTTGACAAACTAACAGACTCAAAAAGTTTTGGAAACAAAAAACTCAAAGAAGAAAAAGGTAAATGGCCCAAACGATTATGCTAAAGCATAATTTGACCCACAGACCTTGACTCGCCATCCCTGCTGACATGATGACTCTGATGAGGAGGAAGCACATCCAAGTGGTATATCCCATTCACTTCACGACCACTCCCAATCGTCCTCTTTGAATCCAAATCCTGCAAAATACAATGACCGGGAGAAAAAATTACTGAGCAGTTCAGGTTCTTAGTCAAACTACTAACAGATAACAAATTAGTGCTCAATCTAGGAACATGAAGGACAGAGGGTAGAGAAATAGAATCACTAATCTTGACAGATCCCTTCCTAGCAATAGGAACATGGGATCCATCAGCTGTGGAGACCCTATCTCTGCCAGAATAGAGCTGGTAAGTTGAAAAAATAGTAGACCTCTGGGCCATGTGCTATGAGGCTCCAAAATCTATAATCCAAGGAGGTCCTTCCTTACCTGAAGTAGAGACATAATTTGTAGTGACGTGTGAACTACCTGTGTGAGCAAAGGAAGTAGAGTGGACTCCACCAGTGCCACCTGTACCTTACTGTCTGCTTGCGGCTGAACTGGAACTGGCTGTATCCTGCTGGTTCAGAAGTAGCCCATACCTCTGAAGTTCGGCCCTTACTGCAGCAACTGCAACAAACTCTAGAGCAGCTGTAGTAGGAGGGGCTGGAATGTCACCAGTAACTGCCATTTGTGCATTTCCCTTCTTATTTTTCAATCTAGTCGGCACAAGATGTGGGTGAAGCTTCCAACAACTATCTCTTGTGTGTTTAGGCTTCTTACAGTAGTCACAGATCAACTCTCTTTTATCTTTCTTATTGATTTCACTACCACCCCGATCTCCACTTTGTTTAGGTTTCACAACACTTACCATGGTAGACTGATCAGGAATAAGATTTTTCATCATCACATTTCTCTTGCACTCCTCCCCTGACACAAAGGCATATGCCTGGGAGAGAGTAACACTGTCTCTGGAAAGAAGGTGCTGTCGTGCAATATTATACTCAGGATTAAGGCCAGCAAGAAATTCAAACACCCTATACTTCTCTAGATGTTTCTGATAGGTAGCTGCATCCTTAGTGGTTTCCCAAGCAAATGTCTCCAAATGGTCAATCTCCTGCCATAGGGTTTGAAGGGTTGAAAAGTAGGCTGCAACAGGTCTATCTCCCTGCCTTGTAGAAATAATCTGATTTCTCAACTGATAAGCCCTAGCAACATTCTCCCTTTGTGAATAGGTTTCTGCAATCCCATCCCATATTTCCTTAGCTGTATTTGCTCGTAAAAAATTTTTACTTATATGGGGCAACATGGAATTACACAACAAAGTCATCACCATATAATTCTCCTATACCCACTGGGAGTTGCTAGTTTTGGGTTTTACCTCTTCACCAGTGATATACCCTAATTTCCCACGAGCACCAATGGCCATCTTTGCAGATTGTGACCATTCTAAGTAATTTGCACCTTCCAACCTAACTGTAGTAATGGTCCCAGCCTCGAAAGGGTCTCCAGCACTTCCTCCCACTGGTTCCATTTCACTCCCGGGCTTATTTTCAACTCCGTGGCCCTCCATGCTTCTCAAAAAAAGTAAGTAAAGAAAATAACTGTAATTTGCAACAAGATCAAACAAAACACTTTTTGGAACCAACAACACCTTTCTGGTGTCCTATACTTTCTTCCCACAAAAGATTCCCTTTATGTGGGACGGGAGAAGAGAGAGAAGTGGCAGCCGCTCTCTTTAGAAGCCTCCAAATCAGGCAGGACTTGAATCGCCCCTTACAAAAAACTCCAAGGAACCCTAAAAAATCAGGGCGCCACTTCCTAGGTCAAAATTGAAGAGTCCAACAGAAACATGACTCTTCCCCTTTCTCCAGTTTTTCCTGATTTTGATGAGAAACCCTAGACCAGCTATAGGGCACACAGATCCACTAAAAAAATCCAAAAGCTGGGCTTACCTGAGAGCTTCGATCAGCCTCTTAAATCACCATGCAGTTGGCTGATCTAGGGCTGCTTGAGAGAACAACTTCAAGGAACCTTCGGCCCGCTCTGATACCAAGTAGAAATCACTGATTGCAGATTTAGTCGAGTTTCTTGTGAAAGGAAAGAGGGGGAAGATGAAGATTTCAGCAGTAGAGAAGAAAGGAGAAGAATAAAAGAGTAAGAAGTCAACCAGGATTGTAAAATTAACCTAGCCGCCTACCTCTCATTATATTTATACTTAACTTAAAGGATGGGATATTACAACGATGCCCGTAGTAAGGCGGCTACTAATATAGCTGAACAGTCACAACTTGAAAAAACATAAACTAATGGGCCTAAAGCCCAACAAATTCCTAACTAAATAAAAAACAACTCGGACCAACTCAACAGGTGTTTTAGCTGGTTTGGCACCCAACAACCCTCTCCTTTGGTAGATCAAGAACCTTGACACAAATTAATACCATACTTGGACTTTGCTACATCTATCCCTAAGAAATATCTTAATTTACCAAGGTCCTTTGTTTGGAAGTGATCATGCAAGAAAGTCTTCAACCTATCAATCCCCAACCTGTCACTGCCAGTGATAACAATATCATCTACATATACCACCAATAAAATCTTCCCAACATTGGAATCATAGCTAAATATTGAAATGTTGACCTGACACTGTTTCATGCTAAATTTATTCACCACTTCACTGAATCTGCCAAACCATGCACGGGGAGGCTGTTTAAGTCCATAAATAGCCTTCTTGAGTCTACACACCTTACCATCCTCCCCCTGAGCAACAAACCTTGGTGGTTGCTCCATATACACCTCCTCAAGTAGAGGGAAATCAAAACATGAACTGCGCCAATCTTGGCAACTGGGGAGAAGGTTTTTGTGTAGTCCATAGTTTTCAAGGCGCCTAGGCGTTGGGATTTTAAAATGCTTGTTTTATTGAGTTTTTACTTTATATATGCTTTTCTAAGTCATTTTATTGATTTTATGTGCTAACTAGCAATCATGTACACTAACTATTAACACTATAAATCATTCAAGTGAGTACAAATTTCATATAAAAATCTAAAAATCTAAAATATTATCAATAAAAAGGAGTCTAAACCAACTAGGCAAGGCAACTGCACTAAAAAACTAAACTAATAAAGTAATAATTAATAAATAGTTAAATACTAAAACAAATTTAAATTCACAAAGAGTGAAAGACATACCTTTGACTTTGAAGTGAATGTTGAGCATTGCCCTTCTTGAGTGCTCTCTTTTCTCACTTTTCCTTTAACACACACACACACAAATCATTAATAAATTAAACAAAAAGCATTGTAAATTTACAATAAATGAACAAATAATAAAAGGAATCAAATCAAATACACATGACATAGACATACCTTGATTGAAATTTATCTATTCTAGGCATTTAAAGGAAGTAGATAGGAAGTAGGAACTAGGAAGTAGGAACCAAATCAAGCAATGAATAAAACCATAACAAAAAATAAGTATGGCACGTATCCAATTCTCCAAAATCTCCACAAAAGGATTAAGGATAACAATTAACAAAACATGAAGTTTATAGATGATCGATAAAGAAAAATATCTAGCTAATTTCAGTATCTAGGTAATAAGAGCCCGCAACCCCTCCACTAAATCCACCAACATCATCAACAACACAATCAACATCATCTGCATCCTCATTGTTTTCATCTTCCCCATCAAGCTCTCCGACTTCATCTTCGTTATCCTCAATGTTTCTATCCCACATTGAGTCTTCATCTTCTTCTTCTTGCATAACACTCTTTCCTTTGTCTTGTCCCCTACCATCGCCTCTTCCACGACCACCTCTACCTCCGCTTCTATTTGCATGTGTATACACCGTATATGCACTTCTCCTCGGCCTATTTGCACCCTCAACAGTTTTAGTTGCTCCTATTGCTTCATCCACTTCATTCCATGTGAGGTCACCACCTTCATGAACGAGCTCATTTGATGGGTCTCTTCCAGTCAACCATTCACTACTCTCATCAACATCATCGAAGCAAATGGGATCAAATTGTCGTGGATTTGCATGTCTTGTCAAAAACCTCTCACGAAGACGTTGATTATATTGAACAAAGACAAGATCGTTAAGCCTCTTTTGATCAAGTCTGCTCCTCTTCTTGGTATGAATCTACATTCATAATTCATAATAAACAAAAATAAGAAGATTATAAAAGTAAAATATTTTTACTTTTATAATCAGAATTCATAAATCAATTAAAAAATAATAATAAAATTACTTACATGCTCAAAGGTGCTCCAGTTACGCTCACAGGCAGAAGACATTCACATAAGACCTAATATGCATAATGCAATACGCCTAAGGTCTAGTGTGCAATGTCCATAAGTATGCCACCAATCAACTACAAAGAATGAATTACAAATAAAGAAAAAATTAAATTAGAGAATACAAATTCAAAGGCAGCAATACAAAAAATTAACAAAAATAAGATTCTAGAGGTAATGAGGTATATCTTGGTTGTTTTGTTTCCCCGTTGTCTAATTGCCATTTTCTTAGAAAATGCACCACGGGCATGCTTATATTCTTCCATTTGATGGGAGATCTTATCTTGAATTTCAATGTCACTCACCATCCTCTCAATACAATCTATAAAGCCCATTTCAAACTTCCCAATTAATGCTTCATCTTCAGCTTTTGCTTTATAAAAGAGGGCTGGATTGAGGAAGAAACTACCAAGATGCAAAGGATGTTGCATCATATTATTCCAACGCCTGTCAAAAATTTCCAGAATGGGCTTATATTCTCTTTCTTTCCCACCAAAATTTGTTTTGATCTTTTTCCCTTGCCTGTTCTATTGCAAAGTGGAAGTACCCCATTGCAGGTTTTTCATCCCCATCAACCAACCGTAAAACCTCCACAATTGGTTGGGAAGCTAAGAGGGCAGTCCTTACATTTTTCCAAAATGTTACTAAAAGAATAGTGCTTGAGACTTAAATCCTCTGGTTTGTTTGCCCATTTACTTCTATTCCACACATCACTAACAAATAAAGAACACAATGGCTCTTTGAAAGTGAACAAGCTTTGCAAAGTAAGAAATGATGTGGCAAACCTTGTAACAACACATCTAACAAGATCCCTCCCCTGTGTTTTTTCCCTCATATAAGCAAGGAGAAGAGGATGTCTGTAGAAAAAGGCCATCACATGTCTTGCCTTGGCAATGCAATTC
This sequence comes from Nelumbo nucifera, assembly GCF_055504915.1. Classification (NCBI taxonomy): domain Eukaryota; kingdom Viridiplantae; phylum Streptophyta; class Magnoliopsida; order Proteales; family Nelumbonaceae; genus Nelumbo; species Nelumbo nucifera. The sequence goes on along the minus strand of NC_142649.1, from coordinate 6,128,146 downwards.
TTGATAGACTTCAATCCTCCAATATCCTCCAACATGAGGTCCAAACAATGAGCAGCACAAGGTGTCCAAAATAAATTCTTTCTCTTTATCTTCAGAAGGTCTCCTGCAGCAATATAAGCATAGTGATTATCAGTAACCACTTGCACCACATGTTCTTTTCCTATTTCCTCAACAACCTTATCAATCAATTCATACAAATAAGCTGCATTGTGGATTTCATTGGAGGCATCAACTGATTTCTGGAAGAAAGTACCTTCGGGAGAATTCACCAAAAAGTTTATCAAACTTCTTTGTCTCTTATCTGTCCATCCATCAGACATAATAGTGCAGCCATAAGTTCTCCAAGAGGCCTCATACTCCTTGTAAAGCAATTTTGTTCTCTCAACCTCCCCTTTCAAGAGTGGCTCTCTCAACTCATGGTAACTTGGAGGTTTGTACCCAGACCCAAACTGTGCAATTGCTTCTACCATAATCTCAAAACTCTTCAACTTTACTGTGTTGAAGGGTATTCCGGCTTGATAAAACCATTTTGCAACATATTCATTCACCTTTTTCCTTTCTTCCTTTTTCAACCGGCTTTCTCTGCTTGTTTGCACCAATTGCCCAAATTTCCCCTTGTGCCTTGCCTCTACCACTTCTTCTGGACTTGGCCTCACAAAAGCATCCATGGGTTCTTTAACATTTTCTTTCTTTTTTTTTTTTCTGAAAACATGGGGTTTAATGGTGGTTGGGAACTCCTACCAGTTGAAATGGAGCCACCTACTTTCGCAGGTTGGTTACTTTCATGGTGAGATTCTCTCACAAACCATTTGCTCCCATGGCCCATAACTGTCCACTGCAAAATCACTTAACAGCTTCTTCCTCTTATTTTTGCACATGTATTCTTGCATCTCCTTTGCAATACTCGTGGTTTTTGGACACTTGGTAACATCCCCAAATCCTCTAATTAAATGCTGTTTTACTCTTTTAATTCCTCCTTTGACAATCTTTCCACACAATGAACATGTAATCACATTTTTGTTCTCTAAATCATGCCAATATGCATACTTCCATGCTGGATCTTTTGACTGGGCCTTATTCTTAGTACCAGATCCAGAAGTGTTTTGATTTGCCTTGTTTGCCATTATCTAATGATTAATGAAAATAAAAACAAATCAGCATTCAGCAATGACATATCAGTAATGAATCAATGATATAATCAACAATGACATATTAGTATTCGGTAATTAATAAATTAATAAAAACATAACAAACTAACAAAGCAAGTTTCAGATTAGTATTCAGAAACTAATAAATTAATCAACAATGACATATTAGTATTCAGTAATTAATAATTAATAAATAAAAATAATCAGACTAATCAGTCATACAATCACTGAATCAGCCATAAAAAATTTGAATGAAAAGAATAAGCAGCCGTAACCATTTGATTCAAGTTTCAGATTCAAGACATTTAATTTAGCCAAGGTTCAAAATATCGATTTGCCCGATACGCCGGTAGGGGCGTATCGGGCATTTCGATACTTGTTTTATTACTTGTTTTTTTATTTATTTTTTTCAAAACTGGTTCAGGGGAGCCGGTCTAGGACCCCTCCATCCCCTGAACCGGTCAGACCCCCAATACACCCACTGTAGAGGTGTATCGGAAGGGTCCCGGAACGATACGTATCGGCCGATACGTAACGATACTTTGAACCTTGAATTCAGCCATAAAAAATCGGCCACATAATTATAATTATATATATTAATGATATAAAAAATTGAATGAGATTATGAGAAGAAGCAGCAGCCATAACCTTTTGATTCAAGACATTTAATTCAGCCATAAAAAATCAGCCACATAATTATAATTATATATATTAATGATATAGAAAAATGGAATGATAAGAAGAAGCAGCCATAACCATTTAATTCAAGTTTCAGATTCAAGACATTTAATTCAGTCATAAAAAATCAGCCACATTCACATAATTATATATATTAATGAAATGATACAAAAAAAATTGAATGTGAAGAAGAAGAAGAAGAAGAAGAAGAAGAAGAAGAAGAAGAAGAAGAATTAAAGAACTGATGAGTATAGGGGCGGAGCCCCTGTGTTTTTCGAAGAAAAGGACTGTCGAAGTGGCGAGCCCCTGCTTTTCGACTGAAATCTGAAAAGAAGAAGAAGAAGAGAACTACTTGCTCGAACTAAGGTGTGAGTGCGAGTTCGATGGAGCTGGGCTGCTCGAGCTTCCACAGTTCGCCTGTTCGGTTCTCCTCTCTCTCCAGTCAAACCAAAACCCTTCTCAAGAAAGAACATAGAAATTGTTCGATGGAGCTGGGCTGCTCGAGCTTCCACAGTTCGCCTGTTCGGTTCTCCTCTCTCTCCAGTCAAATCAAAACCCTTCTCAAGAAAGAACATAGAAATTAGTTTGGTGTATAAATTATGTCTTAAACTTTTAATACTTAAACTGATAGAGTGTAACAGGTTTATTTTAAAAGAATACAACAACCAATGAATATTAAACATTTAAACTAATAAATGTAAAAAATATATTTTAGATGCATTAGGCCCGCCTTGTATGTAGGTGCCCGCCTAAGTCTCTGGGCGGGCGCCTAGTGCACAAAACATCTAGCGTTTGGGCAAGGCGACCTTCAAAAACCGCCTAGTCGCCTAGGCGACGCCTTGACAACTATGGTTTAGTCTATACCATACATCTGTGAATAACTTTTGGCAACCAATTGAGCTTTCAACCACTCAACACTCCCATTTGGTAAATACTAACAGTGTATACCCACTTACATCCTACAACATGCTTATTAGGCAGAAGAGTGATGAGATCCAACTTATGATTACAAGCTAGAGCCGAAAGTTCTTCTTCCATTGCTTGGTGCCATCCTGGAGAGGTAAGGGTTTTCTAGACACCCCTAGGAATAGAAACAAAGGATAACATAGAAATAAACTATCAATGGGAAAAAGAAAGGTGAGATACATGAACATAATTTGAAATGGGATGAAGAGTGCAACTGCGTTTACCTTTTCGCAAGACAATAGGGAGATCAAGGTCAGAAACAAGGGGGTAGGGGTGGGGTTGGGGCGGGAACAATTGCTGGATCTATCGACGGTGAAGGAGCTGGAGGAGCCAGTACACGACGATGCGTATACACTTACTGGATGGGTGATCGTTCAACATGAAGCTGCATTGAAGGCAAGACTTGGTCACAACTGGAACAAGAGGAATGGGGGTCCTCAATGGGAAATAGAAGTGGAAGCGGAGGAAGAGAAGAGACATCTGACCCAGAGAAAAATGGAACAAACTCAATGAACGTAACATTGGAACATACAAAAGAACGCTGAGAGTTGGAGTTATAACACTTGTACCCTTTCTGAGTCCTAAAATAGCCAAGGAAGATACATGTAGTGGATTGAGCATCTAATTTGTCCATCCTAGGCCCAAGATTATGGACAAAACACATACACCCCAAAACCCTAGGGGTAAGTGGAAAGGGAGGCAAAGTAGGAAACAAAACAGAGAATGGAGAATGACCCTCAAGGATAAACATGGGCATGCGATTAATAAGGAAACAAGATGTAAGCATGCATCACTTTGAAAGCGTTTGGGTGCTGAGGGGTGTAGGTACATGAGTTTGATGGATAATGCCATATTGTTCCAAATATTATTGAAATGGTGTGTAAAAACATTTTTAGCCATTATCAGAGCGAAGAATTTTAATGTGTACACCAAATTGATTGCGAATATCAACATAAAACTTTTGAAAAATGGAAAACAATTCACTCATTTCTTTCATAAGGTAAAGCCATGTCATCCTTGAATAATCATATCAACAAAAATTACAAAGTACTTGTAACCATTATATGACACTACTTTATTTGGACCCCAAATGTTTCCCAAACTGACATGACTAGCAATCCAAAGTAGAAAGACGACTCAAGGATGAACAAGTAACTTAAGTGCTTTAAGGGACGGATGACCAAGTTTGTGCCACTAAAGAGGAGAAAGATATTTGAAGGGCTATTGTCGAACCACCTCCATCAAGATAATACAGTCCACTAGTTTCATGCCCTCCACCAATCTTCATCCCCGTCTTTGAGATCCTAAAAAACAGAAGAAGGGTAAACTGTGATAGAGCAATTAAGAGACTTGGTCAATTTACTAATAGACATAAAATTAAAAGGAAACTTGGAAACATACAAAACCGAGGATAGGGATAATGAATCTATGTCAACATTACCAACACCACATATGGAAGATGTGGAACCATTAGCAAGGGTAACAGAGTGTGATGTGGAGGACTAAGAAAGGGAGGAAAACACACCTGGAGTCCCAGTCATATGATTGGAAGCTCTAAAATCGATAACCCAATGGGAAGTTTGGATACCAGACAAGCTATGCCTGAGTGTGCGAGGGTAGCTATATTTTGTTGAGAGGTAGCTTGAATGAACCATTCATACTCATCACATGGGACACTCATCATATCTTTCCTGGAGGCATCCTTAGATATAGAGGGCATCTAATCAATTTGCTGAGTTTCTTGTCTCGAACCACCACTAGTAGCCATTGCATGATTTGCCCAGTTTGAAGGTGGGCCATGTAGATCATAACAAAAATTGATAGTATGTCCTTCCATATCACAATGTGTACACCTCATCGGACCATTACTACGTCCTCTGCCACGGGCTCTCCCTGAATCTTGGCCTCCAATATGACTACCACCATGACTGTACATGTCTCCACAACCACCATGACTATACATGGGTCCACCATCACCACGACTTGGCTGAACTTCTTGAGCTCCTCCTCTACCTCCATGACCTCCCCCTCTTGTTACTGCAATTGCAGGCCTATCTGATATGGTGGTGTTCTTCGTAGGTCCAATCGAGATCCTCCGGAGATGGGCAAACACCTCTTCAAGAGAGGGAAGGGCAAACTCACCTAGTATCTGTGCTCTCACCGGTTCATATTCAGACTTAAATCCTACTAAAAATCTAGTTATATCAAGTTGTTCTCTCTATTGTTGTTGAATTTTGACATCAGATGTAAGGGGATGATACACATTCAACTCATTCAGTAGATTTCTCATACTAGCAATAATACTCTTCAAGACTTTGATTACCCTGTTGCAGATTAAAATATTCTTGGTAAAGTTGGTATACTCTAGTAGTATTGTCTTGTCCAGAATAAAGCTTCTTTGCATGATCCCAAACCTCCTTGGCTATATCTAAGAACATAACGTTCACACTAATCTTAGGTTCCATACTATTCCATAACCATGTCATAATTTGTGCATCTTCTTGTTCCCTCCCACTCATCGGACCCCTAAGAATCAGTTGAGGGTTTATCTTCCTTCACATGCTTCACCTTCTTCTTAGCTTTCGGAAAAACTTCAACAGATTTAGCCCAAAGCACATAATTCTCACCATTCAGTTTGATAAGTGTCATCTGCACATTCAGATAATCAGAGGGAACTATTACACTAGACTTGTATTCACTGTTGTCTCCCATAGCTGCCAAAAAAAATTATATCACTAGTCTGTCACTCCACCTCACTAACTAGTCGCCACACTGTACACCAATGGCTATTTATTGCTAGAACACTTACTGTCACAGGTTTCAGCAACAACACTCACTGTTGTTCACCACTTTTAGCAACAACAACACTGCTGTCTTCCACTTTTAGCACCATAAACCACCCAAATACACCTCACATATATAGCACTAGGATCTGCAACACATCACATCTTATTTCTCACTATAATACCCATGCAACCTACCTATTTGAACCCCCACAAACCTGACTTGCACTCGTCAGTCCCTACACTACTGAAACCAGCCCTCTTTGAACCATCAAATAAAGGGGTTTTCTACCAACCACATGAAACAACCACAACACCACCCATTGGAGGCATGAAAACCTCTAGGAATAAAAAATGACCACTCCTTTTCAGCCCCTCTGTTAATCTCCAATCCACCGGTGAGAAATCTGCAAAAACCTAGGGTAATGGGCACTGAAAAAAAAATTGGGTTGATTTGAATTGATTATATCAGCTCTGATACCATGTTCATATTTGTGTAGCTTTTAGGCTCAAAATAATAAAGGAAAAGAAACAGAAGTGATAGAGTAGAAGGAAGAGAGGAGAAAAGAAGAGGAGAGAAGGAGAAGAAATAAGGTCTGATTCAAACTAGAGTAATTTCTCTCTAGTTGATCAGTTTTATCTATAGTTTTCTAAACCAAAAGCACAATGACTATTGTGCTCCCAAGTGTGGGACACATCACTTAGAATCTACTTGTAATTACATCAAGCATATAACATAATGTAAATTGACTATACTACCCCTCTACAGTCGGCTCAAACAGTTTCTAATTAGAGTTACAAAGACATTTATGTCCCTAATTAAGAATGGGACATAACACTTAAAACAAAACATAAAAGACATTACACTACACACTTAATATAAGATAAATGACCAAACTACCCCTTAACAGCCGACTCTAAAACTCCCCCTCGAGCTGGTGAATATATGTCATATAGTCCCAACTTGTTACACATGTAATCTATTTTTCCCTAATTCAACCTTTTGGTGAACAAATCTACCCATTGACTTCCTATGCTTACATATGCGGTACCTATTACTCCACTGAGCACCTGTTGTCTCACAAAGTGACAAGCAACTTCTATATGTTTTGTTCCCTCATTGAAAACTGAATTAGAAGAAATGTGGACTGCAGATTGGTTGTCACAATACAACTTCATAGGGTTATCAATTGAGTACCCCATTTCCTGTAAGAGGTTCTTCAACCATACTAGTTCACATATAGTGTGTGTCATGGTTATATATTCAGCTTTAGCTTTTCCTTTTGCCATCATAGTCTGCTTATTGTTCTTCCATGTCACCAAATTGCCACCAAGAAAGGCACAATATCCTATAATGGACCTTCTTCCAGATATTGAATTGGCCCAATCAGTATATGTGTAGCCTTCTATCTCAAGACTTTCTCCACTCTTGTTTAACAAGCCACGACCTGGAGCTCCCTTCAAGTACCACACAATCCTTAGAACTGCATCCCAATGTGTAACTTGAGGATTCTGCATAAACTAACTTACCACACTAACTGCAAATGATATGTTTGGCTGAGTAATGGTCAGATAATTTAACTTACCCACTAATCTCCGGTACCTTCCAAGATCTTGGAACTCCTCACCTACATCACTACTAAACTTGACATTTGGCTCCATGGATGTTTCAGCTGGTTTGGCACCCAATAAGCCTATCTCCTCTAACAAGTCAAGACCATACTTCCTTTGGCACAGATTAATACCATGCTTAGACCTTGCTACCTCTATCCCCAAGAAATATTTTAGTTTACCAAGATCCTTTATTTGGAGTGATTATGCAGAAAGGTCTTCAATCCATTGATCCCCATCCTGTCACTGCTAGCAATAACAATGTCATTACATAAACCACCAACAAAATCTTCCCAACATATAAGTCATAGCTAAATATTGGATGATCAACCTAACATTGTCTCATGCCAACTTCTTTCACCATTTCACTGAATCTATCAAACCATGCACGTGGAAACTGTTTAAGTCCATAATTGGCCTTCTTGAGTCTACACACCTTACCATCCTCCCCCTAAGCAATAAACCCTAGTGGTTGGTTCCATATAAACCTCCTCAAGAAGGTCACCATTTTAAAAGGCATTCTTGATGTCGAGTTGAAATAAGTGCCAATCATATATAGCAGCTAGGGTTATCAAATCATAGATGGAGCCAATCTTAGCAACAGGATAGAAGGTCTTTGTATAGTCAATGCCATATAATTGTGAGTAACCTTTTGCAACCAACTGAGCCTTCAATTGTTCTACACTACTATCTGGTAAGTACTTGATAGTGTATACCCACTTACAACCTACAACATGCTTGCTAGGAGGAAGAGTGGTGAAATCCCACGTGCAATTATGAGCTAGAGATGAAAATTCTTCTTCCATTGCTTGGCGGCACCCTAGAGAGGTAAGCGCTTCCTGGACATTTTTAGGAAAAGAAATAGAAGATAGTAGAGAGACAAATTGTTGATGGGAGGCAGAAAGGTGAGACACAGAAACATAATTAGAAATGGGATGAAGATTGCAATTGCGTTTACCCATTTGCAATGCAATGGGAAGGTCAAGGTCAAAAAGAGGGGGCGGGGCTGGTGCGGAAACACATTTTTGATCTATTGGCAAAGAAGAAATTGGAGGGGTCGGTACATGTCGATGCATATACACTTTTTTGATTGGTGGTCGTTCAATAGGAAGTTGCACTGGTGGTGAGGGCTTAGTCACAACTGGAACAAGAAAAGTGGGGTCCTCAACTAGAACAGGAAGTGGAGGTGGAGAAGAATGAGTGACATAAGACTCGGAGGAAAACAAAACAAACTCAATGAAAGTAACATCTGGACAAACAAAAGAACATCGGGAACTGGGATTATAACACTTATACCCTTTCTGGGTCCTAGAATATTGTGCATCTAATTTGTCCATCCCAGGCCCAAGATTATGAACAAAACACAAACATCTAAAAACCCTAGGAGAGAGGGAAATGAGACAAAGTGGGGAACAAAACAAAGAAGGGAGAATGACCTTTGAGGATAGACATGGGCATCCAATTAATAAGGAAGCGGATGTAAGCACATCACTCCAAAATGTTTGGGTACATTCATATTGTGCAAAAGGGACCAAGTAGTTTCTAAAAGATGGCAATTCTTTCTCTCAGCCACCCCATTTTGTCGAGGGTGTAAGTAGATGAAGTTTGATCGATAATGCCATGTTCAAAATATTGCTAAAATGGTGTATAGAAATATTTTGGCTATTATTAGAACGAAGAATTTTAATGTGTTTACCAAACTGAGTGTGAAATTCAGCATGAAATTGTTGGAAAATGGAAAACAATTCACTCTTTTCTTTCATAAGATAAAGCCATGTCATCCTTGAATAATCATCAACAAAAATTAGAAAATTCTTGTAATCATTGTATAATACTATTTTATTTGGACCGCAAATGTTCGAATGGATCAAAGAAAAAGGACACATGACGTACGACTATCAACCCTAGGACTAAAGGGAACACGATGGTATTTCTCATATCGACATGACTCACATTCCAAAGTAGAAAGATGACTCAACGATGGAACGAGTAACTTAAGTACCTTAAGTAGAAAGATGACTCACAAATAGAAGATGTGGAGCCATTAGCAAGAGTAATTGTGTGAGATGTAGAGGACTGAGAAAGAGAAAAAACACACTTGGAGTCCCAGTCATATGATTGGAAGCTCTAGAGTCGATAATCCAATGGGAGGGTTTGGATGCTAGACAAGGCAAGGGTAGCTGTGTTCTACTGTGAGGTAGCTTGGAGTAACTGGCTAACTGTTCATACTCATCACGTGGAACACTCATCATTTCTTTCCTGGAGGCATTTCTAGATGTAGGTGTCTGATCAACTTGCTGAATTTCATCTCTTTTACCACCACCACTAGTCACTGTATGATTGACCCAAGTTATGGTAGGATAAATAAATGCTTGTCAATGAAAATCTTTGTTATACATGAAGAGGTTCACCTACAACTGTTGACATTGACAAACACTTCTCTCTCAACATTGTTTTGTTGCCTAATAATATTTTCTATTTATTTTTTTTTGTGGTGTGAAGGACATTACGCCAAAAGTTTGAATCATATAATGATTTTGAGAAGGAGTCTGCATGGCATTTGTTTCGTCAAATTGTAGAAGGGTTGGCACACATTCATGCACAAGGAATTATTCATCGTGATCTGACACCAAACAATATATTTTTTGACGCGCGGAATGATATTAAAATTGGTGATTTTGGTCTTGGTAAGATCTACTTGTTCTTTTCTTCTTGTTTCTTATGTATTTTTCATTTTTTTATAATATTAGAATACCTTTATGCTAATGTTGTTAAATCCAGTTGTTAAGTGTCAGATTTTGACATTTGGAACTTTTCATATGATATGCATGGTGGTAATGAATAAATATCATGGCTGTATATTGATACTCAAGTAAATGCAAGATATCTTGCAGAAATCATTCCATCTTGGAATAGTTGTCACTTTTACTAAGGTGAATCTAGGTGGAAAGTAGTCTCCATGTTGCCTTTGACCAGGCAACCACCTGGGCATGACATAAATGATACATTTCCAAAAAAGTGAGGAAAGTTTGGTGTATTCCTATTTGAAGTAGTGATTGGGATGATAATTTTATGATTTTTTGGATCTCAAGATAGTAAAGAAGATTTTGATACTAGAGATGATCACCGAAAATGACCACTGGAGACCATAGTGAAGGTGATAAGGAAAATTTCCAAGTCAGGATGAATTGTAAGGGTCGTGCAATTCCTCTATGGGTCAGGACAGAGGTAGATACTACCATACTGGTCAGCTATAGGTGCAGTGAACCATAAATCAATGGTAGCTTCACAAGAAATGGAAAAAGTACGACAAGGTGACAGAGGAACTTCTCTTCTCTCTTCTTCTTTCTTCCTCCTCCCCGAGTACAACTTTCTCCATCATTTTCCTTATTAATCATCAAAGAAAAGCCTATGAGGACAGCTTTCTCCATCATTATTCTTTGTTTTTAGTATTATTTTTAGATATTTTCTTGCTGATATCAGTAAAATCAATTAAAGATTTGGTTCTTTTTTGATATTCCATATACATTCTGGAAATAATTATATGACAATGGGATCTGATGTGTATGAGGTTGATGTATGTTTTCTCATTATGACCTAGTTTCATTTTAGTTGCCTGTTCATGTCCTTTTTAATTGTAAGCAGGCTGGATTTACCATAATTAATTTATTCTTTTGATAGTAAAAGGGGAATGTCCATTACTCGGTACAATCATAAAATCTCAGGCTGAGAGGCCTGATAATGCTGCTTTGAGTCTGGGAGCAGCCACTTTGTGGAAAATGATGGTTCTAGGTTTGTATCCAGGCCACCCATCTCTAGACCTCTGCTATCTGTGGACCAGTTTTGTGTAATGGATAGTAAATGGGGAGGACAAGGAGAAATCCAGTAGAAGTGTTTGACATTCTAAAAGGAAAAAATACCTTTCAAACTATTTATCAAAAAAAAAAAAACCTTTGAAAAGATCTTGATGACAAACATAAGAATGCTGGTTTGAGTCTAAAATTCACCACTTAGTGAAAAATGGGATGGTGGTTTGGTCTGTATCCAATCCATTCTAAAGTTCCCTGCTATCTGTTTACCAGTTTTGGGTAATGTATGGTAAAAGGTGAGGACATGGTGAAAACCAGTACAAGCGTTTAACTTATTAAAAGGTAAAGAAATTTAATAATGACAGTTACCTTGACGTATTCTTGGTAGTTTTATTGGTTCCTCCCCTTTGGGATCCCCATTATGTTGTAGTCTTCCATATCACTGCTCCTTTCATGTTGAATGTGGTTGAGGGCCACGATTGCATTATCTGGTGAATTTGGCCAGGAACTCCAATCCACTGGACCATAAAGAGAAAAATCCCCATATTATCTTTGACAGTTTGCATTGTATGGTTAATAACCACTTTCGTTTCTAAGCTCAATAGCAGAACTCTAAATTGAAAATTAAAAAAGAACTGAGAAAAGCCATTCCATTAACTTGTATTTGGAGACATGAAACTTAATTGTGTATCAACTTAGCCTACTATGCATGTATAACTAAAGTTGACTAAAACTTTTATAATCTGGACACTTTGCCCTTTTTGATAAAAAGATCTGGACACTTGGGCACTTTGTACAAGCTTGTTGGTTAATGTGTGGCGGTTTGGGTAAGCTTGGTAATTCTGAATCAATGTTATGCCTGAGTGAGGTTTTCGTTCTTATCTTTTTTAGGTTGATCAATTTTCTTGGGTTTACCTACTAAGAGATGTTTCTAACAATATATCAAATGTACAACTTATTCCTTCCAGCCAAATTCTTGAAGATGGAACAAGTGGACTATGATCCTCATTTTCCCCCAGACACAACTGGAATTTCAATCGATGGAACTGGTCAAGTTGGTACATATTTTTACACTGCTCCTGAAATTGAGCAAGGGTGGCCAAAGATTGACGAAAAGGTTATGATTTGTGTGGCTTATTTGAAATATAAATACTTGTTTTGCCTCTAGAAGATTTTTCTGTGATCAATTTTATGTATCTATGCTAATTGATATGCTTTTTAATTTTTATCCATTATATTGGCCTTTTCTTTCCTTTTTTTGAATGGTTAGAAATGCCACGAAAAACCTGAGAGATACTTGTTTACAGGTTGACATGTATAGCTTGGGTGTTGTATTCTTTGAGCTGTGGCACCCTTTTGGGACAGCAATGGAAAGACATATTGTTCTGTCAGAACTAAAACAAAAAGGAGAACTTCCTCCGGATTGGGTGGTTGAATTTCCAGAGCAGGCATCCTTATTGAGATGCTTAATGTCTCCAAGTCCTTCTGATCGTCCTTCTGCAACAGAACTTTTACAGAAAGCTTTGCCTCCAAGGATGGAATATGAGTGGTTAAATGGTAATATTTTTTTTGTAAATGTTTTAATTATTTTCAGATTCTTTGGAATGACATGCATTCAGTCATCCTAACAGGTAAAAGTAGAAAATTTACATATGTCAATAAAAAGAAAATTTCTAAGTCAGGGAGGGATAAGTGGTATAAGGAGGTGCACAAAAAGGTAGAGAAACCAACAGTCCTTGGTGAAAATTTCTTAGAAAATTTCAGATCCTCATGGTTTATATTAGCATCTGAACAGTCCTTGGTGAAATAACATACTATTGGTTCCATAAAAAATGTAGTGAAACCAACAGTTGTTGAAACTTCATTATTTCTTTCCATAGACACATCCTGTAAGGAGGTGCACAATCTTCTTGCCTGAAATTTGATGGACTCTAGTATTGATAGGGGAAGAGCAATGGGAGACTAAAAAAGTGCAGGGTATATTCTGAGAAAAGCCTAAAAGCCAGCAGAAAACTTAATAGAGATAGATATCAACACGTTTCCTGTGCTTTTGTGCATGCACATAATACCACTCTATAAGATTTGGCATTGCCAAAATTGGTCTCAATAATGAGACTAATCCTCACTTGGCTAAGCATCTTTTTTGTGCAGATATTTTACAAAGAATGCAGACATCTGAGGATACACGTGTTTATGATATGGTTGTTAATGCTATTTTTAATGAGGAGAGGATAATCATGAAAACCCAGCGTCAACATGGTGGGAGAGTAAAGTTGGCCAGGGACCAATCTTCTTTTATCCAATATACAGCGATAAACACAGAACTTCGTGACCATGTCAATGAAGTTGCAAAGGAAGTTTTCAGGCAGCATTGTGCAAAGCGGTTGGAGATAACACCAATGTGTATTGTTGATGACTACCAGCAATTTTATAGGTTTTTCAATATTTCATATACTTCCATCATTATACTATTCATGTCTATGTACCAGTAACAATTGCTCAATTGCATGGTTTAAGATGTCTAATTGGTTTTGTTTTTTCCATGCTGAGAAGAGATGCTGTCAAACTTTTAACTCCTGGAGGAGATACTCTTGCACTTTGTCATGAATTGCGCTTACCCTTTGTAAATTGGGTTATAGAAAATCAGGTACTCATTTGGAATTCTGCTCAGAGCAATTGAAACCTTGTTTTCATCTGAACATATGCATAACAGATCAATTTGAACTGAATGTGAAGCCAAACACAACCTGCATATAGAGAAAAAGAAGAAAGCTTTGAAATTCCTGTCCAACCCATTATATAGATTATTCTTTACTGTGGTGATTCGTGGGGATTGGGAGAGAGAGAGAGAGAGAGAGAGAGAGAGGTACGGTTGAGAGGAAAAAAAGTCACTACTGGCTGCCGCCAGTTTTCTATTTATATTAACTTCATAAAAGAATAAGAAATTACAAGTATTCCCTTGGCGGCATGTCCTAGAATCAGAATAATAAGAAAAAAGAAAGAAGAAAAAAGAAACAAGTAACTGTAACTGTCCAACAGCCTACTAACAGCAGCTATAAAGTAACAATTAAGTAAGCCTTACAACACTCCCCCTCAAGTTGGGCTGAAGATGTCTATCATGCCCAGCTTGTCACATAACTCATTGTGCCGCGAGCACGGAAGCCCCTTTGTAAGGACATCAGCAAGTTGTTCCTTGGAGTTGACATAAGGGATGCAAATTTCCCTTTTTTCCAGTTTCTCCCTAATGAAGTGTTTATCCACCTCAATATGCTTGGTCCTCTCATGTAGGACTGGGTTGCTGGCGATGTTTATTGCAGCCTTGTTGTCACAGTAAAGGGACATAGGACTATGAACAACAACTCCAAGCTCCCCTAGAAGGTTCTTTATCCAAAGGACTTCAGCCACCCCATGTGCCATAGCTCTATATTCAGCTTCAGCACTTGACCTTGCTACCACACTTTGCTTCTTGCTCTTCCAGGTCACCAGATTTCCTCCCACAAATGTGCAATACCCACTAGTGGACTTTCTATCATTCACAGCTCCTACCCAATCAGCATCTGTAAAGACTTCCACCTTTAGGTGATTGTGTTTACTGAATAGTAGGCCTGTTCCTAGATATTTCTTCAAGTATCTAAGGACTCTCTCTGCTGCTTCCATGTGTGGCTTCTTAGGAGAGTGCATAAACTGGCTCGGACCCCAACGGAATAGGCAATGTCTGGACGGGTCATGGACAGATAAATCAACTTTCCCACTAACTTTTGGAACTGCTTCACATCTTTCAGAGGTTCACCAACACAGTCACCTAGCTTGTGGTCCACATCCATAGGAATATCTGCCGGCCTTGCACCTAATTTACTTGTATCCCGTAATAGATCAAGGGTGTATTTCCTTTGAGAGACAAAGATACCCTTTTCTGAGCGGCAACTTCAATCCCAAGGAAATACTTCAGGAGTCCTAGATCTTTCACTTCAAATTTAGATGCAAGGAATTGTTTCAAGTTCTGTATCTCTGGGTTCCAATTTCCTGTAATGATGATATTGTCTACATACACTATCAATACAACAACCTGTTCCTGACATCTCTTCACAAAGAGTGTATGATCAGACTGACATTGTTTGAATCCCATCTCTTGAACTGCCATGTAAAACTTACTGAACCAGACTCTGGGAGACTGTTTTAAGCCATAGAGAGACCTTCGTAGCTTGCACACCTTATTTTCACTCCCTTTGGCACAGAATCCAGGAGGTTGAACCATGTATACCTCTTCTTCTAAGTCACCATTCAGGAAAGCATTCTTTATGTCTAGTTGATGCAATTCCCAGTCAAGATTAGCAGCTAAGGACAGGAGAACCCTAATTGAGTTCATCTTAGCCACCGGGGCAAAAGTCTCATCATAATCAACCCCATATACTTGTGTGTACCCTTTGGCCACTAGTCTTGCTTTGTACCTTTCAACTGTTCCATCTGCCTTGTGCTTAACTGTGAACACCCATTTGCACCCCATGGGGTCTTTCCCCTTTGGAGGATCCACCAATTCCCAAGTCTGATTTTTGTGGAGGGCATTAATCTCATCCTTCATTGCATCTACCCATTCAGGGCATTTTAAGGCTTCTGCAACATTTTTGGGAACAGGGATGCAATCAACTGCCGATAGGAAGGCTCGGTACGAGGGGGAAATGTGGTCATAGGAGACAAAGTGGGTAATGGGGTGTTTGGTAGTGCAGGACCTGACTCCCTTTCGTTGGGCAATAGGAATGTCAAGGTCATCCACAGTAGGAGTAGGGTTAGGGGGTGGACTTACCTCCTGGGAGTTTGATGATGTCAGTTGCTCAGTGTTTGGCTGCTCCACATCTCTATCACACTGCTGATCTCTCCAACGTGTACGTTGGAAGACACGAAAGGGAGTAAGGTCCGGAATAGATGGAAGAGATACCTGAACCTGCTTCTCCTCTTCCACACTACGACTCTCCCCCTGAGGAGGAGGGAAGAATGGCTCAGACTCAAAGAAGGACACATCCATAGACACAAAAAATTTATGACTAACTGGGTCAAAGCACCGATATCCTTTTTGAGAGGAGGGGTACCCCAGAAAGACACAAGGAATGGACCGAGGGTCTAACTTACCTCGGGATGGAGACAAATCATGGACAAAGGCCCGACAACCAAAGACTCTCATGGGGATGGAAAATAAAGGAGGTTGAGGGTACAATAACTGATGAGGGGTCATGTTGTTCAGTACTTTGGGGGGCATGCGGTTGATGACAAACGCAGCTGCAAGTATAGCAACCACCCAAAACCTTTTTGGGACATTCATGTGTAACATCATCCCGCGGGCTACCTCAAGAAGGTGTCTGTTTTTCCTTTCTGAAACACCATTTTGTTGTGGTGTTCTGGCGCATGAGCTTCTATGAATAGATCCATGGGAGGCGAAGAACTCATTGAGCTCCCCATGGAAGTATTCCTTTGCATTATCAGATTGGAAGATCTGTATTTCAACATGGAACTGCGTAAACACCATCCTCTGGAAGTCTTTCACTATCTTTGAAACTTCGTCTCTGCTACGCATAGGAATTACCCATGTATAGCGAGAGTAATCATCGATCAATGTAATAAAGTACTTATATCCGCCCTTAGAGATTACATTGGTAGGCCCCCATACATCAGAATACACAACATGAAAATGAACATTTGATCTTTTATTACTTGAGTGAAAAGTTGTTCTACATTGTTTGCTCAACTGACACGTTTGACACATGAACTCTGACACTGAACATGACTTAAATAAAACTGGAAACAAAGATTTTATTATTTTGAAAGAAACATGACCTAAACGACTATGCCACAAGGAAATTTGACTCTTATTTGATTGACTATGCGACTCTGTGGATGACACCGAGAGACCATCTTTCTTGTCGAGAATGTAGAGACCATCCACTAGGCTTCCTCTACCAATCGTCCTCCTAGAAGTTAGATCCTGAAAAACACATGAGTCAGCAAAAAATGTGTTGAGACCCTTCCAGAACCCACTAGGGAAGTGGAGCAGGCCACCACCCATTAGCCATTCACAAGGAGACAGAGAGGACAGGCGACAGAGCCCCAAAATTAGTTACACTCAGAGTTGGTTACTCTGCCGCCAGAGGATATTCCATCCATGTTATCTGCCAGAGTTAGTTACCCAGAAATCAGAGGATATTCCCTCTGATATTACACCTGTAGGCCAGCTATATAAGGCCATCATCATATAATGAAAGCAATGAATGATTCTCCTTTAATTTTCTTCTCCCTGAGTCTAGTTTATTCGTTCCTTCCCTTCTCCTTTTTTCTCTCCATCTTCTGTTTCAGGAGGTCAAGCCCCTTCGAAGAGGCTTTCGAGGTTAGCGGAAACTCACCACAAGTTGGTATCAGAGCCAAGTCGCAGACCAGCTATGCCGCAGACAAGATCCTCTACCATGGAAGATAGAGTCAACCAACTTGAGATTGGGTTCCACCAGGTACTGAACGAACTCAGGGATCTCAAGGTGGTCATCTCTAACCTCGCCTCTCAACAACAGTCCGGCGAGACCAGACATCCAGCAGGGGCTGACGCCTCTGCTTCTGGTAGCCAAGGAAATGGGTATTACCCCGCTGGAGAGGTCACTAAAATCAATTTCCCCAACTATTCCGGTGGAGATCCCATTCCTTGGATTTTCAGAGCAGAGAGATTCTTCAAGTACCATGAAACCCCTGCACACCACCGCGTCGCCATCGCCTCCATTCACCTAGAAGGAGACGCTATTCTCTGGCTCCAGTGGTATCGACAAACCCATCCTCAGGTAACTTGGGCGGAGTTCACGGAAGCTCTGTGCATCCGTTTTGGGCCGACGGCGTTCGTGGATTACGATGAACTCCTCACTCGACTAAAACAGACTAGGACGGTAGTAGACTACTAGCTCGAGTTCGAAAGATTGGCGACCAGGGTACATGGATGACCAAAGAAGGGCTTGGTAGGGTGTTTTGTGGGAGGTCTCAGAGAAGACATCCGCCTGGAAGTGAGAGCTCTTCGACCAGCGACAGTCATGGCGGCGGTGGGTATGGCTCGCTTGCAAGAAGAGAAGATCGATAGTATGCGCAGAACCAGCAAGCTATCCTACCTGAATGTGAGGGTTCCCCAGCGGGCCGAACAACAACCCATGAAACAAGTTGGGGATTCTCAGAAGCCCATTTTGCCCAGGCCCACTGTGCCCTTCAAACGCCTCTCGTGGGCTGAGATGCAGGCCCGACGCGAGAAGGGCCTCTGTTACAATTGTGATGACAAGTTTGGATCGGGCCATAAGTGCAGCGTCCAACGAGTGTTTCTCCTCCAGACAGAGGAAGAACCGGAGGGGACCGTCCCAGAACACATAGAAGACTGTGAACTGATCTCAGATGAACCTGAACCTGTTGGAGCCGAGATCTCCTTTCACGCCCTCATGGGCCTCAACCCTCTTCAGTCCATGCGAGTAGAAGGAAGGTTGGTGGGCCGATCTGTGATGATCTTGATTGACAGTGGCTCTACCCTGAATTTCATCACTTGCCGATTAGCAAGGCAACTAGGTATGACTATACAACCCACTCCACTCTTTTCGATCTATGTGGCTAATGGAAGTCAGATGTTATGTGATGGTGTGTGCAAGAAGGAAAAGATCCTTATACAAGGCCACAATTTCCTGGTAGATCTCCACCCATTGGATTTCTTAGGGGCTGATATTATTCTGGGAATTCATTGGTTACGTGGCCTAGGTCCTGCACTTTGTGATTGGGCCAAAATGACAATGGACTTTTATCAAGGGGTGTGGCCTCCTAGTCCCCAAGGTGATACTGTAGCTTCCATGTTATGGGCCTCCAAGGATACTGGACAACCCTTATTTATGCACTTAGGCATGCAGCCCACAGTTCCAACTTTAAACAATCAAGGCTGTGACCAACCCACGGAAGCCCAACACGAGGCACTACGATCAATACTCGATCAGTTTGGTGATGTGTTCAAGGAACCAAGCCAATTACCTCCACCCCGGGCCCAAGACCATCAGATACCCCTCTTACCAGATTCTAAACCGGCCAATGTGAGGCCATATAGATACCCCTATTTCCAGAAGCTAGAAATTGAAAAGGCGATAAGAGAGGTAATGAACAAGGGGCATATACAGACTAGCACCAGCCCATTTTCATCCCCTGTACTCCTAGTAAAAAAGAAGGATGGTAGTTGGCGGTTTTGTGTAGATTACCGGGCCCTGAATCAGATTACAGTGAAGGACAAGTTCCCGATACCCCTCATTGATGAACTGTTGGACGAGTTAGGAGAAGCACAGGTGTTCTCCAAACTTGACCTGCGATCTGGGTATCATCACATCCGGGTTCACCAGGCCGACATCCACAAGACAGCCTTCAAAACCCACGATGGCCATTATGAGTTTCTGGTTATGCCGTTTGGACTCACCAACGCCCCCTCCACCTTCCAGGCCCTCATGAATGACATTTTCAGGCCATTCTTAAGGCAATTTATTTTAGTATTCTTCGATGACATTCTGGTTTACAGCAAGGATTGGGACACCCATATGGAACATCCGAAACTTACCCTCACCACTCTAAGGGAGCATCAGTTACATGCCAAAATGACCAAGTGTTCTCTTGGACAAAAACAGATACAATACTTAGGCCATGTGGTTGCAGTAGGGCGGGTCATGGCAGACCCAGAAAAGATAGATGCCATCCAAAAATGACCCAAGCCCACTACTGTAAAGGCTCTCAGGGGTTTTCTTGGGCTTACCGGGTACTATAGGCGCTTCATTAATGGGTATGGGCTCATGGCCGCCCCTCTAATGCGTCTGTTGAAGAAGGATTCTTTCAACTGGGCTGATGAGGCCCAACAGGCCTTTGAAGACTTGAAGACAGCAGTTTTGAGCCCTCCAGTCCTCAGTCTTCTGGACTTCACCCAGCCCTTTGAGATAGAGTGTGATGCCTCAGGTGCGGGGGTAGGGGCCGTCCTGATGCAAAAGGGACAGCCCATTGCTTACTTCAGCAAGGCCCTATCAGCCGCTCACCAGAACCAGTCCACTTATGTCAGGGAGATGATGGCAGTGGTAATGGCAGTCTAGAAATGGCGTACATACCTGTTGGGATGCCAATTTATCATAAGATCAAACCAACGAAGTGGCTTAGTAAACTGATGGGCTTCGACTACCGAATAGAGTATAAACCTGGGTCCGCCAACAGGGTAGGTGATGCCTTATCGCGGTTAATGGAGCTGGCCCAACTAACCTACTCTCAGCCCAGTTTACCCTTGTTTGAAGCTATACGACAAGAGGCAAGGTCTGACCCGCAGCTGTAGGACATTAGGGAAAAATGGAGGCAGGACCCTTCCCAGGTTGCAGGTTACCAAATTGTAGGACCAGACCTCTTCTTTAAGGGCAAGTTCGTGATTGCTTCAAATTCCAGCCACAAAACTAAACTATTGAAGTTGTTTCATGATTCCACATTGGGGGGACATTCAGGAGTACTAAGGACTCTAAAGAGGCTCAGCAGCCACTACCATTGGGTAGGAATGCGCAAGGACGTGTTACACTATGTATCCGAATGCCAAATCTGTCAACAGCAGAAATACTCCTCACAGTCTCCCGCGGGCCTTCTACAACCCCTCAAAATTCCAGAGCAAATATGGGAAGACCTCTCCATGGACTTCATCACCGGACTTCCCCGTTCTTTAGGGAAGGAGGTTATCATGGTAGTAGTTGACCGTCTCACCAAGTATAGCCATTTCTCTGCCCTGCCTCACCCTTACACCACAACAACAGTGGCTGACATCTTCATACGAGACGTCGCAAAATTGCATGGGACACCAAGATCCATTGTCTTGGACCGTGACCCTGCCTTCCTGAGTTCATTCTGGAAGGAATACTTCCAATTGCAAGGAACCCAACTGCACCCATCCACAAGTTACCACCCCCATATGGATGGACAGACTGAAGTTCTTAATCGGTGCTTAGAAGCCTACCTGAGATGCTTCATAGGGGAGAAGCCCAAACAGTGGGCCCACTGGCTCCCGTGGGTAGAATACTGGTACAACATGACTTATCAGTCAGCGGCAGGAATGACACCCTTCAAGGCTCTATATGGCAGAGAACCTCCTCCCATATTACCTTATGAATTTGGGTTGGCTAAGGTGGCAGAAGTAGAGACTCGCCTACTGGCAAGAGACGAGATCCTTAGACTACTCAAGGCGAATTTGACTAAAGCCCAGCAACGGATGAAGGTCTACTATGACTCTCACCACCACCCACTAGAGTTTCAGGTAGGTGATTTTGTCTACTTTAAGCTCCAACCTTACCGCCAGGTTTCAGTGGTGAGATGGGCTGGGCACAAGCTAGCTCCCAGATATTATGAGCCCTATAAGGTGCTGGAGAGAGTGGGCCTTGTTGCTTACAGATTGGACCTCCCTGCTACCTCGAAGCTTCACCCGGTGTTTCACATCTCACTTCTCAGGAAAGCTGTGGGGAATCATACCCCTATCTCATCCAACTTACCCCAATTTACAGAGGAAGGGGACATTTACACGGAGCCTATTAAGATTGTGGATTTCCGATGGGTTCAGCGAGGAGGGCAGGTTGTGCCAGAAACCAAGGTTGAATGGGTCGGACTGCCTCCAGAAGATGCCACTTGGGAACCTTATCTAAGGCTGAATGAGAGGTTTCCCAACCTAGACCTTGAGGGGGCAAGGTCAGTGCTAAGGGGGGGGGGGGGGGGGGGGGGGGGAACTGTTGAGACCCTTCCAAAACCCACTGGGGAAGTGGAGCAGGTCACCACCCATCATCCATTCACAAGGAGACAGAGAGGACAGGCTATAGAGCCCCAGAATTAGTTACACTCAGAGTTGGTTACTTTGCCGCCAGAGGATATTCCATCCATGTTATCTGCCAGAGTTAGTTACCCAGAAATTAGAGGATATTCTCTTTGATATTACACTTGTAGGCCAGCTATATAAGGCCCTCATCATATAATGAAAGCAACGAATGATTCTCCTTTAATTTTCTTCTCCCTGAGTCCAGTTTATTCCTTCCTTTCCTTCTCCTTTTTCTCTCCATCTTCTGTTTCAGGAGGTCAAGCCCCTTCGAAGAAGCTTCCGAGGTGAGCGGAAACTCACCAAAATGTCACACTACAATTCAAGGAGCTTGTAATGCTACTAATTGAAAGCAAGTTTATGGGAAGCTGAGGGACATGCAATACACAATTCAGGTTAAGGCCATGGGGAAGGGATATTGATCCTTGGCCTGCAATGGAAGAAAAAGAGCCGTCTGCAAGTCTCACTCTATCCCTTCATGACAAAAGGCTATAAGACTAGAATAAGTTAGGCTTACCGGTCATGTGGTTGGAGGCCCCTGAGTCAATGATCCAAGGGGAATCTGTGGGAGTGATATGGAATGCAGAAGCCATATTACCTGAAGTAGATGCAAATGAAGTAGAGGGAGTACTAGTGATTGAGCTGTCCATTTGCCGCAAGGCCCTACCATAAGATTCCAGGTGCTCTTTGAAGGAATTCATTATATCCTCCTTGGGGTCAGACTTATTAGGGTGGTCCCGGGTACTACCGGCAACTTGAGTATCTTGGGTTGCCACGTGTGCTGTGCTCATTGTCTTCAAATGACCTTTACCCTGTTCTTGATTCCTTGCTGCCCACTTGGGTTTCCCGTGGATGTCCCAACAAGTGTCACGTGTATGTCGTGAACGCCTACAGTGGTACATAACAGTTTATCTTTATCATCCGCCTTCTTAGGGTCACTTTTCTTTCCCGTGGAGCTATTATTATTGCAGCCAAGGCAACTTGTTGCTCCCCCTCAGCTGTAACCATCCCATTCCACCTGCTTTCTTCAGATTGGTCAAGGGAGTATACCTCGTGAACCGTAGGCAATTCTTTGCGTCCTAGGATCTGCACCCTCAATGGTTCATATGCAGGGTTCAGTCCCAACAAGAAAGCAAACACCTATTGCTGAGAGACCATCTTCCTATAGGCCTTAGCATCATCATCGTGCTTCCACTCTATGGCCTGATAATGGTCAAATTCCTTCCATATGGAGGTAAGGGCTGAATAGTATGAAGACAAGCTACGGTTTCCCTATTTACATGTTGAGGATTCAGCTTGAAACTGGTAAACCTTGGCGTAATGCCTTTCCTCAGAATAGGTAGTTCTGGCCTGTTCCCAAATCTCACTGGCGGTGTCTGCCCACATAAAATTCTTTTTCACATCAGGTTCCGTGGCTGCGAGGAGCCAAGACATCACCATACTGTTTTCTTGGTCCCACCTATCATGTTCAGCCGTCTCACCCTTGGGTTCTTTCACCCTTCCATTGATGTAACCAGCTTTACCCCTTGCCGTTACATAGAGTTTTACACTCTTAGCCCACTCCAGGTAGTTGAGACCATTTAAAGGGGTAATTGGCATGGGAAAAACCATGTTTACACCTCCCATATCCGCTGTGCTGCGGGTTTGTGTAGCCCCCGATGAAGTTAATTCATGACTTGCCATCGAATACTACTGAAAACCAGTCCAAATACCACCCAACAACACAGCCGCCACAATCAGAATGTGAGCAACTCGGGGTTTACTCCTAGAATGTGAGCAAAAGAACATTAAATACTGCTGAGAACAAAGGGAATACTGCTGAGAACAAGGGGTTCAGTCAACACAACATCCAAACAGAACAATAAACCAGTCCGGTAATCGGTTCAGCACCACCAATACAGACATTACAATCAGTCTGACTGTAGTTCACACACTCTAACCATCCAACGTCCAAACAAATAACTATATAATCAAGGCATGAGCCCTATGCACCATCGGCCAAAGAAGGCTGAGACAAATTGAAACAAAAAAACACACCTGTTCAGCACTTGTACGAAGGTGCTAATCTGAACTTGACTGCACAGCATCGAGCAGAGGAATCTGCACCAGCATCACCCTTCTCCGACTAGGGTTTTTTTGCTATTACGGCCAAGAAAAAGAAATCACAAAAACTGCCACCAGAAACTGCTAGGGTTTCCCAAAAAAAAACTGCCGCCAGAAACCTGCTAGGGTTTCTGCAGAAACAGCCACGTCCAAACACTTTTTAAGAATAGGGCAGGAGGGATCGTAGGTCTTTTTCAACCTAGAAAACCTGCTCTGATACCATGTGGTGATTCGTGGGGATTGGGAGAGAGAGAGAGAGAGAGAGAGAGAAAGAGGAAAAAAGTCACTACTGGCTGCCGCCAGTTTTCTATTTATATTAACTTCATAAAAGAATCAGAAATTACAAGTATGCCCCTGGCGGCATGTCCTAGAATCAGAATAATAAGAAAAAAGAAAGAAGAAAAAAGAAACAAGTAACTGTAACTGTCCAACCGCCTACTAACAGCAGCTATAAAGTAACCATTAAGTAAGACTTACAACATTTACAATATAGTGAAATGACACAACTGCCCCTAGTGGCACAGTCAACCTATATTTTATTCGTTACAACACTTCTCCCCTAGTGGACCATTGACCTTTATTCATAACTCCCTCACAAACCCATAGTAGTTCAGCCGCCGTATGAGCCATAGGCCTATATTCTACTTCAGAACTTGATTTGGCTACCACAGTATGTTTTTTGTTCATCTAAGTCACAAGATTTCCATCAACAAATGTGCAGTAACCAATAGCAGATATCCTATATCTTTGTGAGCCAGCCTAATTTACACCTGTGTATAATTCAATTTAAAGTGTCATGCTAATTAAATAACAAACCTTTCCCTGGATATGTCTTCAAGTACTTGAGCATCTGTTCAGCTGCCTTCGTGAGAGGTACTTGAGGAACATCCATAAAGTGACTAACATTGCTTATTGCTTAAGTAATATCCAGCAGGATTGGGGACAAATAAAGAAGCTTCCATCCACTGATGCTTTTCTTTATTGGTATAGGGCCTTTCTTTATTGATATAGGGCTCACCTTCAATCACGTAAATAGTGCTTTTTCTCAATAGGAGTATCATTTGGTTTATTCCCCAATTTACTTCTTTCTGTGGAGAGACTTCATGTATTCTATTGGTATAGTCCTTGTTGTACAATGTACATTACTCTTTTATTGTTCTTTTTCTCTTTCAGCCCTGTAAGGGTACTCTTGTAATTGTAGATGCACTTTGAGGTGGGGTTGACCCATTCATTTGACACCCCTAAAGTTGTGTATTCCCCTTGTTGGAACTTCTAGGTTAACATGGTATCAGAGCAGGTGATTCAGTCAACAGTGGAATCAGTTTCAATCTTTGATTGAGAAGGGTGTTTCAATTGCTTTTTATTCTACCTTTGATTGCTGGTTTGGGGGTTCTCTGAAGGCTGTTTCGATCAGCCTAATGAACTGCTTTTTTTTCCTGGAAAAGGCGTCTATCATGTTGGTGTTTTATTGTTTTCTCTTAATTGGTTGATTGGTTCAGCCTAAGACTCTGGAGTTTGTGTCACCCTGGCCTACTCTTGATATTC
Source organism: Nelumbo nucifera (assembly GCF_055504915.1). NCBI lineage: Eukaryota > Viridiplantae > Streptophyta > Magnoliopsida > Proteales > Nelumbonaceae > Nelumbo > Nelumbo nucifera. The sequence goes on along the minus strand of NC_142649.1, from coordinate 6,102,651 downwards.
TCTTGATCTAATTGAAGTTCCAATCTGTTTTGGAAGGGTTATGATCCTTTCTTAAGATCGATAGTCCTGCAACTTTTCTTTTTAGGACTATCAACTCTTAAACCTTGCTGTTTAGGCCTTTCTCTTGAAGCTCCTATCCCTTTCAATTGCAGGATATTATCTTTAGCTGTTAGGCAAAACCTTAATCTGTTTTGATTGGAGAACTGCTGGTTATTCTTAGTTTTTTGGCCTTGGATTCATTGCTGTTATTTTTCTAGACTGTGATTGTTTACTAATATGACTGATATGGTTGACGTTATACGGATGGAGTTTGAGGAACCAACTAGAGAATGTGGAAATTCCACTTTGATTTTGATTTTTTTGTTGAGGGAAAAGGCCTAGAATGTGGAAGTTATACAGATGGAGTTTGAGGAACCAACTAGAGAATGTGGAAGTTCCACTTTGATTTTGATTTTTTTGTTGAGGGAAAAGGCCTAGAATGTTATCTGAATGGTAAAGTTACTAAACCTGATGAAATTGTAAGCCAAATTTTAGTAATGGAAGCTTGATAGTGGGAAACTAGTTTCTTAGATCCTATTGTGACGTATGATAGTGTGGCTGTTAGACAGTTTTTGTATGCCCTTAGCTTCAATCAGAATGATGTACATTATGAGTTTATTGTAAATGAATAAAGTACATATTTGATTCATGTTCCTTTGGTGTGTTTCTGTGTAATCCCCTTAAACTGGACACGTAATGAGACTCGTGTTAGTTTAGCTAGTGGGTCGGTCTGGGGAGACCTATCCTGATAAGGCTGACACTGATGTGCCACCAAGTCGGTTGGGGTGGCCTGTCTCAGCCGCCTGGGTGAGACCCTAGGCACATGCAGTGTAGGATTAATTGAATCTTTGAACCGGACCAGATTTCCAGTATTGCCTTGGACCTTGGAGATTAATGGGCAAAACTGGAAAGTTACACCCGACCCCTAGACTCGATTATGATACTGCACTAAGTGTCGGATTGGGCTGTCTTTGATGTACCAATCAGTGAGATCCTTAGCGGGGGTCAAAACCTGGGTATGTTGGGACAGTCTGAGAATTCATCTGAGTGGGTGATCATAGTGACAGGATCAGCCCTTTTGTCGGACAAAGGTAATGATCAGGGATGCACTCTCACTGATGGAAACCAAGATTGCCGGCAGTCGATTTCAATCGTTGAGATTTGTTTTGCAAAATATATTTTATATGAGATATAAAAGTATATATATTATGGTTTCCGAAATGCTTGCAAAAAGTTTTAATTCCCGGGATCCATATAAGCAGAGAGTGCAACACCGTTCCTTGCAGCCGAGGGAGAGGTCCTCTTTTGTCGGGCAGTGTTTGATCATTATGGGCTGAGAGGTTAAGTGTAAGACCATTGAGGGTAATACCTGATGGGCTAATCTTGCATCTGCCCACAGTCCCTAGGTGTTATAAGGTGGCTTGGCCCAAGGACCACTTAGGGTAAGTGTTGGGCTCATAGAGCCCATATGATGGGTTTCAGGGGGTGCACTGTCCATAACAGTGTATTCGGCTAGGCCTTGTAACAAAGGCTGGGCTGAACCCATGTGGCTGATGTGTAGATCAATGTTTGGGTCCCACGCCATACAAGGAAGCCCAACTGGGCAGCAGTTAGGAAGGCTAAGTGAGGACATAACCTTAATGGGCCTAAAGCCCACTTCGAACTAGGCTAATTTAACTAGTTAAATATGGGGCGAATTCTGGAATGGATTAGCAGATAGGATGGGGTCTTAACCCTATCCACTCAGAGAGTCCAGATCTGAATGTGATTTAGATCTAGAAACCTCCTAATAAGATTAGGAGAAGGCTAATCTAATCTACAAATAAGATAAGGGTTTATCCTTATCACCTAAAGGGATGTCTGATCCAAATATGATTTGGATCAGTAGAAGATCAAGACTGTAATCAGTCTTGAATCCTAATAGGTTTTAGGTTTGCAAAACAAAAGAAAAGTGAGAGAAAGGAGAGAGAATAGAAGAGAAACAAGAGAACACAAGTTGTTGAAAAGAGGAACAGATTCTAAAAACTAATCTTCCGCTGCCACTCTCTTAATATTTATAGGTTATGTTTAGTACATAATGGAAAGGACACATCTGCCCTTAGTACTTACATAATAAATAAAGTAAATAAAAGCTGAAATAAATAACAACTGAATTAACAAACTGTCTCAAACTGACACTGCTATAACTGAAACAAATAACTACACTGCTGTCCTACGAACACAGTGGGGACCACTGCAGTGGGGCCCACATCAGTGTTCTCTACACTCCCCCTCAAGTTGGGAGTATATATCTATCATTCCCAACTTGGATAGGTTTGTCTCTAACTTCTTCCTTGGTACAACCTTGGTGAGGATATTCGCGAGCTGCATATTAGATGTGATGTACGGAAGACACACTTCTTGTGATGTGACCCTTTTTCGCACAAAATGTCGATCAGCTTCGATATGTTTAGTTCTGTCATGCTGCACTGGGTTGTGGGCTATATTAATAGCTGCCTGATTATCACAATACAACATTAAGGGCTTTTCATAGTCAATACCCAACTCTTCAAGTAGTGACCTCAGCCATAAGATTTCAGCTACTCCATTAGCCATTGACCTGTATTCCGCTTTAGCACTAGAGCGGGAAACAACACTCTGCTTCTTACTCCTCCAAGAGACAAGGTTACCTCTCACCAGGGCACAATATCCAGAGGTAGACCTTCTGTCATCAACACTTCCAGTCCAATCGGCATTTGTATAGACTTCCACCCTCATGTGATTATTGTTCTTGAGCAATATACCTCTACCCGGGCATCTCTTCAAGTATGCTAATATTCTCTCTGCCGCAAGAAGATGAGAAGTTCTAGGGGAGTGCATGTACTGGCTAACAACACTAACTGCATAGCTGATATCCGGCCGAGTGAGGCAGAGATATAGAAGCTTTCCAACCAACCGTTGGAACATAACTTTGTCTTCAAGAGGCTCCCCAGCCTCTGCACTAATCTTGTGATTTTGTTCAATGGGTGTATCAGCCGGCTTAACACCCAACTTTCCAGTTTCCGCCAACAGATCTAGAACATATTTTCTCTGAGAGATAAAAATCCCCTGCTTGGATCTAGCAACCTCAATACCCAAAAAGTACCGTAGTGCACCAAGGTCTTTCACCTCAAACTCTTGATGAAGGAGCTGTTTGAGGGACTCAATCTCATGACTATCATTTTCTGTCACCACAATATCTTCAACATATACTGCTAGTAGTGTCAGAGAGGACTCCACCCTCTTGATGAATAGTGTATGATCTGACTGGGCCTGTACATAACCAAACTTTCCAAGGGCTAATCTGAACCTATCAAACCAGGCTCTAGGTGACTGCTTCAAACCATACAATGCCTTGTTCAGTCGGCAAACCTTCTTACCTGTCTCTGTATCATAGAATCCAGGAGGCAACTGCATGTAAACCTCTTCTTGTAAGTCTCCATTCAGAAAGGCATTTTTAACATCCATCTGAAACAGGGGCCAAGAATGATTTGCTGCAAGGGATAACAGAACTCGGATGGTGGTCATCTTGGCTACTGGGGCAAAGGTCTCCAAGTAGTCTATACCATAAGTCTGAGTGAACCCCTTTGCAACCAGCCGGGCTTTGTACCTTTCAATAGAGCCATCAACATTATGCTTCACAGTGAACACCCATCTGCATCCCACCGGTTTCTTTCCTTTTGGTGGGTCAACCAGTGCCCAAGTATTATTCTTCAACAGGGCATCCATTTTGACTTGCATTGCATCTTTCCATTCTGGAACTGATAAGGCTTCTTGCACTGTTCTTGGAATAGGGACATCGGCAATGGAAGTGAGATAGGACCGGTAAGATGGTGACAGACGATCATAGGATAAGAACTGTGAGATGCTATGAGCTGTAGAAGTGGTGCAATGTCGTTTCCCTTTGCGAATGGCAATAGGGAGATCAAGGTCATCCACAGGAGGGGAAGTGGCAACGGTGAGAGGTATCTCAGTAGGCTCAAGATCTGGAGCCGCAGAAGGAACTGGAGCTGGCCAGGACTGCCGAAGATTAGGATCAACCTGTCTGCATTGCCTGTGATAGACTCTCAACTCCGGCTCCCTCTGACCCCCCTTACCACTACAACCTTCATTACCTAGTGGAATAGGTAAAGGAACAGCCCCACTTCTACCAGCCCCACTTCCACTCTCACTGCTCTCCCCCTGAGGAAAGAAACTCAAAGCAACCCCACTCTCACTGCTCTCCCCCTGAGGAGAAACCCTAGGATAATAGGGTGTCTCCTCAAAGAAGGTGACATCCATGGAGACAAAACGTTTCCCTGAAACTGGATCATAGCAGCAATAATCCTTTTGAGTTTGTGCATAACCAAGGAAAATGCATTTGGAGGCCTTAGGTTCAAACTTGGAATGATGAGGCCCGAGAAGCTGAACGAAATAGGTACAACCAAAGGTTTTAAGGGGAATAATGAACAACTCCTCGTCTGGGTATAGAAGGGAAAAGGGGGTTCTCATATCAAGGACCCGGGAAGGAACTCGATTAATGAGATAAACTGCCGCGAGGATAGCATCACCCCAGAAGCGAATAGGAACATTGGAGGTAAACATAATGCTTCTAGCCAGTTCCAAGATTTGCCTATTCTTCCTTTCGGCAACGCCGTTCTGCTGTGGTGTATAAGGGCAAGTGCTCTGGTGAATAACTCCATGGCTAAGAAGGTAGGAGGTCAATGGCTGAGCAAAGTATTCCTTTGCATTATCAGATCTAAGGACTTTGATTTTGGTCCCAAACTGAGTGAGAACCATCTGATGGAAGTTTTGGGTCAGAGCAGGAACCTCATCCCGAGAACGCATAAGATAGACCCAAGAAAAACGGGTATGGTCATCAACAAACAGTAGAAAATATCTGTACCCACCCATAGAAGAGATATGATATGGCCCCCAAACATCAGTATGCACAATATCAAAAGAGGAATTACTCCTTTTATTACTTAAAGAATAAGAGGTTCTACAATGTTTGGCAAACTCACAACTCTCACACCTCAACTTTGATAACTCAACAGACTCAAATAAAGCAGGAAACAGACTCTTCAAAGACTTAAAAGACAAATGACCTAATCGGTTATGCCAAAGCATAACCAAACTCACAGACTGGGAAACAAAAGACTTCTTATCCACTGACTCCTCCCGACGAAAACTCTCTCCAAGCAGATAGATCCCGTTCATCTCACGGCCAGTCCCAATCACCTTCCTCGTCTTCAAATCCTGAAAAACACATCGGTTAGGGAAAAAGGTTACTGAACAGTTCATGTGTTTGGTTATACTACTAACTGAAAGCAGGTTAGTATCAAGCTTAGGAACATGCAAGACAGAAGATAAAGAGATAGTATCCGATAGCTTGATGTCCCCCTTGCCCGAAATTGGAACAAGAGAGCCATCAGCAATGGATACTCTATCTCGGCCAGAGGACAAGTGATAGGAAGTGAACAAAGATGGCAAGCTAGTCATCTGGTCAGATGCACCTGAATCTTTTACCCAACAGTGATCAGTATTACCTAGAGCTGAAGCATGGTAAGCTGAGGCTCGAGTACCTGAATGTGCAAATGCAGATGTGGCAGGAGTTGATGGTGACTGAGATGGCTGAGCTGAACTCCCAACTTCCTTTTCCAACTATATGAGGGCAGCCCGAACAGCAGCTAAAGTTTCTAGGGATGGGCCTGATGAGGATGTTGAATTAGTGTTCACTACCATATGAGCATTACCCTTCTTATTTCTTAGTTTTGCTGGGACCAAGTGAGGATGTAGCTTCCAACAAGTATCTTTTGTGTGCTTGGGTTTCTTGCAATGTTCACATACCAGATCCCGTTTATCTTCCTTCTTCCGGTCCCTTTCTGAGTCACCCCCTGGCTTAGGTTTAATAGCTGTCAAGGTTGGGAAAGAGGGCTGAGGCTGCGTCATGACTTTCCTCCTAGTCTCTTCACTATGCACCAGGGAGTATGCTTGAGAAAGGGTCACACTATCTCTTGTCAATATCTGTTGTCGCACAAATGTCATATTCTGAATTCAAACCAGCCAGAAACTCAAAAACCCTATTCGTCTCGACTTGCTTTCTGTGAGTCTGTGCATCTTTGGGACTCTCCCACTCAAGGGTCTCTAGATGGTCAATCTCATGCCACAAGGATTTCAAGGTAGAGAAGTAGACAGAAACTGGCTTCTCTCCTTGTTTAAGGCTGTTCACCTCACACTTCAGTTCATAGGCTCTGGAAACATTAAGGGGTTGGGAATAGGTTTCTTTCACAACATCCCATATCTCTTTGGCTGTCTTTGCCCACAAGTAATTCCGGCTGATATGTGGTTGCATAGAATTACACAGCCATGCCATAACCAAATAGTTTTCTTGAACCCACTTGGTGTATGTTGGGTCCTCCTTGGAAGGTTCTTTCACATCTCCTAAGAGGTAACCCAGTTTTCCCCTTCCTCCAATAGCCATCATGGCTGATTGAGCCCACTCCAAATAATTTGACCCATCAAATCTCATAGTTGTAATCTGAAACCCAGTTTCAGATACACTACCATAACTGTGGTTTCCAAAACTACTTTCTCCCTGACCCTTAAACTCCATCTTTGATCAAGATTCAGTGGCTACAAACTGTTAGAGCCACTATACCAGAAAACAGAGTCAAACAAGCAAGTCTGGAATCTTACCCGAAACCAACACAAATCTGATCTGATCTGAAATCTGATCTGATCTGATCTGATCCGATCTGAAACCAACCCAAATCTGATCTGAAATCAATCGCCTATCACAGTATATGCAAGAAATCAACTCAAATCTGATCTGAAATCAATCGGCATACACAGTACCAGGCAGCCTATCAATCTGAGATGCTATTTTATGAAATCACTACTGTGGGGCCCACTGCTGCGAGAGAAAAATTAGGGTTTCAACTGTAGGTCTGAAGTAAGTGCTCAGCTGCACTCTCCAAGCAGTCCGCACAAGTGGGACTTGTCGTAGGGCAATATGAAACCCTAAAAAATTAATCACCTTTAAAGAGGGGTGTTCGGCCCAACAATCAAACCCTAGAAAGAAACTTAAACACAGTTCGGCAAGCCAAACCCTAGAAACAAACTTGAACATAGTTCGGCCCCTCTTTCTAGATAGGTCCAACCTATCTTGACTGATTGCAGTCTCTGAAACTCAGTACAAAAAAAAAACTTAATTATGTACTTCGGTTTATTGTCTTTTAGGGTTACCTAAACCCTAACCTTCGCTGCCTCTTCCTGATTACCAACTCTCTGCAAGCCGCGGCAAGTCTTCAACTGCTGCGAACCTCTTCTGGTAATCTCCAAGATTCAGCCACCGAAAACTTCTTCAAAGCTTCCAGCCCTAGCTAGTCCTCATGTGGTCGGCTGGACTAGACACACATGAGAAGCCCTAGATAGGCTTTGATACCAAGTAGAAGATCAAGACTATAATCAGTCTTGAATCCTAATAGGTTTTTGGTTTGCAAAACAGAAGAAAGTGAGAGAAAGGAGAGAGAATAGAAGAGAAACAAGAGAACACAAGTTGTTGAAAGGAGGAACAGATTCTGAAAACTAATCTGCTGCCGCCACTCTCTTAATATTTATAGGTTATGTTTAGTACATAATGGAAAGGACACATCTGCCCTTAGTACTTACATAATAAATAAAGTAAATAAAAGCTGAAATAAATAACAACTGAATTAACAAACTGACTCAAACTGACACTGCTATAACTGAAACAAATAACTACACTGCTGTCCTACGAACACAGTGGGGACCACTGCAGTGGGGCCCACATCAGTGTTCTCTACAGGATCAGCAACTCCTAATGGGATTAGGAGCTGATCCTTTAAGGTTACAAAAGAAGGAAGGGGTGGCAGCCTTTAGATGACACACATTCACATCCTCTTTAGAGCTGAAATCACAGAAGGAAGAATTAAGCAACCCTGCGAAATTCTTTCTTGCCTCCTCCTTCCTGTTGCCGCCTACCCTGCCAATTCGATCTCCAGTTCAGTGGGAGAAATCAAGATTCGATCTTGAATCAGTTCCTTGTGAAGGGACTTATAGGAAGCTGTGCTCACGTGCCATCCTGCTACTTCTTGCGAAGGATTAGGTTCTTGGAGAGAACACTGCTGATTCTGCTCCATCCTACACTGTGCCATCTTCAATGGGAGCAGTCTTTGGATCCTTCCTTGGGCGTGAACACCTTCGTTGGGAGATATTATTTCTCTGTATCAGGTATAATCCTCTCCTACTGCTTTTGTTCAGATCTGGTTCAGTTTATGGTTCAAGATTGATCATTGAAAATATGATTTTCTAAAATAGGGAATGCGATTCCCAGTTGAAGGGAGAGAAATCTTTTTGAAATTCACCCACCTTATTTCGCAAGATTTGGGCGTCCATACGATGGATCTCTCATCCCTTCAAGTGTGGGCCTTTATTCTTTATATTTTATATTTAGTTAATATCTGTAGTGGGCTTGAAGTTAGCTCTCTTATTTTTTGTTTGAGTGTCCCATTACTAATCAGAGGCATACCAGTCCTTTTGTGTATTATTTAACATCTAATATAAATCCTCATCTAGGGCCAAGGCATCAACCCTAACCCAATCTGACTTGTTTGAGTTGGGTTCAAGATAACCCAGTCCAAGTTGCAGCCCTAGACATGGCCAGACCATCTAACTGTCCTAGTCTACATTCTCTCATTTTATCACCTATTTGAGCTACTACTCAGCTCCTTTGAGTGACTTAATTTTGAGTATTTTAACATCTTCCCCAGGTTCCCATAGGAAATCTCTCATCAATTTTTCCAATATTCTGCTCACTCCCAGGATCCTAAAAACTGATAAGAAGTAAATTGGCAAGCTGTTCATGGTAGACTTAATCAAAGTGATTCGTCCACCCAAAGATAGGTAGTTTCTCTTCCATGAAGCTAGCCTCTTAGTAAACCTATCCGCCACTGTATTTCAAAAACTTATTATTTTTTGGAAGATAAATAAAAGATAAACCTTATAAGTGAAAAAAAGAAAGGTAGGGTACAACAGGGTGATAAGAAATCACCTAGCAAAAAGATCCAGAATACAATAGATCCCGCCCTGATAAATAGCCCCTTAAACAGAAAAATAACCCTACAGACAAAACAAACACCTTAAAAAAAAACCCAGATCCAACTACAAGTATCACAACAATTATCACAGAAGTCCCTTCCACCAACCCCTAGAACAACTACAACAAACAATAGACTGTATATCCAAGACCCTCCAAGTCCTGCCAAAAAACACATAAGAAAAACCCTGAACCCAGTAACCAAGGTAACCAACAGATGAAATGCTCAACTCAAGCTTTATCCATTTTCTCATTGTCTCAACTGTTTAATATAGAAATCTCGTCTCATCTGAGTTACTTTCTTTTTTAATCCCGTTCCAAATACTCCCAGCTTCAACCTGGTAAAAACATTTGAAACTTGCCTTTTTGATTGGTTTTCTGTCTTCTAAATCTTCTTACTGCATTAGGTCATTTCTCCACCCTCGTAGAGACCTCCCTTTGAAAGCATTAATTCTTTCTAACTCAAATTTTGCATTCTTTTCAAACAATTGATCAGCACTCAGTTCATCTCTACCAGAATCAGCCGCCCCCCTTTCGTCTGGAATCTAGCATCTTCTTCCACTTCCCTGAAAGCTTCCTTTGCAAAATCCTCCCCCCCAAAAGAAGAATAAACCCATCATTTTACTGACCCTCACTTCTGTGTTCAGCACCCTTTCCATATCCGCAGTTTTCTCAACTTCGTGAGTCTCATTTATGACTATTTCTTCCTCCTCTGTATCCGTTTGTCCACCCTCTTCACCTGATCCCACATCCTCTTTTAAAGGTCTGGTTCTGTATTTTTGTTTCCTTATGTGCACTCTTGACAGAGACTCCATTTTTCTCAGCCTCTTCTACAATTGTCTCTACTTCTTTCCTCCCCCAAGCTGTTCTCCCTTCCTCCCTCTTCTTTTTCAGTTTCCGACTCTTCCAATATCTTGATATCATCTTCTCCAAAATTGTCATCTTTTGTGAATTCTTCTCCTGGCTGAATCTACTCTAAGACCTTGGATTCCGATCTTCCAACATTGTTAGAGTACACAAATCAGGGGTATTTTGGTCATTTGGGTTTATCTATTTGAGAGTGAAAGGTCTATTTTATCTAAGTTTAAGTTATGTGTCCCATCACTTATGAGGGACAATATAGTATTTCTTGTAACTATGTTATTGGAGATAAATACAAGTGGGTCGACTAGAGGGGTGACTGATTTTTCCTCATCTGGCCGAACCCTTCTTCTCCTTCTTCTTCTTCTTCTTCTTCTTCTCTTCTTCTTCTTTCTCTTCTTCTTCTCTACTTTAACCTAGAATCGAATAGGGATTTTACATGGTATCAGAGCAATAAAACCTAGTTCTCTTTTCCCTTTTTTTTTCTTCTTTCCTCACTATTTGTCTTCTTCCTTGGTTTGCCGCCAACCATTTCAGCTTTCTTCGATTTTCTTCTAGCCTGAGTGGAAGCTCGACAAGAGGCTAAAAAGGAGTAGTCATTTTGTGGTTTTGGAGGTGAGTATGCCTCCAGTTACCGTGGTGGTGGTTGTTGAGGTTGTGTACAAGATGCCCTCTATTCTGTGATACGAAGAGGGCTGTTTGTGGACAGGTATGAACAGTTTTGTTTTTTTCCCAAATAGTGGACTGCAAATGCTGTGTTTTGGTTCAAAATATTTTTTTGTGGAGGTTTGAAGTGATTAGTATGCATTTCAGCCTTGTTCTCCTCTGTTTTTACCTCATATGTGTGTTGAAAGTAGTTTTTTTTTTTTTGATTGCTGAAGTTCACGACAGCAGTGGTGTGGTGGTGGTTGTACTGTGTTGAATGATGTGTGGATGATTCTGAATAAGTGAAAGTAAAACCTTGTGTCGTGTGGTGGTGTTCATACTGATTTTTGTGTTTGGTTTAATGGCTGAGTGACTTCAGCCCTTGTAGTTGGTGTGAGTGGTTCTGCAGTGTGCAGTAAAGGTGCTTGATTTAATGACTGGGTGATTTCAGCTTTTGTATTTGATGTGCAATGTGTATTTGAAGAAGTTGATGGTGCTGAAAGTGAGATAACTTTTGTGGAAGTGCGTGAGGTTGTGCTGAATATTTAAAGGTGAATTAGTTAAGATGGCATCGATTGGAGATGGGAATGACAATAAAACAAGCGTTATGATTTCTCCAGATTACCTAAATGTTCAAATGACATCTATTAAGTTGAATGGTGAGAATTATGTGCCGTGGGAAAAATCTGTGGAGGTGTTTTTAAAGGCCAAGAAAAAAGTAAAACATGTGAGAGAGGAGAAACCCTCCTCTGATTCTCCGGGGTTTAGTGATTGGGAACAGGAAGATGCACAAATAATGACATGGCTGTGGAATAGCATGGAACCAAAAATTAGCGTGAACTTTATGTTCCTAGATACAACTAAAGAAATCTGGGATCATGCTAAGAAACTGTACTTCGGACAAGACAATACAACTAGGGTGTATCAGTTGTACCAAGAGTACTTTAATCTGAAGCAAGGCAATCAAAGCTTGGAGGAATACTATGCAAGTCTGAGGAATATCCGAAATGAGCTCAATGTGTATCATCCTCTGACACAGGATGTTCAGATTCAGCAACAACAGCGTGAGCAACTTGATGTGACAAGGTTTTTGGTGGGTTTGAAGGCTGAATATGAGCATGTCCGTGCACAAATACTGGGGGGGTCTGCTCTTCCCTCACTTGAAGAAGTTTTTGCCCGTCTCAAGAGGACATCTATTGAGTCTATAGAGCATTCTTCTCTCTCAGATAGATCTGGTTTTGTGGTGACTAGAGGGGAAGGCTGTGGAAATAGAGGTGGTGGTGGTGGTCGTGGACCATATGCCTGGGACTCCTAATTTATTTTCTTCTCTTTCTCGGTCCTCCACATCTCAAACAGTTACTCTTGCTAATGGTTCTACATCTCCCATCTGTGGTGTTGGTGATGTTGATTTCTCCTCCTTGTCTTTATCATCTGTTTTATATATTCCCAAGTTCCCTTTTAAGCTTATGTCTGTTAGTAGATTAACCAAGTCACTTAATTGTTCCATAACCTTTTATCCCTCTTCTTGTGTGTTTCAGGATCTCAAGACGGGGATGAAGATTGGTGGAGGGCATGAGGCAGGTGGATTGTATTACCTTGATAGTGGTGGCCCTCCAGTAGCTTTTTAGTCGTCTTTTGCTCCTCTTCAATGGCACTGCAGACTTGGTCATCCTTCTCTCAAGGCTCTGAAATTGCTGGTTCCTTCCTTGATTCATCTTTCATCTTTGGATTGTAAGTCATGTCAGCTTGGGAAACATCATAGAGTCTCTTTTAGTCCAAGAGCTGATAGTCGTGTCTTGAGTCATTTTTCTTTAGTTCATTCTGATGTCTGGGGTCCGATCAAAGTGATGTCATACAATGGCTATAAGTATTTTGTAATTTTTGTTGATGACTTTTCAAGGATGACATGGATTTATCTTATGAAAGATTGCAGTGAATTGTTTTCTATTTTTCAAATATTTGATGCTGAAATACGTACCCAATTTGGTGTTCATATTAAAATAATTCGCTCCGATAATGCCAAAGAGTACACCTCAATACCATTTCAGCAATACTTAGAGCACCATGGGATAGTTCATCAAACTTCTTGTGCCTACACCCCACAACAGAATGGTGTAGCTGAACGGAAAAATCGACATCTCCTTAAAACTGCTTGGTCTTTGATGCTTAATATGAATGCCCCTAAGCATTTTTGGAGTGATGCTGTCCTCACATCCTGTTTTCTCATCAATCGGATGCCCATGTCCATCCTTGGAAGTCAATCCCCCTTCTCGGTGTTGTTTCCCACCTTGTCTCCGTTTCCTCTCACCCCGAGAGTCTTTGGATGTGTTTGTTTTGTTCAAAACTTGGGGCCTGGTTTAGACAAGTTAGATGCACGAGCTACTTAGTGTATCTTCCTTGGCTACTCAAGGACTCAGAAAGGGTATAAGTGCTATAACCCTAACTCTCATAAGTCATTTGTGTGCTCCGATGTCACCTTCTTTGAATCAGTTCCTTTTTTTTCGGTTACTGTGGTTTCTTCTCCTTCCCTTGTAGTTCCTCTTCCCGTCCCTATGGCGGATCCCCTTCCCGTGGTTCCCATTTCAGTTGCAGATCCACCTCCCATGCCAGTTACTACTGAGAGGCCACCAATCAAATAAGTGTATACTCATAGAAAAGCACCGGCCCCTCCTCCAATTCAGCCATCGTCGACAGATCCTGTCATTGCTTCTTCTCCCTTAGACCTTGATCTTCCTATTGCCTTGCGGAAAGGTAAACGCAATTGTACTTCTCATCCTATTTCACACTATGTTTCAGCTGCTCACCTTTCTGCTTCTCATCGCAACTTTATATCATTGCTATCATCTGTTTCCATTCCCAAGACTGTCCAGGAAGCCCTTACCTCCCCAGGGTGGCGGCAAGCCATGGAAGAAGAACTCTCTGCTCTACAACACAATCACACGTGGGAACTCACTGCTCTTCCTCCTAGTAAGCATGTTGTTGGGTGTAAGTGGGTCTACACAGTGAAGTATCTTCCAGATGGCAGTGTGGAGCGATTGAAGGCCAGGTTAGTGGCCAAGGGCTATTCTCAGCTGTATGGTGTGGACTATGTGGAGACATTTTCTCCTGTGGCTAAAATTGGTTCAGTTCGGGTGTTGATTTCATTAACTGCTATGTATGATTGGTCTCTTGTGCAACTTGACATCAAAAAATGCTTTCCTACATGGTGATCTCATTGAGGAAGTGTATACGGAGCAACCGCTAGGGTTTGTTGCTCAGGGGGAGGATGGTAAAGTTTGTAGACTCAAAAAAGGCAATTTATGGACTGAAACAATCTCCACGCGCATGGTTTGGTAGGTTCATTGAAGTAGTGAAAGACTTTGGGATGAAACAGTGCCAGGTAGACCATTCTGTGTTCAGCCATGACTCAAAAGATGGGAAAATCTTGCTAGTGGTGTATGTGGATGATATTGTCATAACTGGGAGTGACAGTAATGGGATTGATAGGTTGAAGAAATTCCTACAGGACCACTTCAAGGCATGGAATTAACTTATGTCAAAGGAAATATATTTTTGACCTACTTGAAGAAACAGGACTGTTAGGTGCTAAACCAGCAGAGACTCCTATGGAACTTAATGTCAAGTTGAGTGTTGATGCAGGTGAAGAGTTTGATGATCTTGGAAGATACAGGAGGTTGGTGGGAAAGTTGAATTATCTGACTATTACCCGACCAGATATATCATTTGCTGTGAGTATGGTGAGTCAGTTTATGCAACATCCTCAGATTCCTCATTGGGAAGCAGTTCTAAGGATTGTTAGGTACCTGAAGGGTGCTCTAGGTCGTGGTTTGCTATACCAAAGTGGAGGGACTCTTGAAATAGTAGGGTATACAGATGCTGATTGGGCTGGTTCTATATCAGACAGGAGATCAACTACAGGGTATTGTACCTTCCTTGGTGGCAATCTTGTAACTTGGAAGAGCAAGAAACAAACAGTGGTGGCAAGGAGTAGTGCAGAAGCTGAGTACAGAGCTATGGCTCATACCACATGTGAACTAGTATGGTTGAAGAACTTGCTACAATTGATGGGGTTTTCGGTTGACAAACCCATGAGACTATACTGTGATAACCAAGCTGCTGTTCACATCTCTTCCAACCCAGTTTTCCATGAGAGAACCAAGCATATTGAGGTCGATTGTCACTTTGTGAGAGAGAAAGTGATAAGTGGAGTGATAACCACATCTCATGTGAGCTCAGGAAATCAGTGGGCAGATCTCTTTACAATGGGATTGTCTCGGGGGCAGAGTAGATTATATTTGTGACAAGCTGGGACTATATGACATATACTCTCCAGCTTGAGGGGAGTGTTAGAGTACACAAATCAGGGGTATTTTGGTCATTTGGGTTTATCTATTTGAGAGTGAAAGGTCTATTTTATCTAAGTTTAAGTTATGTGTCCCATCACTTATGAGGGACAATATAGTCTTTCTTGTAACTATGTTATTGGAGATAAATACAAGTGGGTCGACTAGAGGGGTGACTGATTTTTCCTCATTTGGCCGAACCCTTCTTCTCCTTCTTCTTCTTCTCTTCTTCTTCTTTCTCTTCTTCTTCTCTACTTTAACCTAGAATCGAATAGGGATTTTACACAACACATAATTCCCCTTCTGAAACCTCCTTAGATTCTGGTAGAGGCTTCTCAGATTCACGGTTTTCATTTTTAAGAGAAGACTTGCCGGGATTATCTGGATTGTTGCTAAAAGACCCCTGATGCCCGCCTAGTTCAGATCACTCGCCCCTGGGACCTGATGCACTATGTTTTCCTGGTTCAACGTCTGGCCTAATCAGGTCCAATAAAAAATCTGACATTAATCAATCCACCCCCTTTCATTTCTTGAGCTCAAAGTTCCCTTTCCCAAAATCATTAAAACTTTGAAACCTTCCTGATGAGTGAAAATTATTCCTTTCTCCCTTCACACCTTCTTCCATGCCTATCACGTTAATCGAGTGTCTCTCTTCCAACCTTTGTCTGCCACGTGGTTTTTGCCCTGCTTCGTCAGCTTCATCTTCAATCTCTCACCCTTGCCCCCACAGTGACGCTTTGTGTTCCAATGCGATCCAGACCTTCGTCCAAGCTCCATCTGAAAAGACATCAATAGATCGAGGTACTTCTTCCAGCTTCACTCCAGAAATTTCCACCACTACAGAGCTGAGATTTGAGGTATTAGAAGATATGAACCTCCCTCCTATTTGCTGTCGCTACCTTCTCCATCACAGATTTCTTCCAGAGATCGAAAGGGAGTTCAAACAATCTAATGGCAAAGACTCCATTATGAAACACCTTGCTGTTACAAGAGTCTGTCCAGTTTTGCACCAGAATCACACCCAACTCAGTTGCCTGTCAAAGTCCACTGTTTTTTCTTCGCATTCAATATTGCTCATCTTATATCAAATGGGAATATCATAATTCCATCCAATTGGAGCTTCTTTTTCAGCTTATCTAGAATAAATCTCTAGTCCATAATCTCCCTTTGTGCTTCCAAAATCATTCTTATTTTCCATCCTTCTTTATTTCCTTCTAACATCAACCTTTGCATTTTGTTAACGCAGCTTACAATCACTTCTTGTTTTACCTCTTTATTTTGATTGCTTTGGTAGACTTCTCCTTTGGTTAACATATCAACCTTCATCATCAGATATTCTAGCAACATATGAGTGACCAAGCTCCAACCTATCCCCTACTTTCCTTCTGGAAGGCAAACCAGTTGTTTTCTATTGTCTCCAAAAAACTCTGTTACAGCCACAAACCAACCCTTCTCGGATTATCTCCTAAAGGCAGTCCCAAATCTGGTTTCTCTTCTTCAAACTGTTCTTGACAATGCAAAAATTTATAGAGAGAGAAAACAAGGAAATGTTGGTTTCTCAATATTGGAATGGAATTTCTTTTAAACTGTTTTAGAGGAAGGGTTGGGTGGGTGGACAAAAGGGGTTTGAATCTAGAGAGGTTTTAAGAAGGTTGGGAACAAAGAGATGAGAGTTCTCAAAATTGGAAACTTTTGAGAACAAGGGTTTTTAGTGAGAATTTTTTGAGAACTGTTTTAATGGGATGTAAAAGAACCTTAGATCAGTGTTTTTGAACCATCATTGACCCGGATGGTCATACCGTTAGCCCGGAAACCATCCAAGCAACCGGTTCCGTTTCACCCTTAACCCATTCCTGGGCCAAAAACCGTTGATTTGGTCAGAGAACCAATGACCCAGGCAGTGGAACCGTTGACATGTTCGATCCTGGACAGAGGTTTGCGTTTTAATAAGATGCAAAGGAGATTGAAAGATGGGGAGAGACAAAGACAAGAATGATCTCAGATCTGAGATCACTGATCACTAAAATCCTAGAGACGGCGCGTGCATGCGCACGATAGATAGATGAGAGAGAGAAATCAGATCTGAGATCTCAGAGAGATCCGAATAGTTCCGTTGCATTTTCTGTTGCTGCCACCGTTGCCATTACCCCGGTGAACGTCAGATGCTCCTCCTCCTCCTCCTCCTCCTTTCTTCCCCTCCTTTCTTCCTTCCCCTCCTGTCTTCATTCCTTCCTTTCTCTCCTTTCCCTTTTTTCCTTTCTCTCCTTTCTTTCTTAGCCAACAACTACACATGTCTCTTTTTTCTTATAAAAGACTAAGAATAATTAAGCCCTAATACTCCCATCTAATCAAACCGTCTGAACTGTTCGACCCAGGGCACGCCTAAATCAGAACCGGTTTTGATCAGGGTTTGGTAGGGAAACTTTAGAGAGACAATTTTCTCTCTTTTGAATGGCATATGGATGTCTATAATTGAAGGGAGAGGAGACTTACCTGGGATCAAATTCAGTCAATTAGTTGATGTTGAACGGTGATTTTTTATTGCCTTTTCCCTGGTATTTGATTGTTATGATTGGCTGAGCTCAAACTTTGAGATAGAAGACAAGAGAATTTAGGGGGAAAGAGGAGAAACCTAGGAATCACTTCAGGGCTGTGGGAATCACTTACTACAAATCACACAAGCAGAGAATAAGAATAAACTCAATATCCATTGCTGAGGAGAGGAGACTTACCTGGGGTCAAATTCAGTCCTTTAGTTGATGTTGAACAATGGTTTTTGATTGTCTTTTCCCTGGTATTTGATTGTTATCAGTGGTGGAGCTCAAACTTTGAGATAGAAGACGAGAGAATTTAGGGGGAAAGAAGAGAAACCTAGGAATCACTTCAGAGCTGTGGGAATCACGCACTACAAATCACTCAAAATTACAATTCCACCACGGCACCACCCATAAACTAATTAACCAGTGGCTCTAAAAATTTAAACATGATTAAACTATAACTAGACAAATCTGAGTAATAGGCTGGAAATGACTAAAACACCTCTAATGTCCAAAAATTACTGAAATACATAAAAATTCAGAAAATTCCAAATTTTTATATATCAACTCCTGCACCAGTGCGCCTCTATTTCATTTATATATCAACCTTTAATTGCAGGAAAATGACCAGTTACCTCTGGTTGCAACCAGTAGTATGGATCAGCATAAGTTAATGAAAGTAAAATGTAAAGAGGCCACTACTACTAAAATCCTTAAACACACTCTCTCAAGTGAAGCATAGATGCTAGTCATTCCATGATAGCCAAGAAAATTATTTGGTTTAAATTTTATTACTCCCATGGTAAACACATTGTTTAGCTGCTAATCTATTTTCACGAAGGAAATAAAAACCTCTCCAGATAAGCCTCCCTCTTGCTTCACTGGAAAAGCAAAGAGGAAGAAGGTAGTATATTGATTGATGACGATCAACATTTGCAAATGATGAATCCTCAATCATTTGAGGTGCTTGATGCCATAAATTCTAGGGAGAATTCTCTCCAAGGTAAAATGCAAATGAAAATCAGATTGCAGCTCCAAGGAAAAGAAGTATAATAGAGAAGAATTTGGCAGCTTGATTGGGGTTTGATGAAAACCGGTTTCAGATTTCGTGGCCCATTTCAAGCATGTCTCATCATGCAACTATTGGGTTGCCTAAATTTTTGAGGTCTTATGAGTCTCCTTCCCAGTAATTTAAAAGGCATGCCTAGGCACTCAGGTGAGGTGCATTATAAGGTATACATCTCTCCTATGCCCCAGGTGAAGCACTTTCAAGAGGCTCATGCCTGGTGCACCTAGGCATGCGCCTGGTGTGCCTTGTGCTTCAGAGCAGGCGTCCGCCTTTTTTTATTTTTTTTTGCGCTATTTGTTCTTTTTTGAACCTAGCCGCTGGACTAGGGGCTCTGCCCCTGGATCCCAGCCAAGCCCCTCAAGAGAAGCCCATTTCTAATATTGTTCATTCATTCATCCGAATAAACTATCTTCTTCAAAGGCAATTAAAATCATATATATATATATATATATATATATGTAGGGATTAAGAATTTATGACCCTAATATGGACCTGTTTGGGCTTGCTTTGAGGGGCTTGGTACAAAGGCAGCTTGTAGAATTAAGAATGCAAGATGTTTTATATCACATTAGCTATTTGAAGTAATGAAATTAAGGAAAAAAAGGAGATTGTGGGTTTTACATGCTTGAAAATGTTATATATGTTTGATTTTATTTTTAAATTTCCATTTGAATATGTTCTACATGTTTATGTTTATGTATTTTAATTTTAGATAATAGGTGTTTTTAAAACATTTATTTATTTTTGATCAATAACTGGAATTCATTAGATTAAAAGAATTTAGTTACAGCACTCCAAAGAGAGATAAACAGGCTTAACTCTCTCCGGGAAGATAACAAAAAGGAAAAAATTACAGAACAGCCCAAAACATTTGATCCCTTCCCACCCCCTGCATTGCCAAAGCATAAGCAAATGCATTTGCTGTTCTCTTGACCCACTGAAACTTGATTTCCAGTCCTCTAGTTAGCCACTTAATCTCTCTCCTCTCATTAACTTATTTCTAAAGTCCACTACCTTCTTGTAGCCAACTTAAGACCATCTTTGAGTCACCTTCAACGACTAACTTTTGTATATTCAGTTCCTTAGACTTCCTTATACCCTCTAGTACTGCATAGACCCCAGCTTTGAGAGAGTCTCCAAACCCAATGGAACTTGAATACAAAGCAAGCACCTTCCCACCCTCATCTCTGAAAACCCCCTCCTACACCTGATGGACCTGGATTTCCTTCACTACTTCCTTCGAAGTTTAGCTTTATAAGTCCACTTCCTGGTGGTGACCACACAGGACAAACTAAAGAGCGAGCAGGAGCAGAATTTTCCACCTCCAGATAGATATTCAGCAACATATTTGTAGAAATATCGACAAACAGGTCCAAGGATTTAAACCAATGTACCACCCTCATTGTTACTACTTCAATAAGGCATTCTTTACTTCTTTCAATTTTAGAGAAAATTCTGGTGTTCCTTTCCTCCGAAAGAGTCTAACAAACAACAGCCCTCATACATCTCCACATTATCCTTACCCTTTTGTTTGGCCAACCAAAGAATGAGGGGCTAAACAAACTTTGAATGTTTGGCGGTGGGGTCCATCTGCAACCAAAAGAGGAAAGAAACCATTCCCAAAGATCAGTAGCAAAGGGGCAAGAAACTAATAAGTGGTAGGAGCTTTCACCATTAACCTTGCAAAGAATGCACCAATTCGGAGACAAGCACCTAAAAAGGCCTTTTTTCTTTGGAGTACATCACATGTATTACATCTTTCAAGGAAGGCTTCCCAACAAAAGGCTCCAGTCCTTGGAGGAATTGGCTCACCCCAAACATCCTTAACTGGAAAGTTTTGTGCAAATGGACTGGATGAAGGCAGTAGGGACTTGAAGAAAGAGGCACAAGAGAAGGTTCCAGAGGGAGTTAGGGTCCACAGTCTCTTATCCCTCTCAAAGGGATCCAACACCACTCGGTCTAAGATTTGAACCAAACTAATGGCATTTTCAACCTCTATATCCCTTAAGCCTCTTCTAAGCCCCATATCCCAATCAAACCCAAAATTAGACTGAGAAGGAACTAGAAAACTGGACACAACCCTGCCCTTAAATCGAGAGAGTGGAAACAAGGAAGGGAATTGGTCTTTCAAAGGTATCTCACCCACCCAAATGTGCTCCCAAAATTTTACCTGATTCCCAGAATAGAGGTCATACCTGATGTGCTGCAAAAAGGAAGGAAGAATGGCATGTATAGATTTCCAAGGAGAGGCACCAATAGACCTTGCCAAAGTCCCAATGTCCCAGCCATCATTTGCCCGATCATGAATACTTAAAATTACCCTTGTCCACAGTTTTTCCCTCTCACCTCCCAACCTCCACAACCATTTCCCAAACAAGGCTTCATTTTTCCTCCAAATGTTACCTAAACCTAACCCTTCGTCAGTCTTACTCCTAGAGACTAGTTCCCAATTCACCTTGTGATCCTTCCTCTCCTCCCCAGGTTCCCACAAGAAGTTTCTCATTAACTTCTCCAAACTCCTACTTATCTTCACTGGGATCCTAAAAACCGATAAGTAACACATAGACAAACTAACTAGTGTAGACTTGATCAAAGTAATTCTACCACCCAGAGATAAATAGTTCTTCTTCCAAGAGGTTAGCTTCTTAGCAAATCTATCAATTACGGGGCTCCAAAAGCTTTCTTTCCTCGGGTTATCCCCTAAGGGCATCCCCAAATAGTTTAGTGGCCATTGAGACACCATACAACCCAAAGCTTCAGCCCTCTCCAATATAGCTCTTTCTTCCATATTGATCCTCGCCACATAGCTCTTATCGAAGTTCACCTTCATATTTGACATTTGTTCAAACACTTGAATCACCAACTTCAAGTTTTTGGCCCATCTCACATCCTTCCCCTCACAAAATAGAATTGTATCATCAGCAAACTGTAAGTGGGTGATAGGAATGTTGTCTTTTCCAACTCTCCATCCCCTCACAAGACTTCTTGAATATGCTTTCTCAATTAGCTTCTCCAACACTTCAGCGATCAAGGTGAAAAGAAATGGAGAGAGGGGGTCCGCTTGTTTAATTCCCCTAATAGTCGGGAAGTGATCCACTACCTTTCCATTTACCAGGATGGAGTAATGACAAGTCTCTATACAACCCAGGATCCATTACACCATTTCTCCCCAAAACCAAAGACATCCAACACTTGCATCAAAAAAGACCAATCAACCATATCATAAGCCTTCTCTAAATCCAATTTGCACAGAATCCCTTTCCTCCTTGTTCTCCGCATATCCTCCACACACTCATTGGCAATTAGAATTTGATCCACAATCTGCCTATTTCCAACAAAAGCCCCTTGATTCTGTAGGATTAGCTCTAGAAGCACCTCTCTAATTCTTCTAGACAAGACCTTCGCAATGATTTTATACAAGCTATTAACCAAAAAAAATAAATGTTTTTTTAAACATTTATTTTAAAATATAAGTTTATATTTTTATTAATATTATGCTTAATATTTTTTGAAAATTTTGGCATTTTTTGTATTTTTGTGACTCGCTTCCGGAAAGGTGCGCGCCTCGCCTTGCGCCATGCGCCTCAGGCGCAAATTGCCCATTTCGCTTTTTTTTCGCCTTGCACTTTTAAAACGTTGATCGTACCTGTATAAAATTTTAAAGCAATATGGTGCAATGGTGTCTTGGAAGCACAAAAGCTAGTTTTTGCATATTGGTTATAATGTCCTCTGGTCATGTCAAACTTTGACAATTGACCAGGAGACACACTGATAAACCAGTCAATTTCGTTGAGTGTGTTGATGGTCTTTAATTTAAAGTTAATTTATTTGGGTCAGTATGGTCCAAGAGAATCTCACTTGAAGTTAGAGTGAGTTTAGGAATTTCATAAAATACAAATTTCTAGATTTAGTTTTGGCTGCCATTTGAACCTTGAGATCCACTGGGGACAATACCCCGTTAGAAGTTCTTAATATTCATTTTGGAGTTATGAAGGGTTTTTTAAGGTTTTTATACATGGCTTTATGAAGAGTAACCA
This sequence comes from Nelumbo nucifera, assembly GCF_055504915.1. Classification (NCBI taxonomy): domain Eukaryota; kingdom Viridiplantae; phylum Streptophyta; class Magnoliopsida; order Proteales; family Nelumbonaceae; genus Nelumbo; species Nelumbo nucifera. Next base: position 6,080,002 of record NC_142649.1, on the reverse strand, counting down.
GAATAGTTATTTTCAAATAGAATCACATTTCCTTCTCTGAGAAAAACCTTTTTCTTTGCTCTTGAGTGGTTCAGCCCATTAGGCCTATGATCTCTTATTCTAACTCTCATCCTCTTACTTCTTGATTGATTTTCACTACATTTACAACCTTTCTTTTTGTATTTTAGTGGTTTTGCATCAGTTCTCACACTTATCATGATTTGAGTACAAGTGATTGCTTTTCATCAAGGACCTTTCAAATAAAGAAAATTCCTTTATATTCTTCAAGATGTAGAATTTGAAGATGATGCATATATTGACTGATGCCATAGACATTATAGGACTTTCGGATTGTTCTATGGCAGATTTAAATGTTTAAGAAGTTTTCAATACCATACTTTCTATTGTTTTTTTTTTTTTTTGTACTTTTCCCTAACTCTTATTTCCATTGTAGATGTCATCCTTCAAGCGATATGAAATATCTTGGGTTTATAGGAAAGCAATTGGCCACTCAACCCCAAATCGTTACCTTCAGGTGTACTTCTCTTTTTATGTCTTTATTGATGCAATTGTTTTTTTTCTGTGTTCTCCTTTTTCCTAAGGCTCAGTTTGGGAAGAGTGCAAATACAAATATGTACAGTGCAAAACCTTGTACATTGTATTTCTAAACCTTGTATTTGCAATGTACATATTTGTATTTGCACTCTTCACAAATCGAGCCTAGTGATCTATTGTTCTCTTTTTCATTCAATATCAAGTTTCACATATATTGCTATTGGGTAGATAATTTGCATTTACTGGTTATGTTGGGAATTGGAAACAATCTTTGATTTAAGTGTGTAACATCCCTCTAAAGTGCATACTTCCTAAATAGGGAGATTTTGATGTTATTGGAGGTGCATCGATATCAACTGAGGCAGAGGTAATTAAGGTAATGTGCTTAACCTTGTGTTTTCCTTTAGTTTCACTTTCTTTTCTATTTTTTCATTTCTTAGGTTTATTCCTAACGAAAAGGAAAAAGGATAACTCACTATGTGCAAATACTAGTTCAGTTGCCTATATATAATCATTTTTTTAATGATACCTATTGAAAGGACGTGGATTTATTAAAAAAAAAGAGTTTGATCTGTTGGAATCCATGTTATTCCTATCTAAGGGTAATATGATAATTTTAAATTACATTTAAAAAGATAATACATTGCTATTTGGCCTACCAACACAAATGGGTCGAAACTCAATTCTGTCTTCTCATCTTTTTCTTCTCTTTTTATTCTCCAACCAATCCAAGTTAGTATGAGAGTATTCAAGAGGGTCCTAGGAAGCTTCTGTCCTTAGTTGTCTCACAGAATCCTCCTGCCGTCACACGGCATAAGATGACATCAGCAGGTTCTGCAGACAGCAGTTAGCAATAATAACCCTACTAGCCACTTAGCCAGTAAGACTCAATTCTGGGTGATTGTTGGAGTAAAAATTCTTTGGGGAAGGAAAAAAATCAAATGGTATGCTCAGGAGGTCACAAAAATCTTGAAGGACTACACTGCTCAGGAGGAAACTAGTGAAGATAGCAGAGTGGAACTTGTAGAAGAAACACAGGGAGTTACTGGAGACTCTCAAGTGGGAAAGCAGAAGGAAAATCCCCAAAAAGAAAGAGTAATGCAGATCATGGCTAAAGCAGCAAAGGATTGCAGAATGGTCTGCGATATGTTCAAGATTGATTGGGAGGAGAAATTTATTGTCACCTTGACAGTACAACAGAAAGATTGGAAGATCGCTGAAGAGTTGTTGAAAAAGTTGAAGTTAAACTGCACTATAATTTTAACCCCCTTTGAAAAATGTAAAGCCCTTCTAGAGTTAGTAGGAGAGAAATTGGAACTCCATGTGTTATCAGTTGGAGTCGGCCTCTGTGACTGTTTCAAAATGGTCCCCTCACTCTAATTCCAAGGATTTGCGTGAGAAATACAAAGTAATTGTTTGGATCCTGGGATTGCTGTTTCATCTGTGGATTCCAGATCTTTTTGCCTCCATAGCCACTCTTTGTAAAGCAAGGTTGGATGGTATTTTTGTTAAAGACCTCCATTCTGCCGCAGTATGTCTGAGCAATGTGAATTTGGAAGATATCCCCCGCTCAGTGAAGGTGCTGGTAGATGGACTACTGTACTCAGCCTGGTTAGTAGCAACCATTGAAGCTGAGGTATGGAGGGAGGGAAGAAGGAAAGAAGATGAGAAGATAGAAGAAGAGTGGTTACGTGGCAGAGGTCAAATGGCTGAAGAAAAGGAGAAAGGAAGTTGCACTGAAATAGCAAAACAATCTCAGGGGAGAGAAAAAGGTGAAGGAAGGGGGATAGAAATAAACAAGCCAAGGATAGAAAGGGGCGAGACACACGGCTGGTTGTACGCTGAAACAGTGACCAGTGGACTTCGATGTGTGAAGCAACCCCAAGTTCAAATTTCAAAAGCAGGGGTGACTCAGTTGGTTGGGAAATCAGACCTGAACCGGACTCAGTTAGACGGGTCAAAATCTAAAAGCCTATCACGTGGCACTTTAAGTGGCCACGTGAGAGGTAATAAGGAAATTGGGTCTGGGCTTTCATTGCTTGGGCCTAGCCGCAATATGTTGATGATATTCTAATTTTCCTTGATGCATCAGTGGAGCAGTCTTGAATTTAAGAGATATCTTAGCAAATTTTGAACTGTTGACAGGTCTGGAAGTGAATTTTTCGAAGAGTACTTTGATAGGAGTTGGCAAGGTTAGAAGGGAAGTCCTATCTGATTGTGCTGTAGCATTTGAGTGCCAAGTTAGGGAGTTGCCTTTCTCCCATTTGGGTATGCTATTGGGGCTAAATCCTATTCATCTATTATTTGGAAACAATCATTGAAAGAGTTGAGAAGAGGCTGGATGGGTGGAAGTGAAATATCTTTTGTTGGAAGGATTAATCTTAATAGAACTGTGTTGTCTAGCTTGCCAACCTACTACTTGCCCTTATCAAAAGTTCCAGTAGAAGTTGCTAAGAGGGTGGAAAACACTCGGAAGGATTTCCTTTGGAGGAGGGGTGGGAGGAGGGAGGGTTAAAAAGTGTCACTTGGTTAAGTTCCAGAAGAAGTTGCTAAGATGCAGGCCAATTGGGAAGTGACTTTGGAGGTTTGGGCTGGAGAAGGAGAGACATTCACTTTGGAGGAGTGGTGGAGGGAAAGTATGGTGGTGAGGTTTGGGTGGGAATCAAGGGAGGGAGGTTCACCTTATGGGGGTTTTGTTTGGAAGGGAACTATGAGGTTTAATTAGGAATTCAAAAATCTAACAACGTTCTTATGGTGTTAGGATAAGGTTCTGGGAAGATGAATGGTGTGGGGTTGGTAAGTTGAACGAATTGTGTCCAAGGCTGTGTAGATTGTCTGAGCATGATATAGCTATCAGTCAGTGCTATGAGAGGCATGGCAAGCAGCTGGTCTGGTGTCCAAAGTTCAGAAGGCCATTTCTTGATGGCAAGTTTGATGAATGCATTGTTTGCTGGAAAAGTGGAGAAAGTTAAGGTTCCTGCCCCATTCAAGAGATTTGTAGCAGAAAGAATGTTCTAATGGGAAATTTACTGTTAAGTCCTACTTAGCTCTACATCGGAGTCAAATGGAGTCTGATCAGGTTGGAGGTATTTGGGGCAATCCTGCTCCCCCAACAGTGGAGGCTTTGGCTTGGCCTATTGCTATAGACAGTGTGATAACTGTTGTCCATCTTAAGAGCAGAGATTTAAGCATGACTAGTATTTGTTATTTATGCAAAGAACGAGACCCCCCCCCCCCCTTTCAACTAGTGCTATGCATCTTCATTCTTCTTAATATAAAAGATTTTTATTAAAAATAAAGAAAAATGAGACCCCCCTTCCTCTTCTTCCTTCTGTTCAAGAGGCTTATGCCTCATACATTCTGAACTATTTCTCACGCCCTCTAGGTAGTGGAATGCCTTGCATCATGCCTCCGCATTTTAAAACATTATTCTCAATTTTACTTGTTTTAGATGTGGCATGTTTTAGGAGGGCCTGAGGGATAATGAATGTGAATCCCTTGTTCAGTCACTAGAATATGGTCAATCTCTACCAATGGCCTCTTTACTTGTGCCTCATTCTTCAATGCCCTCATACAGTCAAATCCTTTGGGGGAGAATATTCTGCCTAAAGTTGAAGCTTTGTGTTGGGAAGTATTCCTTGGAAAGATAAATACTTGTGACATGCTTCAAAAAAGAAGGCCTAGTAAATGTCTATCTCTTCATATGCGTTTCTTTTGCAAAGCAAGTGGTGAGACCATTCCCCATTTACTAATGTCCTATATTTTGTTCTTTGTGTTTGAGAGTACTTTTATTCTCTCATTGGTTGTAGGTGGTTCCCCTCAAGATGTGGTGAGTCTCTTCAGTCCAAGCTTCTTGAGGCAGCCAAGGAAGAGATGGAGAATTATGTAGGAGACAAGGCAGCAGCGGTGTGAACTATATGTAAGAAATGAAAGGAGAATTTATTTATAAAAAAAAGGAATGGGGAATTTTCAATGAAAAAAGCAGGTCCAAGGAGGAGATAATATACAATATTAAGATCAAAGTTGCACATTGGGTAAAGACAATGGAATTTTTTAAATTTTCTCGGTGAATTATATTAAGAACATTTGCTGAAGTGGCACAATGCTTGAAAGATAAAGAAGGTGATCGTGGTATGGAAATTTCCTTCAAACAATAGAATAAAGCTGATTTTTTATGGGGAGTTCTGTGAGCAATTTGGGACTGAGAAGTATAGGGAGTGTGTTTAGAGATTCCTCAAGTAGGGCTGTGGCTTTATACCTAGGACCTGTTGGAGTGGGAGGAACAAGCAACAGAATGAATTGATCAAAAAAAAAAAAGCAACGGAATGAGTGCTGACGTGCTCAAGCCATTTCGCTAACAGCATTATTCAAAACTAATTCACAACAAGCAACAGATTGAGTGCTAGCACAGTGCTAATGCGCAGCCAGTGCAATGGCAGTGTGCTAGCGCATGCATCTATTTTGAATCTTGCTGCAATGGCAAAGCACATTGCGGTGCCCCTAGCAGGTGCCCGAGCTTGTTGGATCCACGTGCTAGCATGCAATGTAGTTTTGGAAGTAAAGGGGGCTCAAAATTGATCATTTCTTGGACAAGCCACAACTGCCAAGTCCCATAGATTCACAGGCACACCTTTAGGGAGATAAAATGCCTATCAAGGGAGTTAAATATCACCTTTAATTGGGTTAGGAGAACTGCGAATGGCATGGCGAATTCACTAGCAAAACAGGTGGTTAATAGGTGGCAAATGTTTTGTACATTTGTATGAACCATTTTGTACTTTTGGGTTCTAGGAATTTTTCAATGTATTGTATTATATTTCAATCACATATTTAATACTGCTGATCAAAAAGCAAAAAAAAAAAAGGGAAAGAATGAATGATTCACTAAGTTATATATTGATCAGATGTAAATCAGTCCTCAAATATTAGGTGTAAATTTGAAGATTAGAAGAAAAAAAAAAGGAAGAAGAGAAGTAAGAGCAGCAGCACAAGAGAAGAAGATGGCGAAAAGAGAAGGAAGAAGAAGAAGATTCGAATTATCTTCCCTTTCTCCTCTAATCCTTTTTCTATTAAGAATTAATGTTAGAGTAATGACAAGTATGCCCTTAAATGGGCGGCCAGCTAGGCAGTAACATAAAGAGATTAAACAAAAAGAAATAGCAGGCCCATTAGCCAACAAGAAAAGAAAAGATATTACAAGAGAAGATACTAGGACCCATTCGGCCCAGTCTCTTTACACTCCCCCTCAAGCTGAGCATAGATGTCAATCATGCCCAACTTGCTTATATAGTGTCATCTTCCCTCTTGGAACTCCCTTGGTCAAAATATCAGCCAATTGCTCGTCTGATGTGATGAATGGAAAACAAGCTTTTCCTGAGGAAACTCTTTCCTACCTGACTGCCCTTCTTAGAGTTGTTGTTATTCTTAAACCTATCAGGAAGAAGCTCAGGATGAAGCTTCCAACAAGTGTCCTTTGTATGCCTCGGTTTCTTGCAATATTCACATATCTGCTCCTTTTTCTCAATAGGACCCTTTGGCTTTATTCCAGCATGTGCAAAGTCTTCTGTAGGTGGACCCTGCAACTGAACCTACCACCTACTCTCCTCACTGCTTATCATAGCATATGCCTGGGAAAGAGTAACCTCATCTCTGACCAGGATATTTTGCCTAATGATGTCAAACTCAGGGTTGAGTCCAGTGAGAAATTCAAACACCCTATTTCTCTCCACCGACTTCCTATACATTTCAGCATCATTCTTACTCTCCCATACAACTGTCTCCATAACATCAATTTCTTGCCATAGGGATTTCAGTATAGAGTAGTAGATTGCTACACTCTTCTCCCCTTGTCTTAGGTTCTTCACATCACTTTTCAACTTATAGACTCTGGCTACATTCAACTTCTGTGAATAAGTCTCAGTAACACTGTCCCATATCTCCTTAGCTGAAGACATCCAGTGATAATGCTGACTTATATGAGGTTGCATAGAATTGACCAACCATCCTATGACAGTATAGTTCTCTTGCATCCATTTCTCAAATGCAGGGTCTGTCTCTTCGGGTTTCACTTTACTACCTGTGAGATACCCGAGTTTTCCTCTACTACAGACATAAATTCTTATAGATTGTGCCCAAGCAAGATAATTTGTCCCATCTAGCTTGATTGTGGTCACACCAGTCAAAACGGAATCTACCGAGCCAAGGCCTGAAACCGGCACTTGCTTGAACTTACTTTCGTATGGCTCCATTAATCAAACGGAAATCAAAGAACCAGAAATTTTGTCTATATAAACTTACTTGAAGTCAAACCAAAACCCAGATGCTTGAAAACTAGGGTTTTACTCCGTCCAGCTGTTGGGGAGGAAGAGAGAAGATGCAGCCGCTCCTACCAAAACTTCTCAATCTCTTCCAATCCTGAACCGCCCTCCTTTAGGAGTCACAAGACACCTCCCAAGCACAGAGTGCCACAGCCAAAGCTTCACCTTTACCTGTACCTTCGAAAATCTCTAATCGGCTAGGGTTTTGGGCAGCAACAGAACAACACCACTTCTTGGCAATATCCAGCCAGATTTAAACTCTCCAAACCCTCTACCAACTAGGCCAGAGATCCTCTGAACTATAGAGAATCTATCTCTCCATATACTCTCTTAATCTAAGGGTGTATGGGAAAATAAGAAGAAGAAAAAAAAAGGAAGAAATAAACCTGCTCTGATACCAAGATGTAAATCAGTCCTCAAATATTAGGTGTAAATTTGAAGATTAGAAGAAAAAAAAGGAAGAAGAGAAGTAAGAGCAGTAGCACAAGAGAAGAAGATGGCGAAAAGAGAAGGAAGAAGAAGAAGATTCGAATTATCTTCCCTTTCTCCTCTAATCCTTTTTTTATTAAGAATTAATGTTAGAGTAATGACAAGTATGCCCTTAAGTGGGCGGCCAGCTAGGCAGTAACATAAAGAGATTAAACAAAAAGAAATAACAGGCCCATCAAGAGAGGCCCATTAGCCAACAAGAAAATGAAAGATATTACAAGAGAAGATACTAAGACCCATTTGGCCCAGTCTCTTTACATGATCATTAATTTAATGAATCACTTAAAACCATATCCACTATATGGGGTTGGCTACATGAATCCTGTTTTGTCAATCCATTCTATTTAAAACCATATCCACTATTAAATTATTAGTGGTAAATCATTTCTTACTACTACCCATGTCTTTTTTGGTCTACCCCTAGCTCTTTTAGCCCCTTCCACTTGTAACAAATCACTTCTTCTAACTGGACCTGTCGGTGGTCTTCTATGCACGTGACCAAACCATCTTAGCCTACTCTCTCTTTCATTTTATCACTTAATTGTGCTACTTCTAGGTTTATACGGATGGATTCATTCCTAATCCTATCCTTTCTAGGTTTTCCACTCATCCATCTTAGAATTCACATATGTACCACACTCATTTTCTAAACATGTTTCTTGACTGCCCAACACTTTGCTCCATACAACATAGCTGGCCTTACAACTGTTTTATAAAATTTTCCTTTTAATCTAAAGCATCATTCTTTTGGTTATTCACCTAGGTAAATTCATTTACTTGAGTAAGTGTTACCTAGGTAAGTACATTTACCCTGGGTAAGTGAGCGAATTCCCTTAAGGACCCCCAACTTTTTTGTTATGGCAGGGGCATTTTAGTCCTATATAGTTTGGCCAATTTCTCCCCTCCATGGGTAAGTAACTTACCCACCTAGGAGGTGGATAAAACTTTTCTAGGTAAGTTGCCAAAAACTTACGCAGGTGAAATTTTGTTTCCATGGGTCCCACACTTCACTAGTAAAAGAACATGGGAAAGTTGGCCCCTAAACTTACCCCCAAATGAACGGGGCTTAAGTGATATTCTCCTATCACACAAAAGTCCAAATGCACCCCTCCATTTTTCCCAACCTGCTATAATTCTCTAGGTGACATCCTCAATCTCTCCCTTGTTATGAATTATTGAACGAAGGTATCGGAAATGGTCACATTGAGTTACCTCTTGGTTTCTAATCCTAAGTGTATCCTGATTTACACTCCTATTATTACTAAATTTATATGTCATATATTCTGTTTTAGTCCTACTCATTTAAAACATCTTGTTTCTAGGGCATTTGTCCATAAGCTTAATTTTGCATTTAATCCTTCCACTTAGATGCGAAAGCAACCTTGTCCTCAAACCTAGTAGGTTTATGCCCAACCACATTAATGTACCAAATTTGAGGCTAGAATCATCTTCCTGTGTTGGGTGGCTCAAAATGATTCTATGGTTTTAGGAAAGTTTAATAAGGATATACACAGTTAGACAAAAGAAGATTGTTACTGCCAAAAATTCTTATTGAACTAAGGCCCTTGCTACTAATCCTAGTTAGACTAGGACTTTGGTAAGTGAATCACAGTTAGACCAAGACTTATAAGTCTCTAAATAAAACTCAGATGAGTGTTGAAAGATTCCTAGTCAAACTGGAATTCCTGGCGTGGAATCCTTGTTGTATTGTGGTTTTAGCAATCAGATGTATTGTCTTGAATAATGTTTTCAATCTCCTATTGCTTATGGATAGAAGTTATAATGTGAATGACAATAATACTTATTGATATGGAAGGCAATTTTAGTAACTTCTAATGTACTAACAACTTAATGCATTCTGTAGGTGGCAATGGATATTATAACTCGATTTTTTTATCCGGATTCATGTGATATTCGACTGAATCATGGCCACTTATTGGATGCAATGTGGACTTGGATAGGAATTGAGGTTAAGCTACGGCACAGTGTAGCAGAGGTATGAGTAATTATTTTGTCCTAAGCTTTGCATGTCTAGTTATGCAAGTATAGGTTAACCTTTTCCCCTTTTTCCAAATGAAGCTTCTTTCTACAATGGGTTCTTTGCGTCCACAATCCTCTGAACGTAAATCAAGATGGGTTTTTATACGGCGACAGCTTTTGCAGGTTTGGAGACATAACTGAAAATCAATTCAATTAATATTGCATGCTCTCCTATATCTTTGAGTTGATGAACTGAATTTGAAATTGACAGGACCACACCATCTTAATTCATTTATGCTTTTTGTAGTTGAAAATGCTCCTTGGTTTTCTCTTGATCTAACAACCACGTTGTGTAGATAATTTAGTGAATTATGTGAGCATGTCTTATGAAAACTAGGGCCTAGAAAAATAAAATGTAATCAATAATTATTGGATTTTATCTATGTATGGATATCTGTTACTTATATGAGAACTTGGAAGTTGGGCAATATATTCTCTTGTTTGTGTAAATTATATGGATTAATGTTTGTAAGTACATAATTCAATATATAAATATATTGAATATATAAAAGCAAGGCAAGCAAAATAAATGGAGACAAGCTTGAAATGTAATTTCACAATCCTTTTTATTGATAACTAGAGGATAGTCTCACTATCAAATAAACAACAATGTTTAAATAATTAAGTGGAAGGAGCATGGGGGGAGGAAAGCAAATAGTGCAAATAGTGCAAGATATTTAGAGAGTTGAAGCTTAACACATGGTTTGTCTTCTATAACATGAGTGGCCTTTTCAAATATTATTAACCTTAGTTTGTGCATTTGGTTTGTCATGGACAAATAGGGATACCTATTGAGGTTAAGAAGGAAATGTGGATTTGTTTTAGTCACTCACATGATACTCCAACTACCCTGAATTGCTTATCTGTAAACAAGTGGAAAGAAGCCTGAAATTATATGAACATATTTTATTTGCAACAACTAGGACTTTAGTTTTCAAAAGGTATTAGGTTTTTTTATTCTTTTGAATGTTAATAGACCATTAAGAGTGAACAAGCTCCAATAAAAGGTAATGTAGAAATTAATAGACCAATTAGAAAGTTGTGCACTTTAGGCATATCAGGGCACTAGGCACACACCTAGGTGCACCAAGCGTGTGCCTTTTAAAAGTAGCATCACCTGGGCTTAGGAATGGCACATGCCTTAAAATGTGCTGCACATGTGTGCCTTGGCACACCTCAGGCAGGCCTTTTAAAACACACTCATACACTTAGATTTATGAAATTGACTACACTGAGGGCTTAGCTCTAGTTCAAAAGATGAACTCTATTTAGATTTTTATCATCTATAGGTGCTATTTTGTTCATGTAAATGTCACGCTGGAAAGAAAGGATTCATTTGCAAAGTGGACTTGGAAAAATCCTATGATTTGGTGGATTGTACATTTCTTTTGGAAGTCGTGAGGAGTTTTGGCTTTGGGGATAGATGGTGTAAGTGGATAAAGGGGTGTGTTAAGTCTTGTCATTACTCCTTTCTGGTTAATGGAACTGTGGTGGATTTTTCCAGGCTTTGCGAGGGATTAGGCAAGGAGCCCCCCTATCCCCCTTTCTATTCACTCTGATTGTTGAGGTTCTTGGTATGCTTATTCCTAGGGCAGATTCACGTGAGCTGTTGCGGGGCTGGAAGGTAGGTTGTGGCAGTGTTCCAATTACTCACTTGCAGTTTGCTGATGATACTTTGCTTTTCTATGAAGGATGACAGTACAACTCTTTGAGCTAATGTCCAACCTTAAGGTGAATTTTGACAAGAATTGTATTGTCGGTGTTAATATGGAAGAAGGGGAGATGTTGGAGTGTGCAAACATTTTGGGTTGTGAGGTGTCTCAATGGCCATTGAAGTATCTAGGGCTTCCTTTAGGAGATAATTCGAAAAAGAGTAGCTTTTGGGATCCTGTAGTTGAAAGATTTGTCAAAACACTTGCATCTTGGAAGAAAAGCTATCTATTCTTAGGAGGAAGGATTGCATTGATAGGAGCCAGGGGAGGAGAAAAAAGACCATTGAGTTAGCTGGAAATGGTGAGTAGAAGCAAGAAATTTGGTCGGTTAGGCCTTGGTAACTTAAAAGGAATGAGGCTTTGTTGGCAAAGTGGCTCTGGAGACTACCTATGGAGAAGGAAAAGCTTGAGGCTTTAAGATAGTGATTGGTATACATGGGCTTGCAGCTGACGGTTGGGATGCTGGAATTCTGGATTGGGTTACCAGAGTGTCTCTTTGGAAAGCCATTAGGGCTGTCCTTCCATCCTTCCTGCTCTATATCAGGTATGATCTTTGTTCTAGTAACCTTATACAATTTTGGGAACAGGTTTGGGTGGGTATTCTACCTTTGAGAGATAAATACTCCTCTGTCTTTGCCCTATCACATTATAAAGGTAAATCTGTGTCATCTTTCCTGATTCCCTCAAGATCAAGAGATGGTTTTATTGGGATTTGGGTTCAAGGAGGGGTGTGAGGGATTCAGAAGTTAATGAGTTCCTGGATTTTCTTCATATCCTTGATGGGGTTTACTTGGAATCGTTGAAACCTGACAGTTGTATTTGCACTCATTATTTCTTTGGTTCCTTTTCATGTGCTTCTTTCATTTGCACTCATTACATCAAATTGAACTTTGATGTGAGTAGTGCTGGAAACCCGGGTCCTTCTGGTATTGGAGGGGTTTATAGAGATGGTGAAGGAAGAGTTATTGGATTATATTTGGGCCCAATTAGAGTAGGCGACTCCCTAAGGGCTGAGGTTATGGCTGTCATGATACAAAAGGCAAGGAAAATGGATATATGGATTAATTAACAAAGGTAACTCAAAGTTAGTAGTGGAATGGTTGCAAAAGGAAGACAAGGTTTCTGGATATACAGCAACAAGAAGAAAAGATTTAAATGGCTAACTAAAGATATGGAAGTGCAATTCAGCTTGGTTAAAAGGACTGCAAATGCCTTCACTGATGTTTTAGCTAAACGAGGGGTGGGAAGGAATCATATGTTTTGGGCTCAATTGCAATTGCATAGTTGTTGTGGAGAGGTAAGACAGTTTACCTTTCACAATCCTGTAATTATTCTTTTATAAATTTGTGAATAAACCCTAGTTGATTCTAGGTCAAAGTAGAGAAGAAGAAAGAAGAAAGAAAAGAGAAAGAAGAAGGTGAGAAGAAGTGTTCGGCCAGACTAGGAGAATGTGAAAAATCACTCTCCTAGCCGACCCACTTGAATTTTATTCATAAAACTTAGAGTTACAAGAAAGACAATTTTGTCCCTCATAGAAGATGGGACACATAACTTAAACTCAGATACAATAAACCTTTCACTTTCAAGAAGATACACCAGAATAACCAAAATACCCCTGACTCGAGCATTCTAACACTCCCCCTCAAGCTAGAGAGTGTATATCATATAGTCCCAGCTTGTTACAAATGTAATCTATTCTTCCCCGAGACAATCCTCTTGTGAAGAGATCTGCCCACTGATTTCCTGAGCTCACATGAGATGTAGTTATTACCCCACTTATCACTTTCTCTCTCACAAAGTGACAATCCACCTCAATATGTTTAGTTCTTTCATGGAAGACGGGATTGGATGAGATGTGAACAGCAGCTTGGTTATCACAGTATAGTTTCATGGGTTTGTCAATTGAGAAACCCATCTCCTGTAGTAAGTTCTTCAGCCATACTAGTTCACATGTGGTATGGGCCATAGCCTTATACTCTGCTTCTACACTACTTCTTGCCACCACTGTTTGCTTCTTGCTCTTCCAAGTTACAAGATTGCCACCCAAGAAGGTACAATACCCTGTGATTGACCTCCTATCTGATATAGAGCCAGCCCAGTTAGCATCTGTGTACCCTACTATCTCAAGAGTTCCTCCCTTTTGGTATAACAAACCATGACTTGGAGCACCCTTTAGGTACCTAACAATTCTCAGAACAGCTTCCCAGTGAGGAACTCGGGGATGTTGCATAAACTGACTCACCACACTCACAGCAAATGATATATCTGGTCGGGTTATGGTCAGGTAGTTCAACTTTCCCACCAACCTTTTGTATCTTCTAGGATCATCAAACTCTTCACCTGCATCCACACTTAACTTGGCATTGAGTTCCATAGGAGTCTCTGCTGGTTTAGCACCTAACAACCCTGTTTCTTCAAGTAGATCAAGAACATATTTTCTCTGACATAGGTTGATCCCCTGTTTTGACCTCGCAACCTCTATTCCTAGGAAATACTTTAGCTTCCCCAGATCTTTCGTATTGAAGTGGTCCTGTAAGAATTTTTTCAGCCTGTCAATTCCATTGCTGTCATTTCCAGTTATGACAATATCATCCACATACACGACTAGCAAGATTTTCCCATCCTTTGAGTTATAGCTGAACACAGAATGATCATACTGCTACCTACCTAATCAGTTGCTCTTCTGATGTGATAAATGGCAAACAAAGTTCTCCTGAAGAGACTCTTTCCCTTATGAAATGCCTATCAACATCAATGTGCTTAGTTCTGTCATACTGCTACCTACCTAATCAACCTGACACTGTTTCATCCCAAAGGCCTTCACCACTTCACTGAACCTGCCAAACCATGCACGTGGAGATTGTTTCAGTCCATAGATTGCCTTTTTGAGCCTGCACACCTTACCAGCCTCCCCCTGAGCAACAAACCCTGGTGGTTGCTCCATATACACCTCCTCAACAAGATCACCATGTAGGAAGGCATTTTTTATGTCAAGTTGTACGAGAGGCCAATCATACATAGCAGCTAATGAGATCAACACCCGAACTGAACCAATTTTAGCCACAGGAGAGAATGTCTCCATATAGTCCACACCATATAACTGAGAATAGCCCTTGGCCACTAACCGTGCCTTCAATCGTTCCACACTGCCATCAGGAAGATGCTTCACTATATAGACCCATTTACACCCAACAGTGTGCTTACCAGGAGGAAGGGTGGTGAGTTCCCACGTGTGATTATGTTGTAGAGCAGAGAGTTCTTCTTCCATGGCTTGCCGCCACCCTGGGGAGGTAAGGGCTTCCTGTACAGTCTTGGGAATGGGAACCGATGAGAGTAATGATATAAACTTGCAATGAGAAGCAGAAAGGTGAGTAGTGGAAATATAGTCTGAAATGGGATGAGAAGTACAAGTACGTTTACCTTTCCACAAAGCAATAGGGAGATCAAAATCTGAGGGAGGAGCAGTAGCAGGATCTGTCGACAGGTGCTGAAGTGGAGGAGGGGCCGAAGCACTTCTGCGGGTATACACTTGAGTAATTGGCGGCCTCTCTGTAGTAACAGGCATATGATGTGCATCTGCAGTAGGAATGGGAGCTACGGGAAGAGGGTCCACGACCGGTACAGGAAGAGGAACCACAGAGGGAGAAGAAGAGACACCGGCATCTGAGAAAAATGGAACTGATTCAATGAAGGTGACCTCAGAGCACACAAACGATTTATGAAATTTTGGGTTATAACACTTATACCCTTTCTGAGTCCTCGAGTAGCCAAGAAAAATACACTTCGTAGCTCGAGCATCTAGCTTGTCTACTCCAGGGTCCAAGTGTTGAACAAAACAAACACAGCCAAAGACTCTTGGGGTGAGAGGAAATGGAGACAAAGTGAGAAACAACACGGAGAAAGGGGATTGACTTCCAAGGATTGACATGGGCATCCAATTTATCAAAAAACAGGATGTAAGAATAGCATCACTCCAAAAATGCTTTGGGACTTGCATATTGATCATCAAGGACCGAGCCGTTTCAAGAAGATGTCTATTTTTCCGTTCAGCTACACCGTTTTGTTGCAGGGTGTAGGCACAAGAAGTTTGATGAATTATTCCATGATGTTCTAGGTATTGCTGAAATGGTGAGGAGATGTATTATTTGGCATTATAGGAGCAAAGTATTTTCATATGAACACCAAATTGAGTGCGTATTTCAGCATGAAATTTCTGAAAAATAGAGAACAATTCACTACGGTCTTTCATAAGATAGATCCATGTCATCCTTGAAAAGTCATCAACAAAGATTACAAAATACTTAAACCCATTGTATGACACCACTTTAACTGGGCCCCATACATCAGAATGAACTAAAGCAAAAGGACTTGAGACACGACTATCAATTCTTGGACTAAATGAGATTCGATGATGTTTTCCCAACTGACATGACTCACAATCTAATGATGAAAGATGACTCAAGGAAGGAACTAGCAGCTTCAAAGCCTTGAGAGAGGGATGACCAAGTCTGCAGAGCCATTGGAGAGGAGTAAGAGACGACTAAAAAGCCATTGGGGGGCCACAACCATCAAGGTAATACAAACCACCTGCTTCATGCCCTCCACCAATCTTCTTCCCCGTCTTGAGATCCTGAAACACACAAGAATAAGGATAGAAGGTTACAAAACAATTAAGGTACTTGGTTAATCTACTAACAGACATAAGGTTAAAAGGGAACTTAGGAACATATAAAACAGATGCTAAAGACAAGGAGGAGAGATCAGCATCACCAACACCACAAATAGGAGATGTAGAACCATTAGCAAGTGTAACTGTCTGAGATGTGGAGGAGCGAGAAAGGGAAGAAAATACATCAAGAGTCCTAGACAAATGGTCTGAGGCTCCGGAATCAATGATCCAGGGTGAGGCTTTGGAAGCTAAGCAAGTCATACCTGAATGGGCAGGTGTAGCTGTGTTTTGCTGAGATGTTTGAAGGAACTGCTCATATACTGCCCGTGGTACACTCACCATTTCCTACCCGAAAGCACAAGCGGGAGGGGGTTGGGGCAGTTTGCTTGCTTTCAGTAATTGTGCTACTACTCTTAGATGTAGCATGGTTAGCCCAAGTGTTGGGTGGACCACACAAATCATAGAAGAAATTAACTGTGTGCCCCTTTAAGCCACAATGTGTACATTTTCTCTGAGCATTACTCATTCCTTTTCCACGGCCTCCCCCTGACTCTCGGCCTCCAGTCCGGCCACTAGCCTGGTTAAACATGTGTCCACCACAGTTGCTTGGAGGGCCACTGCTGCCACCACCACTTCTACTTCCACGGCCACTCCCTGTTGGAAAACGTGGGGTTACTGGTTCAGATCTGAAAATAGAATTGTATATATTCCTAGGATTGTGGAAGGACTGGTTTAGAAAGTTTTTTCTTTCTATTTCTTTCTTTCTATTTTTGTACTTTCTATTTTCTCTTCTTCCTATTTTTTCTTCTTTCTATTTTCTTTTCTTTCTATTTTTCTTCCTTTCTATTTATTGCAGCAACTTACTGTATAAATATGTCCATTGGCAATAGAATGAAACATA
The DNA here is from genome assembly GCF_055504915.1 of Nelumbo nucifera. Lineage (NCBI taxonomy): Eukaryota > Viridiplantae > Streptophyta > Magnoliopsida > Proteales > Nelumbonaceae > Nelumbo > Nelumbo nucifera. Next base: position 6,063,340 of record NC_142649.1, on the reverse strand, counting down.
TCAGTATTCTACCATTCCAAAACATGGTATCAGAGCTCTAGGTTTGTCAACCTTGAGAATTTTTTCGGCCTTCATTGCCAGTTTTTTGTGTTTTTTCTCTTCTGGCCTTCAGTGTTGATCTGTAACCAGAAGTGTTCCTTTATTCTCCTTTCCTGCTGGCCTTATTTCTCCTCCATTAACCTATTGCAAGAAGCCTAGACACACGAAAGATCAGTGCTGGAAACTTCATGGGAAACCTCCCACATCCAGCAAGGAATGGGGAAATCAAGGAGTTTCAAAAGGAGTTCAACAGGCCCATAATGTCTCCACATCCCCGCAGTAAGAACACTCAAGTCAGGGACCATTTAATGATGAAGAAATTGAAAGGCTAAGGTGCTTCCTGAAATCCTTAAAACCAGGAAGTGGTTCTACCTCTCTTGCTCTCTCAGGTGAGTCTTTATCTCTAGGATTACATGCCTCGGCTAGTGTTTTTCCATGGATTCTTGATTCTGGAGCTACTGACCACATGACACCCTCTTCACTACATTTTCTCACCTATACACCCTGTCCTAGTAATAGAAAAATTTCTATTGCTGATGGTTCTTTCACCACAGTGGCAGGGATTGGGAATATTCAAATTACTCCATCCTTATTACTTAAAAATGTGCTTCATGTTCCTAAGTTATCCACTAGCCTTATCTCTATACATAAACTCACCCAGGATGTGAACTGCAATGTTGTGTTCTTCCCTTCTTACTGTGTATTTCAGGACTAGGTTTCGGGGAAGAAGATTGGACTTGCTAAGGAAAGAGATGGACTCTACTACCTTGAAGCAACCAGCAAATCATCTCACACTGTTATGCATGTCACACACGAGTCATTCTTATCTACTTCCAATAAAGATTTAATTTGGCGTCATCATTTCCGTTTTGGTCATCCTTCATTTCCTATTTTAAAAACAATGCTCCCTTCCTTGTTTAAAGGAATTGATGTTGAAACCTTTCATTGTGATGTTTGTGAACTTGCTAAGCACAAAAGGGTTTCTTTCCCAATCTTAAATAAAAGATCTTCAACTCCTTTTTATTTGATTCATTCGGATATATGGGGCCCTTCTCAAATTCCCAACATTACTGGTTCCAGATGGTTCGTCACCTTTATTGATGATTGCACTAGGGTCACATGGATTTTTCTTCTTAAGTCTAAATCTGATGTGGGTACAATTCTTCCCAACTTTCATAACATGGTCCAAACTCAGTTTGGTGTGAGAATTAAAAGGTTTCGATCTGATAATGCTACAGATTATTTTAATCAGAATTTGTCCCCATTTTTTCAGAAAGAAGGCATTGTGCATGAATCCTCCTATGTTAACACTCCCCAACATAATGGGGTAGCTGAGAGAAAAAATGGCCATCTTTTGCAAACCACCCGAGCCTTTCTCTTTCAAAATCAGGTGCCAAAACAATATTGGGGGTAAGCTGTCCTTACTGCTGCCTACACCATAAATAGACTACCATCTAAAGTTCTTGACAACCGAAGCCCAATACAAGTCCTTTCTCAATTTTACCCTGATATTCGAGCCTCAAATAATCTCACACCAAGAATTTTTGGCTGCACTGCCTTTGTTCATGTCCATAATAAGGGAAAATTAGACCCACGAGCAATCAAGTGTGTCTTCTTGGGATATTCCCCAACTCAGAAAGGTTATAAATGTTATCATCCAGCCACTAGAAAATTCTACACCTCCATCGATATCACATTTGAGGAAGGAAAATCGTTTTTCACTCAACCTTATCTTCAGAGGGAGCCCTCATTAATGGAAGATAAGGCCTCGGATCTACTCTCCCTAGATGTATTACCCTCCTCACAGACATTCAATCGTCAAGAATCACATCCCTCTGAGTCACATTCCTCTGAGCCCCACATTCCCGAGTCTCAACAAGAGTCAAACAACCCGACCATTGAACCAAATTTGGACATTGTTAACCCCACGAATGATGTGCATGATAATGTGAGATATATGTAGGTTTACTCTATGAGGAAAAATCCAGATCCTCAACCTGTGCAAGTTCAAGATTCAACTCCTAATCCTAGAACTGAGGGATGCTTAGATCCTGAACCTACACCTTCACAGTCTGAGTATGAGTATGACCTACCTATTGCACTGAGAAAAGGAACCAGAGAATGTACCAAACGCCCATTGTACCCTTTAGCCAAATATGTATCATTCCAAAGATTCTCTAAATCCCATAAAAGTTTTCTCGCCAGCGTTAACACCATTCCAATTCCTAATACTCTAGCTGAGGCACTTTCTAATAAGGAGTGGAGAAAAGCCATGAGAGTGGAAATGGAGGCATTAGAAAAAAACAACACATGGGAAGTTGTGGATCTACCAAGAAACAAGAAGACAGTAGGTTGTAAATGGGTGTTCACAATTAAATACAAATCTGATGGGTCATTAGAAAGGTACAAAGCACGCTTGGTAGCCAAGGGATATACATAGACTTATGGGGTAGATTATCAGGAGACTTTTGCCCCGGTAGCTAAAATGAATATAGTAAGGGTGTTACTTTCGTTGTCTGCTAACTATAATTAGGATTTGCAACAGTTTGATGTAAAAAATGTGTTTCTCCATGGTGATCTAGAAGAGGAGATATACATGGACATTCCATCGGGTTTTGGAGAAGGCATTAAAGGGAACAAAGTTTGTCGGTTGAAGAAAGCACTATACGGTCTCAAACAATCTCCGAGAGCATGGTTTGGAAGGTTTACGAAGGTAATGCTGAGTACAGGTTACAAGCAAAGTCAAGGTGACCACACATTGTTTATCAAACACACAACCTCAGGGGGAGTTACTGCACTATTAGTCTATGTGGATGATATAATCGTTACTGGGAATGATAAAAAGGAGAAGGAAGCATTGAAAAACTGCCTTGCCAGAGAATTTGAGATAAAAGACTTGGGGAGACTAAAGTATTTTCTCGGAATTGAAGTTGCACATTCTAAACAAGGCATCTTTATCTCTCAACAAAAGTATGTTGTTGATCTTTTGAGAGAAACAGGAAATATGGCATGTAAACCAGCTTCCACGCCTATAGATCCCAATCATAAACTTGGAGAAGCCAACGAGAATGCAAGTGTAGACAAGGAGATGTTCCAAAGACTAGTTGGAAAACTCATTTATCTTGCACATACACGACCAGATATTGCATATGCTGTAAGTGTAATAAGCCAGTTTATGAATAATCCTAAAGAAGTTCATCTACAGGCTGCTCATCGAATTCTGCACTATTTGAAAGCCAATCCAGGAAAAGGAATTTTATTCAGAAGAAATGGAGGACTGACTCTTGAAGCATATACAAATGCCGATTATGCAGGATCTCCAGTAGATAGATGGTCCACTTCTGGTTACTGTACCTTCTTAGGCGGAAACTTAGTCACTTGGAGGAGTAAGAAGCAAAATGTAGTGGATCGGTCAAGTGCAGAGGCAGAATTTAGGGCTATGGCACAAGGAGTGTGAATTACTCTGGTTGAAGATAATTTTAGAAGACCTGAAGATTCCACGAGAAGAGCCTACGAAACTATATTGTGACAACAAGTCAGCCATCAATATTGCTCACAATCCTGTTCAACATGACAGGACGAAGCACATCGAAATTGACCGACACTTTATAAAAGAGAAACTGGACAACAAGTTGATTTGCACTCCCCATGTGTCTACAAAAGGACAACTGGCCGATGTACTTACTAAAGGGCTCAATAGTACAGACTTTCGGATAATTATAGCCAAGCTGGGAATGGAGGATCTCTATTCACCAGCTTGAGGGGGAGTGTTGGAAAACGTGGGGTTACTGGTTGAGATCTGAAAATAGAATTGTATATATTCCTAGGATTGTGGAAGGACTGATTTAGAAAGTTTTTTCTTTCTATTTCTTTCTTTCTATTTTTGTACTATCTATTTTCTCTTCTTCCTATTTTTTCTTCTTTCTATTTTCTTTTCTTTCTATTTTTCTTTCTTTCTATTTATTGCAGCAACTTACTGTATAAATATGCCCATTGTAATAGAATGAAACATATCAGTATTCTACCATTCCAAAACACTCCCTTTAATCACTACCAAACCAGATCTATCAGAGAAGGAAGAATGTTCCACCGGCTCAATGGATGTCCTCTTAAGACGGGCAAAAACTTCTTCAAGTGAGGGGAGAGCTGATCGCCCCAATATTTGTGCTCTGACAGGCTCATACTCAGCCTTTCAAGCTCACAAGAAACCTAGTCACATCAAGTTGTTCACGTTGCTGTTGTTGGATCTGGACATCTGATGTTAGAGGGTGATACAGATTTAGCTCATTGCGGATGTTCCTCAAACTTGCATAATACTCTTCTAAGCTTTGACTTCCTTGCTTCAAATTGAAGTACTCTTGGTATAATTGATATACCCTAGTTGTGTTGTCTTGTCCAGAGTACAACTTTTTAGCATGACCCCAGATCTCTTTGGCTGTATCTAGGAACATGAAGTTCACACTAATCTTTGGTTCCATGCTATTCCAAAGCCATGTCATTATCTGTGCATTATCTTGTTCCCAGTCACTGAACCCAGGGGAATCAAAGGGAGGTTTCTCCTCCCTCACATGTTTTACTTTCCTCTTGGTCTTCAAGAACACCTCCACAGATTTTGCCCATGGTACATAGTTCTCACCATTCAACTTGATGGATGTCATTTGAACACTTAGATAATCTGGAGAAAGCATGATGCTGGTTTTGTTGTCATTCCCATCTACAGATGAAGCCATCTCAGTTATTTCACCTTTGAATATACACCACAATCTCACACTCTTCACAAGACTTATCTCACTTATGATACCACCTTCTTCAACTGCACATTACACACTACACTCTAAAGCTGAAATCATTCAGTCAACACACCACGGCTGAAATTACTCAGTCATTTCATCGAACACTTGTTCTTCATACTGCAGAACTGATTACACACAAGGTCTAGGAGTTCACTTTTAAGTATTTAGAATCATAGATATGTCAGCCACCATAACACAACCATCACCACACCACTGCTGTCGTGGACATCAGCAGTTTACTACTCTTCTTTCAGCACACATGCGAGCAAGAAAACAAAGGAACATGACTGATATGTGTATCAGTTTCACCCAGCACCACAACAACTAACTTTTGAAGCACAAAAATTAACATTCACAGTCCATTTCTGAACACACGACAGCAGTGTCCATACCTGTATACGTCCAGCCCTCTTCGTACACTGAATAGAGGGTCTAGTATACCACTTCAACGACCACCACAGCACCGGCCAGAGGCATTCTCACCTCCAGGCCCTCAAAATGGAAACTCCTTTTCAGCCCTTTATCGAGTCTTCAATCAGGTCAGTTGTAGGATGATGAAACCTACTGTGAAGCTGGCGGCGAACCCATGAAGAAGACAGCAGCAAGAAAACACGAGACCTTATTGCTCTGATACCATGTGAATAAACCCTAGTTGATTCTAGGTCAAAGTAGAGAAGAAGAAAGAAGAAAGAAAAGAGAAAGAAGAAGGAGAGAAGAAGAGTGTTTGGCCAGACTAGAAGGGAGAATGTGAAAAATCACTCTCCTAGCCGACCCACTTGAATTTTATTCATAAAACTTAGAGTTACAAGAAAGACAATTTTGTCCCTCATAGAAGATGGGACACATAACTTAAACTCAGATACAATAGACCTTTCACTTTCAAGAAGATACACCAGAATGACCAAAATACCCCTGACTTGAGCATTCTAACAAAATTTAATGAATTTCAGTTATTGATCAAAAAAGTGTCGATCCTCCAAATATAGGAAACATGTCAGAAATGTCGGAAGTATTGTATGGAAATATTGTAAAAAAAATAGCCATGGTGGAAACATCATAGTATGCAAAAATATAGAACGATATTTTATGAAATAACAAAAGAAGCATAGGAACACCTTTTCAAATTATTATGTTGTTTCAAATCATTAAACAAAGCCAAAAAACTAAGGCTACAGACAAAAGATTACATTTTAAAGTTGTTTTGTAAACCCTAAGATTCAAAACTTCATGATAGAATGAGTTAAAGTAAAATTTAAACTCATAGAAAATGTAAATGGTTGTAATAGATCAACCAAATAATATATTACACAAAGAAAAAAATTAATATTTAACTTCATGTTTGAAATGAATTTTGAGCTAGCTCAAAGTGGTAATCATGTAAGTTAGGCAGGCAATAACATTGTTATTCCACCTATCTACAATATTGCTACCAACTTATTTTATAATGCTCTCTCTTGTACTCTGTATAGTGCTGGTAGTGGAATTTGTCGATTCCAGTAAATTTTCATGTTGCTACCCATGGAAGTGGAAATGGAAATATGTCATGGAAACTATGTCCTGTACTTCACATAGTGCTGGTAGTGTTCACTGGGGAATATGTCAATTCCAAAAATATTTTGTGTCGCTACCCATGGAAATGGAAATTTGTCTTGGAAATATTAGGGCATTTTGGGGATCTTTTAGTTGTAAATCCCACCTGCAATAATCTGAAGTAAAAAAAAAAAAAAAAGAAAAACAGGAAAGAAGAAGATTGAAGGAGATGGAAGAGAGAGAAGTGATGGAGGAAGAAGATGGAAGAAAGGGGAGGAGAAGAGAGTAGTTTGATCCTCTCTCCAGCCCCAAACAATATCTTTTATCCTTTGATTGTAATAATGAGGTCATTTACATGGTTACCCTTAGTAGGGCGGCCTGCACTAAAGACAACAATAAAAGAGAAAAAAAACAGGCCAATAACTAAGGCCCACCACTAACAAACAAAGCCATAAGCATAAAATAAAGAGAATAAAGAAACTATCAAACTAGACCTCAATGCCATTCATTAAAGCCATTGAAAATGGTTCTATCTCTTCCACTAGAAATTAGACATTAGACAAGTCATTTGAAGGAGAGTTCTACATTATACCATAATCTTACATTTGACAGAAAACTTAGACTCAATCTGTTGTGAATGCTCTTACAGCCGCTAACAGCAGCAGTGATGGATAGCAGCAGTAATGGGTGATTAATTCAGAGTTTAATGGACAGCAGCAGTAATGGGCGATTAACTCAGTGTTCCTATCTTATCTTATTCAGTGTTCCTATCTGTTAGCTAGATACAGTGTCCCTATCCTATCCTATCTGTTAGCTAGGTACAGTCTCCCTATCCTATCTTATCTGTTTCTATCTTAGCTAAATTCAGTAGTATAGATTAGTGGGGAGTCTTATCTGTTCAGTGTTCTTATCTTATTTGTTTCTCTTAGCTAAATTCAGTAGTATAGATTAGTAGGGAGTCTTCCTAAAAGTAGGACTCTTATCTTCTTGTAATATCCTATTTAAAGGAGTTGATGATATTCAATAAAGGCATCGAAATTTTCAGTCAAGAAAGAGCAGAGGAGAGTTGGTGATCTCTTTAACAAATCACCATTAAGGCGCCAAGATAGGTTCCTCAAGAAAAGGGAGGAACAAGGGAAAACAAGAGGTTTTCCCTATGGACCGACCTATGACGAGATCCTATTCGCAGGCCCTTAACAATTTGGTATCAGAGCCAGGCGTCATGGGTGACCTTGAGCAGTTGACAACTAGGGTTCCTGAACTAGAGCACAAGCTCGTGGAAAACAGCACGGAGGTGTGCGAGATCAAGGACGACGTCCAAGAATTAAGGTGCTTGATGGAGTTATATTTTTCTAGCAAGGGAAGGAATCCAGAAGGGGCTGCAACCACAATCGTCCGCCAACCAAACATGGCAGAATCGTCCGGCGAGCAGCAGGTCGTTGCCCAGGGAGCCGCGATCGTTCCCAAATACAGCAGGCTGGAGTTCCCTTCCTATAATGGCGCTAGAGATCCTTTGGGATGGCTGTACAGATGTGAGCAGTTCTTCCGCAACCAACGGACAGAGGACAGAGACAAGGTAAGCTTAGTCGCATTCCACATGACGGAGGAGGCGTAGCTCTGGTTTTATAGATTGGAGTAGGAGGAACCTGGGCTCAGTTGGACCCAATTCAAATCCTACTGCCTTCTCAGATTTGGGCCCCCATTAACAAGCAATCCATTAGGCGAACTAATCAACCTCAAACAGACGGGAATGGTGGCTGAATATCAGCGTCAGTTTCAGACCCTCCTTGCAAGAGCATCATCGGTACGACCAGACCAGCAGGTTGACATGTTCACCGTGGGGTTAGCAGAAACTTTGAGGGTGGATGTGGAGATGCAAAATCCCCCCAATCTGGTTACTGCTATGAATTTGGTTCGTGCTTTTGAACGCAAATTGCAACTCAACCGCGGAAGTATCAGTATAGGGCGGCCTCAAACAACATGGGCAGCCCCGAAACCCCTCGGAATGGCTCCATCTTCAGCAGCCAGCCAAGAACAGAAACCACAGACGAGCAACAATTCCAGATCGGCATCTAGTGTGGGAAGCAGCGTTGTTGCACCCCCTATTAAGCACTTGTCCAGGGCTGAGATGGCGGAATGCAGGGCGAGGGGACAGTGTTTTAATTGTGATGAATTTTACTCAGCAGGGCACAAGTGCAAGAGACTTTTCTGCCTCCTGGTGGAACAAGAGGAAGATGAGGAACCCGATCCAGGAGGGCAAAATCATTCCACCTATCCTGGATTCCTTTGACTGTGTTTCAAGACACCTATCCTGAATTCGAGCTTGAGGACAAGCTCTTAGTCCAGGAGGGGAGTAATGTTGTGAATGCTCTTACAACCGCTAACAGCAGCAGTAATGGGCGATTAATTCAGTTTAATGGACAGCAGCAGTAATGGGCGATTAACTCAGTGTTCCTATCTTATCTTATTCAGTGTTCCTATCTGTTAGCTAGATACAATGTCCCTATCCTATCCTATCTGTTAGCTAGATATAGTGTCCCTATCCTATCCTATCTGTTAGCTAGATACAGTGTCCCTATCCTATCTTATCTATTCTTATCTTATCTGTTTCTATCTTAGCTAAATTCAGTAGTATAGATTAGTAGGGAGTCTTCCTAAAAGTAGGACTCTTATCTTCTTGTAATATCCTATTTAAAGGAGCTAATGATATTCAATCAAGGCATCGAAATTTTCAGTCAAGAAAGAGCAGAGGAGAGTTGGTGATCTCTTTAACAAATCACCATTAAGGCGCCAAGATAGGTTCCTCAAGAAAAGGGAGGAACAAGGGAAAACAAGAGGTTTTCCCCGTGGACCGACCTGTGACGAGATCCTATTCGTGGGCCCTTAACACAATCTTTCTATCTCTTCCTCCTTTGATTCAATAGGAAATTCTAGCCCAGTATGCTCTGTCATTGTCAAATGGTGGTTCTTTTCTGTGTATTATTTTTAATAGATAGAATTGAAGGATTGAATGGCTATCTTCAGTTGGGTGATTGTCTATATAGAGATGATTTGCACTGATGATTTAGACATGTTTATTTAGGCATATGTGATGCATGAAGACAATCACCAAATGCCAGACATAGGCATAGTGCTTGGCAACCTAGGGTATATGTTTATGGTTTATTCTCTGCCTCTTTCTCTCAGCATTCACTCCATGCTTTGGGATCTTCATAATAGCCTGTCTCTGCTATCAGTCACTGCTTCTAATGCTCTCAAGTGCTTACACCTTAACCTCATTCCTGAAATGTCTTAAACCTGCAAAATGCTTCTCTTTTGAAGCATGATTTACAATCCTACTCCTGAATGGTAGTTGGATTCAATCTGCAGTAAACTTAGACTTCTAGGAGAAAATAAAAGGTTTAGGACACTGGTGTATCTCATATACACTTTTTTACACACTGACAATCATTTCATCCTTCTTTTCGTGCCTCTAAATGGAAATGGATTTTTTTTATTCCTAGCATGTTAATAGTGGTATTGTTTTCCTGTAATAGCTATGAACTATTGGCATTTATACTTTTGGGCTTTACCCTTTTCCAGGATCTTAATTTAACGGAAACTGTTGTCAATAGACTACAAACAGTTGGATTAAGGCTCTGTGGACCAGCAGATCAGGCCCTTCCTAGATTGAGAGGAGCCCTTCCTCCTGGTATATGTTTAGTGTCTAAATATTGTTAGTCAATAATAAAATCTTTCTCAATGGTGGATTCTTGTTATGGAACTATGGTATTACTGCAGATAAACCTATATGCAAGGCACTTGAGGAACTGTCAGCTCTTTGTGGATATTTGAGAGTATGGGGGATTGAGAGACATGTGTTTTTAGATGCCCTTATGCCACCTACAGAGAATTATCATAGAGACATATTCTTTCAGGTACTATAACTTAAAATGCTAATTTGTTGTTGCATGGGCTAATGATTATTCATATTTAACATCTAATATCTCACAAAGGCATTCTGTATCCTGAAATTTGGCATACTTCTATACTGGATATCATCTCTTGTTAATGCATCAACTTCACATCTAATCATCATCGTCTTCATCTTCTAAACCTAGTGCCAACTAGATGGGGCAGGTTACTTTAATCTTGTTCCACCTTTTTGTCCTGTTTAGTATCATATCTCTATTGTTAAAATACTTACTTCCACATCTATCCATACAAAAATTGATTTATTGTATACTATTATTTTTTTCATAAATATGTATCATTTATGTTAATTCTACTTATGATGTCTTATTCCAATTATATTATTTTCAACTAATTGAAATTATTTAGAAGAAAATCTAATTATATGTTAAATAAATTGAATGATCAGGTCTGCACTCTGCAGTTTGAGCCTTTTCAAAATCTTAGTCTTTATATCAGTGTCAGATGCTGAAATAAATGATAGTAATAACTGAAAAAAAATTCTACCATTATGCATGCATAGATTACTCATTGCATGTTTATGATAACTAGTGTGAGATGGCATTTGCTATGCACTTATGCAAGTAAAGGTAAAGATACAAGTTAACAATATGTTATCAAATTTAACTTTTTATGACCTGCACCAAAACCAAGGCAAGTATTCACTTTATAATAGTATACATAATAATAACACCAATAACAACAACTACTACAATAATAATAAAAGATAAGTATAATGTTGTTGTTAATTGTCATTTTAAGTTGGCTTTTTCATGTTATTTTTATTATCTTGACCGAGTAAAATTTTTTTCTCCACAGATATATTTAAATAAGGAGAACAACACTGGATCAGTAATTGAGGGAGCCTTGCTTGCTATTGGGGGCCGCTATGATCATTTGCTTCATCCAATGTGGGACCATGAATATGTATGTCTTCCATGTCAATTTTTATTTGCTTATTCATGTTTTAGTATTATAATAGGTTCAGAGATCCATTCATCATCTAATCTATACATAATTTTGTTATTTCTATACATAATGCATTTATCAGCACTAACCATATATCAATATTTAGACATGTTTACATTACTCCTTTACATACATGCTGGTTTGTGTACATTCTCTTGCACATCAACATGTATACATCTATTCATGCATAACGCCTCTAAAGATCTAAAACATACGAATGTTGAGTGTATGAGCTAAAGGCTACCATCAATAGGAACAATGTTTTAAAGGGACACCTTAGATGTTCCTAGGAGCACAGACAAGGAACATTTTAAGGGATGCATCTTGTTTTAATCTAGGCACAACCCCTTCAAAATGTCATGTACTCCAATCACCTTGCGCCTTGGCCTAGGTGTTTTTTAAGTTTTCTTTCTTATTACCTTTTTATACATTTTTATGTGTTTTACACCTCTGTAATGATCTATTAACTTCTACGTTACCTTTTATTGGTGCTTGTGCACTAGTTATGGTGTATTAACTTTTATAAGAAACAAAAAGTGAAGACCTTTTAAAACATGAAACCCTAGTTGTTGTGGATAGGTTCTCAGATAACAAAACTTCCAGTAAAACAACAATAATACAACTGATCTCTAATGTTTGACTAAAATAAAATGATATGTGACCAAAATCATTAAACCAACCCCCTATATGGACCAAAATTTGAATTGGTGGCATTGCCTCTAACCCCCCCCCCCCCCCCACACACACATAAGCTTATTTTGACTTGCCTCAAAAGACCTTGAAAAAATATGAGTGTGAAGGTCTCAATCTCCTACAATTATAATAGCTACTTTACTTGAGGTAATGCAACTAGGAGATAGACAAACACATTTAGAATTTTACATGCTTGAGTTGACAAGTGCTTGAAGCACTTTCCTATGATCCACATTTGTTTGCTTTTACTTTCACTTTGAATTTGTTTTATATGTTATGCTTATGTGTTTTGGTTTGATCAAGTAGGCTTTTTAAAACATTTAATTTCCTTTAAAATTCAGATTTGCTATTTTTATGTATGAATGCCTTTTTATTTATTTTTCAAAATTTGTTTCTTACTTTGTTAAGGTGAGAGCTTTGTGCCTTGGGCACTAGAAGGCCTTTGCACAACCTCATCTACATCATAGTTCACACTGTGATAGGGACAACTAACTGATTTAAATCTTTGGATTTGCAATTTTATGCATCACTCCAGGTAAGCCTAAACTAAGACAAAATATCTAAAGGAAGCAAAATTAAATGTGATGAAATAAAATGGAAAAATGAGAATCTACATTTCAGGACTAGTAAACCAAGAAAGAAGCATGTCTTTGATATATTGTTCTAGTACCAACATTACATTGCATGCTTATTGTTTTCATCGTGGACTCCTGGCAGTTGGTCAGTTCTCCGAAGGTCCGGAGATGGCGACAGGAAAGAAAAGGGACGTCAGGAAGAGAGAAGAAGAGAGAGAGGGGCCTCTTGAGAAACCCTAGGTCAGAGTTATACTATGTTGTCTCCTTGGGGAAGAATTGCTCTCCCCTTTTTATAGAGAGAAAGTTAAGGTTACAGATGTGAACCAGTCTTCTAATATCAGATTTAAAATCGGTAATTAACAGTGCAAATCAGATCTGAATAATAGTGCAAGAGTTGTGTATGTCGAAGAGAAGAGGTAAGAGAAGAAGAAGTCGAATAATTCACCCTTCTCCTCTAACCCTATTTTATTAATCTCTAAAAATTAATGATGACAAGTATGCCCTTAAGTGGGTGGCCAGCTTGGCAATTACATAAAGAAAATAAAACAAGAACAAATAACAGGCCCATTAAGTGAGGCCCATCAACATAAAATTAAAGATAAAAATAAAGGATATCAAACAAGCAGCTGTTAGGGCCCATTCGGCCCAGTCTCTTTACACTCTCCCTCAAGCTGAGCATAGATGTCAATCATGCCCAGCTTGCTTATATAGTGTGTCAGTTTCCCTTTAGGAACTCCCTTGGTCAAGATATCAGCCAGTTGCTCTTCTGATGTGATAAATGGCAAACAAACTTCTCCTGAAGAGACTCTTTCCCTTATGAAATGCCTATCAACCTCAATGTGCTTAGTTCTATCATGTTGAATAGGATTATGTGCAATGTTGATAGCAGCTTGGTTGTCACAATAGAGCATCATTGGTTTCTCGTAGTCCACCCCCAATTCCTCTAGAAGGATCGTAGCCATAGTAGTTCTGACACACCATGAGCCATTGCCCTGTATTCTGCTTCAGTTGAGGATCTAGCAACTACTGATTGTTTCTTACTTCTCCAAGACACAATATTCCCAGCAACCAGAGCACAATAACCAGAGGTGGACCTTCTGTCATCAATACATCCTGCCCAATCTGCATCAGTAAAGGCTTCCAGCTTCATGTGACCATGCTTAGAAAATAGAATACCTTTCCCTGGAGTACCTTTCAAGTAGCACAGAACCCTTTCTGCAACAGCTAGATGAGTATCTCTGGGAGAATGCATAAACTAACTAATAACACTTATTGCATAGGAAATATCTGCCCGAGTCATGCAAAGGTATAACAACCTCCTAAGCAGTCTCTGAAACACTCCCTTATCAGACAAAGGTTCACCATCTGTGGCAGAAAGCTTATGATTAGGATCAATGGGAGTGGAGATAGGCTTAGCTCCAAGTTTACCCATTTCAGCAAGAAGATCAAGGACACATTTGCGCTGAGATATGAAGATACCATCCTTAGACCGAGCAACTTCAATACCCAAGAAATACCGAAGATCTCCCAAGTCTTTGATTTCAAATTCAGAGTTGAGAAATCCTTTTAGTTTACTGGCCTCTTCAATGGCATTACCCGTGACCACAATATCATCAACATAAACAATCAAGAAGGTCACTAGAGTGTTATTTCTCTTCAAGAACAATGTATGATCAGATTGTGTTTGAATGTAGCCAAAGGAGACAAGAGCAGCCCGAAATCTCTCAAACCAAGCCCAAGGGATATTCAATGGTAAACACCCATTTACACCCCACCGGTTCCTTCCCTTCCGGCAAGTCCACAATATCCCAGGTATGGTTCTTATATAATGCTTCACGTTCAGTCATCATAGCATCCCTCCATTCAGGTTGAGATAATGCTTCCGGTACAGACCTGGGTATCACATGTGCAGAAACAGAAACAAGAAAGGAGTAGTAGGAAGGAGAGAGAAGGCTGTAAGATAAATGTTTAGAGATGCAATGGGTTGTACACTTCCGCTTGCCCTTGCGAAGAGCAATAGGAAGGTCAAGGTCAGGGACGGTCGAAGCTGGATCGATAGAGGGCTGACCTGTTTCCTCAGGAACTATGGGAGTGGCAAGATGCTCTTCTGAAGGAGTGGAAACAACCTGCATATGTCTGAATCTCCGCCTTTGATAACACCTTTGGAGAGTAGGAGCAGAAGCAAGAGGAGGATCAGGGGTGGGTCCAGTGGAAGAGGTGGACACCCCATGATCAGACTCACAAGGAATGGGAAGAGGAACAGCTGGAGACATAGCAAAGGGTTCATCAGATGTCTCCCCCTCAAGAGGAATACTAAAGAAAGGAGTCAACTCTGCAAAGGTGACATCCCGAGATACAAAGCGGGTGCCATGAACTGGATCAAAACAACAATAACCCTTTTGTGTAGAGGCATATCCCAGAAACACACACTTATGAGCCTTAGGTTCAAATTTATGCCTTTGGTGACTATGAATATGCACATAACAAGTATTCCCAAAGACACGGAGAGGGAGAGAAAAGAGATCCTCATCCGGGAAGAGAAGACTAAAGGGGGTTTTAAAGCCAAGGACCCTGGAGGGCATACGATTGATTAGGTAGGTAGCAGTATGAACAGCATCTCCCCAAAACCTTATAGGAACATGGGATGCAAATAGAAGGGATCTGGCAACCTCAACCACATGTTTGTTCTTTCTTTCCGCCACCCCCGTTTTGTTGTGGAGTGTAGGAACAAGAACTTTGATGAATAACCCCAAAAGTTTCAAGAAAGGTGGAGAGGGTTTTCTCAAAATACTCCTTAGCATTGTCAGAGTGGAATATTTTGATACGGGTATTAAACTGGGTGAGGATGAGTTCATGAAAATTTTTCACAATAATTGGTACTTCATCCTGGGATTTCATGAGGTAAATCCAAGTATAACGAGAATAATCATCAATAAAAAGGATAAAATACCTGTAGCCCCCCATGGTTGGCATGTGATATGGCCCCCACACATCAGAGTGAACAATATGGAAAGGAGAAACAGATCTTTTATTACTGATTGAATAGGAATGTCTACAATGCTTTGCTAGCTCACATGACTCACAATGAAGTCTAGATAAAGACACTCCTTTAAACATATCTGTGAACAGATGACTTAAAGCAGAAAAAGACAAATGACCAAACCGAAAATGACATAACAAAATTTTGTTAACAGACTCTTGTTAGGGCCCATTCAGCCCAGTCTCTTTACAGTTACCAAGGAAGAAGTTCTTTTCTGTTAGGAAAGGAGATCTTTTTCCTTTTGTTTGACTATTAAGGGATCATTATTAGAGAATCCTATCCCTTATGGATTCTCTCCGTATGTGACCCTAGTATTCCAACGTGGCGCGGGTGACATCATCGTTTGGCGTGCGTACCCGCATGCGTAATTAAAAGATGCATGTGTAACCGGCATTTATTCCCAATCTACCGTGATTCTGCAGTTCTTGTAATGGTGCCGGGTTCATCGCAACTTGTCCTAGGTATGAGTTCATCGCAATCGCAGGTCTGCGATGAACTTATCGCAAGCATGCGGTGGGTTATGGATTCATCGCAAGCATCCACGTAGCATTGGTTTAACACCCTCTGTATTCTGATGGTCTTAGTGACCACTATGTACCTACACTTATTTTTGCAAACATGTACGACATTGTCCATCACCTACTGACCTGCTGAACTTCTATTATCCCGATTTGCATAATATCCAGTTTTAAGTTAACAATTTCCGTTTTCTTTCATAGAAATCAAATCCACCAGGTGCTGTTGGGACAAGCCTTGCATTAGAGAAGATTGTTCAGCATTCTCTAGTTGAGATTAGACCAAGCAGGTGCTATTTCTTTGCAGCTTTTTTATTTATTTTTCTATTGATATACCCTACCTTGAGTTAGCAGCTATATTGTTGTACCCTCTTGCAAATAATGTCTGGTATTTTGTCCATCTTGCTTATGCAGAAATGAATCTGGAACCGATTTTCTTATTTGCTCAAGAGGTAGTGGTGGTTTACTCAAAGAGCGAATGGAACTAGCTGCTGAGCTATGGCAAGCAAACATCAAGGTGAACTCATAACATATCTGAATAGCTTCTCCGGTTTCCAATTTGATATGTGCACTCTTATTTGGGAACATTCTATGTTATTAGTGCCACTGGTCTGCCATTTGTTTCTAACCTGTTTGTGTAATGGATATGTATCAGGCTCAGTTTGTCCCTATGCAAGATCCAAGCCTCACAGAGCAGTATGAATATGCAAACGAACATGATATTAAATGCCTCATAATCATAACTAACACTGGCTTGTCACCGACTGACTCTGTTAAGGTAATAGTTATTCATAACCTTAAGAACTATACAAGAGTAAGGTTGCTTGCCAAGATAGATGATTTGGGAACATTATTCTTGTACTTCTTTAAGTTACATATTTAAAGGTATATTTATATTACTTTATTGCAGATAGGATATCTTAAATGAAACTTACTAGTAGTCAACTTACATAATCTGATAGACAGTAATCTACAAAAGTAGTTTGTGTCCATTAATGAGAGCATGTTCTTCAACAAAGATTATCTCCTTCCATACCCTAAGGAAAGAATACAAACTAAAAAAAAAAAACTTCAATAGGTCTAGTATATACTTATATTCAAAGATGAAAATACTCCTCTGATGTCACAACTTATGCTTAATAATTAAATTCAGAACCAGAAATTCTTTGAGCCCTTTAAACAATCAGTTCCATAGACTGTCTACTCTATTTCATAAATAGTTTATGATTTGCATGGCTTCCTGTCTTTCTAGATCTATTTAACCAAATTCTAGGTGTTTACTTCAGAAAATAGAGCCTTCCTAAGGAGGCACACCTTTACATAATGTCTACGAGCAATGAACCCTATAGGGGGTAGCATGTACACTTTTTGCAAATCCTTATTTAGAAAAGGCATTCTTGACATCTAGCTAGAATAGAGGTCAAAAACCATTTACATCCACCAAAACACATTATAATTAACAACTTGTGTGATAGTTTTTCTAGTCTATAAAATGAGATACTTCTCGTAACATCCTACTAGTGTGCGGCCCTTATTTTTTCCAGTTTATAAATTTCATTCTCTCCATCTTTAGTGCCTAATTTATGATATAGTTAATCATATGCCCTTAATTCTTTTCAACTTCCTTTCCTATAGTAGAAGTTCAGGACTGTTATCAGTCTTGAACCCTAATGGATTTCAGGATCGAAAATAAGAAGAAAGGTAAGAGGGAAAAAGAGGAAAAGGGAGGAGAAGCAGTAGAACACAAGAGTTGAAAGGAGGAGCAGAAGCTTAATGTTCTGCCGCCGCCACTTTAAATAATATTTATAGGTTATGCTCATTACATGGAAAGGACAGATGAAAGGACAGATCTGCCCTTAGTCTTTACATAACAAATAGAGCAAAAAATAAGACTGAAATAAATAACAACTGAAACAACTAAATGACCAATAGCTAACCCTAGGCAGACTAGAACGTCTTCTACCCTATGAACACAGTGAGACCATAGCTGTGGGGCCCACATCAGTGTTCTCTACACTCCCCTTCAAGTTGGGAATAAGTGTTTATCATTCCCAACTTGGATAGATCTGCCTCTAGCTTCTTCCGTGGTACAGCTTTGGTGAGGATATCTGCCAGCTGCATGTTGGAGGTGATGTATGGGAGACACACTTCTTGTGATGAGACCCTCTCTCGTACAAAGTATCGATCAACTTCAATATGTTTAGTCCTGTCATGCTGCACTGGGTTGTGTGCTATATTAATAGCCGCTTGATTATCACAATACAGCATCAGGGGCTTCTCATACTCAATACCCAACTCTCCAAGTAGTGATCTCAGCCAAAGAATTTCAGCCACTCCATTAGCCATTGACCTGTACTCAGCTTCAGCACTGGATCGGGAGACAACACTCTGTTTCTTACTCCTCCAAGAGACTAGGTTATCTCCCACAAGAGCACAATATCCAGAGGTAGACCTTCTGTCATCAACACTCCTAGCCCAATCGGCATCCGTATAGACTTCCACCTTCACGTGGTCATTGTTCTTGAACAGTATACCTCTACCCGGGCACCTCTTCAAGTATGCTAGTATTCTTTCTGCTGCTAGAAGGTGTGTGGTTCTAGGAGAATGCATGTACTGATTGACAACACTAACGGCATAACTGATATCTGGCCGGGTGAGGCATAGATATGGGAGCTTTCCCACTAACCGCTGGAACATAACTTTGTCTTCAAGCAGCTCCCCACTCTCTGCACTAATCCTGTGGTTCTGTTCAATGGGTGTATCTGCAGGTTTGACACCCAGCTTTCTAGTTTCAGCCAAGAGATCTAAAACATATTTCCTCTGAGAGACAAAGATCCCCTGTTTAGATCTAGCAACCTCAATACCCAAAAAATACCGTAGTGTACCCAGATCTTTCACCTCAAATTCTTGATGAAGGAGCTGTTTGAGGGACTCAATCTCATGGTTGTCATTTCCTGTCACCACAATATCATCAACATATACTGCAAGTAGTGTCAGTGACGACTCCACCCTCTTGATGAACAGTGTATGATCTGACTGGGCCTGTACATAACCGAACTTCCCAAGGGCTAGTCTGAATCTGTCAAACCAAGCTCTAGGTGACTGCTTCAAACCATACAATGCCTTATTGAGCCGGCAGACCTTCTTACCTGTCTCTGTATCATAGAATCCAGGAGGCAACTGCATGTAAACCTCTTCTTGCAAGTCCCCATTCAGGAAGGCATTCTTAACATCCATTTGGTACAAAGGCCAAGTGTAGCTTGCTGCAAGAGATAATAGAACCCGAATGGTGGTCATCTTGGCTACCGAGGCAAATGTCTCCAAGTAATCTATACCATAAGTCTGTGTGAACCCTTTTGCAACTAGCCGAGCTTTGTACCTCTCAATGGAACCATCTGCATTGTGCTTCATAGTAAATACCCACCTGCATCCAACTGGTTTCTTGCCTTTGGGCAAGTCAACTAGCTCCCAGGTATTATTTTTCAACAGGGCATCCATTTCAACTTGCATTGCACCTCTCCACTCCGGGACTGATAGGGCTTCTTGCACTATTCTCGGAATAGGGACATCAGCAACGGAGGTGAGATAGGACCTGTAGGAGGGAGATAGGCGATCATAGGACAAAAACTGAGAGATGCAGTGGGCTGTAGATGTGGTGCAATGCCGTTTTCCTTTACGGAGGGCAATGGTAAGGTCAAGGTCATCTGCAGGGGGTGAGGTAGCAACAATGGAAGGAGTCTCTGTGGGCCCTGGGACTGTAATATCTGGACTTGGAGCTGCAGAAGAGGTTGGAGCTGGCCGGGACTGCTGATGACCGGGATCAACTTGCCTGCATTGCTTGTGATAGACTCTCAACTCCCGATCCCTCTGACCACCCTCGCTACTGCAGCCCTCATCACCAACTGGAATAGGTAAGGGAACAGCCCCAAAAGTATTAACCCTGTCCTCACTGCACTCCCCCTGAAGAAAAGGACCCAAATCTCCACGACCCAAATCTCCACGCTCACTACTCTCACCCTTAGGAGAGACCCAAGAATAATAGGGTGTCTCCTCAAAGAAAGTGACATCCATGGATACAAACTTCTTCCCTGAGACAGGATCATAACTACAATAACCCTTTTGAGTTTGTGCATAACCAAGAAAGATGCATTTGGAGGCCTTGGGTTCAAACTTGGAGTGATGGGGACCGAGAAGCTGAACAAAACAGGTACAACCAAATGTCTTGAGGGGAATAGTGAACAACTCCTCACTGGGGTATAGAAGGGAAAAAGGAGGTTTCATATCAAGAACCCAGGAAGGAATCCGATTAATAAGATATACCGCCGTAAGGATAGCATCACCCCAGAAGCGAATAGGGACATTGCAACCGATTGGTCTCCATTGAGTCCATCTCTGCTCTCATGGCCTCCACCCACTTCTGGGAATCTATGTCCAACATAGTTTCCGAGTAAGTCACGGGATCCTCCTTACTAGTCAAGGTTTCCACCAGGTAACTATCCTGGTCATAACCATAACGGACTGGGGGCATGGATACCCGAGTGGATCTTCTGGGTTGGTCACTACCTAGAACTTGTGGGACATCTCCCACTGCTCCTGAGCTCTCCTCATCAAGAACAACTTCCTGACGATGGGTGTCCAGGAAATAATCGGTTTCCAAGAATTGTGCATTTCGACTGCAGAACACTTTCTGCTCACTTGGGTCATAGAATAGATAACCTACAGAGCCTTTTGGGTAGCCTACAAATAGGCAATGGCTGGTCTTAGATTCCAACTTGTCTGCACTCGTTCTTTTAACGTGTGCTGGACAACCCCAAATCTTCAAGTGTCTGACACTTGGTTTCTTTCCGGTCCAAAGTTCATATGGAGTATTCGGAACCGATTTGGTTGGAACCTGATTCAGCACATAAATCGTAGTCTCTAATGCGTAACCCCAAAAGGATGTCGGTAACTCTGAGTGTATGAGAAGCGACCGGACCATATCCAATAAGGTCCTATTCCTCCTCTCTGAAACACCGTTAAGTTGTGGTGTAGCAGGAGGAGCTAATTGTGATACTATCCCATTGTCCTTTAAGTAGTCCCTGAATTCGTCAGAGAGATACTCGCCACCTCGATCTGATCGAAGGGCTTTAATTTCTCTCCCTAACTGTTTCTCGACCTCTTGTCTAAACTCTTTGAACTTTTCAAAGGATTCAGACTTGCGTCTCATTAGGTACACGTAACCATATCGTGAAAAATCATCTGTGAAGGTGATAAAATACACGTGTTGATTTCGTGTCCTAACACTCAGGGGACCATATACATTAGTATGTATTAGGTCAAGTGTGCCTGTACATCTTTCAGGCTTACCGTTAAATGGCCGTTTCGTCATCTTGCCTTGTAGGCAAGGCTCACAAGTGGGAAGATCTTCTACAGTTAGAAAATCCAAATGACCATCCTTTACCAACCTTGTGATTCGGTCAACACCGATGTGGCCAAGTCGGTAATGCCACAGACACGTGGGATTAACTGTATCACGGGCTCTCTTCTTGGGGATTTCAGCCGACGTATTTTCGGTTATGTTAGTTTCTAGAGAAGGATGTAGAACATAGAGACCGTTCTCCAGTTCCCCGTATGCGATGAATCTGTTGTTTCTTTTAATAGTAATCGTATTACTAAAGAAGACAGAATAACCATCTGCACACAATTTTGAGACAAAAATCAAATTTCTCCTTAAATTTTGTACATAAAGACAATCTTTCAGTACAATTATTCCTTCTCTAAAAAATAACTCCACGGTTCCTATGGCCGCGGCTGCAACAGTTGCAGTAGTCCCCAAGTAGAGTGTGACTTCTCCTTCACTCAGCCTTCTGCTTACCTTGAACCCCTACAGTGAGTTACACGCATGAGTTGAAGCCCCGGAGTCAATACACCAGGACGCAGAAGCTACCAACAAATTGGTTTCTATAACACAAGTTTCGAAGTTACCTTTCTTGGATTCCAGGTAGGCAGGACAATTCCTTTTCCAGTGGCCGGTCTTCTTGCAGAAGTGACAGGCATCCGATGCTGTCTTTCTTCTGCTTCTTGTTCTTAGTGGTTTTCTTTTGAGGCTTCTTTGCCTTCCTCTTTCTCTTGCCTGTCTTGCCAGCTTCAACAAGCATGGCTACAGGCTCATCCTTTCTAATCAGTTCTTCAGCTCTTTGCAACATATTGCTGAGCTCTTGCAAGCTGACATTCAGCTTGTTCATGTTATAATTCATGATGAACGGATTAAAGGAAGGAGGCAAAGAGTTAAGGATAACATCTATCTGGGTTGCAAGGTCCAGCCCGGATCCAAGAGCCTCCAGTTCGTTGATGTATTCCATCATCTGAAGACAATGGTCGTGAACTTGTTGACCCTTGGACATTTTTGCGGTCATGAACTGTTTCAAGACCTTTTGTTGAGTAGAACGATTCTGCTCTTCATACATCGTCCTGAGACTGTTCAATATGTCCTTGGCAAGTTCGATCTGATCGAACTGCCTCTGTATCGGGTTGTCCAAGGAGGCAATGATGTAACACCGGGCAAGGGAGTTTTTCTCTTCCCATTCTTGATAGTCTCTCCTTCGGGCCTCAGAAGCCCTATCACCCGGACGCTCTGGGGCAGGATTCTTTGCCACTTTGTCCAGCTTTTCAGAAGCTAGGACCAGCATAAGGTTCCTGCACCAGTCAGCATAGTTTGGGCCCTTCAACTTGTTGTCATCAAGCAGTCTTGCAAATGATCCGTTTGCCATTTTCTGATAAAAGAGCAAACATCAGTCCACAACCTAATTTGATTCATGTTCATTTCATAGATATGGATTTTAATCTACGATCCATTTCCATTTATTCGTCTCTGAGATTTCCCTCCTTTCTCAGTGACGGAGACTACGGGTTGTCTCTAGAAATGTGGGAAATCACATAGGGTGCATGGAGCCAACTGTTTCAGCTGCATAACCCCACCACCTTTCTGTGAAGGATCATATCCACTCATCATATGAGTTTTCCCTTTGGCCTCTATCAGACAAGGTTCAGAGCCGTTTTCAGGTAAACCTTTCTGTCCAGTGAGTGCTTACTCATCATATTCGTGAACGCCAAAGTACCGTGAGAGAGTTCCCATTTTCTGGTGAAGCCCCTCCCACATCAGTCTATGACGCCCCTATCATCTTATGAAACACTCAGACAAGCCCAACAGCAAATGGATAGCCCATTTTCTGGTGCGTTTCCTCATTACTGAAGGACCCATCCTCATGCTAATGATGGAAGGCCTTTAGAGAGTTCATCATATGAATCTCCCTATCACATGCACTCATATTAGCCGAAGGGAACAGTTAATTACGCCCTAGTTCTAATTTTACGTCAAACCAAAGTGGCTCCCACTGACTTTCATAAAGCCAGATTTCGGTGGGCCTAAATCGGCTAGGGTTCCGCACGTAACCTCTTGATGAGGTGTGGGGCCCACCACTGAGGGAGGTCATCCAATGACCAAAAGGGACACCATGGCAATGATGTGCATTCAGCCATGGTGTGCGCAAGAGCCACTGTCGATTGAGCATGGGCCAAGTACTTATGGCCCATGTACGTAGCACATCACACATCCATACATCACATGCAAGGATAAATTGATCCAATCAATTAACCATCTGTAAGGCCCATTCGAAGCTCATTTCAAATCCATAATATTAACTATTAATATTATCTAGGTATATGGGCCGAATGGTTCAACCCATATAGCTTTAAAAGTCAAGTGGGCTTTTAGCAGTTTTAACCTTTTAAAACTGGGCCTTTACAGGTTGGGCCGAATTAACCATTTAATTAAACACCAATCCTTAGGCCCATTAGTGGGAAAATTAGGGCTGACTTTCAGCCTTGATTAAACCCTAGATTCGGTTCAAACTATTTGAACCAATCTTGGTTCGAATGAGTCTAGGGTTTGATCTTTAATTAAATCTTTAATTCAAGAAAATAATCTGAAATTAAATATTGATAAAAGAAAAACAAGAATCAGTCAACCAGGGCTGTTCGCACAATCCATCCTGCAAAACAGAGGTTAGATCACAGAATGCAGTTTCACAAACTGCAAATCTCAGATAGCGATTCTCCCATTTGCGAAATCTCCTTCTCTGCGAAATCTCCTTTTCTGCGCCGCCATCTTCGATCCAAAATAAAATAAATAGAAATCCTATTTCTATTAATATTTACATCAGATCGAATACCTATACATTGAGTCTAGAAAATAAAAAAAATTATTTACAGACCAAAAATAATTCAAGAACTGCAGAATCGCAGGTTCCCTGCGCAAATCAAGAATTCGATCTCCTCTTGTACAAACAGCCCATAAATCAAGAAAATCATAAAGAACAATTCTAAATAATAATCAGATTCATGTAAAATTAATTTCAGATTATTCACCCATTAAGTTTGGGAACAAATTTCCCAGAACCCATATCTGCGCAAATCGGGTAGAACACCTTCTGCCCATTTCGCAGGTTCAGATCTGAAACAAACTGGTTCAAGATTTGAACCATGGCTCTGATACCACTGAAGGAATGAGAGATCCATCCTATGGACGCCCAAAGATTGCGGAATAAGGGGGCGAATTTCAAAAATTTTCCTCTCCCTTCAACTGGGAATCGCATTCCCTATTTAGAAAATCATATTTTCAAGGATCATTCTTGAACCTTAAACTGAATCAGATCTGAACCAAAAGGAGTAGGAGAGAATTATACCTGATACGGAGAAATAGTATCTCCCAATGGAGGTGTTCACGCCCAAGGAAGGATCCAAAAACTGCTCCCACTGAAGATGGCGCAGTGCAGGATGGAGCAGAATCAGCAGTGTTCTTCTCCAAGAACTCTGTCCTTCGCAAGAATCAGCAGGATGGTATGTGAGCACAGCTTCCTTTCAATCCTTTCTCAAAGAACTGATGTCAAGATCCAATCTTGACTTCTCCCACAACTGGAGATCGAACTGGCAAACAGGGCGGCAAGAACAAGGAGGCGGCAAGTGAGTATTCGCAGGGTGCAGAATTCTCTCTTCTTGATTTCAGCACTAAAGAAAATCTGATGTTGTGTGTCTTCTTAAGGCTGCCGCCCCCTCCTTCTTTTGTTAACCTAAAAGGATTAGCTCCTAATCCAATTAGGAGCAGCTTATCCAAATCATATTTGGATAAGACTTCTCTTCAGGTGATAGGGATAAATCCTTATCTTATCTGCAGATTAGATTAGCTTTCTCCTAATCTCATTAGGAGGTTTCTAGATCTGAATCATATTCAGATCTGAACTCTCTGAGTGGATAGGATTAAGACCCTATCCTATCTGCTAATCCATCTCAGAATTCGCCCCTTTAATTAACTAAATGAATAGCCCAGTTTGAAATGGGCTTTAGGCCCATTAAGCTTATGTGCTCACTTAACCTTCCTAACTACTGCCCAGTTGGGCTTCCTTGTATGGCGTGGGACCCAAGCATTGATCTACACATCAGCCACATGGGTTCAGCCCAGCCTTTGTTACAAGGCCTGGCCGAATACACTATTAAAGACAGTGCACCCCCTGAAACCCATCGAATGGGCTCTATGGGCCCAACACTTACCCTAAGTGGTCCCTGGGCCAAGCCACCTTGTAACACCCAGGGACTGTGGGCAGATGCAAGATTAGCCCATCAGGTATTATCCTCAATGGTCTTACACTTAACCTCTCAGCCCATAATGATCATACACTGCCCGACAAGAGAGGACCTCTCCCTCGGCTGCAACGAACAGTGTTGCACTCTCCACTTATATGGATCCCGGGAATTAAAACCTTTTTGCAAACATTTTAAAAACCATAATATATATACTTTTATATCTCATATAAAATATACTTTGCAAAACAAATCTCAACGGTTGAAATCGGTTGCCAGCAATCTTGGTTTCCATCAGTGAGAGTGCATCCCCGATCATTACCTTTGTCCGACAAAGGGGCTGATCCTGTCACTATGATCACCCACTCAGATGAATTCTCGGACTGTCCCAACATACCCAGGTTTTGACCCCCGCTAAGGATCTCACTGATTGGCACATCAAAGACAGCCCGATCCGACACCTAGTGCAGTATCATAATTGAGTCTAGGGGTCGGGTGTAACTTTCCAGTTTTGCCCATCAATCTCCAAGGTCCAGGGCAATACTAGAAATCTGGTCCAGTTCATAGATTCAATTAATCCTACACTGTATGTGCCTAGGGTCTCACCCTGGCAGTTGAGACAGGCCACCCCAACCAACTTGGTGGCACCACAGTGTCAGCCTTGTCAGGATAGGTCTCCCCAGACCGACCCACTGGCTGTGAATATTCTAAACTAACACGAGTCTCATTAAGTGTCCAGTTTAAGGGTATTACACAGAAACATACCAAGGGAACATGAATCAAATATGCACTTTTATTCATTTACAATAAACTCATAAAGTACATCATTCTGATTGAAGCTAAGGGCATACAAAACTGTCTAACAAGCTATAGATACTTTATCCCTTCCAGATGACAAGTAATAAGTAGTAAACAAAGAGGGCAAGCTAGTCATATGGTCGGATACACCTGAATCTATTACCCAACAAGGTTCAGTAGTACCTGGAGCGGAGGCATGGTAGGCTGAGGCTCGAGTACCTGAGTGTGCAAAGGCCGATGTGGCCGGGGCTGACGATGACTACGGTAATTGAGCTGAACTGCTAACTTCCTTCTCCAATTGTATTAGAGCAGCCCGAACTGCAGCTAAGGTCTCTAATGGTGTGCCTCTTGTGCCAGAGGATGCTGAATCAGTAGTCATAGCCACATGAGCATTACCCTTTTTATTTCTCAACTTTGCCGGGACGAAATGGGGATGCAGCTTCCAACATGTTTCTTTTGTGTGTTTAGGTTTCTTGCAATGCTCACACACCACATCCCTTTTATCTTCCTTCTTTCTGTCCCTCTCTGAATCACCCTCTATTTTGGGTTTGACAGCTACCAAGGCAGGTGTAAGCGGCTGAGGTTGCATCATGACTTTCCTCCTGGTCTCTTCACTATGCACTAAAGAGTATGCCTGAGAGAGGGTCACACTATCTCTGGTCAAAATCTGCTGCCTCACAATATCATATTCTGAATTCAGTCCTGCCAGGAACTCAAACACTCTGTTTGTCTCGATGTGCTTTCTATGTATATGAGCATCTTTGGGACTCTCCCACTCAAGAGTCTCTAAGTGATCAATCTCATGCCACAGGGACTTCAAGGTAGAGAAGTAGACCGACACCGGTTTCTCTCCTTGTTTAAGGGAATTCACCTCACATTTCAATTCATATGCTCTGGCAACATTAAGGGGTTGGGAGTAAGTCTCTTTCATCACATTCCATATCTCCTTGGTTGTCTTTGCCCATAAGTAATTTCGGCTGATATGGGGCTGCATAGAATTGTAGAGCCATGTCATAACCAAGTAGTTTTCTTGGATCCACTTGGTATACATAGGGTCTCCCTTGGAAGGTTCTGCCACATCTCCCAAGAGATACCCTACTTTGCCCCTTCCCCCAATAGCCATCATGGCTGATTGGGCCCATTCCAAATAGTTTGATCCATCAAACTTTACGGTTGTAATCTGAAAACCTGTCTCAAAACCACCATCATAACTGCTGTTCCCACAACTGCCTTCTGCCTGATTCTTAAACTCCATTTCGGTCAAGAACCAGAAGTCTCAAAATTAGGTTACTACAGTCAAAACCAGCACTAGGACTACCGACCACAATCACAAAAACAGTATAGAACCAATCTGTACTCACAGTAGATGTGCATGAAACATGTATAAAACTGATCTGAAATCAATAACCACACACAACAGCAACAGTCCGAACTGTTTTCACCCCTTTAGAAGTGTTCGAAACCCCAAGAGAAAACTGAAAAACAGTTTGAAGAACAATCTGATATGCTGAAGCCAATTTGAGGTTTTAATCAGTCCTAAAGGCCGTACACTCCAGACAGTACCGTACAGATAAGGTTTGTATTAGGGTTAATATGAAACCCTAAAACTGATCAATGTTGAGGAGAACTATTAGGGTTTGCCGCAGGGATAAAATCACAAGGTTCAGTCCAATACTAGGGTTTGCCGCAAGGATAAGACAAAACCCTAGAGAATAGAGAGATAAAACCCTAGAGTGGTTCAGCCACCCTTGCTGGATAGGTCCAACCTACCTTCTCTGATATTACTTATCTCAGAAAATAAAGGACTTACAATAGGATTCAGTTCGCTGCCTACCAAGGTTACCCGAACCCTAGCCTTCTCTGATTCTTCCTAATCACCAACTCGCTGCAACTGTGGCACTTCTTCACACAGCTGCTAATCCTCTGGAGATCTCCAAGAATCAGTCAACGAACTCTGCTATCTCAGCTTCCAGCCTTAGATGGTTCTCATGTGGTCGGCTGGACTAGACTCACATGAGAAACCCTAGCTCTGATACCAAGTAGAAGTTCAGGACTGTTATCAGTCTTGAACCCTAATGGATTTCAGGATCGAAAATAAGAAGAAAGGTAAGAGGGAAAAAGAGGAAAAGGGAGGAGAAGCAGTAGAACACAAGAGTTGAAAGGAGGAGCAGAAGCTTAATGTTCTGCCGCCGCCACTTTAAATAATATTTATAGGTTATGCTCATTACATGGAAAGGACAGATGAAAGGACAGATCTGCCCTTAGTCTTTACATAACAAATAGAGCAAAAAATAAGACTGAAATAAATAACAACTGAAACAACTAAATGACCAATAGCTAACCCTAGGCAGACTAGAACATCTTCTACCCTACGAACACAGAGGGACCGTAGCTGTGGGGCCCACATCAGTGTTCTCTACACCTATCATTTTTTGTTTTTCCAAGTTCTACATTTTTAGTCTTTGGCATTCTTTATGGAATGCCTGTTTACATTGAATATGAGCATTATGATCGGGATTGGAGATACTCCTCATTCATTATTAGAGGATTGTGCATTGGTTTTATATTGTATGGTGGGAGAATTTCCTTCTACTTACCTGGGCTTGCCAATTGGAACAAAATCTTCCTTTTCCTCTACTTAATATCTGTAATTTTTGGGAAGGATAACATTGATTAAAAGTGTTCTATCCAATACCAGTTTATTATTTATCCTTACTTAAAATTCCAGCTTAAGTTGAAAAGTCAATTGGGAAGAGTGCAAATACAAATATGTACACTGCAAAACCTGGTATTTGCACTGTACATATAGTACTTCCAAACTAAGGCTCAGTTTGGAAAGAGTACAAATACAAATATGTATAGTGCAAATACAGGTTTAGAAATACAAAATACAAGGCTTTGCACCACTGTACATATTTTTATTTGCACACTTTCGAAACTGAGCCTAGGGAACATTATGAGAGACACAATGCAAGGTACATTGACAAATACCTTTTCTTTCAGTAATATGAACATTTTAGATAATTAGGAAGGTAAATAAGATCAATAAAACAAGGAGAGAACATACCTTGATTAGGTTTTGTACCCATGAATCTTTTGCCAAAGCTCGGGTCCTGATTTTTCTTCTCATGCTAGGGTATTGCTCAAAGACAATGTGTTACACCTTAACCCAAGTGTACTGTCAAGTGGGCAAGGGTCTACTTGGGTAGTCCCTGAAGCAACACATCAAAACAATGCTTGGTTGTGGTGTTAAATACGAAAAGGTTTCTACATCCCTTTGGACAAGGGCAGGTAAAGAAGTTAGTCCAAGAAACACAACCTTGTTTAGCCACTTGGAATGTTGGAACATTAGTAGGAACAGTTCTATAATTAGTAGACACAATGAAAGGGAGAAGGATTAATATTGCAAGCTTATGGGAAGCTAAATGGAAGGGAAAAAGCTAAAGAAGTTGATGGCTACAAACTATGTTACGCTGGAGAAGTGAATAATAGAAATGGACTAGCAATAATGGTAAATAAAGATTTAAAGAAATGAAATTATAAATGTTAAAAGAGTTGGTAATAAAATAATTTTAACTACACTTATTTTAAGGAGGAAATCATTTTTTATATGGCTTGTCCAGGATATTTACTTATGATAACATGTAACACAAATGCATGATACTTCAAAGAAGATACGTCCTTGTAATAAAATGTAACAATTGTTCATTAATAATGTAGGAAATAACTTTTTTTCTTGGCTTGGCAATTGTCATGCCTTGGTATGGTTGCACTTTACCTTGTATATCCAGTGTTGATATCAGCATGACTTGTGGCTAAGGCTTAAAATATCGATACAATACGTCCGATACAGGGTGTACCATATTGGTATTGGTGGTGGACGATACTGGATATACTACAACTGGCATTGTATCGTGCCAATCATGTGTATCGATAAATACGGTGTTGTACCAATGCGTATCACATTGTATCAACCAATACAAGCCAATACGCATCGATACACATAGATTCGTGCACAACTCCTATATTAAAAATGCAGCTGGTGCGATTCAAACCCAGGTTTAATTAACTAGACATTAGAGCTTAGCATCTTAAGCTGCTAAGCCACCTTTTATTTGTGATATGAAGTGAAATAAAATATAATTTACTATCTTAATTGTAAACATGCAATCTAAAGAAATGCCATATCAAATATTAATATGTTCAACAATTTCAACGTAAAATTAAATAGAATAATAGTAAAAATTAATATTTATAATTATAAATGAAATAAAAAATTATACTAATTTTATATTTACATCAAAATTTTATTTTCTACTCTCAATAAGTTTATACAAATAAAGACATTAATAATAGAGTAATTATTTTAGTACTTAAAATTCATACATTTTTACATGAATATACATATATATATATATATTAAAATTTTAATATATTTTTATAAATTATTAATTGATATTTCATTTACACTTGATAATAACATATATACTATTTATAAAAATTACAAAATTTTCAAGCATAAAATATTATATTGAATCTATCAAATATATTAATTTCAATTTATATAAAATTGATTTCTTATTTCAGAAAATTTATTGGAATAAAAATGTTAATAATGGAATAATTTTTTTAATTAAAAATTATGAATTTGTGTATGATATGTATTTTAAAAATTTTTAATATATAGATATGAAATATTTTAAGTTAAGATTATATATTTTATAAATTATCAATTGATATTATCTGACAATAAAATTTATTATTTACAAAAAGAAATATATTGTTTATCAAACATTTCAAAATTTAATATTTAGCTGACTTTTTTGTTAATGTTGAAAAGTAAAAATAGTAAAATAGAAAATAATTGATATTAGTAATTAAAATATAATAGTTGTATATGTTTTGTGTCTTAGACTTAAATAGAATAGTAACATAATAATGGATTTATGCATGTGTTAATTTGTAAAGATCTATATAATTGATGGATTATCAACAAAATTGCATGATATCTATGCATCCCATTATATTAATTGTGATATATCTTTTCATATATACCATTAAAATAAACATTTCTTATATATTTATACCTTATTTATAGTTATTTTAACCTTTAAGTTAGTGTAATTGATGTATTACTGATATTTGTCTGTATTTTCCTAGCATATCCATGTATTTTTATATCTTTCATCCGTATCCATGTGTTTCCAAAGTGTATCGTATCCGTATCCATATCCATATCCAAGTTGTCCGATACAATACCCGATACCAATACTTTAATCCTTTCTTGTGGCAAGGCACGTTAAAGTGCCAACAATTCGTAAATCCTTAAGTATGAAATGTCCTGGTAGCACTTCTAGTAGCTTCTATCCTGCCTGTCACAGAGATGTCATCTCAAGTGAATAAAACATAAACTGGGAGTTTTGTCAAAATACCGATCATTAAAGTGTGTTACTTCTTATTCCTTTGTGATTTAAGAGGTCTGTGGCATCCATGAGCATTACACTAGCATCTGCCAATGATCATTAAAAGTTAATAAGAATGCCAGTCTTTTCTGTTTTTGTTATTATTGGCTCCAGAGTAGCATTAAAGTAGTTTTGAATTTTGATTAATATCTTTTCCATTGAATCTCCACAAATAACTTTATATGAAACTACAACGGGATTCTAACATGCTCAAATCTGATTTTTGATAGCGCTACCTCTCCCAGCCTTAATCTGCATGTCCCTGTTTGGTCTTGGTTGTAATTAGATCCTTAAAACCTATCTTACAATCATGGTGTTTCAATTTGTTGTAGGTCCGCCATCTTGAACTTAAGAAGGAGAAGGAAGTTGAGGGAGGAGACCTTGTGAAATTTCTAACAGAAGCTGTTGCAACACAGTTCAGGAACCTCTCTATTCGGAATTAAGCGTGCCCATGGTCTAAAGCTTCACTTGTCGAGGTGCAACTTGTTTTGGTTTAACCTGAGTTTTTGTACATGTTAGGCTTGGGTTTGGGCTTGTGCTTGGACCAGGCCTTGGGTAATTCAAACCTGATTTAAGCCAACCCAAGTTAGACCCACCCAAGCACGACCCGACCTTTAGATATATTATACCATATAGTTTAGAAAAAAAATCATTGCCCGATGTTGGTCCTAGCTATTTGGAATCTTGGGAAGGGTTGTCTGGGTACGGTTCTAACCTTTGGCATTTTTGGTTGAGCTGCTTTGGAGAAGCCATTGCAAGAAGCTTCAACAGAAAGCCCCTTTTCTAGTTGGACAGAAAATTTGGGCTTTCACCAAACATTGCTTATATGCTATCCAGGTAGGGTCTACTGTGCAAAGCCAAAGCTGTCGCAGGAAAGCCTCCCAAATGGGCACTTAAGCTTTGTGCTTTGGGGCTTAAAAGTGTTTTGGCTTTAGATCTTATGTTTTTAAAAGCAACTCTTACAAAATGCTCAAAACACTTTTTGGCTCATTTTTGTTTCCCACAGCCCAAAGCTCAAAAGCAAAAGTATATCCAAATGGAGCCTGAGACTTGGAGAGGGACTAGTGTAGGACTCTCTGCCATTGAGATGAATGATTAGCCAAGTATTGCCATCCTCTGGCAGTCTGATCAGTTAGAACATCTTTAGCTCCCCTCAGTTAGAAATCAATGTGCTATCCTGATAGTGATCGGATCAATAATGACAGAATTGGACTGTCTCATGTTAGAGAAAATTCTGTAAGTCCTTCCCATATGCTCCCCAGAGTTATCATTACAGTGCATCACATAATTTTTGCCCTTGTAAGGCAAAAGAAGCCTTTTTTTTTTATCAATAACTGTGGATTGAATTAATATTAAAAATATGAGAAAATTACAGGGCAAGGGGGCTAAACAATCATAGCTCCCAAAAACAACCATTAAGCATCAAAAGAACAAACATTACAAGACAGCCCAAAAAAAAAGAATGTCTGTTCACCCCTTGTCTAGCTAGACCATCTGCCCAAGAGTTCACACTTCTTTTTACCCATTTATATTGGATTTCCATGTCCTTAGTCAGCCACTTGAATTTCCTCTTTTCATTACTGTAATTCCAAAGTCTAAGACTATATCTCCCACCCCAACTGGTCCAGAATACATAGCTAACTGCTTCCCTTGTTCATCTCTTATTACTCCTATTCCGGATGGCCCTGGATTGCCCAAGCTGCTCCATCAAAGTTTAGTTTAACAAAGTCATGGGGCGGGGGGATCCAACAAACATTTGAGGCCTTCCTCATTGGAACAAGTTCTGCTATCTCCTTCTACTTTCTTTACAGCTCATCAACTGAGAATTCTACGAACAGAGCCAAGGTTTTCAGCCAGTGTATAACCCTAATGTGGATGACCTCCAGCATTGCTTCAAACTTCTCTCCTTATCTTTAAATATTCGTGAATTTCTCTCCTCCCAAATAGTCCAACAGACTGCAGCCCTCATACACCTCCACATAAACTTGGCCCTTTTTGTTGGCCAAAATGGCATAAATGTGAATAGGCTTTGCACATTCGAAGGGGGGGTCCACCTGCACCCAAACAAAGAAGTACACCACTCCCAAATGATGTTAGTGAACCGACAGGAGATTAGTAAGTGATATCCAGACTCACCATCAGCTTTACAGAGGACACACCAGTGAAGACAAAAACAACTATTGGGTCCTTTTCTTTGAAGTAAATCTTCTGTGTTAACTCTTTTCAGAAAGGCTTCCCAACAGAAACTCCCAACCTTAGGAGGTATAGGATGACACCACACCTCTTTAACAGGGAAAGACAAGCTAGAAGAAGAAGAATGTGTGAGAGCACTAAAGAAAGAGTCACAAGCGAAAGAACCAGAGGGGGTGAGAGTCCAAATTCTACTATCTGCCTTTGTTGGCTCTAGGAACACCCCTTCAAGAATGGATAACAGTGATGGGATACCATCAAGCTCTGTGTCCCTGATATCTCTTTGCAAGTCCATGTTCAAGCCGACCCCAGAAATAGAATTAGAAGGAACAATGAATGAAGACATCGGTTCATTTTTAAAAGTGGAAAGGGCAAAAAGGCTTGGGAATTGGTCTTTTAGGGAGGAGTCCCCAATCCAAACATGTTCCCAAAAATTAATGAGATTGCCTAAGTGCAAGTCATACCTGATCCATGGAGAAAACAAAGGTAGAATAGCTTGAATAGCTTTCCAAGGAGATGCTCTTGTACTCTTTGCCAGAATCCCAGAGTCTCATCCATTTGCTACAACCCCATGAATACTTCCCACTATCTCCACCCAAAGTTTGTCCTTCTCCAATGAGAACCTCCAAAGCCATTTCCCCAGAAGAGCCAAGTTCCTATTCCTTATATTCCCGATACCAAAACCTCCCTCCCTCTTACTCCTACAAACCATATCCCACCCCACCCTATGGTCCTTCTTCTCCTCCCCCGTCTCCCAGAGAAAGTCTCTCATTACTTTTTCTAATCTACTAGCCACCTTCGTCGGAATCTTGAAGATTGACAAAAAGTAAACAGGAAGGTTAGCTAAAGTAGACCTGATTAGAGTGGTTCTCCCTCAAAGAGACAAATAGTTTTTCTTCCAAGTTGCTAATTTCTTTTCAAACCTCTCCACAACTGGAACCCAAAACTCACCTTTCTTAGGGTTATCACCCAATGGCAAACCGAGGTAATTAAGGGGCCAATTTGCTATTGCACATTCTAAGATGTTTGCAGCCTCAGAGATCTCCGCCTCGCCCATATTTACCCCAACTACACAACTCTTCTCAAAATTCACCTTAAGGTTTGACATTTTCTCAAAAAGTCGTATAGTGAGCTTCAAATTTCTAATCTTGTTAGGGTCCCCTGCTTCACAAAAGAGTATGGTGTCATCTACAAATTGCAAATGTGTGAGTGGCACAAGCTCCCTCCCAACTCTCCGACCTCTGACTAAGCCCCTGGAATCTGCTCTATAAATTAGTCTCCCCAGAACTTCAGCTACCAAGGTAAATAAAAAGGGAGAGAGGGGGTCTCCTTGCCTAATCCCTCTAGAAATCAACCACTGTCCCATTTACCAGTATGGAGTAATGGCAGTTCCTGATACAACCCAAGACCCATCTGCACCAATTATCCCCAAAACCAAAATTGGTCATCACCTCCATCAAGAAAGAACAATCCACCAAATCATAAGCCTTTTCTAAATCCAGTTTACAAATCACCCCTTTTTTCTTGGATCTCTTAAACTCCTCCAAGTTCTCATTTGCTATCAGAATTTGATCTGTTATCTGTCTCCCCTTCACAAAGGCTCCTTGATTATCTGCTATAATTGTTGGGAGCACTTTCCTTATTTTGATGGACAGCACCTTCGTGATAATCTTATAAAGGCTATTGACTAGGCTGATCGGCCTGAAATCCTTTGGGTGACATGCATTCCTCTTCTTAGGAACCAGTGCAATAAAAGTGGAGTTCAGCCCTGGGTTGATCACCCCTCTAGAGTGGAATTCATCAAACACAGTCCACAGATCTTCCTTTAATATCTCCCAGCAATCTTGATAAAAAGCCATCGTAAAACCATCTGGGCCTGGTGCCTTTGATCTATCCATAGAAAACACTATGTCCCTTATCTCTTCCACTTCAAATTTCCTTTCCAGCCAATCCCTATCCTCTATCTGCAAAGTTGGCCATTCCATACCCTCAATCCACACCCTACTATTTAGGGGTTTTCTAAAGATAGACCTAAAGTGATTTGCAAAAGCCCCTGCTATTTTCTCTTTGGGTGGATATTGTAACCCCTTCAATCTCCAAACATGATACAAAATTCCTTCTTCTGCTTCCACTTGCCACCGCATGAAAAAATTTGGTATTCCTATCCCCCTCCTTCAGCCATTTACACCTTGATTTTTGTCTCCAACCTATTTCCTCCCGAATAAGATAATCCTCTAACTATTTATGCAATTTCCATCTGAGCTCCTTATCTTCTTCTGTTAGACAACCCCTTTCTTCCTTGCCATCCGAGTCCTCAATTTGTGCAGCCACTATTTGCTTTCTTTCCTCTAATCTCCCAAACTCTAATAGATTCCACTCCTTGATTTTGCCTTTCAAATACTGGAGCTTCTTATGAAACCTCATTCCACTCCATTTCACTGTTGGATTGCTTTCTAGCCACCACTCTTTGACTTTCTTTATGAACCCCGGGTGTCCTAGCCACATGTTTTCAAACCTAAAGGGAGCAAATCAGGTTCACTTGGAGATTGGACCAAGTAAAACAGCTGTGTGATAGTGGGATCTCTTTAAGCTCGTAAACATCCACAAATTGATTGAATTTCCTCATACTCAAGGTCGATCTCCGCCTCGGACTATTTGTCTCTTCCAGGAATCTTATTACTTTAAAGTCACCTCCAAGACACCAAGGCCCTTCCCATAGTCCCCTTATATCGGCTAGTTCTTCCCACAACTTCCTTCACTTGTTTAAACTTCAAGGAAATTGAAAATTGGCCTATTAACTCTTCCTGACCTATGAGTACTTCATTCTTCCACATTGTGACAACACCCCCCGTAGACCCCCAAGAAGGCAGAGCCGCCCAGCTAATCCCCCTGCCTCTCCAGACACTCTTTGCCCACCTAATGTCAAAATCTGCTCTCTTGGTCTCCTGCAAAAGTACCACATCTGGGTCTGTTTTCTTGATGGCCTCTTTTATTATTGCTCTCTTCCTAGCACTTCCCAAACCTCTAATATTCCAGCTTAAGATCCTCATCTAACTATCTTCTTTCCCCTTAGACCCTCTTGCCCTCAGTTATTCCTCTTCCTTCTTTCTCCTTTAACCTTCAAACCTCTATCTCCTCCCACCTCCTTCAGCAGCCTTTCAGCCTCACTCACTCTTCTCCTTTTAGATTTTGCTTCTTCTTTCATTGTTTTCAAAAATACTTTGAGAGCATTTGGATCTTTCAATTTGCACCCCAATTTCTGTACAAAACCTGCCACAGAATCCTCACTAATTACATCTCTTACACTTGACTTTCTACTTCCCTCCCCTGTTTGTCTCCCCACTTCTATCTCCTTCCTCCTCAAAACCCTCTACTCTAACTCCCTCTGACCCTTCCTTTTGACTGTTTTCCACCACTTCTTCATTTAACAAACACTGTAGGATTTCCAGGATTCTTTTCTTTTTTTTGTTTCTCCTTCATTCCCTACTTCTCTCTCCTGACCCTCCCTGTTGTTTCTATTTTCTCTCACCTCATCCCCTCCTTCAAGGGCTGCAGCCTCTGGGTTGGGATCTGTATTTGGCACGGAAGTCAAAGAGCAACAGTTAGTATCACAAAACGAAAGGACACGGTTACCCGGGTTGTGGTGGGGAAGACTGGGAGTGCTGGAGTTGGATACAGAAACAGTCTGGCCCTGACAAGAAATGTGGGTTCCATCTGGTTCCAAGGCTCGGTTCTGATTAGTTAGCCTTTCCGTCGCCTCTGTTAAACAGAGATCACATCTCTTACCCACCTGTTTATGCCTCCCCACTGTGTCCCTGTATTGCTTTTGAGAAGTCTCGAGGGATCCCTTACAAAAAACCTGTTCAGCAAGGAGATTTTGAGATGGAGCTTCTGAGTGTGAGTTAGAGTTTCCACCCCCAGAGTTCGAAATGTGTTCAGCGACAACAATGTATGGCTCTTCCTTAGCACGGTGAGACATTACCGCACCTGGTCTTTCTAAGAACAATGTATCCAGATCAAGAGTTGCAGCAGCTTCTTCCTCTGAAAACTTCTCACCCAAAACACTGCCTA
The DNA here is from genome assembly GCF_055504915.1 of Nelumbo nucifera. NCBI lineage: Eukaryota > Viridiplantae > Streptophyta > Magnoliopsida > Proteales > Nelumbonaceae > Nelumbo > Nelumbo nucifera. The sequence continues at coordinate 6,025,099 of NC_142649.1, read as the reverse complement.
AACTGGACTGGCTATCCGAAACTTCTTCCATGTCTTCTTCCTCCATTTCGCAGTCCACCCAGCCCTCGTCAAAACCATCCTTTTCCTCGAGATGAGCTCGATCGTACCTGGGGTTTGGTCTGTCTTGTGATGTTCGCCCCTCCCTGGGTGTTTCAGGAACTGCACGAGGCACCCACCGGAGAGTACTTGAGCTTCGCTCTGACTGCCTGAGATCACCGGAGAGTACTTGACCACCGGAGGTGTCTTGTCCCTTCGAATTACCAGCTAATTCAAAAAATTTTGAATTTATTTCTTTTAATAGATTTCGTGGCTTTTGGTTCTCTCCCACCAACTTTTCAGCTTCCTTTCTAAGCTGCCCCCTATGTTCAGTCTTACCCTCCAGCTGTAGCCCCTAGTAATCCAACCCTCCACGTCAGCATCGTCTTCTACCTTGGATCTTCATCCCCCAAAGCTCTGCCTCCACCTCTGAAACTAACCATACTTTAAACCATGTACCTTCAGCAAGAACCTCTGTTGTTCTTGGGAGCGATTCCGGTCTCACTCTGACCATCCTAACCACAGCGGCACGAAAATCTTGCAGGGACTTCCTCCATTTCTCCACCCAGCAGCTTCACAATATTTCCCAGATTTGCTTCACTCCAGAGATGGAAGGGAAGACCTACCAATTTGAGCAGGAAACTTCCACAGACATGTTCCATCTCATTACACAACCGTTTCCAGTTTTGAATCTGAATCAAACTATCTTCACATTCAAATTATGTAAATCCCCTGATTTTCTCATCATCAATTCTCAACACTGCCTTACTGTCTGAGAACGGTTTCAGAGCAACCTCGGACTCCAGCTTCAAGTTGTGCACCACTGAGTTTAGGACCTTCCTCCAATCTTGTATTTCCTTGCTCGCTGAGATCACCATTCTCTGCTCCCAGTCTTCTTTCTCACCCTCAAACCACAGCTTCACCCCTGTATTAGAGCTCGAAATAAGTTCACCATCACTGCACGAGCCTTCTTCAACGGCTGCTCCAGGCTTTTAATGGGTGCTGAACTTCGTCCTTGCTCCAACACCACATCGACAGAAACAAGAAACTGCTGCAACCCCTCCGCAAAGGCCATCCAACCTTGTTTCTTATTCCCTTCCGGTAAGCAAAGCAATTGTCTTCTTGTGTCGAAATATTCTGTGACCATGATGAACCAGCCTTTACCATTGCATCTCAGTTCCACTTCGTACCTCTTCTTTCCCAGTTCGAAGACATTTTTCCATCCTATTGTCCTAACCAATTGTATAACACCATCAATAAAGCCCTTTAACCATGCCACTGCTTCCTCAAACAATAGTATCGTGGCCTTCCTATCCTCCCTAATTTTTAACAGGTTCTTTCCTCTGGCCCTTCTGCTCTCAAATAAAAATTTCTTCACTTCAATAATCAGTTTAGACTTCCATCTACTCACCAAATGAAAAACTTCTCCACTTTGGCTTCCCATCAGTTCAGCCTTCTCCAAACTTCTATTTTGTTTGACTCCACTGTCATTAGATGACCACCTACCTAATTTCAGATCAGGGTAACGAAGAATCCATTTTCAAACCAGTTAAACAAGATATAGAGGATGAGAGGTCCCAAGAATGTCATTAAATGATCCCATAATCTAGTTGTGAGTTGTGACGGACCTGAAAAACAGTCTAGACAATGAAGAAAATAACAGAAAAAGGGTCCAGAAGTAGGAATAGTTGAAGAAGAAGAATAAGATAAAAAGGGCTGAAGAGCAGAGAGGTCAATGTTAACAGACCACAACTGCCGCCGTGTTTTATTATTATTAATATAATTGAATGTAAAAAGACAGTAACAGCCCTTTGTAAGTGGTAAGGGAAAAAAAAGAATAGAACATAAAAATAAGTTACAACTATATCATTTCTGCAGCACTAATAAAATTAACAAATAAATAAGTTTAATACTGCCCCTCAAGCTGGACCGTAGATATCATAGAGTTCCAGCTTGATACAGATATGATTCATTCGAGCTTAGCATAAACCTTGGTGAAGAGATCGGCTAGCTGATCTTCTGACCTCACATAAGAAGTGACAACTTCTCCAGTTGTGTTGGTGCCATGAATTTCAATTGTAAATCTGCTCCATGACCCGATCCAACAAAGTTGAGAAAAACCCAATGTAAAATTTCAGTGGTCTATGGTGGAAACAGAGGTATGGACTTGCAGTGTTAAAAGAATCGTAATTCAGTTAGTTGCACTTGGGAATCACAAATTATCCAGAATTGTAGATAGGTGGGACTTGCTAGTCATCCGGACTCGTAAATCATGTGGACTCGCTAGTCATCTGGACTCGCCAATCCCAAAATTGCAGCACTTTGGAATTGCAGCAAGGATCTTGCAGGACTTGTAAAATCCATTACTTAGTAGTGTTGTGGAGCCGATCCATTTTGGAGTTTTCTCATATGAATAGCCTTGTATCTTGCTCAAAAGGTTATCTTGTGTCTTGTGAGCCAAGAAAAGAGAATGGGAGTGTATGTGAGATATAGGAGAGGGAACTTTGGGTGTATTGGGAGCTAGGTTTTGGTGAGAAGGCTGTGAACACTGTAATAATAATCTCCATTGTCAAAAAAATGAAAAAAAAAAGTTACAAATCTCCATTGACAAATAGTGGATTTCCTCCTTTGACGCCCATAAGTGTAGGCTATAAGCCAAACCATGTAAATCTCCAAAGTGTTTTGTGTTGCTCTATTTTACGTTTTTTTTCTTCCTGTTACTCCATTTGCCAATAGTTCTTATTCCTAGGCTTGCTAGTCTCACAACAGAGGATATATGAATTTCTGCTTGATTGTCATAGAACAACTTAATAGGAGGGGAAAACTTCACACCAATTTCTGCTTATATAGGTCAACTCACAACTCACACATGCATGTAAATTCATAACAGAAGTTTGTAGTGTGTCCATGCTCACAATGCGTACATCCACACATATACCATGTCCTCCAATGCCTCGGCCTCTATCAGCCCCTACATTCCTACCACCTTCACAGCCACCTCTTTGTACCATGACCACCTCCCCTAACATTACCACCTCTGCCACGCATTACCACCCCTAGTTGCTGCTAAAGCAAATTTCTGTAATATAGAAGTTTTATCAGCCTGCGGATTTGAAACTCCTCTCACCCTAGAAAAAAATCTGATGAAGTAGGAACCTCACTGCTACCCAGAACTTGTGCACGAACCAACTTATACTCTGTTCTTAGTCCTAAAAGAAACTTGGCAACATCTAACTGGTCTCTTTTTGTCATTGTCTGCACCTTCAAATCATTTGACAGTGGCAATAGGAATTTAACTCACTGCAGACTTTTGAGATTAGCATAATACTCCCCAGTCTTGTCACCCTGTTGCAGCTGAAAATATTTTTGATAAAGCTGATAGATCCTTATAACATTATCTTGTCTAGAGTAAAGCTGTTTAGCATGGTCCTAAATTTCTTTAGCAGTATCCAGGATTGACACATGTGCAGTTTCATGCTATCCAAAGATGTCATAATCCAGGTATTTTCTTGAACCCAATCATTATCCAGTAGTACCTGAGTCCAACTTTTTGTCTTCAATATATTTCAATTCACCCCTGGCAGTTAGATTAACTTCAATGGGTTTTGCTTAGGGTATGTAATTTGCACCATTAAGCTTCACCATAGTCATTTGGACAGCCTTAATTTCACTCACAAAGGATGCCATAACCACCAAAATCTAATTTTGATACGTTTTTCAACTTAGTCCACCACAAACCAACACATAAATACTAACCAGCAAAAACGAAAAGCCGGAGCACCAATTCTAGGAGCCGCAGTTCAGGAAAAACCGAAAAACACAAACAGTTCATAAAACCCTTGCCGATCTCAACAACATGAATTTGACCAAAACTAAATATTTCAACATATTATCTCCTCTGGGAAAAACAATTGTTTAAGCTATTGACTTGTACCGGATGGAATTAACCCCACTTTTGAATCGCCAAGGGATCCTAAAAAAATACTACTAACACGCAAACCACTGCAACTGGAGGCAGGGATGCAGGATACCTCCTATTTCAGAGGGTAATCACTTTGAAGTGTTTATTGATTTCTCTTATAAGAGCAAAGGTTGATGTTAACGGACCCCAACTGCCGCCCTGTTTTTATTATTAATATTACTGAATGCAAAACAGTAAAAACCCTCATTTAAGTGAGGGGGAAAAGAAGAATAAAACATAAAAGAAAATTACAAGTATCCCTACTGCTCACTAATAAAGATAACAAATAAGCAGTCTAACACTAGTAATAAGTATAGATGGTTTATATGTTGACCAGATAAGAGAGAAAGAGAGAGATGCTGTCTTAAAGTTTTGCATTGATGCAAAAACTTGTGTACTAGGGAGTTTGTGCACACGCATATCACTAATACACAAAAGCTGAATTCTACATTTAACCCACAAGCTTAAGCCGTTAGGTTGTGGACTTGTTATCCACATTGAGCACTCCCCCTCAAATGGAAGTCATTATTATATCTCCATGCTGATATGCACCAAGAACCTCATTCAACCACCAACCAAATAAAGAGCCATCTATGAGTGGGTTAGGCTATGGAAATCACCAATTGCTCAACTATGGGAGAATAATGTTCACCATGGGTGGAGCCATCATTGTGAGATCAACCACTCTTGCTAATTATTCGACCATCGATAAACCTGCAAACCATGGGATTTACTACATGCATTCATCAATACTTGTGCCAAGCCAAATTGAACGGGCAAGACAACTTTCCAGAAACTGAATGCTCTAACTCACTCCCTAAAAGAATATCCAAGTACAATATCATAAATGCCAAAACCTTCTTTCAACTTGTGTGGTGACAAATTAACAACTCAAGCCACCATTTGAATGCAAAATATCTGGTGTGGGTATCAAGAAGACAGCAAACAAGAAATTTGTAATGATTATTTAGTATTAGAACTTCAGAAATATCATCAATGAATAACCGAAGATACTACCTAAGATTGTCCACAGTTTAAAAAGGAAAGAAACAAAGAAAAAAATAAAGCAATAAAAGTACCCCTGTGGTGTGAAAAGTAGCACCAGCTGACCACCCTTCTGTGCCCTGATCTGAGATCTCTACAAAGACCTTGGAGGATCTTTGACCTAATAGTTAGGCCATTTTGGGCATCTCACCTTGGGACTTGTCCATGTTGAAAATCCTCTTATTAACAATATTAATTAGGTAAGCTGGTCGACTTTATGATCAGGCATTTCACTGATTAAAAGGGTTACAAATAACTATCTAGAAAATTGTTCTTTTTCTGTGGGCTCCCCCCCCCCCTAATTGTATATAAATTTCCATCAACTTTTGGAAGGATTATTGAGCTCTGAATGGTCACATAAAGCAATCCTCTGACAGGTAGCCTATAGATACCAAAACGCAATGGAATCGGGGCAACCAGCAAAGATGCCATTCAGCTTCCGGACAGGGTACAACAGATTAAAAGATTATTTTTCCAGCAGAAGGATATGATCTTTTGGAGATTGATTTAGTTCGCCTTCAACTTTGCTCTATGTATTTTTCACTCAAATATAACAAGGCTGTAAATATGTGTTAATGAATGGATAATTGTAGAAAAACAAAAAATAAAAAAACAAAGGAGCTTTTGGAATTTTTTCCTCTATAGTACGGAACTTCTTATTCTCTTTATTTCCTTTTTTTTCATTTATAAAATCTCCGTTAAGTGTACTAAGGCAGCATTTGGCATTCCTTATTTTAAGGACTTGTCTCCTTTTGCCAGTTCAAACTCTGTTCATATGGGCATTTTAATTGCAAAAAGGAGATAAGTCCTTAAAAGAAGGAATGCAAATGCAGCCTAAGACTTAGATGATTTTAAACTGGGGTCAAGCCTTTTACTCTACGTAATTTGGCAGTACACATTTGAGGTGCGTATTTCAGTTTTATTTTGAAGCACATTTTTGGGTTAGAAAAGGGAATGCCCTTCTATACCAAACTTCTTTACAAAATGCATGCAAGTGGTAATACACTCCTGCGGCAAAAGGCAATCATAAAAGTGTTCACAATCAAGTATATCAAGAAAGATGCGTTGAAAGTAGGGTATTACTCTTATCCAAACATTGGCTGGATGGAGAGAGTGGTGGAGTTGACCCTTCTTTAAATATAATTTGGCATCAAGCATTTTGTTCACTAAAAATTCTTAGCATTTCTTTCAGCATTTTATGTTGCAGGATTAACTTTTCATGTCATGCCATTTTGAGTTAACATAAAAAGTCTTCATCTAAAACTAAACCATTTTAGATTTTTAGTTAAGATTGGAAATGAAATGATTTCTCTTGAAATCCAAAAATGAAATCATTTCCACATTCTCCATTTTATATGGTGGTGGATTTAAGGCTCAGTTTGGAAGAAGTACAAATACAAATATGTTGAGTGCAAAACCTTGTATTTTGTATGTATTTGTACTATATATATTTGTATTTTGTACTGTTTCCAAATTGAGCCTAAGCATTCAAATTTAATGGCAATAAATGGTACAGTTACTTTTACTCATCATATATGCCATTAGAACTTTTTTAGAAATCTGAGCATTCTATGAAGCTTCATGAGAAAACAAAGAGAAATTTGAACAAACTTGGGTGTCCCAAAGATTAAGAAAAAACTATGCAAACTCAGGAAAATATAAATAAAATTTTAAAAAGATTCAAGCCTCTAATTTTCTTTTTTTTCTATTTCAAATAATTTTCTTTAATTCATGAATAAATTGTGTAGGTCACTATAATAGTAGGCATTAATGTAGGGGCTTTTATAGTTCAGTTCACCCCTAGGGTGGAGATAAAGATTTCTAGGGATTGACTGAATCCTGCCCCATCGATTTCTACGGGTGGAGCTAAGATTTCTAGGGGGGCTACTAATAGACTAGGAGGGGGCTGCAATTCAGATTTCTGAGGTGGACTGTTTTATTTAGGAATGATAGAACTACGTTTGAGAATTTTGAGGAACTCACAACTTTGTTTATCTTTGATTGGACCTGTGGAATGACTGGTGCGGCGGTGCCCCTAACAATCAGATAGATAAGACCCGATTACAGCCCATTTATAACCAAAATAGGGCTGCCAACAAGTTGGGTCTGGTTTGGAATAGCCTGTATCCGGTCCCAAACTGATTATTAATTGGGATAAGATCATAGATTTAGAATGGTTCCGATTATAATCGGGTCAGACCCAATTATACTGGCATTTTATTTATATAAATAACAACTTAAAATTAGGTTTTTGATAATATAACCATAATAAAAATGATAGTAAAATAGTAAATTATTTATATGTTGATAAATCAAATATTTTGGTAGGAAACGGATTCAAATGAATTGTTCTGTGGACTTTGGAAAGACTCCACGCATCGGAAAATATATTTCAGCTGGCCTCATCTCTGCATGACAAAAGAAAAACAAATAAAGCAAGAGAAGAATCACAAACTATGTGAAAAAGAAGTTGCATTTAATAACACATCAAGTGGTAGAAATTCATTTTTCTACATGCTTCTCACTGTCATCTATCTGCCTTGGCCAATATATAAAAGCATACCAATCAAATGAACCCAACTGTCCCAACAAATCACCATCATTCATATGGTAGAAAAAGCGACAAGTAACTTGGATATTAACATCACCAAGTATATAGAGATTTAGGACCATTGCATACTCTATTGAATCAAGAAAAGCAATCCTATATTATTCTGATGGCCAAGAAAACCATTCAAGACAGAGGTTTTTTCGCACTTTGCTCTGTAACCAAGGTGAGATTGCCATCTAACCTATATATCATAAAAGTGGTAAGACACCAGGTTGTATTTATGTATTTATCAACATTATGAGAAAATCTTGCTGCCAGAAAGGATTGAAAAATCTTGGGAATTATGACATTGAGAGAACGGAGAGGGAATGTGAGAGCCTTGTAAGAAAACTATATTATGCCTCTACAGCTGTTGAAGTGCTTGTGAGAGCCTTGAAAGAGAACCTCTGGTTGGTATATAGTGCTACTATCACACATTAGTGGGACCCGTGAGATGCACGTGATTTGTCAAGGGAAAGTGAAACAGCAGAAAATGATAACTACTATAAGGAAGGAATGCATTGTAGTTTAAAATAATTAATCTTTATTTTAGTAAGTTGTCACAAAATAATTTAGTGATTTGGATTAATTATATTAAAGATTTTAACAAAAATAATAAACTATTGTTAATTATTTAATAAAATAATTATTTTTCCATATTATTTGTTAGTGTTCTATTTTATTTATTTTACTTTATTAATGATTAAATGTTACATTTTTTATAAATATTACTTAAAAATATTAGTAAATATATAAAATTAGGTTGTAGTCATAAATAAATTAATCTAAACCCAAGCTCAAGGTTTAAGACTTCAGATTGGACTTGAGTTGATCATCAACCTGATCCAATCTGCCCAAGTTGCACCCCTAAGAGCAATGTGAAATTCGTAATTGGACTGAACCACACTAAGTACAACCCATGCATGCATTATTTTGGGGGTTTTAATTGTTTTTAGATAAAAATTATTAACATAATAGCCAAAGGTGCTATGGAGGATGGGATACCCCAATTCTGTAGCCAAAGGAACCAAGAAAATAAAATATCTCAGGTCAGGTTTTGATATTTTGGTAAATGTTAACAGAATTTTAAGGATGTCTGGCCCAACCTGGCCTACACCCCAAGTGTAATAATATTTGTCTAGGCCTAGGACCTATATATTATTATAAAACTATGTTAATTATAAAACTATCATCTTCTTACAAATTAATTTTTTTATTTAAATTTAGTATGCTATAAAAATTCTATCTATATATTATTATAATTTTTACCTAATATTATGTATTAATATTTACCATATATGTATTATAACTTTCAAGTCGAGGTTAGGGGTTGCTTAGCTTAGGTCATACCTAGTGCTTGCATTATGTAGGGCTTGGTGCAAATCTGAGTTAGACCTAGCTCAGAATAAGATAGTTGCTTGTGTCTGAAATTTTGTAGATCTAATCGGGTTGGGATAAGTTATAAATGGTCATCCCTAAGTAGGAGTCTTATAATATTTCTAATTGGGCCACTATTAGTTTTATTATTTTAATTAATTTTTATAATTTTTAAATGGAAAGCAAATGGTTTTTTTCTTTTAATACTTTTTTACTTTTTATTATTAATTTTAATTATCATATTAATATTAGTTACTTGTAACTAGAATTCAAATGTATTTTAATTTTAAATTTACAAAATATGAATTTTTTAATAGTTGTTAGATACAAAGTTACTAAATTTTAATACTTTTTATTAAGTTTAGCATTTTTTATTAATTCTAGTGATTAGATTTCAAATTATATATATTTTTGAAAATTAACCAATTAAGTAGAATTTGAATATGAAACAAATAAATGGAATTTGGATGAGAGTAAAATTCTCTCTCCTTGGGATACAATAGACTGATAATAGAAGAAACCTATAGAAATAATACTAAAGTAGGTTAATGATGGAAGGGATGGGACTATGTCTTAGAATTCTCTCTCTCATTATTTTTAGGTGATTTAACCATTTATGATTTTTTTTTTCTTTTGAAAATAAACTGCAATGCATTAATCAACCAGAAATATCACAAATAAGCAATTCCTCCACAAACGCTGGAGGCTCATGCCAGATACAAGGATTAGCGAAACGACAAGAAGCCCTAGCTAAGCTGTGGGCCACGGTGTTAGCTTGCCTTTTAACACAAGCCACCGAGAAGTTTACACCTTGCTGTAATAACGAGGAACACTCATGAACGAGGGAGCCAAATTCGGATAGGTCCGAAGCTGGAGCACGAAGGGCTTTCCATACTATTAGGGCATCAGTTTCAAATACCACATTCTGGATATCCATGCTGGTCACCCATTTAATTGTTGCTATAAGGGCCATTACTTCCCCTTCTTTCGAAACGAATAGAACAGGAACTATGGACGTGTAACCTTTCACGAAAGCACCAAGCTCATCACGTATAACTATCCCAAACCTAGTGAGGTTACTGCTCGTGAAAGAGGCAGCACCAACATTACACTTGAAGGAACCAAGAGAGGGAGCTCGCCAATTACCGTCACCTTGGTGGTTAAGATTAATAACCATGTCCAACCGCTTCTATATTTGAGCTTGCTTCCAGTCATGGAGAAGCTGCAAACTCCCAGTAACAGCATGATCAAGCAGCTTAAAATTATTTCTCCACAACTTGGAGTTATGTTGAGACCAGATGCTCCACAAAACTATGCAAGCACGTCCAGACTTGTCATAATCAGTTTCTGCTAAAAACTCAAGAAGACAATCAGCAAAAGAGGCATGATTCAACACATTTACGTTGATGCCAGCCTTAGACCAACAAGCTTGAGCATACGGACATGATAACAAGACATGGCTCAGACTTTCAACGTTAGTATTACAGAGATGACAGGAAGTATCTAATTGGATGCCATGCCTAGCAAGCTGGTCTTTACAGGGCAAACACTCCCTACAAACCCGCCAGACAAAGCTCTTCACCTTAGGTGGAATAGGAAGCTTCCACAGCTTATCCCATCCACCCGAATAACAGCTTGAGAGATAGTGGTATTATGATCACTTGCAACCCTATATCCTGACTTTACTGAATATACCTCATTTGGTAAGAAAATGCCAAATTAGTCGGTCCTCTTGGCTAGCATAAGACAAGGGAATATTCAAAATTGCACTAGCATCCCTTGAGCCAAAAAGCTCATGAATCATTTCGACATCCCATTCCCTGTGGCTTGGAATCCATAGGTCCGAAACCACAATATCTTCAAGCCCCTCAACTCTAGGCAAATCAACCTTGAAATTGCCCATCTCCTTAAGCCATGGATCATCCCACACATGGATATGCTGCCCATTCCCAATTCTCCACCTACAACCCTTCTCCAAAACAATGCGAGAATGCTATATGCTTTTCCCAAGTATAACTTGGATTATGCCCACATTGGATTGGGTTGAGCATGCACTAGCCTTGAAATATTAGGCCCAAGCTTGGCCTTGACTTTCATGGGCTTGATGTGAGCTCGGGCTCGGGCCCATGTTAGATTGAAATGATCACTCCTAAGTAAATTTCTTTTGATTTATTAGATTTTTGAAGAGGGGAAAGATAATAAAATAAAAAGAAAAAATAAAAATAAAAAAGAGTAGATGAATATTAATGGAGTAATTGCAGGGTATCTCTCGCAACTCCGGTAACTCCTCCTCCACCTCTCTCGTATTCAACCTCCCCTTTCGTTCTAGCATTTCCCCACGCATCTCTTCTCTCGTCTTCTCCCCTCTTTCCTCAGCTCGAGATCCCCTTCTCACTTTTCTTGTCTTTAGCTCTCCCTCCGTCTCCCTTTCCCAAAGAGGTGTTGGCCGTTGGGTAATTTGGTAAAAGTTTGTAAGATGGACATTACGACAATTTGAGGTTTGAGGATGATTGGTGATTTGGGATTTGGGGAGAATTATGGTAATTTGGGATTTAAGGAACATTTTGGAAATTCGGTGTTTAGGGGTCATTTGATTTTAGGGGTAATTTGGTAATTTAATTTAGAGAATATTTTGATAATTTGGACATAAAGGGTAGTTGGATAATCTGGGGGTGAAAAGTAGACCTGATCATCCAATTTGAATTTGAATCTGATTCGACTTTATTGCATTCGGATAGCCCATGCCAAATTGGATCGGATTCAAGTAACCCCCAAGTCAAGAAGGAATTGATCATGTCGCAAGTTGATAAGCATGTAGATACATCTGTGTGTGTTGCCGGTGGGTGATTGCGAGTAGGGGTTCAATTTGGGCGGGTTCAGTCCGAGTCTGAATCGGCCCAATCTGGAATTTTATACGGGCTGGGCTTAGATTTTTGGTCCTTAGGTTGGGTTCGGGTTCAAGAAGGGCTTTTTTATTTTTTGAGTCGGGCTTGGGCCTTGCCTTTAGGTAGTTCGAACTTGGCCCGAGCCCGGCCCAATTATATACATATATATATATATATATATATATATATATGTTGTATACATATTTACATATATACATACATATTTGTATATATAACATTTGTATAGATATTTTGCATATATATTTACATATATACATAAATATTTGTATATATATTTTTATAAATATATTTATATATGTATAATTTTAGAGTGGGTTCATTGACCAACCCGAACCCAGTCCGGGCCCGAATACATCAAATTACAGGGCAGGCTGGGCTCGGGCTCGGGCTCGGGCCTTAAGCCCAAATTTTAGGACTGGGCCTGGGCTGACCATTAACCCAGCCCAATCCGCCCAACCATTGAAGAGGTAAAAAAAAATGGCATAAGAAAATACTTATCGAGTTGATCTAGTGAGAGACAACACCTGATAACTCAATTTAATTGTGAATATGGCCATTGAAGAGGTAAAAAAAATGGCATAAGAAAATTCTTATAGCACACTCCAAATTCCAAATAGTTTTTTTTTCAATGTTTTAAAAAATGATTCGGAACTGGAACTATTCTGGTCATCGGTTTTTGGGTTGACGGTTTGACTATCTGATTTGAACGGACAACTCATTTTGACAAAAAAAATTAAGAAAAATAATTAAAATAAAAAAAAAAACTGCCAAAACCATTGAACGAGTCAAATAAGTTGACGGTTTGACTGCCCGAGTCAAATGAATCATTGACCAATTCAATAGTTTCTGGTCAAGAACCAAATTTAAAATAAAATGGAACCAATTGCTTAGATGATTCCCAGGCCAAACGGTCCAACCATCCGAGTCTACAGCGATTCAAAAACCATGTATTCTTAATCCAAAACCACATTATTAGGTTAAGGCTTTGTTGAATTGATTTACAGTCTGAATGCATTGGAATATTTGGTTATTTCTTTATTTTACAACTCAACAAATGTAGGTGCATATAGGGAGAAAGACAATAACTTGTCCAAGTTAATAATAGTATGATGTGCCAGTAATATAATGGAAGAGTCATTTCAATCATGATAAAAAGACTCCGAGTCAACTCAGTAAGCCTCAGGCTTACAGGAAACTATTAGGAGATGGGCTTAGTCATTTCTATGGAGATAAGTAAAAAAGCAATTAAAAGGAAGGGTTGAAGTGTCTGATATCAGGTGGTTTGTTGATGAATGATGGGCTATCAATCAAAGCTTTCCGCAACTATGAGAATGATCAGGGGACCGGATCACTTACCTACAAGGGATGAGAGTTTGTTCCAGCATATGGAATGCCGATGACAACTGCATGATATATGACTACAGCAAAGATACTAGAAAATTCAATGAAGAAATGATTCTGAGTGTTTCAAACAACAGTTTTAATAAAGTTTATCAAAGCAAGTGTAATTTCAAAAAAGATATGTTAGCGTGAAAAATCAATCTAAAATCGGAATCATTCTGGTCATTAGTTTCTGGGTTGATAGTTCAATCATCCAGTTTTAACGGATAGTCTATTCTGAGAAAAATTAATTAAAATAAAAAAAAAAAACCTGTCAAAAACTGTTGAATAAATCAAAGGTTCAATTATTCTTAATTAATTCAAAAATTTTTGGTCAAAAATTGAATTTGAGGTAAAAAGAAACCAATTGCCTGAACAATTCCCGAACTGAAAGGTGTTAGAATCAACGACGGTACAAAAACATTGACCAATAATATCACATAGAATCCCATATCCGAATTGTGAACCCCCCACAGCTGCATCATTAATGATGAAACACCCGGCCGGTTTGCTGTATTAATATCTTTCCATTCTTTACTGGAAAGTAAAAGAAACATGCTCAAATTTTCATGGCATCCACAAATGATTACCACTCAAAACAAATCACTAAGAAGAGTACTATTTAACAATCATTTGGTACATCCAAAATTGTTGTGATAAGCAAATTAATTAACCAATACCTTGGAAATTCAACCAAGCCCACTTTTACAATGTAGTTGGCCTTTCGATTTTGGTTGACAATAAGCTTTCAGCCTTGTTATTTTCTCTGGTGTATAGAACAGCTAGCTAGGTGGGTAATTGGTATTTAACTGAGATGGAATGATGGTCACTGCATCTGCATGGGAGAATGGAGGCTTCAATGGAGTATCGGCACATTTTTAGAGAAAGGAACATGGTAATGATGCTCATTTTAATATTGTATCTCTAGCTAGTGTTCCTAGAGTCTTAAGTTTCGTATCTTGTGCTACCCTACCCCCCGTTGTGTGGCCCCTTATTTTCCGTTTTATCAAATGATGGGCCTAGCAAAAGTTCAGAAATCAAAAATTTACTAGTCGGGATCCGTGGGACGCATAAATTTTGTCACTCAACAATGAAACAATCAAAACTTATATTTATATGAGATTTACACTGATCATATCATAATAGACCCGTACTGTACACAGGCTGGGTCACATAGGCCCACTTTCACATTCAGGTTAATCGAAAACAGGCCATAGCAGACCCATTTTGATCGTCTTCTTCGCCCACGCAGTAAAACGTGTCTTGCATTGGCCCGGTCAATTTTTTTGGCCAATTTTTTTTTCGTTTTTCAATAGTTTATGCATCTGTTCACATAAAAAATGAGATTTGACCTCCTATCTGATATTTGGAAAGTTGGATGAAAATCTGAAATGCTGAAACGTTTGCAACTTGGAGGAGTTTGAAACTTAGAATAGCTTGAAACCGAGCCAAATAAAAATATTATAATTTTTAGAAAAATTTAGATATAATTCTTAGAAAATAATATATATAATAAAAATATTATAATTCTTAATTATTATAGTCCTTAATTTTTTAAATATCAAATAAAAATATTATATATAATTTTTTATTTTTATAAAATATTTTTTCTCAAATCGAACTCGAGCCGAGCCAAGCTCGAACTTAACAGTTTTTTACTCGAGCCTTATACTACATTGGCGAATAACATTTCAAGAATATGTCAGCTCAACAAATTGCAATTTAATATATAGATATAGATATGAATTAAATGGATACCCCTAGGGAATATGTAATAAAGTTCAACTTTGATGCTTTAATGAAAGCTAACAATTTTAGATGCATCACGAGAAACCATCTAGGTGAAACTCTTATTTTTAAAGCAGGCTCCATAGGGATAGCATCTATAAAAACAGCTGAAATGAGAGGGAACACTCGAGACTCTATCAACATTCTATATCCTAAGAAGGTCATCAACTCATCATTGAAGAAGACTCAAGGACGATTATTGAAGCTCTAAAACGTTTTTGGTAAAGCAACAAAGAGATGCCAAGCAAGGCTCGATGAATGCAAGAAGATAGTGGCTGGAGTGAATTGTGATATCGCCTACGCCCATGGAGATGCCAGGTAATGCTTGATGAATGCAAGAAGATGGTGGCTGGAGTGGATTGTCATTTTGCCTACACTCGTATGCATCGTAAAGGAAACCAAGTTGCGGATTGGCTGGCTAGTGAAGGACACACGAGGACATTGCATGGCACTACGTTGAAGGTGTGGCAGTTTAACTTTCTCCTTTTTGTAGATTTCCCTAGGTATTGTCTTCTTTGTATCATGTCATTTAGACATTTCCTACTCAGCATCTAAGGGTAAGGGGGTGTGGTGTTGTGTGGGCATTTTCTCTTATGTGGCACTTATAACAAACAGAAATTTGGGTTTGCCCCTCACAGGGTGCACCTGACACCAACTTCACAGCGCTTTCATTATGCCCATTAAGAATATCTCCTATACTTGCTGTTTCATTCTTGGGAAGATGTTCCCAATGCACGTCTGTGATGTATTGTGAGATTGGTGTAAGGCATGCTCTATGATGAGCAAAATACAATTTCATTAACAGATTTTATATTGCACCTTATGCCCTTACTTTTTTTTCTCCCCAATATATGCTTTTATCAAGTACAAATGCAATGCCATGATACCAAACACAACCCAAATCATTTACTGGATATGGCCATAGGCCTATTGGAGGTGAAATAATTGAACTTAATGTAGGGTTTTCAACGGGTCAGGTCTATTCGATGGACCCAAACTGACCAAACCAATTATAACGGTTTTGGTTCCATAATTTTGTCTTGGTTAATTATTGGGTTGGTTCTAGTTCTTTCCTGTCCTAAAGCAAGTCAAACCTGGAATAGGTTATTTATTAAATACATATAATATATATTTTTTTTTAATTTTCTTATAATTTTTATCATATTTTATGTTTAAATTGATAAATTTGATAAATAATAAATAAGATAATACTAATATTAGTTAAAAATGTTTAATTTATTAACACAAATAATTTAATATTCTTCTAACTTTTTATTAAGATTATGTTATAAAAATTTTAATTTTAAGTTCTTATTTAAATAAACAAATATAACTTTTAGTATAATCGGGTCCCAACTATTAACCAGGATAATTCTAAATCTGTGATTTTGTCCCAATTAATAATGAATTAGGAATTGGTTTACCTAGACCCAATGCATACCCAACCCATTGACAGGCCTAACTTAATGGCTTATCACTCTATCTTTCAGTCAATGAGTCATTAAGTAGCTAGGTCCTGGGCTCCTTAGTCGCTCAAATTGAATATAGTTTTTGTATAATTATTTTATGTATATAAAAGCAACAAGTTATTCAATTCAGCCAAATCAGCCATTACCCAATAGCAGTCTACATTAAATTGGACAATATCCATTTTGGTTTTGCAGTAAACTACTAGTAAAAAATTAAATTAGGCAACAGTGTTTTGTTTATTTACCGTGAAGATGAAGTAAAATAAAACTTGAAATAAAAAAAAAAAAAGTGAACCAATACTTACAATTTTTTCATTTGCACTCCCAAACACTTGTGTATTAATTCTTCCAATAAAACATTCATAGTTCAAATAAAATTACACTGCAGAAAAGTAAAAGCGTAAAGGAATTTTGTAAAAATTCTTAACAACCCAGAAAACTTCGATTGTTGGGGCCAACAGCCTCTACTGTTGAGAACATTTTTGGGAATGCCACATTACTATAGAGTGGGGTAAAATAGTAGTTGTTCCTTATTTCTTTTTAATCATAATCATAGGCATGGGCATCAATTTATGGGCATGAATTGATGAATGTGTCCAGCCTAAAAACGCTCTCAACAGCATAGGTTGTTGGCTTAAAATAAATGTTTTGCAACATGGCCTAAAATAAATAAAGGAATGTGGTCATGCAATAATTCCTCCCATTCAGACATATGGCATTCCAATATTTTATAAAAGAGGATGTCAAAAGTGGTTAATTCTACTTTCAAATACAATAACTATCTTAGAAGTGGTTTATTCAAATATATTCAATCAGACATCCAGAATTCCAATTTCTTAGAAAAGAGGATGTCAAAAGTGGTTAATTCTACTTTCAAATAGAATAACTATCTTGGAAGTGGTTTATTCAAATACATTCAATCCATTCTCATGCAGACATGCGGAATTCCAATTTTTTAGAAAAGAGGATGTCAAAAGTGGTTAATTCTACTTTCAAATACAATAACTATCTTAGAAGTGGTCAATCCATTCCATTCAGACATGCAGAATTCCAATTTCTTAGAAAAAAGAATGTCAAAAGTGGTTAATTCTACTTTCAAATAGAATAACTATCTTAGAAGTGGTTTATTCAATCCATTCTCATTCAGACATGCGGAATTCCAAATTTTTAGAAAAGAGGATGTCAAAAGTGGTTAATTCTACTTTCAAATAGAATAACTATCTTAGAAGTGGCTTATTCAAATACATTCAATCCAATTTTTTAGAAAAGAGGATCTCAAAAGTGGTTAGTTCCACTTTCAAATAGAATAACTACATTTGAAGTGGTTTATTCAAACGTATTCAATCCACTTTGAAGTGATACAAACATAACTATTTATCAAGAAAACACATAAAAAACTCAAAATAAATTTATCAAATAAATAGTAAATACAAATTAAAGTGGATTACTGTTTACAAATAAGATCTCATTTAATTTCTTAAATCATATTAAAAACAACATAAATTAATAGTGATTTTCTAACAAAATAGGTCATAATAGATTATGAATTATAAAGATGTAAGACTCATATTAATTTTTCTAACTTGTTTTTTATAATTAAATAGTAAATTTTAAACTAAATGATATTGTAGTTGCTCCATGCTTGGTAAGGGGTCATTCTCTAATTTATTTTTGAAATAAAAAATCTATGATACCAAAAAGACATGATATCAAAAAAGTTTTTACCAATCAAAACCCACCCATAAATTTTCAAATAATATGCTTTTTTAATATCATAATCAAAATCTAAAAAAAAAATCTACGATACCGGAAAAGCATGGCATGGGAAAAGTTTTAAACAATCAAAACCCACTCGTAAAAGTCATTCCCCCACTCACATTGTTGTAATGAACATTACATGCGCCCTTGGGGGGCCTCATCATTCTGCCCACATCCTACCACCAAAAACACTGTTTGATACTCCATATCTTTCATTGTCTATCATTGACTAAGTGGGTTTCTCCACCACATAATAATTCCCCCATTCTGTGCTAACTAGTATTAGACATTATCACCACACACCGGTTCTATCACTAGGGCTGCAATTTGGGCAGGATATCTCAATTTGAGTCAATTTGGGCCAAATCCAATATAGCTTATGAATAAATATTAATGAGGATTTGGACGATGCACGGAATTCGTCAAGGAAAAATAAAACAAAAAAAAAACAGTAACTAGTTACAAAAATAATTAGCATGTCCAAGATTTGTTTAAAATAATAACTATTTGAACATAAACTCTTTATCATGGTTGTGCATGAGGTACGTGTTCACATCGCCATCACCATGGAGGAATAAAAATGAATCTTTTCCTTATAACTGTTATACAGTTATGCCTGAGTTGCAATTTCAGGAATTGGAGGGGCGGAGCTAAGGGGTGCAGGTGCGGAGGGGAGTGATGGCCCCAATTTCACAATCTCAATTGATGTTTCACTTATCTCATCTCCGCGCTTGGGAATTGGGTTGTTTTTTAGGCTCAATTTGGAAATACTATAAATACAAATATGTAGATTGCAAATGCATACAAAATAGATTTGTATTTATACTCCTTTCAAACTGAATTTAGGCCCAGTTAAGACTTAGGAAAGAGTATAAATATAAATACGTAGAGTGCAAAATTTTGTATTTTGTATGTATTTATATTATTTCCAAATTAATCTGGTTGCAATTAAGGATAATCATTATTTAGTTAAAAGTGAAAAACCAAATCAAAAATTTTAGTTTTGATTTCAGTTTTAGTTATTTGGGAGGTATTCAAGAATATGGGTTGGTTTTGTTTTTAAAAGCAAAATCAACTGCTTCAAAAACAAAGCCAACCATGTTGTCCAACACCTTCTTGGATATTAAGAGTTTTGATTTTGATTTAGTTTTCAGATTTAGAAATTTGTTTAATCAGAAAACTGAATTAACCAAATTTCAGTTTGGTGTTGGTTTGGATTATTTTGGTTTTTCAAAAATTTGGTTTCAGTTAGGTTTCCTTTTACAATTACGGATTCGAAAATTTCAGTGTTTTCAATTTGGTTTTTAACCAAACTAGGCATGACCCCCCGTACTAAGTACGGGGTTATTAATATGATCTATTTTTTATTTTTTATTTTTAAATCAATTATATTAAAATTTTAGGTTAGATTTTTCATTTGATTTTTTGATAAATTTTTATTTGATTTAAAAGACTTACCATATATTTATCTAGTGTTTGGCCCTATTATGGAGAAGTCACATGTATATATCATTTGGTTTTTATACTTTTTTGTTTATTGCAGTAATATTATTTTATTTGAGTTTCACTATTTATTTAACAATTATATTTATATTTGAATTAAGAAATTGAATTACAAAGATTTAGCTAGTGAATAGCCCCATACTAAGTATGGGAAAATTCACTCAAGTTTGATTTCCAACATTTGTATTAATTGTTTAGTCTTTTTTATTAATTTTTATTATTTTCATTCATAATTCATTTATTAATTTTTAATCATTTTAAGCTAATTCATTATTTAATAAATTTGTAATAGTTTAAGCACATTTACGAATTTTTAATCTATTTTAGTAATTAATTAATCTTTTTTGTTATTTAATAATATTATTAACTAAGTTAGTAATCAATGAAATATTTATTTAAGATTATTCCTTTTAAAATATTGACTTAATTAATCGTTTAAAGAAGACTATTATTTTTAATTAGTGATTTTTATAATTGTCATTATTGTTATTATTAATAGTGATTATTATTGTAAAGCAAATTGATTTCCAACCAAGTATAATAATTATTTCTTCTATTTAAATTAATATTTTGCATTTATGAATAATCATTAATGATTATTATTAATATTAATTAATGTGTACAAAAGAAGTAGTGGGACCCAGCATTCTCAATTGAACTGTTATCTTCTCAGGCAACGGTTCGTGCAAAACTCGACCATCAGCGGCGTCATCAACAACGACGGTATGACCTTCCTGGCCACTGGAGACAATGATCGCCTGTATTAAAAAAAAACACCTCGTATCTGGCTTCCTGGCTTCCTGTACACTGGTCATATGAACTTCCCGGCCACCAGCGACCACCCATAAGCGATTGCCCATGGCCGACGATCTCATGTAACGTTAAAAGAACAACCGATATTCGTCTGTATTAAAAAAAAAAAAAAAAAACGGCTTAGATTCTACCTTCTTCTCAAGCAAGGATTCGCAATTACAGTAAACAGCCGCCGTATTCTACCTTCATATGACCTTCCCGGCCACCGGAGGCAACCCATAACTGATCACCTGTGGTCGGCGATCTCATATACATTATAATAGTAGCTGTTGGTCACCGGTAGTAAAAACAAAAACGTCTGGTTTTCTTCTCAGAGGACCCTGTTTTCTCAAGTAATGATTTGGGCTAAATCTTAACAGGGTTATAGGGCCGACTATTGCTACTTGCTATGCCCTGGCCGCTAGCGGTCACATAGAAGTTTCTTGGTTGCAGTTCGATGCAGGGGGTGTTAATGAGTTCGTTGGAACAAATGTTTTGAAATTCAAATAACATATATTTTTTTATGAGATTAGAATTCATGAGACAAAGATTGAGAAGATAGAGTTCAATCTGATAAAATAAATGAAAGAAAAAATAGAAACATGTTTGCCAAACTCAAAACTCTATACGTTATACGTGTAAGATACAGTGAGATGAAATGTAAAATTACCCAAGTGGTTAAAGTTGAAAACATCCAACTAAGAATTCCAATGAAGTGAACTTCTTATAAGCTCTGAGAAATTACAGAT
Source organism: Nelumbo nucifera (assembly GCF_055504915.1). Lineage (NCBI taxonomy): Eukaryota > Viridiplantae > Streptophyta > Magnoliopsida > Proteales > Nelumbonaceae > Nelumbo > Nelumbo nucifera. Next base: position 6,003,746 of record NC_142649.1, on the reverse strand, counting down.
TTGGAGAACATCGTATGCAAAGACTGTGAATTTAGAGTCTGATACTGATAGATTGTGATAGATTGAATGAGAATGTAGATTTCTGGACGTGACTTAGAGTCTGACATGAACGTGGGGGTGAATTGGGTGCAAAAGAATTTTTGAATTTGTCTCGAAAAATTAAGTTTTCTTTGAAAATTTGAAATTTTGAAAAGGCAATTGATCAGAATAAACACATGTCTAATTTATTTCATGGTTTAGAAGACAGGTGTCTAAATGGAGGAGAGCAACATGTCTGACTGGGGGAGATTTTGACCTGATTTTATTACTTTAATACATATATATATATATAAGCCAAACACCCACACAACTCGCCCCTATTCACAAAAAGCTTGGACATCTCATGTATGTGCGTGGGAGTCCATAAGATCTCCTGCCCACACAAACTCTGCCTATATTGATGGCAGCCACACATGGAGAACGTCTCATCCTCTACGTAATAATATGCAAGGAGAAATGTTCCCAATTCATGGAGGATAGTATGGAGTTTTAATTGATCAAAACTCTTTCTATATCATAGATTTTCCCTTTTCACTTCACAGCCTCTTTTACAAACGGGCCAAAGTGAAAATAGGCCTGGGCCTGAAAATTTGTGGCCAGACTAATGGGGCCGGACGGGTCATAAATGATCATCCTTACAATCGGTTGGATATCAAATGATTTATTTATTTATTTCTATATTTTCCCATCACAGCAATTTATCAAATGGCCACCTTCAATCCTTGTCAGTATCGACTCTCGATCCTGAAATTCTGGTCCAAAACTGTATGGTCTTCATCATTGTCACGAGAACTCTCTGTAACTTCCCAGAATCTAGCCATCATAGTAGGGCCGTGCAATTAGTGATCAAAGGGCTTCTTCACTCCCTTGCCTTTGAGTATTCTTGATCTCCAATGCTTAAAAGGGCTTCTTTCACTCTCTTTCAGTTTGTTTACAATGCAATTTCATTTGTATCAATGCATTAATATAAGTATAAATATTGCTAGCATTGTCAATGGGTTGGGCTCGGTCCAATGGATCCAAATCAATTGGGTCGGTTCTAATTCTAGTATATCATACTTATAAATCGGTTCCAATTCTTGATATATTGTCTTAAGTATTAAATATATAATATTTTCAGCAAGTTTACTATAATTGAGTCCATTGGATTAGACCTGATTGCCTAGATAACCGATCAATTTAGTTCTGGGTCTGAACCTACAGACCCTATCAGGTCTGATTCGGTTCTGATTCCTTAATATTTCTTGTCGGATCAGTTTTGATTCTAGCTAAATTCGACCTCTTGACATCCCTAAGTTTTGCTATAGGATGTAATTACATTCAGTTTTCTAATAAAAAGAAATTAATTTGGTTGTGAGTGAGTTTAAATACCCCTATGTTTGATTTTTAATTTTCTACAAATCCAAAAATAATTACAGTTTGAATAAATAAAAGAATAAAAATTTGAAAACAAAAACACATCAGAACTTGCATTCACAATGGTATTTTAGTAGGGATGCAAATGGTCATTCATCTCAATTCGAATTTGAATTAATTCGCATTAAGAAGACCCAAATACGAATATTTTATATAGATCCACTTTTGTCCAATATAATATAATCCTACTCAATTCAATTTAAATATATATATCACATATACTTAAAATTTATATTCTATTTTATTTGATTGCTGTTTTCTTACTAACGAATCATTAATTTCAATATATTCCCTTTATTCAATGATATAAAATATTAATATCTGATTGCAATCTGAACTCTCTCCAAAATTGATATAAACCCAACAAATAAGTGACCATTTGAATTAAAATAAAAGAATTAAAAATGGGCTGGTTTCAATAATCACTATTGGACACCCTAGCGCTTACAAGTCCGATCCTATTAATTGTTTCAATAATCACCAATAGGTATTTTAAAATTTATTGTTACTAATAAAAATGTACTTGCATGCGCATGTAATAGTATCTTTAAGATAAAACTATTTATAATTTATGGACAGTTTTTGAACAGTTATAAGTGAACAGTTTCTTAATTATAAGTGGACAGTTTTTGAAGTGAGAATAAAGAACATATATGCCCTTTTTTTATGCCCGTTGTATATTTCTTAGATAAGAAATAAAAATGCCTAATGAAAAATCCAGAAAATAGAACTATTTGCTCTTTTATTTATAGTATAGATTAATGAGTGATTTTACGTTTTTTTTTATTGTTTTTGTATCGACGATGAATTGATCGTTAAAATACAAAACATAATCATCATGAACTTGCACGTGTAAGGTATCTTACACTAAAATCAGTTCTAAAGAATCGGTTTAGATGTTAGTTATGTACAGCCCCTATAACTCAGTGGTAGAGCGTCAGTCTTGTAAACTGAAGGTCCGTAGTTCGGTCCTGCGTGGGGGCAATTTAAATCAAATAGCTTGGCATCCAACACTTTTAAGGCTTATTATTTGAAATTTAAAATCATTTTTTTTTTGTAAAGCATGGTGGGAACCAGAACCAATCCGACAATAAATATCAAGGAATTGAAATCGAACAGATCCAGTAGGGTCTGTAATTTTAGACCCTGGATCAAACTTATCGGTTTTCAGATTGTCCCGAATATATAGTAAATTTATTATAACCATGTGTGTATATATATACACCTAATATATATAAATTATTTAATATAGGGAGAATGACTGATAACCCCAAGTCAGAATATATAGGTTTAAAGTACATTTAGGGTAGGTGCCAGCTCAGAATTGATGCCAATTCATGGGTGAGTATGGATAGATAAAGTGTGGTTTTTGAATCTTCTGAATGTTTATAGCTTTGCAGTAGGAATCAGATATCTGCATTAGGTCTATCTGTACTTTTCCATTTAATGTATTATATATACATAAATACTTTGGTCAATTAGGTTGAACCGATTTCAAACCGATAATAAGACAATATATCAAAAATCAAAATGGACCCATTAAGTCCACATCCTGAAACCAAAACCAACCCATCAATTCGGATCCGTCGAGTCAGATCAGGTATTGACAGCCTAGCATCATTGCATTGAATGCCCGTTTCTCTATCACACCGGCATTACATGGGCAATTAAACTTCACCAAATCATATAATCATATTTGGTTGGACTCTTTCTTTTTCTTGTAAGAATTTGATTACTCTTTTTTCTTCTATATTTTGTAAGAATTTTGGTTGGGTTCATTGGGTACCAAATATTTTGTACTTATTTTATTTTGGATTATGCAAAAGTCATTTAAAATAACATTATTTAGACATTTCCTTCTCACCAGCTCAGGGGGGCCGGGGGTGTTGTGTGAGCATTTTCTCTTACGTGAGTTGGTGAAAAAAACAAATAATTCGACACTATAAAGGATAAAGCCAATGTTGAACCAATCATTCTTTAGGCCCAGTTTGAAAGGAGTACAAATACAAATATAAATATGTATAGTACAAATATAAATATATAGAGTGCAAAACCTTGTTTTTGTATTATTTTGTATGTATTTATACAGTACATATTTGTATTTGTACTCCTTCGAAACTGAGCCTTAAGAACTGCTTGTCAAAACACAGACAGGTGCAACTTGGACGGGCTGGGGTTGTGGGTCAACCCAAGTTACAACCCACCCTAGCCACAAGTAACTAACCAAATTCATGTGGTGGTTAGCTATATGGGTTTAGTTTACCATAAAGACAGTTTTTTTGTGGTGTCACAAGTAACTTGACCATTCAGATGCCTAATTCTAGTTTTTTAGCCAAGTTGTTAGAATTTAATACACAATAATTGCCAAAAAAGTACAAAACAACACAGGGAGCAGCAATTTTAGAAAACTACATGCTCCATCCCAATTTTTACATTTCCTTCCAAAGCAAAAAAGAAAAAGAAAGAAAAAAAAATACTTGAAACCCACCAAGATCAGAAGACTCAGAAAACATGTTTTTAGATATGCAAATCTGCAATCTTTTTTTTTTCTTTCTATTTCCTCCATTGAGTAACAATACAGAATATACTGTTGGAACTCTTAGAAATTATGCTGCAAGAACAAGTTCTGTTCAGGAGAAGCAGGCCCAATCTCTTCCTCCAAACACCTCAACCCATCACCAGCACCCCCATTACCCAAGTTTTTTGCTTCTAAATTCTTCCCATCAATGTCTGCATCTGAAACTGAAGACTTCCTCCTTTGGGATGAGGCAACACTTGGAAATGTGATCCAGGAAGGAGCTCTAAACTCAAACCTTTGATCCTGATCAGCTTCGATTGCATCTGCATCTGAGCCTGATCTGTTTGAAGACCTCTGTGATGACTTCTTATGCAGCCTACTACTACCCAAGACCACCTCTGTAGGCAAGATTGGCTGCTCATTACATGGGCTCCCCATCAAAAGTGCAAGGGCTCTTTCTAATGCTGTTGTCACCTTATCCATGGATGGCCTCTCCTTCCCTCTCATTCTCACACACTTAGATGCCACGTTTGCTATCCTCCTTAGAGCCTCAAGATCATCTGGAGGTTTCAATACTGGGTCCAAGATTGCTGATATATCTCCAGCTTTGATCAGTGGAACTGCCCATTCAACTATGTTCCCTTCTTCGAATTGCATATCAATGGCCTTACGGCCACTTAGAATTTCCAATAGTAAGACACCAAAGCTGTAGACATCAGACTTCGTTGTTAGATAGTGAAGTCTGTAGTACTCAGGGTCGAGATACCCCAAGGTCCCTGCAGGTAACTCAGCCAATGGGGAGCTACTGTCAGCTGGACCTAGCAATGAGAGGCCAAAATCAGCAACTCGAGCGTTGTGTTCTTCGTCAATGAGAATATTCGAGGACTTGATATCTCGATGAATCACAGGTGGGCAAGCATAACCATGCAAGTATTCAATTCCACGAGCTGCCTGGACTGCAATGGTGACCCTTCGAACCCAATCCAATTGCTCTTTCAGGCTTGGGTCCTTGCCATGGAGGTGTTGATGCAATGACCCATGAGCCATGAACTCATACACCAGAAGCCTCTCCCCTCCTTCTTCACAGTATCCCAGCAGATTGAGCAAGTGTGCATGGTTTAGTCTAGAGAGAAGATCAAGCTCAGTGTGGAACTCCTTCGAGTTTTTTTTCAGGTCTGTAGATTTGATTGCTCTCTTAACTGCAACCACTGTCCCATCCTTCAATATACCTTTGAACACACAGGAAAAACTACCTTTCCCCACTTGGGATTCTTCCTTAAATCCACCAGTAGCTCTCTCGAGTTCCTCATAGGTGAATGTCTGAGCCCTCCTGAGCTTAAGGTCATCGAAGTCAGGTCGGACTTTACCATTCTCTTTGCTGATAGACAAAACCACATTGTTCTTGGTGACTTTTGATTCTGCCAATGAGCATTGGCACCTCTGTAATTTGTAACGGACATAAAGGAATGCAGTTAAAGAAACAGCAGTTACCAGGAAGACAGCAAAGATGAGCTCTGCAACAAAAATTGGCATCTGGAGAGACCAGAATCGACCATTTCTCTTTTTCCCTCCCATTACAGGGGAAGAAGAACAATTGGATATGCACTGGCCCGAGACACAGATAGAACAGTTGAACTCACAGACTCTATCAGATTTGGTTGTGCACTGCACAGTCTGATACATCTCAGCAGGGCAGCCATTGCTGCAAGGAAAACAAACATGCGAGTTAGGCGCCTTGCACGGCTGACTTCCTTGGATTAACTCATAGAAACCACGAGTGCAAGGACTAGACGAGCAGAGGCCTGGTGATACTGCCAAGGGCAGGGATGGGGGGAAACCAAGACCCCAACAAACAGGTTGCAGAGATTTTCCAGCAAGAACTCCACAGGTGAAGTAATCTCCAGCTGCAATCTCATAAACCTTAACTCCTCCAGGAGCTGGGGTGCTCTTATCAGTGTGAAAACCCCAGCAAATCACCCCATTATCAGAACTCTTAATTCCACAGGCATGAAATTTTCCACCTACAATAGAAATCATGGGATCATCTGGAACCAACTCAACATTCCCATCACCCAAATAAGCAGTCTTTTCTTCCCCATTCATGCTCTTCCCCCAGCAAATGGCTCTAGAATTCTCACCTTCTACGACACCACACACATGAAACCCTCCTGCAGAAATCTTCCGAAACCTTGCATCTCTGGGAATTAAATCCATAACCCCACTACTAGTTTCATCACCCCAACAGAAAACGGTTCCATTATCAGAAAACAACCCACAATTAAACACAGAACCAGCTGTAATGGCCTTGATCTTGCCACTAAAAACATGGTTGGCTGTCATGTTGTAACCCCAACAATCAACTAGGGAAGTGTTTCCATGCATTCTTCCCATCTCTGGCATCCTCAAGCCGCAGATGTGGTGATCTCCAGCACTAATCTCTGAATAAGCAGCTCCCTCAATCATCGGTTGTGGGACACCCATTTTGATGTAAATGCTACTCCCCCAACAGTAAGGCTGGTTGGACTCCATTAGAAGCCCACACACAAATCCATCACCGGCGGTTAGGCCTAGGATCGGAAACCGAGAAGGAGCTCCGAAGATTACAGCTGAGTCTGCTCCATAGCAGGTCACAAGATGAGACCCATCTGACTTCAAACCACAGAAAACAGGACCATTCTCGCCATAAGACACAGCGATTGAGGACATGGAGCCCAGACCAGACACCTGCAACCATGAATCTGCAATGGCCATCAACAACACTACAGCTTGGAGAAGAAAACCTGCTTTCCTGGTGTCCATCTTCAAAACCCAGATGAGAAACCTGTGATCAAACTCCAGGAATTTTTCGCCAATAAATCCAACCAATTATTTAAACAAAACCTGAAAGCTACAACAGTTATCTGAAATTCCGACCAACATTACAACCCAAATAAGAATCTACCACTTCTGACATCCAGTTCCATGTCCAGATGAGAAAGTCTTCTATATTGAACGACTCTTTACAAAGAAACAAAACAAGATAACTAAAAAACAAACATAGCAGAAATTATGTTCAGAAGGAATATCTGTCCTGACTTTTGAAACTCCTCTTCTTGTTCTGTTTTCGGATGTTGGAAGAAAAACCACTAAAGACAAAGACAAGGAAATCCCATGTTTGAATAGCAGTGAAGGACTAGAATTCAAACCTGAGTGCTGCTTAGATAAATCATAAGATCCAAATGCCAAATACTCCGTCCAAAAGAAGCTTCTGTGATATCAAACTCCCCAGATGCTCTTCTTCTGCAAGACCCATACAAAAAAAAAAGAAAAAAAATCCCTTCTTGCTTCTGGGTAACAACTCTAAACAGGACTTCAAAAATGAGTTCCAGGAATGCAATCTGCAACTTCGCAACTTTGATGCAAGAGGCACACCCAAGATCAGGTTCTACTGATTCTACCTTTAAAGCTTCATTCTGTAACCATCTACTGAAACAGCTTACAGATTTCTTTTTTTTTTTTAAATCTCTCTCTTTTCTCTTACTAAAGTTGGTAGAGAGCTGAGAGATGTTGCAGAAACAAGCGATTAGTGAAAAACTAAAAAAGTGGATGGGTGAAGATGGGTTATAGAAACGGAGAAGATTGCAGGAATGGTGATGGTAAGTGGGAGAGAGCATTAAATGCCATTAACTTCCCAGCTTCAAACGTGACCAAGTGTAGGTGAGGACTTAAATGAGAATTTAATGCCCTTCATCTTTTCATGCCTGGATTTCTGCAGTCTGTAACATGTCCACAATTTCGAATTTTTGCTAGATCAGTGCACCCACCAGTTCAGCACCCTTTCCTTACATGGGTGCCTTGTTTCTGCTTTTATTAACCCACCCTCTCCTTCTTCCCTTGTCTTGTTTCAAGCATCATTCTTCTAACCAGTAGTTTTTATGGATTCGTGTGAGGTCTTCAGTCTTCTCCTATTCTTTTTGGATTATAATACTGTGATTATTTTATAGAATAAGTGATTACTATATATAAAAATGTTGCTTCTTTTTGGGACAAAATAACATATTTTGCAAGAAGAAAACAAGGTTTATTTTACTGTTTTTCATGTGATGACCGATAGATTTTGAGTATAAGATTTGTTTGTTAAACTCTGATTAGGATTTTCATTAATTTATCAAAACATTGCCCTACCATGTGTTTTGGATACTTGGACTCTTCCTATTAACTAACCACTGAACTTGTTGGGTGGATAATGCAGTCTGTCCTCCTTGTGTCAAAATCATCAGATTGGGATTTTCAATCTCAGGGTTGACAGAATAGTATGTTGGATTCCCGTAGCTAGGATTTTGAGCATAAAAGATTCCAATATTATAGTTCTCATATGTAGTCCCACAAGCATAAAGTGAACCTACTGTTTTCTATCAATTCCCAATCTGAAAAAGGTTTCTTCAACACTTTCACCTTCATCCAACTGGTTTAGCCTCGACCCAACTCACCCATTAATGTAAGAGCGGTCATCCTTAACAGATGCTCCTTTTGTGCCAGGCATCGCCTTATTATCCACCATAAAAGAGCATTTGTTCTTTCTTAAAGGAGCAAATTGTTTGGATTTTGGGGCAATGTTATCAGACTTGGACCAGATTGGAAAGTTGTTAGATCACTCAGCCCGTGAGAAATGGAAATCATCAGATAATCAGGAACTGGAAAGCTCACTGTCTCATCAGATTGTTAAATGTTAATCAACTTTCCAACTAGATTGTTAGATCTAACAATCTAGTTAATTCATAAAATTATGACCCAAAGAGTAGAGATGAAGATGGATCGGGTTAAGTGGTAAATCTGCACTGACCCGAACCCAGGTTAGAGTTGGGTCAGCTTTAATTGGGCTTTTCTTTGTTTCTTTTGAGCCGCTTTAATTGGGCTTGGGTTAGGTAAATCCATCCAAAACATTCAAATATTTGTATTCCATTACAATGCTGGAAAGATATGATATAGAAAAACTTACAACCAATCAACTTGCATCATAAAAGTAAAAACCAATCAGATGGGTTTTCATGGAGAATGCGTCAAAGCCTTTCCGGTGTCACGTCTTTCCAATATCATAGATTTTTCCTTAGTATATATAGCCTTGGTTGAATATAGATGTACTATATGCGAGATGGGTTGGGTCGAGCTCAACCCCATCTTGTTTAATTGGATTGAGTCGCATCCCTATTAGAGAAAATTTTAGTTTTTTTTATTAGACCCCAGTGTAACAACATTTCTTTGGATGAATAAACTAATGTAGGGATGGCAATTTTTTTCATAAAACCGGGGCCCCACCTTGGCCTGCCTTGAATGGGGTAGGTTTTCCTCCTGTCACTGGGGGGGATTTTAATTATAAGGTCAGAATGGAGAGGGGTGCCCCACCCAGGTGCCTCGGACCTGCCCCACCACTGGGGACGGGGGTAGGGGATTTTGGTTATGGGGTGGCCCGGGAATGGGAAGGGGGTGCCCCTTTTGAGTCCAGCTTCAGTCAAGGCAAAGCCTGTTCCAACAGCCCTACATTAGGAATATCTTCGTAATTATGTGATTTATTTCATGCGTAATATTTCCAATGCAAGATTGTAAGAGGCTGTTAGAATGATGTAAGCACCGATTTGCCCTGACAAAAGCAGAATTTGCCCCTTTTCTCCTCCAATATCCTTATTTAGGTTTATATCCTAATGAAGGGGATGTTTGGAACCATGGCCGTTTTTCAAAAAAATGGTGACACATTAGATCTACATAGGCATTTCAACAAACGTCCATGTATCTAATTGTTTGGTTCAGCCGATTATTAAAAAATCAAGCATGTCTCGAAAATTGGGACCCCACCGATGCATGAAACACCAAATTGGTGAGAACCGTTTTCCCCCAACAGTTGACTGATGTGTATCTTATGTGGTGTTTACCTGTCAGCACATAATGGTGATAAAAATCACCTTACCAAACAGCATACTGTTGCTCATTGCCTACATGGCAAAAGCACTTTTTTGTGAAAAATGGGTCTTGAAAGCATGGATGTTCTTTCTTAAAAATCGGTCCCAAAAAACACCCACGCTTTCAAACACCATGAAAACTAGAATCTCTACTACAGGCAAAAGAATTTACCAGGAATCTAACTGGCAGATAGGGGTGTATCCATCTGATTAATGAAAAACCCAATTTTCTGGAAGATAGTGTATATATTCCATCCCTAATTGTTCAAACACAATTTAGTTCTTTAATGTGAATACCTTCCTTCCTAGCTAGCTTTCTTTACATAACATGTGATGTTCTCTGCACTTTGTTTTATTAGGAGTAATGAATCTGCAAATTGCAATTTGGTTTAACAGAGAGACAAGACGAATAGTATTCTAAATATTCATGAAACCTAATATAATACCATGACTCTCTCTCTCTCTCTCAGAATACAAAATCAGTAAATTATTATTTTTAAAATTGAAAACCCCACCCTTCTGCATTTAATTCAGTTGTTCAAGTGCCAAAGGGTTTGAACTGAAACATGGAGTAGCTTTAGTTGGATATAGGGTCAAGTCCAGGTCAAATGAGTCCAATGTGCATCGAGGTTTTACTAGCCCCAACCTTCTCCTCTCTGTCTTGCCTTCAAAGAAAATTATTTTAAAAGGCTCAACCCTTAGAAAAAAATAATGTGGTATGCTTGTCCCAAAAGACAATTTTTAATATGATCATGACATTTTTAGACTTTTTTTTTGTTGGTGGAGATAAGTTCCTTGAATCAGAATCAGTTTGTGGGCCTCTCCACTTCATTGTACAAGCCACTCATCCACATGGGCCCAACAAAATCAACAATTGGGTGGCCATGGGGCTCCAAATTATTTGATCCAAAAACAATTCTATAATGGATTAGAATACTTCATCTCAGTATCAGGATTTGATAGGATATAGAACAACTTACAGCCATTCATTGGATTATTATTACATCAAGATTTGAGTATTTGTTACTTAAACATTAATTTATTCCACATGCCACGAAAGAATTTAATGAACAAGTACATGTAACAGGATCTCATTTATGGCACTACTTTAAATTTACTAATCAACTTTTGGAGTTTTCTTTATTGAATTTCATAGCAAAGTTGAGAGAAGAATTGTGGCACAATTTATATTTATATTCAGGTATTAAAAAAATACTATTTGTCCATAAGTCTCAGTTTGGAAAGAGTAAAAATATAAATATGTAGAGTTTATACTTTTCCCAAACTGATCCTAATAGTCTTAAGGAAAAGGTGAAGAGGTCACTATATTATAAAAAATAATTTTTAGAAATCCATCATCCCTAGTTTTATTTTTAGAGCTTCATCATCCCTAGTTTTTTTTTCATGGGTACAGATGCAAATACAAGGACAGGGGGTTACCTTGACCAATTGGTAGGGGTGAGCAAGAAAAACTAAAAAACTGAACTGAACCAAAAATTTTGATTAATCGAACAGTTTAATTTGGTTTTAGTTTAGTATTTTTGAACTGGTTCGGTTTTGGTTAATTGATATAAAAAACTAATGGTTAACCGAATTAACCGGTATATAGTTATATATATTATACTTATATTTATGTATATTATATATTTTATATATTTTTATGATTGATTATATATAATATATTATTTATTATTTATAATATAATATTTTATATGCATTTATTATTTTTTTTATTATATATTCATTTACAATATATTTTATAAAGTCAAAAAACCAAAAAACCAACGAACCAATCTAACAGTTAATCAATCGGCTTCAATTTGGTTTCGGTTACCAATTTTACAAAAACCGGTTTGAAATTTAGACCCACAACAATTGAGTATATACCTATAATAATAAAGATGGTTTTACATCCGTTTGTCTTTCCTCGATGATCCAAAATTAGCATTTTCATTATTTTTAATACAGATGTTCTGCCATTGCCATGCCTTTGTATACTTGTATCTCACGTTTCCCCTCTCTTGAAGTAATTGGGATGTGTTTATGCGCCTCACAGCCACATTCCACCATTGGTAACATTTCTCCATGAATAATAAATACAAGTATGGGAGGTATTCCCAATGTGCAGCCAGAATATGCTATGAAGTCAGTATGAGGTGTGCTTTGAGGAGCAGATCTGGACTCCTCTTGAATAGAGGTGTAAATCAGGCCATGTTAGGTTGGTATGGCATGGCCCACATATGGTTCATGCAAAGTACGGGCCGTGTCGTTCCATTCCGCGGGCTGAGTCAGGTCGTGTTTTCTTTCCATGGGATATTTTAGGGGGTCAGCCCGGCACAGTCCACAGCCTGAGCCCACACGAGCCTTGTCATGCCATGTTGTGTTGCAGGCCGAACCTTAGGCCAAGCCGAGCCATAGACTGGACCAAGTCATATTTTTTTTAATTTTTGGAAAAGTAATGAAAATTTTAACATAAATTAAATATATATACAAAAAATTAAAAAAGAACTTAAAATTTTATTTTATATGAATTTTGATGTATATAATTTTTTGTATATGCAATAATAAAATAATATAATATAATAAAACTGAAAATAAAATTATATATATATATATATATGGATCATGCTGGGTCATGCCATACCTGACACAACCCACAATCAGTGGTGCCGAGTTATAGGCGGCACAACCCAATTTACACCTCTTCTCTTGAAGCAGTATTACCTACATTCACGTGCCCCACATTTGCAAGTTCAGTGTTTCGACGAGACCACGTAGCAACCAAATGCCCTTTTGTTTGTTTTCCACCACGAATCCTTCTTTCTCTTATCTGAGATGCAAACAAAGTCTTCTCCTTCTTGGCAAACAGGGGCTCCCCTTTATATTCTAAGCGGCAGAGCAGAACAATAATATTAAACCAATCAATGCTGGCCCTGTTAATTAAAAAACTGGGATTCATTGTCGTCAAGGAAATGCCATTTAATTATGTTTCAACTTAATTTCCAGGAATGGTCGCTCCATTTAATTATGTTTTATAAGATGGATTTCTAATTTAATCCACACACCATTATTTCAGTATAGCGACATGGTCAATGGCCAAACTTTAGTATATCTTCTATTTTTACCATTAGTTTTACTTAAGAATCAAACTTAGTATTGGTATTAGGTATTGGTATTAGATATTATATTGGATAATTTAGATATCGGACATGCTTAAAAAATACGTGGATACAGACGAAAATATATGAAAACGCTTGAATACGTTAGGAAAATGTATAGAAATTTCATAAATATAATAATAATATTAAGTTTAATGTCAAAATAACTATAAATAATACATAAATACATAGGAGTTTTATATTTTAATAGTACATATGAAAAAATATATTACAACTAATATAGCAAGATGCATAGATATTATGCAATTTTATGGATAATGCATAAATCAAGAATTCAAGACACATATTATATAGATTCTTAGAAATTAATACATGCACAATGACATTATATCAACATTTCAATTTTACTATTTTTAATTTTTTAAAAATATATGCAACTATTCTATTTGAATTACTATATCAACATTTCAATTTTACTATTTTTAATTTTTAACATTAACAAAAATCAACAAAAAAAATCAATTCTCAAATGTTTGGAAAACATTATTTTCATTTTTTAAAAACTAAATATGTTATTATAAAATTTTAATTAATAATTTATAAAAAATATAATCTTAACTTAAAATATATCAAATCTATTAAAATTTTGAAGATATATATCATATGAAAATTCATAAATTTTAATTACTAAAAACATTATTCCATTATTAATATTTTATTTTATAAAACTTCTAATATACAAAATTATTTTATTTTTATATAAATGTAGATTAGTTGAATTGACCAATTCAATTTATGTTATATTCTCCAATATTTTTGTAAATAATATTTTTATCTTTGTAAATAGTAAATACATTGTTATTTAATGAAAATTAAAATATTAATAATTTATAAAAAATTAAATATACATATAATGTGCAAATTTATAAATTTTAAGTATTAAAATAATTACTCTATTATTAATATTTTATTTGTATAAATTTCTTGAAATTAAAAATCATTTTTTGGTATATATGTAGAGTTAATAAATTATTTATTCCATTGGTTCATAAAATACTAACTTTGAAAATTATTCTTCTTAATTTATAGTTGGAGTTGTTGAATATTAGTATATATTGTTTATTTGGATTGCATGCATGTAGACTTTAATGTTGATAAAGGTGTATTTCATTTATTGTCAAAAAGTAGAAAATGGCTTGGTGGTTGAAGAGGTATATACTTTTGGTCATTGGGTGACTTCAGTTCTTTGGTTTGAATCACGCCCTCGTTGTTGTCAGACAAAGGTGTGGTATGCAACACCCCTATTTTAGGAATGGTGACGTGGCGGGGATCATATTCCATGTCCCCCATCTCAATTTTAAAATAAATCCCCGTCCCTGACCTTGATCCCCGTTGGAGTTAAAAGTTGTCTTCCATCCCCAATTCCCAATGGAGCTAGGTTCCCCATGGGACCCAAATCCTCAAATTTTTTTAATTAATAGTTTTTTTAAAATAAATTTACTTAAAATAAAAGAAATTATTAAAATATAAAATAATGTTTTAAATAAATTTTGATATATATAATAAATAACATCATATATAAATAAAATAATATATATAATCAGGGTCGGGGCGGAGTAGAAATTTCATTCTCCATCCCCATCTCCACAGTACCAAAGACAATGGTGTAAGATTTGACATAGAATTTCAAGCAGAATGATGATTATTTTTTGGTAAGATTGTCAAAATTACATTAGATTAATTGACCCATTCAACCTAGATAGTTAAACCACTAACCTATGTCTTGAACAAGAAAACAATTTTGCTACTTAGTCAATTTTAAATTTTGTCACTTACATCATTAATAAATATATTTCTTATTCATTATATGCTTATTTTTTGTTTAATAAGATGAATATATAATATTAGAGTGTTCCATTTTTTCCACACAATTTTCGTTGTTTAATTTTTTATATTTCTACTTAACTATGACAACATAGATTGATTCATTTGTGATTTGACTAAGATGGTTGAACCATTGACCTACTACCCAAATGGAAGGAAAGTTTCATTTTTTGGTTGTATTTAAAAAAAAAACATAATTTTTGTATTATTAAAATTGTATGGTATATATAGCCATATAGATTTAATCAGAAAATCTTTTATACAAAATTAATAAAAACGCCTTAGATATGGGATTTAATGAGAGAAATACAAATTAATTCCTTAATTATAGGTCCAAATGAAATGGAATTGAAAGAATTAAAAGTAATGATGATGATAGTTTGAATATTCTTATTAGAACCCATGTAACAAAGATGAGTTTGGATTTTGTCCAAACACAAGTATGAGAATCTGTTTTTGTAACAAATCACAAGTGAACAACAGGTGTTTCTTATGCATTGAACCCATGTGGCATGTGGGCCCCATGCATACGAAATACCAGCATATTGATTTGTAATTCGCACATAGCCAAGTTCACACACTTGAATTTATAACTGATCCTATGTATTTTGATGATAACAACCTCATTGTGAGTACTAATGGTTTTACTAAGTATGCAACTATCTTATGAAAATCTCCTTTGATCCTAAGTTGAATGAAAGCTAGAAATGTAACAAAGATGAAGAAGTGGAAACTTTGTTGAATCTACTACTTAGGCATAATGGTTTCATCACCATCACCAAATCGCTTCAACTGAGGAAGTTCTAACAAATCAAACATGAGAAGGCTACTAAAAAACTAAAAGATTTAGAGTTACTCTAATTGATCATTTACTACAACAACTCATCAAAGAAAAGACTATGAAGGCACTTGGCAAGCATACTAGTTGATCCCTCCCACATCATCCAATAAAATTTCAACTAAAGAATCCCCCGTTTTCCCTCCATCGCATTAAGATTTTATTTTAAGCTCCAAATTAACTGAATCACTACCCCTCCAGATCTGTCTAATCCAAGCCCATTTGGCTCAATCCGACCCCACAAGTCAGTCCCATAATGCTCAAAATCCCCACCTTGACAAATTTCAACTAAAGATGCCCTCATTTCCCTTAATCACACCAAGATTCTATTTCAAAGCTTTGGATTGACCAAACCACTCCCCTATCCAGATTTGCCTGATCTAGGCCCAATTGGACCAATATGACCCTACCAATCGATTCAGAATGTGCGAAAACCCCATCCTACCAAACTTCAACCAAAAATACCCCTGATTACCCACTCATCTAACAAGATTCAATTTCGGTCATTCTTATTGATCCATATACATAAAACCATTATGTATTCTCAGACTAATCTTAGCCCTTCATACTTTGACCCAAAAACCCCACCATTGGAGTGGAATATTGGTTTGACCAAAAATTCCCAAAATTACTAAAATGCCCCTAAACTTCCTTGAAATTTCCAAAATACCTTCATCGTAAATATAAATATAACCTAAGTTTTTTTCATTTCAAATAATCTACAATTCATCCTCCCCTCCTTTTCAACAAACGACGAAATGGTGTGCCTTCGATCTCCCCTCTCTAGTTTTTCTCTTTTATTTTTTCTCTCCCTCTCTTTTCTCGATCCCCACTGTCCTCTCTCTCTCCCATGGAATATAGGAGAGTATAGGAGTAATGACCCAAAACACCCTATTCATCTTCTTCATAGTGGCAATGAACACAATTCTGAGTTCTGACACAATAACAACGACGACTCCATCTGAGCTCTCTCTCTCTCTCCCTTTGTTTTTGTCAACTTATCTTCTTTCCTTTTATGTCATTTTCAGCCTCACCTCGGTCCTCTCCCGCCGCTGTAATTTAATGCTGCGTCAAGGTTGAACCCAACCACCTAAACGCGGTGAAGAATGATGACATGAAAAATGAGAAGAACATGATGAAAAACTTGAACACAATTAACGAGTCTCAATTAGTACTTGTGAGAAGAAGAAGAAGAAAAGGAGGAGAAAAAGAATATACCTTGGGACAGAGGTCTTCTCTCAAATTTTTGTCAAAAGCATCGAAAAGTTGAGAAGCCCAAATAGACCATAAGCTCAAAGCTTCTCAGATCTAGACCACTTTGATCTTTTAGGGTCTTTTTTTGGAATTTGTCTTTCGGTCTAAACGGCTTTCACTAGCCAAACAGAAAAAAAAAAAAAAAAAAAAAACTATTTTTGGTCTATTAGGCTTCTAAAAGCCCAAAAGATCTTTTAAAAAGACTTTAAACAGGGCCTACATTAAATTGTGCAAAACTGTGTCAATCTTTAGGAACTTGAGGTAATAAATTGTTTAGATTAAGGCTGCAACCTGGGCCGGGTTGGCCCAAACCCAACCCGAAAAAATTGGGTTGGGTTGGGTCGGGTTGATGTTCGGGTTAGGGTTAGGGTTGAAATTCATGAACCCAACTTTACTTCAGGTTGGGTTAGGGTTGACCCCTTAGCCAACCCGACCCAACCCGAACCTGACTCTATAATACATGTCATATAAATATATGTTATATGTAAGATATAACATACATTGATTTGTTTAGATGCATGATATTTGTATACCCCCCACCACATAGTATCATGTATTTCTTTTAAAATAATCACTTCACTTAATCCTAATCAGAAAGATTAAAACCTTAATAACATTATGTTATGTTTTTTGAAAATTTTATTCTTCATCTCCTCTATGTTGTTTGCCGCCCAAGAAAGATCTATCGCAAGTCATAACTCATAATAAACTATAGTCATTTCTAACACATGTTTTCTGAATTTTGTACTAAAAGAACAAAAAAAAATAACGTCAACAAACAAATACTAATGAAACATAGGATTAATATATGTAGTGAAAGTTGAGTTAAGATCTAAAATTGAAAAATTGTATGAGGTTTTAAAGGATGTGAAGAAGGTTGGGTTTGACTTCGGGTTGGGTTGGGTTAGGGTTGAAGGAATTTAGTTACGGTTAGGGTTGGGGTTGGGTTGGTCGGGTTGAAGGTCGGGTTGGGTTAGGATTAGGGTTGGGCTAGGGTTGGCCTCAACCCGACCTAACTTGGCCCGACTTGCAGCCCTAGTTTAGATACACTCTTTTTATGCTCAACAAGATTGAACTCAAAATGGTAACTTTAGAGACCAGATGGTCAGAATAGGTTTAGTTCCTAGACTTTCCTAGAAGACATCCCAAACCTTTTAATGAAATTTCCAAAGTCTCCAAGTGTTGGGTTGTTTGATAGGCAACATTGCCAAGGCTCTGTAATATAGTTAACTACCCAAAAATGTATAATCAACTAATTGTGACGGGAGGCATGAACTATCAAGGCATAGTTGACTACCCCAAAAGGCATAGCCGACTACCTATGATAGTCAAGGCATAAAAATGCCTTGTTGGAGAGACAAACTTGCCCTTATTGGGGTTCTGATCCACCATGCCCCTGGTCAGGGTAGGTTTTTTAAATGTTGAGTGGGTTCACGGAAACCCAAAGTTTTGGTGACCAGGGACGGCCGAACGGGGGCGGGTGGTATTTATCCACCCCACCATAGCCTTAGCCTCGAACCTAACCCAATTAAAAATATTATATATACATATATAAAACAAATCATCAATAAACCCATTAAGAAATAAAGATATAAAGACTTCCAAAATTTATAAAAAATATAGCATTAATAAAATTTATAATATATAATATATTAAGAGAATTTTGAATAGAAGCTAGAAAGGCGAAGGCAAGGCTAGTTTACATTAAACAGCGAGTAAAATTTATAAAAAATATAGCATAATAAAATTTATAATATATAATATATTAAGAGAATTTTGAATAGAAGCTAGAAAGGCGAAGGCAAGGCTAGTTTACATTAAACAGCGAGTAAAATTTATAAAAAATATAGCATAATAAAATTTATAATATATAATATATTAAGAGAATTTTGAATAGAAGCTAGAAAGGCGAAGGCAAGGCTAGTTTACATTAAACAGCGAGGCAGGTAGGTGGGGCAAATTCGGGGATCCCCATTCCCTGCAATGATAGGGATGGGGTTGGGATTTCTAGCCATGACAATGTATAGGGCAAGGCTAGGGTGGCGTACATAAGTTCCAACTTCCAAGGACGGGATATACACAAACCGGCCCTAGCCCACCCTATTGCCATTCCTAGACTTGGGTCCCACCCCTTCCACAGGCTCCCTCCATTATTAGCCTATTGTATTGGGAGAGAGAGAGAGAGAATTTTACTCTCATTCCAATTCTATTTAATTGATTAATTATCATAAAACCATAAAAATAATAAAAATAAACTGTTTTCATTCCATATAAAAATAATAATGGATCAATTGGAATCGTCATAAGGGGGATGATCAATAATGACCTAGCCTAGCTCAAGATCAATTTTTTTATTTGGTAAAAATCTCGAGATCAGCTTAACCTATTCTTCCACTTAAATTTCATAAACTACTTAAAAAAAAATTACCAACACCCCTCTATGGAGATTAAATTTTGGGGTTAAAAAATAAGAAAAGAATATAAAAAATGAACTTGATAAACTAAGATGACCCAAATCAGGAAGCCTTCAAATGTTAAAGCAAAAAGAAAGAATGGATCGGATGATGTGAAATAGATGTCAAATGCTTTAGACAGATTGAAAAGGGAATTTATATGCTAGCAACGTAGATGAGATATAGAGATGATTAAGTTAATGAACAATGTATTCTGACTTCCAATTACTCTATTCTGAGAGCAACTGTCATAGCTCCTAATAAATGGATCAGTATAACTTAAATTTTAAAAACTTTGAATTCAAATGCGCTGAAAATGCTGAATTTAGACTTTTTGCCTTGGTCTAATTTTGGTTTTGTATTTTTTTTTTTCATACTGGCTTTTCATACAATATGATGAACTTGCACATGCCCACTACAATTCTATAGAAAATGACGTTGGTTTTAAAGCAAATGGTGCATTTTTGCATGCAGAATACTAGTTGTGACCCTGTGACACCTCAAAATAATCAGACTAGGTCAGTTAAACTTCAGTTCTCTGACGGCAAACTCTGCATAGACTGTTAACGTTAACATTCAACCCAGCAATTTTCAAAGCATTAAATGTTGATTGACTAATAAAAGATAAGACTACAGGAGAGAGATTTCTGAGTGGAGGAATACTCGACATTGTATCAGTTGAGAGAGACCCGTCAATAAATTTTTCATAACACGTTCGTTGGTAGACTTGTTCAATCAGCAGAATTTTGGACCCGTAATGTAAATTGAAATATTGAACACGTGAAAAATCTTTAAACTATAAAACATCTTAACCAAAAGTGGATAAAATATAATGTTTGGCTAAGAAATGTATGAGAAGCTTCTGATCAAGCCATTACATAACTTATGAATCGAGTACTGTCATCCAAAATTGTAGATTACGAATTACAGAGGAAAGAAAATAAGCATATCCTAGCTTGGTACATTCAATCTGAAAAATGATCCAGGCTACATGAAAAGAATGAAGTAAATCTGAGAACTTTGAGTTTCCTCAGTATGAATGTACGATTAAATTCATGATGAAGCAAAGTGAATTGCAAATCAACACAGAAAAATGATGTCATCCAAGTACAATTTAATACAGCATCCACCATAAAGATGGTTCAATGGACTTCAAGAAGGACAATGGGATTGAAAGAATTTATATGGCTCCCTAGGGGCTTAATATGTGAAGGAACTGATTATTTCATTGGTCAATAATCTACATTAAAGAATGTAGCAGCCGCAAACATCATCATTATAATGATCTCCCCAATCAACTTTAATTCAAAAGTTTAGTGGTAATGAGTACCAGGTGGATCACCCTAACTTTTAGAACCTATGCTGTTGACATGGAAACTGGGATTGAAAAAAAAAACGTGTTAAAACACATCAAAATAAATGATTGTGAAATGATCAGTCTGAATTTCACGTATTACCACAATTCCCATATGACTGTTAGGCAAGCTCTTGCAGCTGGAAGTTGTAAGAAGAGAAAATATGATCTAGATCCACCTTTGAGTTTCACTTTTACCCACACGCATCTGAATTTACTGGAACAGATGATAGAATCATACTCAGGAAGGATGATAAAATCAAGATAATGATATTTGTAATTTTAAATGCATGATCCATGATGCAGAGGATGCACAGAGTTTAATTGAGAGGAGGAAACATATGTCTCACAACAAGAATAAATTGCTAAATATACATAAACAGCTTATAGAAGAAAATCTCAATTCTATGAGTCTATCCATGTTTGTAAGCATAGGGATCCCAAAGTTAGAAAATTTGCAATATTTATATTAAGTCAGAAAAAGTTTAAATATGTGACTGGGTGACATGATTAGATCAACTCATGAGGTCAACTCAAATTGACTCAACCTATCAGGGCAATTCAATCTCAGCTTTGGACATTAAACGTTCTCGAAGCATACATATGTTGGATAATGTCCAATTATTGTTGAAATAGCAGCATTTGTTGGCATGATCTCAAAATATCCATGAAACCATGAAATTTTTGATAGATTGGAGATGGGATTTTATAGATAATAAAAGAACATCAAATATAGGGGTCATTGCTTGGTGTGATCGCAAAATCTCAGCCCAACAAGCATGAAATTTTTGTCTGAGAGCAGCCACTTTACACAAAAAGTGACAAACGTAAGGTCTCTATCCTGTCCACCCATCCCAAGACCCTAGAGATAGCTGAGAAAACATGGGTCATGGCCTTCTTAAAGAATGTTAAATATCAAGGATTCACCCATAATACTGTAGATAATTTCCCAAGAGGATAAGGTTAACATGTAGCTGAACCTTCCACTAAATTTCATATTGTTGAGGTTCATCCACAATTGCTGAACTTGGCGATTGTGGCTAGGGGACCCTTTATCCCCATACCTATTTATCATTGCAGAAGAGGTTTTGAGCAGAGGCCCTTAGTCTTTGATGATCAATAACCAGGTGAAATGTTACCAAGGGGCTGCTGCAACATTTCCCACTCCTTATATGCTGTTGACACAATTATATTTACAAGGGATGAGAAGAGAACACTCTCTAGAGTCATGGATTTCATCAAGAAATATGAGGCAGCTTCACGTCAATTAGTTAATAGAAACATAAGAGGTTTCTGTGTCAAAACAGCTTAGTCCCACAAGAATTCAAATCAGCAAGAGGTGCATGGGTTTTACTAAAAAGCACTTTCCTTTTGTATATTTGTGGGTCCCGATTTGTAAGAATCGCTAAGTGATGCTGTTTATGACCTCATCTGAAGGATATCCACTCGTATTGCTGGTTGGAAGAGCAAATTTCTTTCTTTTAGTGTGAAAGCTTACCATGATTAGAAATGTGTTGGCAAGCATTCCCATACACCTCCTTTCAGCTGTTTCTACTCCAAAGAAAGTTTTTAAACTGATAGAAATCTTATCTAGTAATTTCCTATGGTCTTGTATAGACAGTCAGAATAAGTTTCACTGGGTGTCTTGGAGAAAAACATGTATGCCCTTTGGTGAAGGAGTATTGAATATAAGAAGCATCCAGGGCATGGATAATGTGTTGCATACCAAAGCTCTTTGGAATGCTTTCTCAGTCATTCTCTTTGGGCCCGCTTGTTCAGATCAAAATGCTTGAAAATGGACATATGGAAGTGACTGAGGCAAGCAATTTTATCTCTAAAACCTGTAACACAATTTTGAGTTTTTTCTGACTTTATTTTGAAGAATTCTTTCTGGTTAGTTGGTCAGGGTGATGTCTTCTTTTGGCTTGATATGTGGCTGGGTTAGGAACCTTTGGTTAATTATGCAAAGTCTGGAGCCACTATTGAAACTAAGGGTCCATTTGGTTCGCAGTTGGAATCAGAATCAGAATGGTCTATTCCTCACACCTTTTTGGTTCAGACAGGAATCAGAATTGGCTGGAATGGATTTTCATTCCCAAGGGAGGGGGAGGGAATGGCCATTCCCTCAAATGGGGCAATGTGGTAGGAACTGCCTACCACAGGTGCCCCTTCGAGGGTGACACAACCTCCTAAGTGAAGAAGAAAAGGATAGTTAATTCTTTCATATCGAAATCCATAGACCAGGTCCTTTATATAGAGGCCTGAGACTCTCAATAGACTCTGAGCATTCGGATGTTCTTGGATATTATTCTGGTAGAATAATCACTGATTGCTCGAGTGAATATTCCCATTCCTAACGGCATCTGATAGGTTGGTTTGCCAACGTGGCCTTTTGGCATAAACTCGAGCTATGATGGGTCGATCCACTACCTGGGGTGGTGGATTGGACTGACCTCCTATGACTGTTCCTTTGGAGCCCATGGTGGGTTGGGTCCAAACAGCTCCGCCCCCCTTAGGTTGGACCTTGCCTGACCGTGCCTGTCTGTTGAAGCTTATCTCGGGTCTCATTGTGATCCTCAGACCCAGTTGATCCAAGTCGGACACACATGGCGTCTATGAACTCTCTCCAAGTCGCTTGGGGGTATGATAAGTGAAACTATTGGAACCATATCATAACCTCTCCCTCCAGGTGGATGGAGGCTATTGCAATCCTTTGGTCACCGTGGATTCCATAGTAGTCAAAATAGCACTCAGCCTTATATATTCAAGGTATCGGTTCATCACCTACGAACGTTAAGAAGTTCAGCTTAGCGATCCTTCCAGTTGAGAGCTCCATCCAACGATCCCCTTTGTGGCTGGAACCTTCCTGCACCGGTTCCCTGTAATAGGACAGCGTAAACTTTTCACAATGACCACCGCCGCTAACATTTCCCTCATCTCTCCCGCGAGCTGCTACAAGTCTGAATCCATCTTCTTGACTCGCTCTTCCATGGCCGATGATCGGGTGCTTGGCATTGTTGAGACTAGTGCTGGCTCTGATACCAAATGGTAGGAACTGCCTACCACAGGTGCCCCTTCATGGGTGACACAACAGTTAATTCTTTAAGACTAGGTCCTTTATATAAAGGAGGCCTGAGACTCTCAACAGACTCTGACCATTTGGTTATTCATGGATATTATTTTGGTAGAATAATCACTAGGTGCTCGAGTGAATATTCCCTTTCCTAATGGTATCTAACAGGTTAGTTTGCTGACATGGCCTTTTGGCATAAACTCAAGCTATGATGGGCCGATCCACTACTTGGGGTGGTGGGTTGGACTGGCCTCCTGCGACTGTTCCTTTAGAGCCCATGCTGGGCTGGGTCCTAACAGAATGTCATTCAACTAGGAATTGGAATGGATTTATATTCAGATTAAAGGAGGTTCTACAAAGCCAGGTACTTCAAATTTGGCCTTCCTAAGGGAGCAGCTTGTCGAAGAGAAAATTAATGATATTTTAGCATCTAATGTTTTTCCTCTCAGGTGAGTAGGATAAGGTGATCTGGAAGGGCTCCTCTAGTGGATGCTCTACTGTCAAAGGGGTGTGGTGTGGAATACAATTAGAACTCGTGGCCCTGAGATGGAAGGTTGGAACTTGGAAGGAGATATAGGATTCCTCAATTCTGCCAAAGATTAGTTTTAGTGTTTGGTGAGTTCTCTGGAATGGGATACCAGTGCAATAGAATATCCCAAATATTGGAATTTAGTTTGCATCGAAATGTGTTTGTTGTAAATCTCCTGCTATTGAATCGGTGAATCATTTATTTACTGAAGGTGTTTTGGCAAGAAAGGTTTAGGCTGATAGCCAATGCCAAAATATTTCCCTTTTTCTCAAATGAGAACATCTACCAATGCATCAGTCAGTGGCAGGCCATAGCCAAAATGCTAGAAGGCAATGGACATGGGTTGTTGGAATGCTACCATGTTTTATTATATGGGAATTATGGAAGGAGCATTGTAGAATTATGGAAGGAACCTATACAAGTTCAGCTAGAATTCTTGCAAGGATTATTAGTTGGATTTGGGAAATTGGGTGTGCCAAGGAGTAGGATGGAATGTGCGGCCCTATAGAGATCTCAGCCATCTTCGTGATATTCCCATTCAACAAATTAAACCTAGGAGAGTGCTTCTTGTCTACCTAATTAACCCTTCTAGGGGTGAATGGATCTTGAACGTGGATGAAGCTTGTAGGGGTAATCCGAGTGAGGCTGGTGGTGGCGGTTTCATTTCTGATCCTTCCAACCAGGTGAAGCTTTATTTTGCTCATTTGTTTGGGACCTCAACAAACATGGTGGCTGAATGTAGAGCTCTCATGGAATTTTCATCAAAAAATAAAAATGTAGAGCTCTCATGGATGGTGTCACCTTCACATGTAGACTTAACTGCTCTTCACTGCTTATTGTCTTGGATAGAAAACTTTTTTTGAAAGATAAAGTTAAAAGATTTCATCAAATAAAAAAAAAAAATTGCAGGAGGGTGTTAATATAATACCAAAGAGAAGAAGATAAACCCCTAAAATACAACTAGCATCACCTGGAACCAACATCAACAAAACCACAAAAAGAAACCATTCACACTCAGACCATACAAAACCTACACAAGATTGGGAAACCAACTCAAGACGACAAGCCACAGACATCCACAAAGCCTACAACAAACTCAAACATCGAGATAGCCCCGACCAAAAAACCTAATTAA
This sequence comes from Nelumbo nucifera, assembly GCF_055504915.1. Taxonomy (NCBI): domain Eukaryota; kingdom Viridiplantae; phylum Streptophyta; class Magnoliopsida; order Proteales; family Nelumbonaceae; genus Nelumbo; species Nelumbo nucifera. The sequence continues at coordinate 5,978,201 of NC_142649.1, read as the reverse complement.
TCATCCCCTTCAAACACTTCCTCCTGCTTATCATCGTCTACATTCCAGCTCTCTCCACCTTCCCCTACTTTGACTTTCTCCATCCTCTCCTCCCTCCTCTTTTCAAACTCCTTGAAAGCTCTCCTAGCAAATGTCTCCCTGCCCCAAAATAACAGCCCAAGCCCTTTTCTGACCTGGATATCTCTATTAACGATTTCCTCAACAGGCACACTTCCTAACCTCTCAGCATTGCCATCTGGACGGACGTCCTGCATTTCCATCAAAGGTTTAGATCCCTTCCTCTATAGCCTTCTCAAGACTAATGACTTGAAGATACTAGTTGATGTATTGAACAAGATTACTAATGAACCATGGCCTCTTTGTTGTTGGTTGAGGCTCATCCACCAATTACTCCCCTTTGTTTTTTTCTCAGCTCATCACATCTAGGGTAATAGAGTGGAAGATGCCCTGGACAACATGGGTTCTGATCAAAAAGCCAAGTCAAATTTTTATGGCTTCAATGATGCTCTACATACCATTCAAGCTCTTATTCATGATGACCACATGGGTATTCCTTTTCTTCTTCTCAAATAATTTTTTCTTTTCTGAAAAAGACGGTAACTTTATTAATGAAACAGGAAATACATGAGAAGATGTACACAGAAATTACAACTCAAAGGTTAAGTATGAAGAAAGCTATCACTAACCAAGAAATCCTTGTGAGCACCAGCTTTTGCTAGGCCATCCACAATAGAGTTTAGCTCCCTAGGGATCCAGCCCAACTGTGCATTTAAGATAGAGGATATCTCTAGCTTCATCCAAAAAATGAGCTAAAGCCTGGGCCACTGCCAGGGTCAGCTAGCCACTTGATGGTATTTTCCAAATCTCCTTTTATGAGAATGTTCTGATAGCCCAGATCTCTTTCAATCCAGATTCCAGTTAGTGCTGCCATGACTTCAGCCTTTGTTCAAGAGGCTATCCCAATCGGTCCACTGAAAGCCCAATTACTTGTACTGTCTCAAATGATTTTTAGTAGTCATAAGACAACCAATTATACATTTTATGAGCTAAAACTAATTTGTATAGATTTTTCAGAGGGGGAAGGTTTTATGTCCCCACAGGCCTTATTTTATTTTGATTAATAAAATAAGATGGTGCCCCCCTCCACCGGGAGTAAAGTTTGGGGATTAAAAAAAAAATTCAAGCATGTGAAACTTTTAATCTCTTAATTTCTTCTTTTTTTTGTGATAGTAAAAGAAAATATTCATTGAAAATAAAAAGATGATTACAATCACTCAAGTGTTGAGGAAACACCGAGGCAGAAAACTACAAAAAACTTTCAGAATAATAATTTTCTAATTCAAGAACATTCCAAAAGTTAGCCCCTAGATCTAATTGACAAACATGATCAAATTCAAATAAGATGAACACCCAATCTGCAACTCTGACGGTTGCCACAATTTTTTTTTTCTTATCAATAACAACAGCTTCATTAATTTAAAAGAAAAGAAGGATTATGGATACAAGAGGGGAGATAAAATATCTTAGCTCCCCAAAAACTGAATACAATGGGAATACAAAGAGAAAAAATTAAAGACTAGCCCAAAAAACAGACTCCCTATTCACCCCTTGCTTGGCCAGCCCATCCGCAAATGAGTTGGCACTCCTCTTCACCCAACTGTATTGTATCTCAATGTCCCTACATAACCATAAGAACTGCTTCTTTTCATTGTTATAGTTCCACAATCCGCTATCCTCTTTCTTCAGCCAGCCAACCACCACCTTCGAATCACTTTCCAAGATCAAACGGCTGATATTTAATTCCTTTGCTCTACAAATTCCTTCAAGCGCAGCAAGGATCTCAGCCCTAAGAGAGTCGCCTTCTCCAATAGGGCCAGAGAACAAAGCAATAACAATCCCTTCCTCATTCCTGAAGACTCCTCTAGATTCCTTACCCTACTGCCATCAAAATTCAACTTTATAACACCCAATGGGGGGGGGGGGACCAAGAGGGACAAAGAGTCCTCTTGCACCTACCAGTGGAAGTAATCTCTTTCCAATTTCTATGTAAGTCATCCATAGGAAAGTCTGAAAACAACTCTAAAGATTTTAGTCAGTGGACAGCCCTTAGAAGGATTAGGTCTAATAATTTTTCCAGGGTTCTTGCCTTGTCTGAAAAAATACGTGAGTTTCTTTCTTCCCACAATGACCAGCACACAGCTGCCCTAATACTCCTCCACATAGTCTTCCCTCGCTTCTTAGGCCATCGGAAAAAAGAGGGAGAGAACAAACTTAGGACACACTCGGGTAGATTCCAAGAACACCCAAAGCGGGAGATAACCAAGGTTTAAAATGTCGACGTCAGTGGAAATGCCGGTCATCCAAATATAAGAAACATGTCGGAAATGTCGGAAATATCGTATAGAAATATTGTAAAAACTATAGACATGGTGGAAACATTTTAAAATATGCAAAATATAGAAAGATATTTTATGAAATGATAAAATGGGGGTGTTTTTAGGGATGAAAATGGGGTCATTTCTGCCATGCTCTCAGGCCCAATTGGAGTGGGTGACTCCCTTAGAGCTGAGATCTTTGCAGTTATGGAAGGAGTCCAAAAAGCTAAGGAGTTGAACATCAGGAAACTCTTAATTGAAGGGGATTCAGAGGTGGTGATAGGGTGGCTGCTTAAAGATCACAATGGCTTATGGAAGTACAATAATGAGAGGAGGAAATTCAAGTGGCTGGTGCGGGAGATGGAGGTTAAGATACGTTGGGTTAAAAGATCGGCTAATTCCCTAGCTGACGGTTTAGCTAAACAAGGGGCAGAAAGGGATTCACTTTTTTGGGCCAAGCTGTAACTTTAGTGTGTTTTCTTTCTTTTCTCTTTCTCTTTTCCTTTTCTTGAGATTCTTTGTTGCTCTTGGAAGATAAGCGTGTTTGTCTTCCTTTTGTAAATCTTCTATTGATGAATTAATGAAAGTGTTATTGAACAAAAAAAAAAATGATAAAAGAAGCATAGGCACACCTTTTTAAATTATTATCTTGTTGCAAATCATTAAGCGAAGCTAAGAAAAACTAAGGTTATAGACAAAAGAATACGTTCTGAAGTTGCCCTGTAAACTTTCAGATTCAGAACTTCATGATAAAATGTTAAAGCAAAATTTTAACTCATAGAAAGTGTAAATGATTGTAATAGATCAACCAAATAATCTATTACACAAACAAAAAACTAATATTTAACTTCATGTTTGAAATGAATATTGAGCTAGTTCAAAGTGGTAATCATATAAGTTAGAAGGACAATAAAATTGTTACTTAACATATTTACAATATTATGTTATAATACTATCTCTTGGACTCCACATAATACTGGTAGTGTTCACTGGGAAATATGTTGATTCCAGTAAAATTTCATGTCACTACCCATGAAAGTCGAAATGGAAATATGTTGTGGAAACTATTTGTTGTACTCCACATAGTGCTGGTAGTGTTCATTGGGGAAATGTCGATTCCGGTAAAATTTCGTGTCGCTACCCATGGAAATGGAAATATGTTGTGGAAATGTTAGGGAAATTAGGGACATTTTAAACCATGGAGATAACCCACTCTCACACAGTTTTAGCAACCTTACAAGAGACCATTAGGTGGTAGTCGAATTCCCCATCAGCTTTACAAAGAGCACATCTATTAGGAAGTAGACAATAATTGAGTCTCTTTCTCTAGAGTAGGTCAAATGTGTTTATTCTTTTCAGGAACATTTCCTAACAAAAAAAAAACAACCCAAGGAGGAATAGGCTTGCTCCATATTTCCTTAGGCGGAAATGACAACCCAGAAGGGACAGAAGGCTGAGTTAAGGTTTCAAAGAATGAAGCACAAGAGAAAGTACCAGAGGTAAAAGGGGTCCAGAATCTGGTGTCTTCCTTCTCAGGATTTAGGAAGACATTCTCAAGGGTGGCTAACAAAGGTAACAAGCTTTCCAAGTCCGTATCCCTAATTGCCCTCCGAAGGCCAAAATTCCACCCAAAACCAAAAGTGGAGTCTAAAGGAACTAAGAAAGAAGAGATAGGTTCATTTTTCAAGTCTGACAAAGCATACAAGGATGGAAACTGGTCCTTCAGAGGTCAGACCCCAACCCAAGGTTGTTCCCAGAATTTTATTCTGTTACCAAAGTTTAGACCATACCTGATCCAAGGGGAAAAGACTGGAAGCAGATTGTGAATGGATTTCCAAGGAGAAGCAGTCGTAGCCCTTGCAAAGATTCCAGGATCCCAACCATTGTCTTCCAACCCATATATGCTTGCCACAATCTCAGTCCACAATTTATCCCTTTCCAATGTAAACCTCCACAACCATTTCCCTAGCAGAGCCAAATTCCTTTTCTTGATTTTACCAGTCCCAAGACCTCCTAGTTTTTTGCACCTAGTTACCACCTCCCAACTCACCTTATGATCTCTCTTCTCCTCTCCAGGCTCCCACAGAAAATTCCTAATTAATTTTTCCAAGAGATTGGAGGCCTTAGAAGGGATCTTAAACACTGAGAAATTGTAGACAGGTAGGTTAGCTAGGGTAGACCTAATGAGAGTGACTCTCCCTCCTAAAGAAAGATAATTTCTCTTCCAAGCCGCCAATCTCTTCTCAAACCTCTCCACCACCGGATTCCAGAAACTTACATTCTTAGGGTTGTCTCCTAAAGGGAGGCCCAAGTATGTCAAGGGCCAGTCTGAGATTGCTCACCCTAACTCACCTGCAAATTCCCTTAGGTCCCTCTCAACCACATTCACTCCCACCACACAACTCTTATCAAAGTTCACCTTGAGGTTAGAAATCTGCTCAAAGAGTTGTATTGCCATCTTTAGATTCCGGATCCAATTAATGTCCCCCGCTTCACAGAACAAGATTGTATCATCTGCAAACTGTAAGTGTGTTAGAGGAACCTCCTCCCTTCCTACTCTCCACCCTCTTATCAGATTCCTCGAATCTGCTCTATGGATCAATCTCCCAAGTACATCAGCAATCAAGGTGAAAAGGAAAGGAGAGAGAGGATCTCCTTGTCTTAGACCTCTCAAAGTAGGAAAGAAAGTCAACCACAGTTCCGTTCACCAAGATAGAATAATGACAAGTCCTGACACAACCCCATATCCAATTACACCACCTGTCTCCAAAACCAAAACTCCTCTAAACCTCCAACAAGAAAGACCAATCAACAAGGTCATAAGCATTCTCCAAGTCCAATTTGCACACCACTCCCTTCTTCGACTTCCTAAAGCTATCCAATCTCTCATTTGCAATGAGGATCTGATCAGTGATCTGTCTTCCCTCCACAAAAGCACCTTGGTTGGGGGCAATAATAGAGGGAAGCACCTTCTTTATCCTGAGAAACAACACTTTTGCAATAATTTTGTAGAAGCTAGTCACCAGACTGATAGGTCTAAAATCCTTTGGTTGTGATGCCTCGTTCTTCTTTGGGACCAAAGCAATGAAAGCCGAATTCAAGCCCGGACTTATTATCCCCTCCTGTGGAACTCCTCAAAAACTGATATAAGATCGTTCTCCAAAATTCCCCAGCAATCTTGATAAAAGGCCATTGTGAAGCCATCTGGGCTCAGAGCTTTTGTCCTATCCATTGAGAAAATTGCTTCCTTTATCTCCTCCAATTCAAAACTCTTTTCTAACCAATCTCTCTTCTCTGCACTTAAAGTCGGCCAATCCAAACCCTCCAGCCACACTCTCCCATTCAGAGGCCTTCTAAAGATAGATTTAAAATGGTTTACTAAGGCCTCTGCAATTTCTACCAGGTGGGACAAAACTGCTCCATCAACTTCCAATTTAGAGATGAAATTCTTTTTTCTCCTCTCATTTGCCACTGAATGGAAAAACCTAGTGTTTCTATCTCCCTCCTTTAGCCACTTACACCTGGATTTTTGCCTCCAACTAATTTCCTCCTTAACTAGGATGTCCTCCAACTGCCTCCTCAAAACCCATCTCAGCTTCCTTTCTTCCTCTCCAAAGACACCTCTCTCTTCCTTCAGATCCAAATCTTCAATCTGCTCCATCAAAACTTGTTTTCTCTCTTCTAGTCTCCCAAACTCCAGCCTATTCCACTCCTTTAAATGTGATTTTAGGGATTGGAGTTTCTTGTGGAACCTCATTCCTTCCCAATCTACCACCGGATTGGATTGCTCCCACCATTCTTTGATCTTCTCAATGAATCCCGGATGAGTCAACCACATGTTTTCAAACCTGAATGGGGAAGGACCATCACTTCTCAAATCCTCCTTATCCAACACTATAGGCCAATGGTCTGACGTAAGTCCTGGAAGAGCTCTAGAAGTTAGATTACCCCAATGTTCCTCCCAATCTGTTGAAAACAAAAATCTGTCTAGCTTAGAGCAAATTGGCCTGGATTGAAGGTTGGACCAAGTGGAATTATTACTTAGGAGTGGAAGTTCATTAAGTTCAAAAGAGTCCACAAAAAGGTTGAACTTCCTCATACTTGTTGTCACTCTCTGCCTGGGGTTGTTAGTTTCTTCTGTAAATCTCATTACATTAAAGTCCCCTCCCACAACCCAAAGCCCTTCCCAGAGGCCTCTAATGTCACTCAATTCTTCCCATAAATTCTCCCGCTGCTTGTAGTCATTGGGGCCATACACATTTGTTAGAACCCATTCATATCCATCATCCACCTGTCTAAACTTTAGGGAGACAGAATGATCTCCTATTAACTCCTCCACACCTATTAGGGAATCTTCTTTCCACAAGGTCACAATCCACCTGAAGAACCCCACGAAGGAGCAGCCACCCACTTTATCCCCCTAGGTCTCCACACACTCCTTGCCCATCTGCCGTCAAAATCCATTCTTTTGGACTCCTGAAGCATTACCACATCCGGGTTAAACTTCTTAATCACCTCTTTAATTGTTGCTCGCTTCCTGAAGTTACCCAACCCCCTCGCATTCCAACTTAGGATTCTCATTTTAACCTATTAATCTCAACCCTAACTCCTCCAAAATCTATTTATGCCCTTTTCTTCTATCCCGTTTCACCTCAAACTTCTTATCCCCCCTCAACATCTCTTCTCAATCTCTTCACTTCACTCCACTTTCTCTTCTTCTTGCTGTCCTCTTTTTTCGCAAATAGGCTTTTAAGTCATTCGGATTTTTCAGCTTACACCCCAGCTTTTTCACAAACTCTGTGAATGACTCTTCCCCGCTGGTTACCTCTTTTTCTATTGTTGCACTCTCCTCACTCCTAGGAGTCTTCTCATTACTTCCACCAACAGCCCTTTCTGTCCCCTTACACTCCCTCTCTGCAATTCCTTCCTCTCCATTTCACCCAATAAACTCTCAATGATTTCCCAAATTTTTGTCTCTCTCCATGTTCTCTCACCCGCTTCCTCCCCTTGTAGACTCATTGTGGCTTTCTGATCATGGGCCTCTGACTTTTGGTTGAGAGGAGAATCTGGAAGAAGGGATACAGAGCACTCATCAGTAGCAGAAACTGAATTGACAGAGTTTTAAGGAATTACCCAAGGCCAACTGAGGGATATGAGGAGAAAGCAAAGGAGAATAAACAGTTGTCACTTCCTTTTTTGAAACCTTGGAGCACACTGACTACCCAGATTGGGGGAAAGTAATCCCATTCACTAAATCAAAAGACCTCTCTCTGTACCCAAGTATGTACCTCTCTGTTCAGTACTCTTTTTCAGCTCTCAGAAAGCCCGAACAACCACCATTTCGGCCTCTTGCGAAGCACTAAAACTTGGGAGGGGCTCAGCCAACTTCAGGTTAAGATCTTCTCTGTTACAAGAAGGAATAACATTCACCCGCACCTCCCCCTCCTCCTTTTCCTCCCCCACCGAATCCCCAAAGAACAGAAGATCCAAGCTGAAGGGATCCCTGTTCTGTTCCTCTGAAGGATCTTCGTCTTCCGCACTGCATAAGCTCTCACAATCTTCCAAGCTTCCATCACTGTCAGAAGCTGAACCACAACTAATCCATCCTTGGTCAGCCCCTTCCTTCTCTTCTGTTCTGTTCCTCTGATGGTTGCCACAATATTCTTAATCTTCCACTGTTTATCTTCACTCTTATGTTCCCTTCTTTCGAGATGGTCCAACATACAGCAAATTGTATGGTAAACAGCTCCACACCATCTTAGCTTTTTTGCTCCCCCTAAAAGCTGGCCATTTAGAAAAGATTTCAGATGAGGACCTTGGCTGGAACACTTTCAATCCAAACAGAGCTGAGTAGAACTTACAGCAGAAGTCAACAATTCTACAAAAGAAGTGCAAAATTGTTTCCTTGTTCTCTTTGCACATCAAGCACATATTTGCCTACTGAAACCTCTGATTTTAAGATGATCTATGGTTAAGACACACCTTCACATGTAAAGATGAATAGAATGACTTCACGGTAAACCTCTCCATCCTTGCACTCCTTCCACCACAACTCACCCTCTTGACACCTTTGATTTTTTCCAGGATTTAGTAACCTAATACACTCCACCTCCCTATCCCAAACTGGTCTTCTGAATTTAGGGGATCAAAATCAACTTATCCCCACTCATCTCATAGCATTGGTTGTTAGTAATGTTGTGGTCGGCCAATCTAAAATAATCTCGGACACAACCCACATAATCTCCCAACTCCACTCCAATCATCTTCCCAAAATTTTATCCTAGCCCCATTCCCTACCAAGAATCTAGTAAGATTTTTAAATTCTTGGTTGAACTTCATGATTCCCTTCCAAACACTCACCCCAAAAGAAGAAACCTCCCTAATTCCCACCCAAATCTCCAAAGCCATTTATCAAGCAATGCCTTGTTGAAAATCCTCACTCGGCAGGCAAATCCCCAAACCCCCATTCTTTTTTGGTCTACACACTTTGTCCCAGCTGACTAGATGATACTTCCTTGAGCCCCCAAACCTTCCCAAAGAAAACCTCTTTGAATTTTTTTCAATTTTCTTTGTGCTTCGGCTGGAATCTTTAGGAGTGAGATGTAATAGGTCGGTAGACTTGAGAAGACACTTCTAACCAACGTAATTCTTCCCCCTAAGGACAAGTATTTAGCCTTCCACCTGTCTAGTTTTTCTCCACTCTCTCAATTATTGGCCTCCAGATAGCTATAGCAGTAATCTTAGCCCCAACCGGCATACCCAAATAGTAGAAGAGGAGTTCACCTACTTGACATTCAAAAGCTGCAGCAAATTCCTCCAACACTTCTCTCCTGATCCCCTCAACCCCAATTATGGTACTCTTTGCTAGGTTCACCTTCAAGCTTGTCAACAACTCAAAATTAGCCAAAATAGCCCTCAGATTCTGTACCTGGTCCACAGATGCATCAAAAAAAATCAATGTGTCATCCACATACTGAAGTTGGGAGATGCAAGGACCACCTACCCCCACTTTAAAGCCTCCAATCAGACCAAACTGCACCCTTTTAGTGAAAAACAGATTAAGAATCTCCATAACTAAAACAAACAGCGAGAGAAGGGATCTCTCTGTCTTAATCCCCTAGAAGCTTGAAAAAACTCCAAGGTCACACAAGCATAAATCCAGTTCCTCCACTTCTCCCCAAACACCATCAGCCTCTGAACCTCCTCCAAAAAAACCCATTCCACATGGTCATAGGCCTTCTCTATATCGATCTTACAAACCAGCCCCAGCCTCCCACTCTTAATTCTTGATTCAATACACTCACCAGCAACAAGAACACCGTCCAGAATTTGTCTACCTTCTACAAAATCCATTTGAGTTTCATCTACTACTTCATGAATCATTCCCATTAACCTTCTTGGCACAACTTCTGCAACTAGTTTATACGGACTACAGATCAAACTTATTGGACGGAAATCTTTAATGTCAAAAGCTACATCCTTCTTAGGCATCGAAGATGAAACAATATACCTCTTTTAAGATCTATAAGATATTTATTTTCCTATCAAGTAGAACCATTGTTATCCACTTGCACTGGACAGGATGGTCAAACCACTAGAACCGGGAATAGGGAGGAACCAAAAGACAAGACAGTTATTTGAAATGCTGACTTGGTCAAACTTACCCCATTTATATCAGTTAATATGTATTATAACCTCCAAGAAAAGAGTAGATCAATGGAGGAAGTGATTGAATCCAATAAGGATCGATCTGCACATTGGTCTAAAACTTTGGAGCTGTTTAGAGATGTTTCCACAAATGACTTATTATGGAAATGATCTGAAGTGGTACAAACAGATACACACAAAGAAGTAGTGATAATGGAATAGAAACATCCAAGGCCAAACAAATTGAAATTAAATTTTGATGGGAGCTCCCTTGGTAATCCGGGGAGGGCAGGTATAGAGGAAGTTTTTAGGAACCAAGACCATCTAGGTGCAGTTGTGGCTTTATTCTCTGGGCCAAATGGATTTGGCGACTCGGTTAAGGCTGAGACAATGGCTCTCTTACAAGGAGTAAAATGGCAACACATATGGGTGTTAGAGAGCTTGAAGTGGAAGGAGATTCTTATTGGTTATTTCTTGGGCAAAACAAACTAGTTCAGCCCCTTGGAAATATAAATTTGCATTTAGGGAAATTGACCACCTTGCAAAAGGTTGCAACACTAGCTTTGGATGGGTAAAAGAACAGCAAATGGACTGGCAGATGTTCCCGCAAAACAGGGAGTGGACAGATCCACTCTATTTTGGGCAATGTTGTAATCTGTATTAGTAAAAGGGGAGCATGGTAATCAGGGTGGCCATTCTGGTTTCCGATGTATTTGGGCTACTGTGTAGCAAGGATCTGTAACTTTTCAAGCATTAATAAATTACTCTTGTGCTGATCAAAACAAAAAATATGTATTATAGCCTCTAATATTTATTGCTTTAATGTAAACAAGCTTTAAAAGATAACCTAGAACCATTTTCAAATTGTTCTCTATCCAATCAGAGTCTAACAACATTGAATATAACTAAACATGAAAATAATTGCTAAGATGGAAAACATTGAAAAACCTATCTGAATGTTGAAGATATTCTCAAATATGTAGTAGATCTAAAAGATACAATCAAACTTTTATTTATTTGATGGACTAATCTCTGGTCAGCACATTGGACCAACTTGAGAAAGATAAAATTTAGACATGCTGAAATGGGCTTAACTTCATTGGCTTTGTGCTCAATAATTTATTAGGCCTTGGTTTGTTTGTCCAACATGAAACCCAGCCCCCCCTTTTTTTATAAATGAGTAAGATTTTATTTTTTTTTTATCAATAACACTTTCATTAATTCATCAAGAAAATTTACAAGTGGAAGACAAACACACTTATCTTCCAAGAGTCACAAAGAACTTCAAGAAAGGAAAGAAGAAAATACAAAGATACAAGGACACTAACATTACAACTTAGCCCAAAACAAGGAATCCCTTTCTGCCCCTTGTTTTGCTAAACCGTCAGCTAGGGAATTAGCTGATCTCTTAATCCAGCATGTCTTAACTTCCATTTCCCGCACCAGCCATTTGAATTTCCGCTTCTCATTGTTATACTTCCAATGAGTAAGATTTTATTAAACCAGCAAATAAGAGTTTCATGCAACCCATGGAAAGGCACGAGATGTGACCTTTCCTTTAAAACTAGTTACAGAATTATAAGTACAAAAGAAATTACACAGAAGCCCAAAATAAAGTATCCCGAAAAAACCCTTGTTTTGCAAGTGAATCAGCCATTGAGTTTGCTGATCTGCCTACCCACTGAACTCTGATTGTCATATTCCTTGTTAACCATTTAACCTTTTTGAGAAGATCTCTAAAACCGCAAATCACCATGTCCGGATTCTTCAGCCAACCTACTATCACCTGGAAATCCCCTTCAATAATCAAATGCTCTATGCCTAGCTGATTTGCAAGCTAGATTCCTTGTACAGCAGCAAGTAATTCGGCTCTTAAAGAGTCTCCCACACCCGCAGGACCTGAGTACAAAGATATAATGCTACTATCTTTGTTTCTCAGCACTCCTCCTATGCCTGAAGGTCCTGGATTTCCTCGGCTACTTCCATCTAAGTTCAGCTTGATAAACTCCTCCCCTGGTGGCATCCATTCAACCCCATGTCTGTCCTTCCTGGTAAAAGTATTAGCCACTGCTAACCAGCTTCTCCATAGATCATCAAAGGAGTATGGATCAAAGAGCTTTAGAGTTTTCAGCCACTGAATTGCCCTTGTCATAATACATTCTTTAACTTCCAAGAAGCTCCTTTCTTTTTCACAAAAGATTATGGTGTTCCTTTCTTCCCAAACTGTCCACAACAAAGCTGCTCTTATGCACTTCCACATTATTCTCCCTCTCTTTGTATGCCACTCAAAGATGGACGGACTAAACAGCAAGTTAGTATCAGATGGCAGGTTCACCTACACTCAACCAACATAAGATGAAACCAGCCCCTTGACCATCACAATAACCATTTTCTGGCCCATATAAAGCTACGAAAAGAACAGGTTTGTATTCCCTTCCCTCAGCCTTAGACCTGGCATCAACCCCATCCCCCTCCCGGCGCCTTTCTTGTTCTTTGTTCCCTATATCTGTTCTAAGATTTCTTGCTTTGTATACATCCTACATATTCTCTGATCTTTAATAAACTTTTGCTATCAATCAAAATGAAAGTAAAAAGTAAATAAGCAAATACACTTGCTATTTACAAGTTGCTAAATTTCTTATCAACCAACTCTAACATACCAACTAATTGCATGACCATGGAATAAGTCATAATAAGAAAGGAAGAAACCTTAGAGACCAGCCGTGAGGATCTTCTAGGAAGGACTTCTCTTGCTAGATGCTTTGCACTTCTTAAGTTTTTTACAGCATGTTTACTGTGGCCAATTTTGCCTTCATTATATTTCCGTGATTTCTTATTCTGAATCCCTTCGGAAAACACTGAACCCTGAGTCCTTTTACAAGTCCTCTCAGATGAGTTGTCAATCTGAGAACACCTGAAAGACAAAGGTGCAAGTATTAATGATGCACAAACCACCACAATAAATATTAGCACAAGACTTTGTTTAGGTACAGAAATTACTCTGAGCTCTCTCTCACATTTATGGGACTGCTTCTTTCCTGCACAGACGAAGATTAGTGTTGACAGTTTCTACATGACTGAATCTACAGAAAAGAAAATGGCAAAAACATGGTTACTTATCTATCGAAACTGAAAATAAAATATTGAACTCAATGTAGGTTCTACAGATTAAAATTATGTAATATATGGACATCCACCCAAGAAATATGCTTAAGTTGGGTCCAAGTAGATGAGGTTAACTCATCAAGGTGATCAACCAACTCAATTATGTAACATAATATATTTTAAACCAATATATGTGCAATTTGATGAAACTACACCATTTTCTATTAATATTTTATACATAAGTCTTGTTTAAATAATAGATATAGCTCCAAAACTCAGAATCTTCCACCTACTTAAGATGGGCCACTTCAAGTTCAATATGGAATTTTTTATGCATCATTAAGCAACATACACATGTAGCAGTACACCACATCTTCGTTCTCTTCATTAACTGGTATTAAATTTATTTTATTCTGGATTTCTACATGCACTTACCTGCAACAAGTTGAGCAGTGAAGCACAGCCGAAGAACTAAGTCCAGTCAAGATGCTCCTACTAAATTTCTTATTGAGGTGATTGTTGTAAATTGTAATTATTTAACTGGATTTAGCCTCTTTGGTTCCAGGTTGGAGTTGGTAGCTCTTTGGACTTGATACATTTCATTTTTATATGTAGACAAAGTTAAACACATTTCTCATCAGGCTTCTTGGTCATGTGCGATGGGATCTTGTGATTTGGGTCTTAGAAAGGATTTGAGAGATCATGAAATTTCCCTTATTATCATGGACTTTGGATATATAACCCTTGTGGTCTATTCTCTTGCACCTCTTTCTTGAACATTTTATCATCCCCATCCTTAGCAATGCAGACTTTTCCAGAAAAAGAGGTTTGGTCACTTCGATGCAAGGTCAGGGCTTTCTCTTGGGAGGTTTATCACTCAAGAATCAACACTGATGAAACAATAATGGAATATTTTTTTATAAGTAACAATTCTTTAAATTTTCATTAAATCAGTAAAGATAAACAACTATTACAAGCTTCCCCGATGGAGGCACGAGGTGCAGCCTCGCTCATAAAGAAAAAACAGCACAAGAATACAACTGAGCCAATATAACTGATCCCTAGTTAACCCTTGCTTAGCTAATGAATAAGCCAGAACATTAGCTTCCCTCCCCACCCATTGTATAATCAAACTCATCTGCTGTGTTAACCATCTGAACTTCATTTCGTCTCGATAGCACCATACCACTGAATCTGAATCTTTTAGCCAGCCCACCACCACTTTGGAGCCCCCTTTAATCACCAGGTTTTCCAAATTCATCTCTTTTGCAATCTGAACACTTTTTAGGACTGCAAACAGTTCAGTTTTGCAATTGAACATCTCTTTTGCAATTGAACACCTTTTGGTTAAACCAGTTCGGTTAATTCGGTTTTCAGTTTCGGTTTTTAGAATTAGAAATTCAGTTAACTGAACTTTCTATTATAATATAGTATATAATATGTAAGATATAATATATATAATATATTTATTTATTAATATATAATAAAATGAAATTTGATTTCATAATATATATTTTATAATATTTAATATATATTATATGTTATAATATGTAATAGAGTATATATTATTAAAATTCGGTTTTAACCAAAATAACCAAAAATCGAACCAAAATTTTTGGTTTTTCTATAATTCGGTTTCAGTTCGGTTTATTCAATTCAGTTAAAAACGAATAAACTGAATGCTCACCCCTAGTTCAGCAGGCCTTGAAAGAAGCTTGAATGCTTCTTTTATGTCTTTAATTCCAAAGAAGAATGGAGTTGTGGATTCAAGGACTTTCAGTCGATCAGTTTAATTGGAGGTGTCTACAAATTCTGGCTTCAAGGTTAAGGTGTGTTCTGGATTCACTCATCTCCATCTATCAGGGGGCTTTTGTTCATACCAAGCACATTCATGATGGGGTACTAATAGCTAAAAAATTTAATTGATTCAAGGAGAAGAAGCGGCAAGAAAGGTTTGGTTTGCAAAATAGACCTACAGAAGGCTTACTATCATGTCAACTAGCCTTTTCTAGACTATATGTTGGCTAGAGTGTGCTTTGGCACCAGGTGGAGAAATTGGATGAAGGTTTCTTGACCACACCCAGGTTCTCTATCTTAATTAATGAAACTGCTGATGGGAATTTCAAAAGCTCAAGAGGGTTAAGACAAGGCGATCCATTGTCACCGTTGCTCTTTCTTGTTGTCATGGAGGGATCAAGCAGAATGGTAGCCTGGGCTGCTGAAGCAGGTTGTATTGAAGGCTTTGAAGATAACCAACTTCTAAGATGCACTTTAGCAGTTTTGTGGGCCATTTGCTCTGAAAGAAATCTGAGATTTTTTTTTTCTTTTTTTTGGTGGGGGGGGGGGCTAAGGATACATACATATACATCTTCGCATGTACCATTTCCTTTGTTTTAATGAACATATACTTTAAAAAAGAAAAAGAAAACTATGCCCGGGCCCATCAAGCATAGGTGGGATTTTTTTATCAATAACAAAAATTTATTTTATTAAAATAAAACAAGATTACATACAAAACTCCAGGGGGAGATAAAAAGACTTAACTCACCCCCAGAGAACAAACAGGAAATTACAAGATTGCCCAAAACAATTGACCCCCTTCTTTGCCAAGTTATCAGCAAAGGCATTTGCGGTTCTCTTCACCCAATGAACCTGAATTTCCATCCCCTCATTAACCACTTAACTTCCCTCCTCTCATTAGCATAGATCAAAAAACCATTACCCTTAACTAATTTAACACTAGCCGTGAGTCTCCTTTAATAATCAACTTTTGAATGTTCAGCTCCTTTGCCTTCCTTAAACCTACCAATAAAGCAAACAATTCATCTCTAAGAGAGTCACCCATCCCAATGGGACCTGAGTACAATGCAACCACCTTCCCACTTTCATCTCTGATTACACCTCCAACACCTGAGGGTCCTATCAAGGAAAAATATGAGGATTGTATTCAAGCCCAATTCGATATGAGGACTCAACAAAGGCAAGTGACAGTGGTATTGCAAGGTTTAACACTGGCAAGACCATTGAATATCAACAATCCAACCATGGAAGATTATTCCAAAGTGGTAGTGCGAAGGCTTAGGAAGGAAACTCTGATCCCTTGGCAATATTGAAACACTATGAAAGGAAATACAAGAGTTGGAGAGAGGAAGAATCATAGTTAGTAGTTGGGTCCAAAGGTCAGCCAATAGAATAGCTGATGCATTGGACAGGCAAAAGGTAACTGGAAAACAGCTGTTTTGGGGACAATGTTCTGAATTGTTGTTGAGACACAAATAAAGGGAGTACAAGTGTACAAGAAAAGGCCACGCCAACCTTTAAAGAATGGAACTAACAGCCAACCACTAGAACAAACTAGACAAGTGGACTGGACAAGTGGAGAGGCTGGTATAACAGAATTGTAACAGCAATATATAAATAAGGAAAGGAAGTTAGGAGGGGATTATCAATTTGGGAATACAATCTCTCTCTCTCTCTCTCTCTCTCATTCAGGAGGCAGGCTCCCTCGAAAGAGTCCCTGAGTTAGGCAGTCCCTAACAAGTTGGTATCAGAGCCAAGATGCCAAGCACAAGGTCATCTGCAATGGAGAACAGAGTCGACACCATGGAAGAAGAAATGCAAAGAATATCGGCTGACGTCAAAGAAATCAAAGAAAGCTTTGCATCCTTGCTTGAACGACTGGCACAGGAACCACCTGCGCCGAATCAGGAAGAGCGCAGTGACACCAGTCAACGAAGCAGTCAAGAACAGCAAGAATCGAGTTTCCCATCTTCGTAGGGGGAGATCCCACATCCTGGCTTCTGCGAACAGAAAGATACTTCGATTACCACAACACACAGGGACCTGATCGTGTCCCATTAGCTTCTGCACACCTGAAGGGAGAGGCGATCGTCTGGTACCAGTGGTACCGGCGACGACACCCAAGAGCCACATGGGCAGACTTCACCGACGCCTTAACCATGCGATTTGGAGTCTCGGCTTTTGAGAACTATGATGAAAGCCTCGCTAAGCTACGACAGACTGGCTCCGTCCAAGATTATCAGATGGCGTTCGAAAGATTAGTTGTGCGCGTGCAAGACTGGCCAGAAAACGCGCTTGTCGGCAGTTTTGTTGGTGGACTCAGGGAAGAATTGCGGCTAGAGGTAAAAGCCATGCAGCCCACCACCGTTCTTGAAGCAGCAGCATTAGCTCGACTACATGAAGACAACTGAATTGGGCAAGAAGGATTAATCGACCTCTAGGAGCTACGATCAGACCAGGTATACCGAACCCAAAACCAGGTATCTTGGGTAAACCGGAGCCCAGATCAGGAGTAGGAATCACAGGCAAGGACACCAACTCTGGTTCAGGCCCCGGCTCAGCCAAGAGATTAACCTGGGCTGAGATGCAAGCCCAACGAGAAAAGGGCCTTTATTATGCATGTGGAGACAAATTCGGACCAGGCCATCGCTGTAAGATCCCTCAAGTTTTCTTCCTTCAACCTGAAACCGAATATGTCGAGCAATCAACAGACATTGAAGAGCCAATGGACAACCAAGAATGGGGGCAATGGACAAAGGAATACCCAAAAGTATCCCTACAAGCCTTGACCGGTCTTGCTTCTCAAACTATGAGAGTAACCGGACTGGTACAAGGGCGCCATGTGTCGGTTCTGATAGACAGTGGCAGCACCCTCAATTTCATTACCCAAACATTGGTCAGACAACTAGGGGTTCCGGTCCAACCATGTACAGCCTTCCGGGTGCACGTAGCTAATGGGAGCAACCTGGTATGCAACAGTACGTGCACAGAATTAAAGATGAAGATACAAGGACATGAGTTCGAGGTAGATCTGCACCCCCTGGAAATCAGTGGAACAGATGTAGTTCTCGGAGTCCAATGGTTAAGGCAACTAGGGCTGGTGATATGTGATTGGGCCCGCCTCACCATGGATTTTCAAGTGGGCAGCTCATAGGTGCATATTCAAGGGCAGTTGTCCAAGGGTCCAAGACCTATTAGTCTCGCCTCCCTAAGGAAACAGGCAGCAGACCCAACCCACATCGTTTTAATGCAGATAGACTCCCACGAGAACGGCCCCATTCTAGCCCAAGGAAGCAGATCCGAAGAAGGCCTCACACAACTACAGCAGCTACTTCAGAAGTTCTCAATGATCTTCCAAGAACCTAAGGAACTACCACCGAAACGTGCCCATGATCATTGCATTCCATTGTTGCCCGGAACTACACCCACAAATGTAAGGCCCTATCGTTACCCCTATTTTCAGAAACTAGAGATTGAGAGGCAAGTGCAAGATATGCTTGACAGAAAAATTATACAATCCAGCCAAAGCCCATTCTCCTCGCCAATATTACTTGTGAAAAAGAAGGATGGGACATGGCGGTTTTGTATAGACTATAGGGCTCTGAACAACATTACTGTGAAGGATCGATTTCCCATACCGGTAATCAATGAACTCGGCAGGGCCACCATATTCTCTAAACTAGACCTGAGATCGGGATATCATCAAATTCGGGTCCATGAGGGAGACATCCACAAGACTGCCTTTCGTACACACGAAGGGAATTATGAATTTTTGGTTATGCCGTTTGGGTTGACCAATGCGCCAGCTACGTTCCAAGCCCTTATGAATGACATATTTCAACCCCATTTGCGCAAATTTATACTCATTTTTTTTTATGATATACTTGTATATAGCGCTACATGGGACGAACACCTAGTACATCTACAAATCACCTTGGAACTGCTAAGGACTCATAAACTCCTTGCAAAGGAGTCAAAATGCGCATTTGGACAGACACAAGTACACTATTTAGGGCACGTGGTCGAAAACGGCATTGTAGCAGCAGACCCGAAAAAGATCTCAAGCATGATAAATTGGCCCCGACCTCAAAATGTTAAGGAGTTACGAGGCTTCTTGGATTTAACAGGGTACTACTAGCGATTCATTAGAGGGTATGGACTGATTGCTGCCCCCTTGACAAGTTTACTTAAGAAGAATGGGTTCTGCTGGACTAGGGAGGCCCAACAGGCCTTCGAGACACTCAAAACAGCTGTCTCATCCCCACCGACGCTCGCACTTCCAGACTTCTCAAAAGACTTCATCATTGAATGTGATGCGTCAAGCCAAGGAGTTAGTGCAGTCCTCATGCAAGAAGAAAGGCCACTAGCGTTTTTCAGCAAAGCAATGACAGCACAGAAATGGGCCAAATCAGTATACAAACGTGAACTGATAGCAATTGTTCTCGTAGTTCAAAGGTGGCGGCCCTACCTTCTAGGAAGGAGGTTCATCATACGAACTGACCACCAGAGCCTGAAATTTCTGTTGGAGCAGTCCGTACTATCCCTAGAACAGCAGCGATGGATAGCCAAATTACTTGGCTACGATTATGTCATTAAATACAAGGCAGGGCACACTAACAAGGTGGCGGATGCACTATCACGCCAGCCACAACTATTTCCATTACTTCTCACGGGCCCAACATGTTCCATCATGGGTCAGCTAAGGGAAGAAGCTGAAAGGCACCCACAACTGAGCAAGCTGCGTTCATAGGTCCAAGAGGACCCTACTAGCCACCTAGGGTACACAATGGAGAATAACTTGCTGTTGTATAAACGCCGAATGGTGATACCACAGGATTCAACCCATATTCAGCAGCTTCTGGAAGTGTTCCACTCATCCCCAGCAAGAGGACACTTAAGGATCCTGCTCACTTACAAGAGACTAGCCACCCAATTCCACTGGAAAGGCATGCGAAATTCAGTCCAAAAATTCATAGCCGAATGCGTCATTTGACAGAAAAATAAGGCAGATACCCAGTCTCCAGCAGGACTGCTACAACCACTCCCAATTCCTACACAAGTGTGGGCAGATATATCCATGGACTTTATAACGGGGCTTCCCCTTTCCTATGGCAAGTCCATCATTCTCGTAGTGGTTGATAGATTCACCAAATACTGCCATTTTCTCCCTCTGTCCCACCCCTTTACAGCCTCCATGATGGCTGAGATTTTTACTAAGGAGGTGGCACGACTACATGGTACCCCTAACTATATTGTCTCAGACCGTGACCCTATTTTTATGAGTCATTTCTGGGCAGAACTTTTTCGACTACAAGGAGTGAAACTCTTCAAATCTACCAGCTACCACCCTCAAACAGATGAACATACTAAGGTGGTCAACCGGAGTTTGGAAACCTATCTAAGGTGCTATGCAAGGGATAGGCCACGTCAGTGGCTCAAGTGGCTTCATTGGGCAGAATAGTGGTACAATACCACGTATCATAGTGCAGCAGGAATGACTCCCTTCCGAGCTCTATTCCCATATGAGAAAGGGTCTACAGCAGTAGCAGCAGTAGCAGACCAACTCCTCCAACGAGATAGGGTGTTACAAGATCTCAAATCCCACCTCCATCGAGCCCAACAATGGATAGCAGACTCCTACAACAGAAGGCATAGGCCTGTCCAGCACCAGATTAGGGAGCAAGTCTTCCTTAAATTACAACCATACAAGCAAGTTTCAATAGCAGGCCACCGGTGGAACAAACTGAGCCCTAGGTACTTCGGCCCATTTCGGATTGTGGAACGCATTGGGTCGATGGCATACAGGCTTGACCTCCCAGCAACATCAAAATTACACCCTGTATTCCATGTATCCCTATTGAAGAAATGGCCAAAAACAGGAGCAATAACAACAACCACCCTCCCATCATTCTCGAAAGATGGCCAAGTTCAAATTGAGCCCACTCAAATAACAGATTTCAGGTGGATACGCAAAGGGAATCACATTGAACCAGAGGCATTGGTGGTATGGTCAGGTCTCCCAATTGAGGATGCAACTTAGGAACCTTACTTGGATTTACATAATAGATTCCCACATCTTGACCTTGAGGGCAAGGTCGCTTTCAAGGGAGGAGGGACTGTTGAGACACAAATAAAGGGAGTACAAGTGCACAAGAAAAGGCCACGCCAACCTTAAAAGAATGTAACTAACAGCCAACCACTAGAACAAACTAGACAAGTGGACTGGACAAGTGGAGAGGCTGGTATAACAGAATTGTAACAGCAGTATATAAATAAGGAAAGGAAGTTAAGAGGGGATTATCGATTTGGGAATACAATCTCTCTCTCTCTCTCTCTTTCTCATTCAGGAGGCAGGCTCCCTCGAAAGAGTCCCTGAGTTAGGCAGTCCCTAACAATTGTAATATAAAGTATATAAGAATGAGGATTTGGGGCTAGGGGGCTTTGACAGCCTTAAGTAATGCCATTGTAACTTTTACATTTTTTTATTATTTGAATGATAAAATTTGTATTCATCAAAAAAAAAAATCATTATTAGTATATAGGTCTGTTAGTTCATTTAATTTAGAGAGTGAACAAACAGGAATTTTTCACATGACAATATGCTTTGGGGCCCAAAGGGTCCCATATGTTACTTGCCTGCATTTATTCATGAGGTACATTTCAGCTTAATCTGGCATAATCTGGGCAGAGAAGGGAAAGACATACCCATTCTTCAGCATATGTAGATGGAGGATCTCCACAGGTGCTCTGATCAGGCTCATAGTTCACCGACCTGCCATTTTCAGCATGTGCCTTTTGCATCTGATTATCCAAATCCAGCACACCACAATTCTGGAAAGGGGAATCTGATGTACCCTTGACACGACTTGCAACTTCTGAAAACTGCATTTCCATGGAAACACTAGAAGATCCAGCACATACCTCACTAGGGTTCTCAAGGCTACCATTATTGAGTAGGATCAAATCCTCACAAGTTTTACCAGATACTAGAAGATTCCTTTCCTGCAAAACATTAGAATTTCCATTGCAGACTGTTTTGAAATTTTCAGGACAAGTGCTACCAAACTGTGAACTATGATGTTCAGATGACACAAGGCAATTTTGTTGATCCAAGTTTGTTTCCAGGACAGAACTAGAGGCCACTTTATGGGGAGGCTCTGAATGAAGAGTTACTACTTCTCCATCCATTGGGCAGGATTCCATACTGGAAGCCACTAAGACCTTTAAACTTGAATTGGGAGTGGATACAGATGGAAATAATTCATTGTCTTCCTTTAAATTCCCAGATACTTCAGGATTACTGCTTGGTATTACAGTAAAGGACCTCAATGACCCATCAATTCCATCTTCATGAGCAGCCTGCAATTGATCTTCATCATTCAAAATTGAATTTAGGCAAGATCCACTATATATGAGGTCACCAGCAGTTTGATGGCCTAAATCGCTATTCTGAAGTTGTAATGTTTTCATTTGCTCATCACCATCTGCCAGCCTCCTAAGTTCCTGATGAAGAACCCGAGACTTGCTAGGCACTTTCTGGTAAATACACACCTCATTCTTCAAGCCTTTAATCCAGTCTGTCACATTTGAATTCAAATCAACATGAAGGTTAATCCCCTCTTCAGACCACACATAAAACTGGAAAGAATTAAGAGGTACTTCTGCAGAAGTCCCAGCAGAAGCAACCTTGTTCTCTGCTGAACAAGCACTGGAATTTATGTTCCTACATTGACTTGTTGGTACATTGGAAGACCCACCATCTCTAGTAGAACCTAGCAAATACTGATCAGAGATTGTTAAGCCCATGGATTTCAGGGACTCGTTCTTTTCATACTTCAAACCACTTGTATCAGACTGAGCATTGAACTGTTGGTGAGATGCAGAAACCTGAATGTCAGAAGCAGAATACCCCAACCCTCCTTCTCCAGTTCCATTACTAGAGTTATCTTTCATGGGCATGTTCAAAGCCTCACCCGATGCCTGCATTGTCCAAAAAAACATAAAAGGTCAGTTCCACATACACAGAAACAACCAACAAACAACATTACAAAACAATCTCTCCAAAGAACAAGAATTTTTCAATCATTCACAAGCTTAAAAGCTTCAAGTTATCTAAAATATTGAGAATGAGTACATGACCCAGAATTACACCTTCATAGACATTTGGACTGCAATGGAACTACACACTTCATTTTGATTAACAGTTTGAGACTGTGTACTGTCACAGCCCTTTGCCTCTTTGGAACACGAGGAAGGCCCACAGCTATCAGCATCAGAAGCATCAACACCTTGCATTCCTACAAGATCTTTTAAGACAATTAAAGAAGTTATTCAAGCAATATCCTTTCCTTCTTTTTATAAGAAATTCTAGTATCTTTTTTAACTACAAAATTTTCATTACTTAATATTAAGAAAATCTATAGATGATGCACACCTTTGTGGATTTCTCCCATAGGATTTATTTTTGGTACAGGTTCTAATTGTGAAGTAGATGATGTAGGTGCAGGAACATCCAAGGATCGACTCCAATTAGCTTTTTTCTACACATTCATTTAAAACAAAACAACATGAGGTGTTTAACACAAAACCCAGAAATAAGTGTTAAATATACCCAAATTTGGATATCATTGCCTTGCCTATGTTAGTCAGACTCAGGGAAAAAGATGGACTTTTGACATATTAAAAAGATGGTTTAGAAGATAAGTAAAAATTGAATACTGAAAAAAATAAAACAGGCCTCTTACAAGAAATATGGTATTGAGACATACAGAGTTGCATCAACATCATCTATAAATTACAGGCTGACCATCCAAATGAGTTTAGAAACTCAAAACCTTCACAACAGCCCATGCATTGGGATGCTGCTTATCAAAAAAGACCATGGGCCCGCAGCCCATATTTGCAGCCAGCATGCAAAACAGCCCATGCATTGGGCCAATTCCAGCAGTGATGGCCAGTTCAAGTAGGGGCCCATACTCTCTCAATCAAACATTTGAGACTCTTACAGATTTTTTTTAATCAAAGATTTGACTTAGCATCATATCAGTCGAAGATTGAGAAAATTTATTACT
The DNA here is from genome assembly GCF_055504915.1 of Nelumbo nucifera. Lineage (NCBI taxonomy): Eukaryota > Viridiplantae > Streptophyta > Magnoliopsida > Proteales > Nelumbonaceae > Nelumbo > Nelumbo nucifera. The sequence continues at coordinate 5,954,203 of NC_142649.1, read as the reverse complement.
TATTGAAAAAAAAAATTATATATTTTAGATTTATTTCTTTCTTTCTTTGGTTATAAACATTGTTTTCGGATTATGAACGAATGAATTTTGATTTTTTTATCAATAACAGAATTTCATTAGATTTTTTAAAAAAATAATTTCAAGAAGAGGAGAGGTAAACTTTCTTAACTCTCCTCAAGAAAATTTACTATTACAATTGAGCCCAAAACAATTGATTTCTTCCCACCCCCTGTTTGCTAGTATATCAGCAAACTCATTAGCAGTTCATTTGAGTTTTGACCAAGCAAAATTTCACATCCATAATTCGTGTCAGCCACTTGAACCTCTTCTTTTCATTATTAAAAACTGAGAAACCCTTTTCTTCCTTTTGTAGACACTCTACTACCTGCTTTGAACCACCTTATATAATCAGCTTTCTAAGTTCATGCCCTTTCCCTTTTGTGACACCTCATAGCCCAAGATGCTTGCATACTCTAACATCTCCCCTTCTTCCATATTAACACTCACAATATAACTTTGATCAAAATTCACTTTTATGTTTGAGATTAGCTCAAAAAGTTGTATTGTCAGCTTGAGATTCTTTACCCAACTACTATTTCCTCCCTCACAAAATAATAATGTATCATCTGCAAATTGCAAATGTGTAATTGGAATTCTGTCATGACCAACCTTCCAACCCCTCACTAAATCTTATGAGTCTACCCTAGAAATTAGCTTCCTAAGGGTCTCAGCAATTAAAGTAAACAGAAAAGAAGAGAGAGGGTCTCCTTGCCTAATCCCTCTTAAAGCAAGGAAAAAAATTCACCACTGTTCCATTCACAAGCAAGGAGTAATGACAAGCCCTAATGCACCCCATTATCCACTTGCACCATCTCTCTCCAAAACCAAAGCTCCCTAATACTTACAATAGGAAAGACCAGTCCACTGTATCATAAGTTTTTTTCCAAATCCAATTTACATACAAAGTCTTTCTTTCCTCACGCACTCATTGGCAATGAGGATTTGATCAGCGATTTGCCTACCCCTTACAAAAGCATCCTGATTTGGAGAAATAATGGAGGAAAGAGTAACTCTAATCCTCAAAGATAGAACCATAGCTATAATTTTATAGAGACTGTTCACCAAGCTAATGGGTCTAAACTCACAAGGATATGTTGCAACATTTTGAATTACCCCTGCAAGTTTTATGGTTTGGTGCTGACTCCATTAGACCCATCTTTAGTTTACTGCAATTAGCTTATTTCTTGGTGATCTATTAAATTTCTGCCTTAATTCCAGGTTAGTTTTCTTTATTGTTCTACATTCCACTTCCATGGTTAGAGCATTGGTAGCAAGTAGTTCAACATGAGGGTAGGGAGAAGATACAACCCTAAGACCTAGACTCCTTCATGGGTCAGGTAGCCCAGCAGGCTTGCCTGCAGGATCGGGCTCAATCTGTAACAAGTATCAGGCCTGATAGTTGGGTTGGGCTTGAGCTCAAGCTTGGACATTCTCCATTAATAAAGAGGCAAATCCCAGCCAGCCCAGCCCATGATCAGGTCTACTAAGACTACAGAATGGATTTAGATGAGCAGATATGCCCATATATAACCCCTACCTCCTCCCTTGGCAGCAGATGCCTAATCTCCAAGGTTGAGTCAAGTGACCTACCAGGTCACAACACAATAGAGCACCCAAAATCAGTTTTCTTTTTTATTTTCTTGACCAGTAAGGCAGCAACACAGAAATTCATTCATTCATTAGGCTGTGTTTGGTTGCAATGCAAACACAAATAAGTACTCTGCATAAATACTCTCCTTCCAGTTCAAGAATGCAAAGTGTAATACTTTTTGTATTCTTCCTGTTTGTTTGAAATTGGTGCAAGACATGGGCCCCATCATTAAATGCCTTAATTTTTTTGTCAAACACACCAACTATCAAAAGAGCACAAGTTTGTATCCAAAAAATGGGTACAGTAATGTGCTCTTCTCACGATACAAAGATGTCAGAAAAAACATTTTTGACATTTTAGTCGTTACTTTTTTGTATGGCAACCAAATGCTCAGAAACGCTGAACTGGGGTATTGTATTGCAAACAAATGCAGCCTTAATAAAAAAAGAAATTACAGCCAGAAGTTGTGAAGAAACTATCTAACCCAATACAAGACAAGCCCACCCTGCTGTATCATGCAGCCTTTATTACAACTGAGCCCAGTACATATGTTGTCTATTTACTCCTTGTTTTGCTTAACCATCTGCTAAACTATTGGCAGATCTCCTAACCCACTTGATTTTAATTATCATATCTCCTTTTGTTACTGGAAACGGTAACTTCATTACTACAAAATTAAGATACAATTGACAACCCCTAATATAGGTGTTGAACCCAAGTAATCTGAATTACAAAACTGCCCAGAAGAAACTTCCCCTCACAGTCCCCCGTTTGGCTAAGGTATCAGCCAGACCATTAGCTGATCTTCTTTTCCACTTGAAGCATGCACCAATCTCCCTTGTTATATTCAGAATTTCCCATATGGACTGTCAATACATCCATGCTCCCAGCTTGCCTGATTGCAGCCAATCCATCAACAATTTAGAGTCTCCTATCTCAACTTGGTGCAACCCCAATTGTTTGACATATCTTACACCTTGAAGCAAAGCCATCACCTCGGCCCTCAATGAATCCCCCACCCTTATTGGCCCAGAAATCATAGCAACAATTCTCCCATCTCCATCTCTGAATACTCCCCCTTTACCTGAAGGCCCCGGATTACCTCTAGAGCTCCCATAAAAGTTCAACCTTATATAGACAAATATGTATAAAAGCTTCCACATCACCCCTACACCTTTCTTTAGCCACCCCACTACCAGTTTCAAAGCACCCACAATCTAAATATATAGATAAATATGTATAATATATATATATATATATGTAAATATAAATAATTAGAGTACACAAAATCAATGAACTATTACATAAAAAGGAAAAGAAAAATACGGATTCTGTTTTATCCATGAGCTCATTTTCAATTATGTAGGCAAATGCAACTTAATTGCCAAAAATACTTTATTCACAAGACAATTTACCTGAAAAAAAGAGACCAGCAACTTGACCAAATTCGAATTTGTCTTATTAGCAGAGAGACCATGTTTCTTGCACAAACCTTGAAGCTCTTTACGAGATAGGTTGTGATAGAAGTCTTTATCTTCCCAATTCCCCATTCAGTTGGTCTCAAATGTAAAATTAGTCCAAGTGTGCAAAATATATAAAGCCAAACCTGCCCAAAGAGAAACCAGATTCCATTAGATCAGAAAGTAGATTAGGGGCACCTCTAAGAATAAAATGCACTTCTGCTTCATCCCAGAGATGGACATAACATTTTGAAGTACAAAGGGATCAAAATTTCACATTGAATGGTTAAATAAGAGAGCATCACAATTCCAAATCCATCCATCCCCCCCTCCTATTCACATACCTTTCTATCATAGTTGTCAAGGCGTCGCCTAGGTGACTAGGCCCCCTTGGCTGGGCGCCTCGCCCAAACGCCTTGACTTTTAGCAACTAGGCGCCCTTCTAGGCGACTAAGCGCCCACCTAGGTGACAAAAATGATAAGGCAGGCGCCTTTTATAATATCATTTATATTGCTGTATCTTATTAATGTATGTGTTAATACATTTTATTATATACTATATATATCAATTATATTTTGTTTTAATGTTTTACTATTGAAATTTAAAAGATCAAAGGGTTTTGAGAAGAGAAAAAGAAAGAAAGAAAGAAAAGAAAAGAAAGGGGAAAGAAACAATAGAATAATAAAGTTCTTTTTTTTCTATTCTCTCTCTAATTAAATAAAAGAGAAACTCCATCCTTGTTTTCTTTTCTATTTTACTTTTCGTCTTGAATATTTATCATATAAAGTTAATAACCTTCTTTAGCTGCTAATTAATATGAATTTGCTCTATTAAATACTTATTATAGTAGTATTATTTTTGAAAATAATGAAATTAATATATGTAAAAGATTTTTATCTTTTAGATGTGATGATTTGCCACATTTTTAGAGGAAATTTAATGTTCTTAATAAAGAGAATTGCTATTTTTCAATTAACATACATGCTGAATGGTATATAAAACTAGGAAACTAGCCAAAAGTCAGTTTTTCATATTATAAAATTTTTATCGCCTAGGTGACTAGGCGCCCCAGTGTCGCCCAAAATCGCCCAGACGCCTTGAAAACTATGCTGTCTATATTTATGTTGAGGTTTATCCGGACTATATTCAAACAAGCAAATTAGATCAAAATACAACAAGTTCAGAGTTTAAATTAAAAAGAAAAAAAATCATTCCTGCTACACTCGTAGGTCCAAAGCATTATATATCATGCTTAGGATGTGGCAAAAAGATTGTAAAATACTCCTTGCATTTCACAAGAGGACACAATAATGCCTTTCTTCTCCACCATCTGAGTCATTCACTTGAACAAAATTCTTGAAGAATGAGTGGTTTATTTGTTTGGAGTGTTTGGATCAAAGTAGAGATCTGGTTTTATATGTTTTGATTCTTTAGTTTATGCTTTTTTTTATTTCTTTAAAGAGTTATAAAGGTGATTTGTGATCAGGGGTAAACTCGTTTTATTGTAATTAAAAGTTGATAATATAAATGGAATAGAAGTTGTGCATATAAACTACTAGAAAATTAGAAACTAAACAAATTTGTAACAGAGCATCAAGGCCTTGGTGGTGTCCAACTTCTTTCATGAAACTCATACAAACTTACGATCAGCAAGAAGCATGGAATTTTGAAAATGTTGGTCATTAACACTTGGATTGCCTGGTGTTGGGAGGATTCTTGGAGAGCTAACTAAAGGTCATTTGGGGGCTCAAATGGAGATATTGAAATATTTTCCAAAAATCAAGAAAACCAGAGAATTCTAGGTAGAGTTCTGCATTGGCACCTAGTCATTCCTTGATTGGTTTCAATTTTGAGAAGTTCTATTGAGCGGTAGGCTTTTTGATCCTCAGGGACAACACCTTGGCAATCAATTTATAAATACTTGTCACAAGGCTAATTGGCCTAAAATCTATTAGGCAGTAGGCTTCAGTCTTCTTTGGAACCAGAGCAATGAAATTTGAATTCATACCCGAACTGTGAAATCTAATCAATTAAATTGAGAAGGACATTTCTCCAAAGGGCAATGGACAATGCAACAAGGGACGGTCAAGCAGAAAAATCTGACAGAATCAAAAGTAACCAAGAAAATGAAAAAAAATACAATAAGAGGCCTGGTAGGAAATTTGAAAACTAAAATAGAAACAGCAATTCAAAAAATAAATAAACAACTAGATATGTTCAAGGAAAATGACTTTATGCAGAATGGAACTGGTTAGGCAGATCCTATCAGTTTATTAAAAATGAAAACGGTTATTGATGAGGGCAGATTTGGCCCTCCAGTGAAATTGCGACACGTGGCACCTCGTGACAAACAGAAGACACCCAGGCAACAACTTACCAAGTTGGTGTCCCACCCGGGCAACGGCCTGGCCGGCTTGGCGCGGCCTGTGCGACCTAGCCGACCTGGATCAGCCTGGCACATGATCCGACCTAGCCGACCTATATCAGCCCGGCACATGATCCGACCTGGCCGACCTGGCAACCCATAAGACGTGCCCACCGATAAACTCGGCATGCATACCCCACGATACGTGGAGGCCGGCCCACGTTCCGGAAGTTGGTCAACGTGCATGGCGGTTACCACCAAGGAGCTCGCCAAGGAGCTAGGCAGCTCTCCAAGGAGCTCGCCAAGGAGCTCGACAACTCTCCAAGGAGCTCGCCAAGGAGCTCGTCACCAAGTAGCCACCAGGGAGCTCGTCGCCATAGGCAGTTCGGCATATCGCAGGAAGATCTCCTACCTGACAACCGTACCTGACAAATCTAGTGGCAGCGCCCACATCTCTTGCCAGACGGCGTCGTGCCTGCCGTCTCTAAAAAGCATGGCACGCCTGACGAGTCCGTACCCTACAACAGCAGTCTGCACCTGTCACCTCAGTCCTGGCAATAATGGCTTGGGCAGTGGCGGTTACGCCTGATGTGACTGGGCACCACTATATAAGGACTCCGACCCCCAAAGCCAAGGGGGAGAGAATGGAAAAAATGGAGGTAATCCCTGCTCTCTAGCTCTCTCATTTCTCCAATATCATCTTCAAGCTCTCTACAATCAGAGTGCTAACTTAAGCGTCGGAGAGTCCCCACCGAGAAAATACCCCCGGGTCCTCTAATTCAGTTCTCGCAAGTCCCTCAGCTCCCGCTGCCTACAAAGAGGAGGAAAAGATGGAGTTCTCGCAGGTCCCTCAGCTCCCACTGCCTACAAAGGAGAGAATATCACCTCATGCAGAGGGCAGTTGGGTTGCGCTGCACCAGGGAGCTCCACCATTCTCTGAGTCACAGGCCGCCTAGGAGTAGGGAGCTCGTCACCAAGTAGCTCGTCACTAGACAGCTCACCACCAGGGAGCTCGTCACCAGGCAACTCACCACCAGGGAGATCGTCACCAAGTAGCTCGTCACCAGGTAGCTCGCCACCAGGTAGCTCACCACCAGGGAGCTCGTCACCAAGTAGCTCGTCACCAGGTAGCTCACCACCAGGGAGCTCGTCACCAGGCAGCTCACCACCAGGGAGCTCGTCACCAAGTAGCTCGTCACCAGGTAGCTCGCCACCAGGTAGCTCACCACCAGGGAGTTCGTCACCAAGTATCTCACCACCAGGCACTTCACCACTAGGTCAAATGACGAGGTACTTAGCCAAAAAAATTGATACATCACAAAAAATTGGTACGTGACCAGAAACGGTTACATCAGTTATCATTCATAAAGGAATGAAAAATGAAGAAAAACATGTGCAACATTTAAGGGAAGAATGTAAAAGTATTACCTATTCAGAGGACCTCTATATCTAGAACCAGGGAATAGATACAAGAACTAGAAACATCTGATTCCAGTCATTTATGATCAAACATTTTTGGAAGGAGAAATTAAAATAACTCCTAGTTCTGATAGTTGAACAAATATTAAAATATTTTTCCTCATGCTAACTATGATGAATACTGACAAGAACAAGGGATCAAGAAACCATAGCATTATCATCTTAACACTGTTGTTTGTTATATATAGTAGTAAAAGCAGTGGTGGCATTAATAGTACTGGTTGCAGTAGTAGAAAATTAAGCAATTGGATGATAGGAAGAGAGGATTAGAAGAAAGCAACAAAAAGAAGCTAACACCAGAAGTAATAGTAGTTGAAGCATCAATAGTACTGTACTAATAGTAACTGGGCTCCCAAGAATTTATGATTGAAAGTGAAGTCTCAGTTCATTGAGACTTGACAGGTAGGCACCGATTTCCCAATTTTCCTATGGAATAGATATGTTATTTTTGGACGTCTGAAAAATAAAGAAAATCTTCGAATTTAGCAGACTAACAGAGACTACTTATACTTAGTTAAACTCCTCAAATAAGTATTGCATAAAGAACAGGGGGAGAGGAAAAGATTATTCAACCGCCTTTATAGAAAGGAAGAAGATCAAAGTGGATTTCGACCCAACAACTCCGAAATAGTACAATTTTAATCCACAATAATAGTATGTCCTTTATAAGTTTAGGTGAATCTGAACCATACCAATTACAAAAGGCTGCATACAGGAATAGCCTAGAGCTTTACACGAAAATAGAGATCTTCCGGTACTTGGAAGATCGACACAAATTACTTAGCCAAACCTCTCAAATGTTTAGCCATCTCTCAAAGAGTCAAAAGGTTATAGAAAAACCAACAAGAAGCAGGAACCAGTTATTCGGGGAAAAAAAAGAACATAACATCTGGGTTGAGCTACACTTGTACGCAACGAAAGAGAACAACACAGGAAAAAAGCTTAGCCTTAACTACTGACACTTTAAGTTACTACAGATTTCTAATTGAAACAGTTTCAAGGAGCAATAACAATATAATCCACAATAAAATAAAATAATTCGAAAAGCCAGCACAGCGTTCAGCTTAGTACACCAAAAGGCTAAGAAGAAAAATCAGATCTTTGAGAAACAACGTACACGGAAGAAGCCCTAGTTTTCTTCATAATCCTTTTATTCTTGGGTGAAAGCATTGAAGCTAGTCAACTCCTTTTAATCGTCTCTCAGTGTAAGCTAGAGCGATGGGAAAAGAGGGGGACAGGTGAGAGAGCTGAGGGGGAGGGAATCTTCTATCTTCAGACATTCAATTCATTTTAAGTTGGAAATGTAAGAAATTTCGACACCAGTGAGCCCCCAGTCTATGTGTATCAAGCGGAGAGGTGGCTTTTAGTTTTAGGACCCAATTTTCTAGGAAAATGACATTAAAACCCCTAAATTCAATGATAATTATACTCTCACCACGACTTTCCCGAAAACACAAAATCACTCGACAGCTTTATGTTAATAAAATGCCTATTCTGCCCCCTCTCACTCCCACTATTGCCTTAGCCTTTGCTTAGAAAGAGTGCAAACCTTAAACCGTTCTAAATCAGGTTTCAACCTTTTTCTTGGGTCATTTATTAGAACACCCTATAGTTTTACGGATTTATTTAAACTTATCCTATAATTTTCAGTTTACTAAAACACTCCATATAGTTTGTAACCTATTTACTTAGGCGATGTTTGACATCAATGTTATTTTTTAAGAAAATGGTGCCACGTAGCACTACACCAGAAAAAGCAATGCTTCAGAAAACGGCCTCTTATTTGGTAACATTTTTCCAAAAAAAATGTTGCATCAAACCACACCTTATAAATCAGGAAATTGTGGTATGAAGAAAACATCAAAATAGATGTTTTTTCAAAAAACAGCCCATTGCTGAAAATAGTTCTATAGCATTGGTACCCAACAAAACAATGTTGTTTTTCCATAAAACAACCTATATGGCAGCACCGCTTCCAAACAAAAATAGTAATATTATCACCTAATATGAGTGGAAAATGTTCAAGGGCATGGGCCTATGATTGTTTATTCCATAAGTACCCTTTCTTCATAGACAAAACAAAATTGACTAAATAGAGCCATATATAGTGGTTGTTCATGTTTTACTAAGGCAAAATTGATATTTTTATTTTTATTCAAATGGACATTAAGGTCAAAACTATCATTTTCCACCGTCATCTAATGAAAGGTCAATTAAGAAAGTCAGTTGCAAACTATGGCGGTATTTCAATAAAACATAAATTATGGTATATTTTAGTAAATCCATGAAACTAAAAGGGTGTTTTAGTAAATGACCCTTATTTTTTCCTTATCTTTTGTTTAATTTTATTTAAAAATGACTTTAAAGTATTACTTGATTCTTTTACTATGGACGCCATACAACTTATTCTAATTTGTGCTCATGATCTGGAAGAATGTGTTGGAAAAGCATGAGAGAAAAAAAAAAAAAAAAATAAGATATTTGGCTGAAAGGAAGCCAAATGCTAATGAGTTTTTCATTGCTCATTTTAAAATTTGGGTGATGGCAAGAAATAGTTGGTTTACCTTCCTAGAGGGAGGAAAGGTTGTGGGGTGGAAGGAGATTTTTGAGTTGTTGCAAGATTTCCTTGGATGATTGGATCATGGTTTTGTGAAAAGGAAAATGAAGATGAAAGAAAGTAGGATCCTTATCAAGGATTCCTTACCACAAGGAATTATGATGGTAGCAAAAAGTAATTGATTTGGTATGGTCGACATCAATGTGGGGAGGGAAGATTGGGAGAAGAAATTGGTGGTTGAAGCCAGGGAAACTCTAGGTATTAGAGAAAAGAGGTTGATGCACTGTTTTAGAGCTTGAATCTTAACATCATGTATTTTTTTAATCCCGTTTGAGAAGAATAACGTAATGTTTGGACTCGATTGAGATGCTAGGGGTTGAGCCAAAAGTCATTTAGGTGGTATTTGAAAAATCTGTAAAGTTCAAAAGATACTAAAAGTGTTTGAAATCTGGAAAGAGACATCAATGTGGGGAGGGAAGATTGGGAGAAGAAGTTGGTGGTTGAAGCCAGGGAAACTCTAGGTATTAGAGAAAAATGGTTGATGCACTGGTTTAGAGCTTGAATCTTAACGACATGTTATTTTTTAATCCCATTTGAGAAGAATAGCGTAATGTTTGGACTCGATTGAGATGCTAGGGGTTGAGCCAAAAGTCATTTAGGTGGTATTTGATAAATTTGTAAAGTTCAAAAGATACTAAAAGTGTTTGAAATCTGAAAAGAGGTATTGATGCTTTTCTACTTTGTAGAGGCTCTCAATAGACAAGGTTGTTTGTGTTGGATCAAACCATTGACATTTGAAATTCCCTAATTTTATTATTTTACCCCTAAAACAAACTATTTGATAATTTTGAGTTCAATTTGCACTATTTCATAAAAAAATAAATTATTAAATTCAAAAATAATATTAAAAAACACGAATAAATTATAAAAAAAAAATTAAAATATTAAAATAAGAATAAAATTGAAAATACATATAAATTTATAAATTAAAAATAAATAATTAAAAGTTAAAATAATAATGAAAATAGTAATAAAGTCTATGAAGCAATGAAAAATATTTAATAATTAGCAAATTAATATCTTAAAACTATTAAAATATTTAATAATTAATAAAAAAATAAAAGAATTAATAATTAATACAAATAAAAACTATAAAAATAAAAAATAAGTGATGAAGGTAATTTGGCACGACCTAGTAAGAAGGGGACACGTAGACGCGATTTGCTCGAGGGGTGACAACTCAGCCAAACGAACCCGACCCGCAATATTATGAGCTCGGATGTTCAGCCACCTCGGCCCAAAAACCACCACAAACCCAATCCAGTTTGGGACTAAAGAACCGAAGTACCAATTCAGAGCTAAAGAGCCGAAACGCCACGTAATCTACTCGAAAGGCCTCCCCAACGGACCCCGAATTTATTGGATCACAACGAGACTCATCCTAACTCCGCCTGAATTGGAGGTAGACGATAAATCTTATCAACACATTGCTCCCCTTCAAAAACGAAACAGATCTTATCCGCACAGCCCGGAGATCCCTGAGTGCGTTTGTACGCCCAAAACTTGGAATAAAGGGGCGGATTTCAAAAAGGTGAAGGGACGAGAGATCCATCGTATGGACGCCCAAAACTTGCGGAATAAAGGGGCGGATTTCAAAAATTTTTCTCTCCCTTTCAACTGGGAATCACATTCCCTATTTAGAAAATCACATTTTCAAATATCAATCTTGAACCATAAACTGAACTACATCTGAACCAAAAGTAGTAGGAGAAGATTATACCTGATACGGAGAAATAATATCCCCCAACGAAAGTGTTCACGCCCAATGAAGGATCCAAAGACTACTCTCATTGAAAATGGCACGTGAGCATAGCTTCCTATCTATTCATTCTCAAAGAATTGATGTCAAGATCGAATCTTGACTTCTCCCACAACTAGAGATCGAACTGGCAAACTGGGCGGCAAGAACAAGAAAGCGGCAAGAAAGAATTCTGTGTTTTTCAGCACTCAAGAGAATGTGAGTATGTCTCCTCTAAAAACTGCCGCCCCCTTCCATATTTGTTTTAACCCCAAAAGATCAGCTCCTAATCCAATTAGGAGTTGCTGATCCAAATCTTATTTGGATCAAAACATCTCTTTAGGTGATAAGAATTAACCCCTATTTTATCTGCAGATTAGATTAGCTTTCTCCTAATCTCATTAGGAGGTTTCTAGATCTGAATGTGATTCAGATCTGGATAGGGCTAAGACCCTATCCAATCTGCTAATCCATCTCAGAATTCGCCCCATATTTAACTAATTAAATAGCCCAATTCGAAATGGGCTTTAGGCCCATTAAGCTTATGTGCTCACTTAACCTTCCCAACTGCTGCCCAGTTGGGCTTCCTTGTATGGCGTGGGACCCAAGCATTGATCTACACATCAGCCACATGGGTTCAGCCCAGCCTTTATTACAAGGTCTGGCCGAATACACTGTTAAAGACAGTGCACCCCCTGAAACCCATCGAATGGGCTCTATGGGCCCAACACTTACCCTAAGTGGTCCCTGGGCCAAGCCACCTTGTAACACCCAGGGACTGTGGGCAGATGCAAGATTAATCCATCAGGTATTATCCTCAATGGTCTTACACTTAACCTCTCAGCCCATAATGATCATACACTGCCCGACAAAAGAGGACCTCTCCCTCGGCTGCAAGGACAGTGTTGCACTCTCCACTTATATGGATCCCGGGAATTAAAACCTTTTTGCAAACATTTTAGAAACCATAATATATATACTTTTATATCTCATATAAAATATACTTTGCAAAACAAATCTCAACGGTTGAAATCGGCTACCGGCAGTCTTGGTTTCCATCAGTGAGAGTGCATCCCCAATCATTACCTTTGTCCGACAAAGGGGTTGATCCTGTCACTATGATCACCCACTCAGATGAATTCTCAGACTGTCCCAACATACCCAGGTTTTGACCCCCGCTAAGGATCTCACTGATTGGTACATCAAAAACAGTCCAATCTGACACCTAGTGCAGTATCATAATCAAGTCTAGGGGTCGGGTGTAACTTTCCAGTTTTGCCCATTAATCTCCAAGGTCCAGGGTAATACTAGAAATCTGGTCCAGTTCAAATATTCAATTAATCCTACACTGTATGTGCCTAGGGTCTCACCCTGGCAGTTGAAACAAACCACCCCAACCGACTTGGTGGCACCACAGTGTCAGCCTTATCAGGATAAGTCTCCCTAGACCGACCCACTGGCTGTGAACATTATAAACTAACACGAGTCCCATTAAGTGTCCAATTTAAGGGTATTACACAGAAACATACCAAGGGAACATGAATCAAATATGCACTTTTATTCATTTACAATAAACTCATAAAATACATAATTCTGGTTGAAACTAAGGGCATACAAAACTGTCTAACAACTCCCACTTGCACTTAGATCCAATCAGGTATAAGCCGGAGTCCCATGCTTTCCACGTGTTTCTCAAACACTTTCTCAAGCATGGCATACATGATGCTCCCTACGGCAGAGGCATAGGGAACGTCTTTCATGCCATCAATCTCCTCAGAAGTCTTGGGAGACATCTTCTTGGAGAGAGTGACTCCGTGCCTGAAAGGAACATTTCCTTTCTTGGAGTTTTCCATGCTGTATCTCTTGACTATTTTGTCAATGTAAGCAGATTGGGACAATCCTATTATCCGCTTCGATCTATCTCTATAGAGTCGAAGACCTAGTATATATGAGACTTCTCCAAGATCTTTCATGGAGAATTGCTGTGAAAGCTATACTTTCACCGTAGTCAACATTCCTACATCATTCCCGATGAGTAGAATGTCATCTACATATAAAACCAAAAAGGTAACCTTATCTCCACTGTACTTTCTGTACACATAGGGTTCATCTGGATTCTACTTGAAGTCAAACGATTTGACAGCAGAGTCAAAACGAATGTTCCAACTCTTAGAAACTTGCTTAAGTTCATGAATGGATCCTATGGCCGCGGCTTGAAGTCAATCTTTCAATACAATTGTTCATTCTCTAAAAAGTAACTCCACGGTTCCTATGGTCGTGGCTGCAATAGTTGCAGTAGTTCCCAAGTAGAGCGTGACTTATCCTTCACTCAGCCTTCTGCTTACCTTAAACCCTACAATGAGTTACACGCATGAGTTGAAGCTCCAGAGTCAATACACCAGGACGCAGAAACTACCAATAAATTGGTTTATATGACACCAGAACGCAGAAGCTACCCTAGAGTCAATACAACAGGTCCAACAATTCCAACAATATCAACAGCACTATCCATACCAGTAGTTCTCGCCACTGCAGCCAAACCAGCAGTCGATTCCACCCCGACACCCAGGGTTGCGTCAAGGCCAGAACCGGAATCAGCATGGAACCAGCCAGAATGTCAACCAATCCCCCCATCGGGGTGCGGGGATCTTGCAAGTATCGATTCCTCCCAGGGGTCAGGTTTCGCCCCGTAGGGGGAAAGATGGTTAACACACTCCTCCAGTCTCGTAAGGAAATTTTAGAAACGGGTCTCGGGATAGTCAGCTCAATAGGGCCAATCCGCCTTGACACTCACAGCAGGAAAATGATGGCTTGCGAGGAGATAATAACTAGCCCGGAGTTTGAGGTGTGAACTCAAGGTGCGGCCCCTTCGTCCCTTGTGATAGCTAGTGTGAACCACACCACCAAGAGAACCTAGCAAGAAGGAACCAGGATCCACCTCGCGATAATGTCTGTGGTGATGCCAAAATACCATACTAGACCGAAATCAGCAGTACCAACGCCAAGCCGGTGAAGAAGCAGTGCGGCGATGTCGCAAGACACACCGCTCCTCGGCCAAAAATAGTCCACCAACGAAGCCAGGACAGCAATCAGAGCAAGCCAAAGAAAATGAAGAAGTGAACTCGGTGGCAACGAAGACTGCGCCTCCATTACTTTGCCGGTCACCTCCTCTGTCTCCCGAGCTCTTTGTCAAGGGGCTAATCGACGAGACCCCGTGCGGTGCTCGATGGGGTCGAGAAAATTTACAAATGCAAGCAACAACACACAAAAGGCAATAAGAAGGCACAAAAGCTAGACAAAAGGCAATTTGTACTGCATTAATCAGTGGTAAGCACAAGCACACAGTATAGTGTCGAAAGGATCTCATGCTTAACCTTTACACGCTTATGAGCTCACTCGACTACCTACCTCCCCTCAAAGAGTATGTTAATCTTTTGGGGGAGTGACAATAAGAAACATTAAAAAGGTGGAAAATCATACTACAGTATTATAATAATGCCATTGGCAATCCCCCATACAAAAGTACATGCATAGCCCCCCCATGACACACACTTGGACACTAGAGTGGCGGCCGTAGGCACGATGGATGACACTTGATGGCGCGGCAAAGAGAACACTTGTTACAGTCTCCCCCATTCAATTCAGTCTTCGTCCTCGAAGACTAGTTTTTGCTTGAGGCTCTGATCTGCTGTTGATGAAGGAAGGTTCTTCAACTGCTCCACGAATTTTATCTCTTCCAAGGCCCGGGCATGATGATGGGTGGAAGTCTTCAAGGCATTTCTGGATGGTGGGAAAACCTATGGCTAGTCCCTACGGTAAGTCTTTGTCTGGCTGCTTCAAGGTAGGATTTTGGTTGCTCTAACTTGGTGTTAGGAAGATTTGTGGCCAGGGCTAGGTCAAAATGATATTTTGGATTGTTAGGGTGTTGGTTCCCATGCATTTTTTCCCAAGGGTGACTCACAAGGATACTACTGGATCCAGCCTGAGGGATGATGTGAAGGTGGTCCCTAAATGGCTTGGGTGGCACTCGCTCTCCTCGATGGTTGTGGTAGTAGATGTGGGCAAGGTTTGACACGGCCTTAGGTCTTCTGTTGGGCTCGTCAATTGCAGGCACTTGCGGCTTTTGCTGCGAAGTCGACTTCTGCCGATGTGGTTGGTGTTGAAGCTGATGCTGATGCCGATGTTGGTGCTGACTTGGACGCTGGCATTGGAGTTGGCACTGGAAATGGAACTGCTTTGGGGGAGACTTCTTTCTGGTGACGACTTCCCAACTTGTTCCAGCGTCGATGTGAGATGCTTGACAGGGTTTCTTCCTTGTTGACGCGGCGCTGTCTTCTTGGTTGCTAGTTTCTTGGTTCAACTGCAAGGCTGAAAGCTGCTTCCCAAGTATCTGCAAGGTTGATGAGACAGGAACCATGTAAGGGGAGTGTTCGTCCAAAATAAGTAAGCTGTTGATGTGTGGCATAAGTGTTGCTTCCGCCTGCATGAGGAACTCCACTCCAAGAACAACCTGAAAATCATCCAAGGGTACCATAGATAGATTGATGGGTCCTTTCCAGGGTCCCACCTGGAGTTCTACTCCATGAGCCATGCCCTCTACTGCTTTGGCCCCGGAGTTGACAGCCTTGACCCACCCTGTCTGTTTGGTGGTGGTCAAGCTGAGTTGCTTTGCCTCCGCAAAAGAAATGAAGTTGTGGGTGGCCCCAGTGTCCACCAAGGCTTGGGTCGGCCTCCCGCCGAGGGTGATGTCTACATAATTCAGCCCCTTGTGGGCTTTGGTGGGCCGCTTGGATGTGGCCTCTTTCTTGACCATGGCGTTGATGAGCTGGAGGGCGCCCACTTTTGGCGCCTGTACAGACTTTTCCTCATCACTTTGCTCGTCATCACTGAGCTTGGCGACAAGGGCATTGATCTTCTTCTTGGTTGGGCAGTTGCGAACCAAGTGATTTTCCCCACAAAGGAAGCAAGAAATTGGGGACCCAACGGTTTTGGGATTATAATGGTGTTGAGGGCCTTGCTCTCTTTGTGGCTTCTTCCCATAGTCTTGTCTTGCTGGCTTGTTGGAGTTGTCGTACGGAGGGCGTGAGCGACTGGCTCCCCCACTCAAATTAGGGCAATGCGAGCTTTCTAGCTTGAGGGCTTCTTCATCTAACAAACTGGTCTCATTGAGTTGCTCCGCCACTGCCATTGCCGTGGCGAGGTCCTGTATGTTGCGGCGTTGGGGCTCTAGTTTGGCCCATGGCTTCAGTCCGTCCATGAAGTTGAACAGTAGATCCTTGTCGGGCATGTCCATGATCTCTAAGGTAAGGGCTGAAAACTCTTTGACATAATCGTGGAGTGAGTCCCCGTCCAGGAGTGCTTTCAACTTCTTCCGCGCCAGGTACTCCATGTTCTTTGGGTAGAATTGCCGCTTTAGTTCTCGCTTGAAATCAACCCTTGTCTTAATGGTGCACGTACCCCGTTCAATGTCTTGGCATCGCCTGCGCCACCATAACATAGCAATGTCAGCCAAATACATGATCACTATACGAATTTGCGTTTGGTCATCATCAATGCCAGCGGCACAGAAATATTGTTCCATTTGCGACAAGAGGTTGTCAAGTTCTCTAGCATCTCGGGAGCCGGCATAAGGTGTGGACTCCCGAATCTTCACATGAGTAGGGGCCAGTGTTGTGGAGGGGCTTGGAGTGCTGGCCACTAATCTCTTGAGGAGCGTCATGTCTCCTCTTAGATCATCCAATTGAGTTTGGAGGTCAGAAGGAGAGGCCATGGCTACTTTCATGGCCATCCATTCAGCTCTCATCTCATCCACCTGGTCTTGGATGTCAGATCGAGATGAGCTCCTTTCTTGTCGGGATGTTGTTCCAAGGACTTCATTGAGGGTTCTATTCAGGACGTCTTGGAACTCGTTCATAATGCCATTTAAACGGGCTTCTATCTCCACCATGGAGCTCTCAATTGTTTCCACATTCAGGTGGATTTCTTCTACTCGGTCATGCATCTCCCCAACAGTCACTTCACAGCGAAGGATGCGTGTGTCAAAGGAAGCAAGCGTGTCAACTGACTTGTCAAGCTTGCTTGTCTTGGATGTGCGACCCCTTGGGGCCTTCTCTGCAGCGGCTTCATCGCCTAGAGCCTCATCGGTCTCTCTAGCATGGGCAAGGCCATGCCTAATCTCGTCGGTGAGTTCCTTGTTGTGCTTCATTGCGCCACCACAAGTGTTGCTATGCAAGGGTCATGAGCGTTGAGGAGAAACCCGCTCTGCTACCAACCGTCACGGGGCTAATCGACGAGGCCCCGTGCAGCGCTCGATGGGGTCGAGAAAGCCTACAAATGCAAGCAACAACACACAAAAGGCAACTTGTATTGCATTAATCAGTGTAAGCACAAGCACACAGTACAGTGTCGAGGGGATCTCGTGCTTAACCTTTACACGCTTATGAGTTCACTCGACTACCTACCTCCTCTCAAAGAGTATGTTAAGCTTTTGGGGGAGTGACAATAAGAAACATTAAAAAGGTGGAAAATTATACTACAATATTACAATAATGGCAATGGAAATTCCCCATACAAAAGTACATGCTTAGCCCCCCATGACACACACTTGGACACTAGAGTGGCGACTGTAGGCACGATGGATGGCACTTGATGGCGCGACAAAGAGAACACTTGTTACATCTTGGCAACTCTGATGCCGAAAGATTTCAAGGTGCCCCCATTAAACAAGTATGATGGATCGTTTGACCCCAACGATCATGTGGATTCCTTCCAGTCTTAGATGCACCGAGATGGGGCTGACGAGTCCTGCATGTGTGTGGCCTTCTCCACTACGTTTAGGGGGGTAATCCGAACTTGGTATCGGAACCTCACGTCGGGCTCCACCAAAAGTTGGTCCCAATTTGTCGATCTGTTTACTGCACACTTCATTACTAGCAAGAAGTGCTCGAAGTCGCAAGAAATCCTTTTGAACATGGTTAAGAGGGAAGGAGAATCAATCAGAAGCTATATAAAAGCGCTTTAGTGATACTTGTTTGCAGATACCGGACCTCGATCCAGCGGTGCGACTCACTGCGACAAAGAAATGAATCACCCATAAAGAGTTCAAGTGGCACGTGGTAGCTAACAAACCGAATGATATCACCGAATTCCTCAAGTTGGCAGATCAATTCATTGGTACCGAGGAGGAGATCAATCAAAAGTTCGACGACCCACCGCTGGAAAAAAGGAAGAGAGAGATTGAAGGAATGAGCAATGGTGGGCAGAAAAGAAAGAAAAGCAAATCCCCAAGCAGGGGAAGAAGAAAGTCAAGAAGTCGTTACCCCTCGCACACCCACAATCTAGGTCAGCGCTACAAGACCCCACTTGTGGAGAGAACGAGCTATACGCCTTTGAGTGCTAAGCGATTAGAGATCTTAATGTCCATCAAGGATTCCTCCTTCGTCAAATGGCCTCCTAGGTTAAGGGGAGACCCAACAACAAGAAACCTGAATGTCTACTTCCATTTCCACCGAGATCATGGAGAATTGTAGAAATCTCCACAACGAGATAGAGGAACTTATCCGCCGTGGGTACCTAAAGAATTACATATTGCGAGAAGAGAAGGGGCAAGCAGATTAATAGGCATATTGACAGGGGTCCAGAGGAGGAATGGCCCCGAGGTCAGCAGGCAGAATGAGCAACCACCGCGACAGTTGCCAGAGGAAATACTAGTCCGTGGGGTGATTAACATGACCACCGGCAGGTCCATCATCGCCGGATGTACATTGGCAGCTAGGAGGACCTTGATCTATGAATTAGAGAATGAAGGTGAAAACCCGCCAAAGCGACATCGGCTTGAAGAACCGATCTACTTCAGTAAGGACGATGCGCATGAGATCCAATACCCTCATGATGAAGCTTTAGTGGTGAAGCTAAGGATTAACGACTTGAGGTAAAACGCATATTGGTGGCTCATTTAGCTCAGCAGACATACTCTTCAAGGAGACCTTTGACAAATTACAATTACAGCAGAGCGACCTGAAACAGGTAGATACGCCTTTGACAGGGTTCAGCGGCGAGGACGTCATACCTCTTGGTTAAATCATAGTACCCATGGAAGAGATGCCTGAGATTGATCCAAAAATTATAACTCACAAACTTAATACCGACCCTTTAGTCAGGCCAGTAAGGCAAAAGAAACGCAACCTTGCCCAGAAAACGTTAGAGGGTAGTCGATGAAGAGGTTGGGAAGCTCATTGCGGCAAACTTCATCAGGAAAGTCCATTACCCGAGCTAGGTGGCTAACCCGATTCTGGTGATAAAAGCCAATGGAAAATGGCGCATGTGTGTCGATTACACCGACCTGAAAAGAGCCTGCCTGAAAGACTGCTTCCCGCTACCCAAGATCGACCGCC
Organism: Nelumbo nucifera; assembly: GCF_055504915.1. Classification (NCBI taxonomy): domain Eukaryota; kingdom Viridiplantae; phylum Streptophyta; class Magnoliopsida; order Proteales; family Nelumbonaceae; genus Nelumbo; species Nelumbo nucifera. The sequence goes on along the minus strand of NC_142649.1, from coordinate 5,934,499 downwards.
TGGTGGACGCGACCTCAGGGCATGACTTGTTGAGCTTCGTGAACGCCTATTCCGGTTACAATCAGATTAGGATGGATCCCGCTGACGAAGACAAGACCGCTTTCATAACTGAGCTCAGGTTATATTGTAACAAGGGCATGCCCTTCAGATTGAAAAATGTTGTGGCAACATTTCCGATGCCTTGTAAATAAGATTTTTGAGTCATTAATCGGCAATAAAGTAGAATGTTTTGTTGATGACATGGATGATTGAAAAAATGTTTTTCAAATTTTACGAAGATATAACATGAAGTTAAATCAAATAAGTGTGTCTTCGGAGTCACTTCGGGTAAATTTGTGGGCTATATCGTCACCCGATGTGGCATCGAGGCCAACCCAAACAAAATAAAAGCGATTATAGATATGAGACCACCCCGGAAAATAAAAGAGGTCCAGAGGCTAACTGGCCAGATAGCTGCCTGGAGCCGCTTCATGTCTAAATCGACAGACCGGTGCCTACCCTTTTTTAATGCTAGCTCACTTTTGACAAGCTCAAAAAGTACTTAGGTACCGCCTCAGTTTTAACTCGACTCGAAGAAGGGAACGTGTTAAAACCATACCTCTCTGCGAGCGATGAAGTGGTCAGTTCGGTATTGATCAAAGAAGTAGATCGGGTTCAACGACCCATCTACTATGCTAGCAAAATTTTGCAGGATGCAGAAACTAGATATCCGGAGATTGAGAAACTAGCATATGCACTGATCATAGCAACCCAAAAACTTTGCTCGTACTTCTAGGCCCATATTATCGTTGTTCTCACCAACAAACCCTTGAGGCAGATTCTGCTCAAGCCCGAGGTGTCTAGAAGATTAATGAAGTGATCCATTGATCTGAGCGAATACGATATCCGGTATGAGCCTTGAACAACAGTCAAAGATCAGGTGTTGGCAGATTTTGTAGCAGAGTGCACGTTTGGCGCAGTGACCCTCGAGTTAACCGAGCTCGCCCACACAACAGGAGCATCAATTAGTGCGGCGCCAGCCCCAGTCAGAATGGAACCAACCTGGGAAGAGGAGCCCTGGATCCTCCACGTCGACAGCTTATCCAATTAGCAGGGAAGCGGTGCAGGACTAATACTGTACGACCCAAGCGAGGTGAAGTTGGAGTATGCTCTCCGGTTCAGATTCGATGCATCAAACGAGGCATAATATGAAGCACTGATCGCTGGGCTAACCTTAGCAAGGGAAATGAAAGAAAAGCACCTCATCGTATACAACGACTCACAATTAGTGGTTAACCAAGTCACTGGTGAGTATGAAGCCCGTGACCCCACTATGACAGCTTACTTGGCCAAATCTAGAGAGGTCCTATGCAGCTTCGTCTCCTGCTTTGTCATAAAAGTTCTGAGGTCTGAGAATGCTGAGGCCGATACCTTGTCACATTTAGCTAGCACGAGCAGCAACACTATGCGAGCTGTGTATATAGAGGACTCACCTCGGCCCAACATTCTCTAGGGAGAAGAAGAGGTCGCTCCCGTGTCACAAGCAGAACCGAGCTGGATCAATCCACTTGCGAGTTATCTGCTCCACGAAACCCTACCTACAGAATGCAATGAGGCTCGGAGGGTAAAGTGCTAGTCAGCCAAGTACGTCCTCATAGACGGACAACTGTATAGAAGATCCTTTACACTCCCTAACTTCCGCTGCTTGCGACCCCTAGAAGCTGAGCAAGTACTTCACGACACCCATGAAGGCTTGTGCGGTGGACACTTGGGGGGCAGAGCCCTCGCACAGAAAGTGTTAAGGCAAGGCTATTATTGGCTCACAATGAAGGCGGATGCACTCGAGTTCGTCAAAAAGTGTGACAAGTGTCAGAGGCATGCCAACATCCACCACCGACCTATTGCTGATTTGAAATACCTCACCAACCCGTAGCCCTTTGCGCAGTGGGGAATTGACATCCTTGGTCTTTTCCCACCAGCAACGGGGTAGAAGAGGTTCTTGGTTGTAGTAGTAGATTATTTTACAAAGTGGGTGGAAGCCGAACCCTTGGTTACGATCACAACTCGTAACATACTGAACTTCTTCTGGAAAAGCATAGTATGCCACTTCGCACTACCCCGAGTGCTGATATCCGATAATGGGAAGCAGTTCAAAAATGTTAAGTTTCAAAATTGATGTACCAAGATGAAAATTCAACAAAACTTTACCTAGGTGGCACACCCCAAGCAAATGGACAAGTAGAAGTAACTAACAGGACAATACTTCGTGGACTAAAGGCTCACCTAACTCGAGCCAAGGGATTATGGGTAGACGAACTGCCCAGTGTCCTTTGGGTCTACCGAATTGCTATCAAGACTGCGACGGGTGAGACCCCCTTCAACCTCACGTATGACATAGAGGCGGTGATCCCGACAGAGATCGAGGTACCCTCGCTACGATTGGAGGCCTATGATGAGGAAACAAACGACGACGAGCTCCGTACCAACCTGGACCTGGTAGAGGAGGTGCGAGACCTGGCTTACATTCGGACCGCAACCTACCAGCAGAGAGTAGCTCGGTATTATAACGCCCGGGTTAGAAAGCGACAGTTCCGTGTCGGTAACTTGTTTCTTCGGAAAGTTAGGGTACCTAAGCCCGGCGTAGGTAAGCTCGGACCAAATTGGGAAGGTCCATACTGTGTAAAGTAGGTATTCGGGGAAGGTACATACGAGCTCGAGACTTTGGAAGGGAAGCAGGTACCGCGAGCATGGGATATCGATAACCTAAGAAGGTACTACTTATGAGCCCGTGACCCCAAGGAAAAAATTGTCTAAGTCTATGGGACCACCGAACTGATCAAAAAAGACGACCGACTAGAGAGAGGACAGTGAGTCACTCCTAGAAGCCTAAGGGCTACGGTGCCGAGCTGACAAAAAGATCTCGGCAATATGATAGGTCCTAGTCACCTCTTCGGCATGGACATATAAGTCCTAGTCGCCTCTTCGGTATGGGCAGACAAGTCCTAGTCGCCTCCTCGGCATAGGCACAACGATCCCTAATTCCCCTTAGTAGCCCATGCATAGACAGGTCGGGTATATACCCTACAATGTCTATCCACCTTAGCGTACCACGACATAAGGTTAATTCCACCTGGAGTCCAGCTTGCCAGTTTGGCACTTTAGAATAACCAATCGCCTCTAAGTAGCCCGCGCATAGATAGGTCGGGTATATATGCTACAGTGTCTATCCACCTCAGCATACCACAACATAAGGTTAATTCCACTTGGAGTCTAACTTGTCAGTCTGGCACTTCAGAATAACCAATCGCCTCCAAGTAGCCCATGCATAGACAAGTCGGGTATATACCCTACAATGTCTATCCACCTTGGCGTACCACAACATAAGGTTAGTTCCACCTGGAGTCTAGCTCGCCAGTCTGGCACTTCGGAATAACCAATCGCCTCTAAGTAGCCCGTGCATAGGCAGGTCGGGTATATACCCTAAAGTGTCTATCCACCTCGGCGTACAATAACATAAGGTTAGTCCCACCTGGAGTCTAGCTCGCTAGTCTAGCATTTTGGGATAACCAACACTTAGGAAAATTTTTTACTTAGATCTTTTGCACAAGATTTTTTGAATCATTATATTTCATTAACATAAAGGTTCCGAATACATGGTTGCTATAACCAGGCTCGGAGGCCCGGGTCATACACTATATGGGGGGGGGGGTCCAAGAAAAAAGGCATGTTTAAGCATCAGATATGCCAGAATCCCCTCTAGTAGGTAGGTCGGTCTCCATGTGGTCCTCCTCTACGACATCTTGGCCTGCCTCCCCTGAAGGTCTCGCCTTGAGAAGTTCGTCATCGCTTTCTCTCTCGGAGGAGTCAGGTTCCCCGTCAGCTTCCTTCGCCATCTTAGGAGTAACGATGAACATGGAGATCGGTCCAAAGTCGAGCTTAGGAAACTTCAACCACTTGTAGAGCTTGAAGCCCGACCAATACGAGCCAGAGCCATACTCGACCTGGAAGTCGTGAAACTCAGGGGACTCGTTGAACTCCTTGATGGCGCGATATCTTTCTTGAATCCTCGCCTCCTGAATGCCGGTGTCAAAGATCTCAGTGCGCTCTTTGATCATCGCCTCAAGGTTTTCATTCTCTCAGATGAGAGCTTTCTTCTCCCCCTTGAGCTTCTTCTTTTCCTCTGTCAGCACCAGGATCAGCTCCTCCTGGCTCTGAGCTCCCCTTTCGGCTCTAAGAACTTCCCCCCGAGATAAGTCCAACTCGCGATAAAGCTTCCGAGCGTTCTCCTCGACCTCCCGAGCTCGCTTCAAGCAGATCTCTGATTGGTAGACGAGCAAGTGAATAGCGGAGTTCACTTAAAAAATCGAAAGCAAGCGTAAGTGTCATTGGCAGAAGAATAAGAAAGTAAGTGAAGGGGCAGGTTACTTACCACCATACAGTAGTAGGTTGCCCTTCCTCCGAGCTGACTTGTTGACATGCCATCCCACTCTGTGACCTCCTCAGGAAACACGACATCCTTGCTCTTAAGGAGCCCGAGCCTCGGAGTCATTATGCTCTCCTTTGTTGAAGGGGGCTGAGGCTCAGGCATCGAAGTACCTTTAGGCTCGCAAGGCGGGGTCCCCTCATCCTGATCCTTGTCCTAGTCAACAACCGGGGGTTGGGGACGGACCTCCTCCCCTGGGAACTCGATAGAGGGTGCCTCTGGAGCCGCAACCTCGGGATCTCTTTGAAGCCTTCGTCGGGACCTCTTCGAAGCTCAAGTGGCTTTTTCAAATTTAGACACATGGCATTTCCTGAGAAGTTGCTCTTAAAGCTCACAACCCACTACCACTATACAAGTAGCTTTCTCATTTTCCAGAAAGTCAGACACATGACAATTTCTGAGAAATTCCTGCTAAAGCCCACAACCCACTACCAGACTACAACCCTCCACCATTCAGACACATGGCCTTCTCATTTTTCTAGAAAGCTAGACACGTGGCGTTTTCTGATATGTTGATGCTAAAGCCCACAACCCACTACCACCATTTTCAATGAATTCATAAAAAATGCAAAAAATGCAAAAGTGGTTATTCACAACCACTTCTGCCTACATTCTATCAACCTCAGTTAATTATTAACTCTCTATGTATCATAACAAAAGAAAACTTTACATATACTAATAATTATTGAAAATTTATTTTTTAAAATTTTAATAATTATTTAAAATATTTATAAATATAAATTTAACCTTATTGATTACATAATATAAATTTAACATTATTGATTCCCCGTAATTAGTACGAGGTGATTCACTATTTAACAACAAATGTAAGAACTCTTAAGTTATTCGCAGAGAGACATTGTGGAACCCGAATCGGGATCTCTTGCCCACATTTATCGCAGCCATAAATGGAAAACATCTCATCCTCTATATAGTATTATGCAGGGGGAGATGTACCCAGTTCACCATGGATAGCCTATTATGGGTAGGCATGGGCAGAAGATCCGGAGTCGTGGAACCCACCCACCCATCTGGAGATTCTGGACTTGACTTCTAAAATCTACACTATAACCGAAATTCGGTGCTACCGCTCCATCATTTACAGTTGTCACGTCTCGACATGGTCCCCAACATTTTGGGGAAAATGCCAACCAACTCCCAACCCATCCTCCTGCCAACTCCTTTTTCCAATTCCCATTGCACCACAGCAATTTTCCAACTGTCATCGTCCGCGTTTGGCGGGAGGAGGTGTCATGGACCGGGTTATATTCGAGCGACTTGAATTGATATCAATCCGACCCATCCCAGTAACAGTGCGCCAGTGCTCATGTACTTCCAATATTAACTCCAACGTCTCTCGTATTATTTATATCCGTTATTAACGGCCATTTTTTCTGCCCCTCTCCCCATTTTAAAATTCAAAAATGGAAGAAGAAAAATGAAGCAAACCAAAGTACCAAACCACTAACAAAGCGCGTCCCAACAAGGCAATAACTAAAAAACGCGTTTGGTGTATTTGTTTTACAAAAAAAAAAACTAAAAAACGCGTTGAAATCGAAGACAGCTTTATTTATTGCTTTTAATAAAGAGAAAGAAGAAAAGCAACGAAGAAATCAAATTAGTGATCGATCCAGCCGTTGTTGTAGGACCCCAATGCCTCTTCTAAGCGCCTATTTTTTCTCCGCTCTTCTTTCTCTCAACAACAACAACTCCGACCACAAATTCTCTCTCCATGCCAACCGCTCTGTCAACGATTTTCCATCTTTACATTCTTCTTAATTCAATCCTCCTCCTTTTTTGTCCCCAAGAAACTTAGATCATTTCTCGCTCCCTCTCGGTTCTCCAATTCCCAGCGCCAAACTAGTAGCACAGAAGAACCACCCAAGCAATCATCCCTACCTACGTCGTCGTGGTCGTTAATTCAGCAAACAATGGAGACGGCAGAGCTGAAGCGGGTGTTCCAGATGTTCGACAGGAACGGGGATGGCCGGATCACAAAGAAGGAGCTCAATGACTCGCTGCAGAATCTGGGCATCTTCATCCCCGACAGCGACCTCGGCCATATGATCGAGAAGATCGACGTGAACGGAGATGGGTGCGTGGACGTTGAGGAGTTCAATACATTGTATAAGACGATAATGGACGAGCGGGACGAGGAAGAGGACATGAGGGAGGCATTCAATGTGTTTGACCAGAACGGAGATGGGTTCATCACGGTTGAGGAGTTGAGGTCGGTGCTGTCGTCGCTGGGGCTGAAGCAAGGGAGAACCGTGGAAGATTGCAAGAAGATGATAAACAAGGTGGACGTGGATGGAGATGGGATGGTGAATTACAAGGAGTTCAAACAGATGATGAGAGGAGGGGGGTTTGCTGCTTTGAGTTGATGGGATTTGTAGGGGATTCATGTATATAATTTCGGAATTAAACTCCGGGGGCCTTTGTCATCAAGATTCAAGAATTAATACGTCACATTCAATCTGTGGGTTAATTGATTTTTTGTATTTGTGTGAATTGGTAATGGTTTTGATGTTGCTTATCTATATATTTCTTCACTTTCATCTTGGTCGGATCTTGAAACCAACCGGTTATGTTTGATTCTGGTTACCTGGTTTAGACCCGATTAATTAGGTGCCATTTGGTAAGTCTTTTGTGGGTTTTTACATAAAGATTTTATAGTAGTTCAACGTTTGGTTGGAGGTGCATATTTTTGTATGAACACGAGACAAAAAAGGCGAGAAGTTTTATTTATAGTTTTTCGAAACAAGTTTGAATTGAGCTTTTAGCATCTTTGGGGGTGGAATCTTTCAAGAGATAGATCTTCCCCCAACAACACGATAAAAGACGAAAACTTAAACCGACAACCCATGCAGTTCAACCATCTGGGTCAAATAGATTGACCCATGATGTCATAACTAAAATTACTAAAATAAAAATGCTATATAATGATATGTTTATACATACATTTTATAATTCTTTGTATTTTTCATGGTTTTTAAAATTAGATCGGACCGGAAAAACTGGGATGTTTTACCCCAAAACCGTTATTTCACCAAAAACCGTTGATTTGGTCAACAAACCGCTAACTCGGGTGGTCAAACCATTCGAACTGTCCAACAATTTTGGCCGTTTTTATTTATTTTTATTTTTTTTGTCAGAAGGGGCGATACGTTTGGTTCAAATGGCCAGGCAGATCGACCCGAGAACCGAATCCCTAATAGTTTCGTTATCCGGTTCGGTTTTAAAAACCTTGGTATTTTTACAAAAATATTTTATAGATTAACCAAACCATGGGCTTTTTTTTCAAACCAAGTCGGTGGTACCGTTTTTTGGAAAACTAGTAACTGAAACTGAACTAAAGTCGATCAATTAACTAGTCAATTGGTTCGGTTAATCTCTAGTTTGGTTCGTTGGTGTTCATAGTATTATATATAATAAATATAAAATATTATATTATAAATAATAAATAATATATTATATATTATAAATGTATATATTTATAATATAATACATATATTCATTTATAATATATATAATATACATAAATATATATATATATATATATATATATATATATATATATATATATATATATAATATAAATATATGTATACCATTAACTGAAACCAAACCGATCGGTTAGGTAAGTCAGATTTTTCAGTTCGATTCCATCGGTTAAGTTCGATTTTTCAGTATTTCTTGCTTACGCTTATCCTTAGCAGTAAGTGAGTCAGAACCAAGGTTTTAAAATCTAACCCAGAAACGGAACCGTTCTGGCCACCGGTTTCTGGGTCAACGGTTTGACTGTTAGAGTCAAACGGTTTGAGCATCTTACCCTTTAGATTGAAATATTAGGGTAAGATGCACATTATATAAGAGAAAATAAGGGTTGTTTAAAGAAAATTGTCGGCTGAACTGAAAGAGTTTAGAAGAAGAAGAGGAGGACTTGCAGGCTTGCAGCGGTGACGACGAACTACAACGGCTTTCTCAATCTCAAATCTCACTCTCTCTCACACCTTCTCACACGAGATTTCTCAGTCTCAAATATGAGATTTCTCAGTCTCAAATATGAGATTTCTCAATCTCAGAGGTTTCTCAGATTTGAGATTTCTCAATCTCAGAGATTTCTGATTTCTCAATCTCAGAGATTTCTCGGATATGAGATTTGAGCAACAAACCGTTCTCTAGGTCGAACGATTTACCAGTCAAATTGTTTGGGTCAACGGTTCGTTGACTAATTCAACGGTTTTGACCAAATACTCTGTTTGGGGTAAAATAGAACCAATCACCTAAACGGTTTCCAGTCCGAACGGTCTAACCGTCCGAATCAACGAGGGTTCGAAAACATTGGTCAGAACCATCAAGGGGGGACTCAAATAGCATAGAACCAACAAACTACACTAATGTTTTTAAGAATAATAACTCAAAGTACACTGTTAGCAAACATCATAGGGATATACCTTGAGACAGCAAGCAAAACATCCTTCCCTTCAAAAAGACGAAGGTGGTTCAGACTTTTAAATGAAGAGTTTTTGATCTCAACCACCCCAAAGAAAGAAAAATAAAAGAAAATGCAAGGGAGTATATAGACATCAAGGCTTCCCTTCAAAAGACGAAGGTGGTTCAGACTTTTAACTGAAGAGTTTTTGACCTCAACCACCCCAAAGAAAGAAAAATAAAAGAAAATGCAAGGGAGTATATAGACATCAAGGCTTTGACTATGTGCATGAACACTCAAATAATTCAAAACCCAAATCTCATAAGAGGATGGCGATGGAGAAGGGAGAACCGAGTAGAGTCAGCGTATTAATCTCTCCCAGAAGGAAAAAGATAGTATCATGGTTTTTAAAACTGGACCGGATAAAAAAAAAATCGGGACCGGTTTCATTTTCCTCAAAAACCAGACTTTCCCCCAAAATTATTGATTTTGATCCACAAACCGCTGAACTGGGCAGTTAATCATTTAAACCGTTCAAAAGATTTTAACCATATTTTTATTTTTTTGAATTTTTTTACTTTTTTATTAGAATGGGCCAAGCATTTGATTCAAATGGTCAGACTGTTTGACCCGGTAACCAGACCCCTGACTGATTCGATCAACGGATCGGTTTTAAAAACCATGAATAGCACAACAGCTGAATCTCACTATATTAATTGACAACTCAAACATGGTTTGGTAGTGCCATCGCGCACAGAGTTAACGTATCGTGGAAAATAACTGGTATGCATAAAACCGCTAGGAAATGGATACTTCTTGCTATCCTTTGCGTCTCCCCACAAAGCATGTCATAGAAAATGGACCATGGTTAGTAAATGCTAAATAGATGTGTTTGGTTCGAGGGAATACAAGTCTGAAATCGGAATTAGAATGGCCCATTCCGATTCTTGCCATTTGATTGGTCGGAATGAGAATCTCATTCCCATTCTAGGTGGAATGGGAAATGACCATTCCTGACTCCTTTCTAGAGAATGTAATTCCCATTCCCATACATTTATTTTATTTATTTTTAACATAAAACCCCTTTTCAATTCCAACCCTTTGTTCTAAAATTTGAAGACTATAATCAGGGTCCGTTTGATTCGCAGCCGGAGTCGGAGCTGTTTGGTTCAACTAGAAGCTGAAATCAAAATCAGCCAAAGTTTTCAATTCTGCCTCTGTTAAAAGAACCTCAAAAACATCCACTAATTATATATTTTCAACATATACACGCATTGAGAATTCATGTAATTAAACCGGTTCTGTCATAAGAACTTCCATCTGATGACATCTTTAAAATCAAATCATTCTCACTAACAATTATGATTTATGAATTATATCTAATAAAACATGAACAAATTCATGGTAGTTCACAGTACCTAAATATTGCACCAAACAAGAACAAAACTCACGAAAACAAAATTGCCATGCCACTTGAACGAGTGCCTGAAATGTCAAATTCAACATGAATGCAAGAACGATCAGATTCTGGGGTGTGAAGTTCTCTCCGCACAACCACATTAGACCTTCATTCAAATAGGACATGATTCAGATTTGAAAAGTACTATACTGAACTTAAAATCCAGAATTCTTAACTTCCACTAGTACCTGCATGGATGTTGAATATCATATACAGCATGACCATTTATTTGCATTACTCCAGTTATTGCCTTTTACTGGCACATCTGCAGGATCATAAAATATGACCCGGTACTCTGGAACAGCAGCAGTGTAAGGAGTGGAAACAGATGTATCATCCTCATCCCTCAGCAGCTGATCCAACTCAGGCCATACCAATTCTCGCCTATAACAACAATAGTTGAAGCCATGCCAAACATTTTAATACAACATAATGAAGAAAGTAAGGATGAAGCAGAAAAATATATCAATTCAAAAAAGCAAGAAAAATTCGTAGTACCATGTTGCAAAGTCATCTTCAATACACTGATCATCATATCCAAGACCCACAGGGACAAGTCGTTTCCCACCTATTAAAGCAAGAAAGCTTTATAAGAATTCAAGATAAGAGCTATAGATTTGACTGGGTATAATAATACAAAATTTCATATATTGTATATACTTTCTAATGTGATTTATGCATTTTGGTTAGCTTGACAAATACATACCAATATAATGATGTATGTATTAATTCATTTGTAAAAAATATTCTTCACACACATCTTGTGGTGGATCAAATTTAGATAACTTAACAAACAAATGAGTATGCTTAACTAGTCAAAATTCTACTAAAGAATAATGAGGCATATTGATAACAAGTAGTTACATTAACTCGATCTGTTCACAATTCAGAAGTTGTGTTAAGTATTTGTGCTTTAAATTAAGTGGCTATGCCTCATGAGCTTACCACAAGCATTCATCGGCATGGCAGTGTAGGAAAAAGCAATGACAAAGCCAAACATCTAATCTTGAAAACAAATTGTTAAACCAAAATCTGATTAATTGGCTGCTTGTAGTTAACAAAGTACTGAATTTATTTGATTGAATACCTAACCAACCACCCAACAGCAATAACAATAGAAAAAATACTAGGTACTACTGTTGCTGATCCTCAAATTATTAGATTACGAAATTTGGTTGCATATGCTAATATAAAATAATTAATGAAAAAAAGAGTTAACACTCCATTACACATTGGTAGTTGATAAAGGATTGAGAGATCCATCATATGAATAGTCAAGCCCTGCAGGTAGGTTGGGCGAAATTTCATAAATTTATCTCTCTTCCATATGGGAATCACATTCCTTATTTTAGAAAACTGCATTTTCAATTATCAATTTTGAACCATAAACCAGACCAGATCTAAAACCAAAAGAGTAGGAGAGGGATATACCTGATACAGAGTAGTAGTAACTCCCAATGAAGGTGTTCACGCTCAAGGAGATCTCCAAAGACTGCTCCCACTGAAGATGACACAGTGTAGATTGTAGCAGAATCAACAGGGTGGTCCTTAAGCAAGAACCTGATTCTTCACCAAGAATTTGATGGAGGGCGAGTGAGCACGACTTCAGATCAGTTTTTCTCCAAAAACTGATATCAAGAACCTTTCTTGATCGCTCCTATAGGTGGAGATCGAACTGGCTATGGTGGCAACAGTAGGAAAGGCAAGAGCAGAAAATGGCATCAGTCTAACTATATGGTGTCTTCTCTCTTGTATCAGTAATCTGATTGGTGAACTGGGGTTCGCCCTTCTCCTCTATTTATAGCTTTAAAGAGAGGTTCTCCTAATCCCATTAGAAGTTTCCTAATCCAAATCTTGTATTTGTATCTAGACTCTCTTTAAGAGATAAGTATAATCCGTTATCTTATATGCAGATAAAGATCAACCCTCCTAATCTTATTAGGAATTTCCTAATCCAAATCTTTATTTGGATCTGGACTCTTTGAATGGATAGGGATAACTCCTTATCCCATCTGTTGATCTAAATCCCAGAATTGCCCATTCTTTAATTAATCATATTAAACCAGTTTGAATTGGGCTTTAGGCCCATTAAGTCCATGTGCTCTCTTATCTTCCAAACTGCTGCTTAGTTGGGTATCCTTGTATGGCATGGGACCCAAACATTGATCTACACATCAGCCACATGGGTTCAGCCCAACCTCTATTACAAGGCCTGGCCGAATTCACTGTATGAAACAGTGAACCCCTGAGTCTATCACCATGGGCTCTTAATAGGCCCAACATTTACACTAAATGGTCCCTAGGTCAAGCCACCTTATAAAAACCCAAGGACTGTGGGCAAATGCAAGATTAGTACATCAGGTATTATCCTCAATGGTCTTACACTTAACCTCTCAGCCCATATATATATATATATATATATATATATATATATATATATATATATATATATATTATTGCAAAACTAATTTCAACAGTTGAAATCGGCTGCCAACAGCTTTGGTTTCCATCAGAGAGAGTGCATCCCTGATCATTCTCTTTGTCCGACAAAGGGGTTGATCCTGTCACTATGATCACCTACTCAGATGAATTCTCGGACTGTCTCAACATACCTAGGTTTTGACCCCCTCTAAGGATCTCACTGATTGGCATATCAAAGATAGCCCAATCCGACACCTAGTGCAGTATCATAATCGAGTCTAGGGGTCAGGTGTAACATTCCAGTTTTGCACATATATCTCTAAGGTCTAGGGCAATACTGGAAATCTGGTCTGGTTCAGGGTTTCAAGAAAACCCACACTGCATGTACCTCAGGTCTCACCCTGGTAGCTGAGACAAGCCACCCCAACCAACTTAGCGGCACATCAGTGTCAGCCTTGGCAGGATAAATATCCCCAAATCTATCCAATGACTGAAGATTCTAAACTAACACGAGTCTCATATGTGTCCAGTTTAAGGGTATTACACAGAAACACACCATAATAACATGAATCAAATAGATACTTTATTCATTTACATTAAATGTCATAATGTACATCATTCTGATTGGAGCTAAGGGCATACACTATCTAACAGTTGAGTCATTATAGTTATAATTGATATTATCATCAATTTATCACTGATTAGAATTAACAAGGAAAGCATGATCATCCATACCATCTGATCATGGGCAAATAGGAAAATAGTTATAAAAGCACATATATAAGTGCCAATGTGATATCAACCATTAGAATGAATCTCCAATGGTATAAAAGAAAGAGGAAACATCTATGTGCGACACTAAAGATGTGGTTCACGCCAGTTACCAAACCCATATAAAGAGTGTCTTCCAAGATCCTAAACGTATAAAAGGTGTTATTGTACTTATTCATGCTAACAGCAATGGCCAGTTGAAATTTTGATGAACAAATCAGGGAGGATAGGCAAAAGGGAGAAGATGATTCTAAAAGCAAATCCAAAGAGCAGTGCTTCTCAAAACCAAGAACCCTGTTAAATTCATAGCAAAGAGGTCAAACAAACATACCCTGTTCAGCAAGGAGCTCATCCACATCCTTTGCCACCTATTTTCCCCATAAAACATAAAGATCAGAATTTAAAAGTGAGGTAAAACAACAATATGAGAAATTTAATAATCGAACGAAGACCAAAACAATGATAGAAGTTTCATAGTCGATTTTCCTTTCCTACCTATTGAAATGCTCATATTGCCTGTTACCGAGACCAAACACTCCGAAAGTAAGTTTCTCAAGCCAGGTTCCCCGCTCTTTTCTCTGCATATCCATCCATTAACCACAGTTAGAACCAATCAACACAATTATCAAAACATGACAAAAGTAAGCTTTAGTTCACAATATTTACCTCAGTAAACAGATAACCACATTCTTCTCCACTGCCCTGTCACTAGGAAGGTTTGGTGTTTCTTCCTAAACTTGGTTATGGCTAGGTTTTCCCTGAGAAGGTAGTGGACCACCTGTGGCAGTGGAAAGGCAAAGGTCTAGGAAAAAAAGGAACGGTATATTGGAGTACAGTGACACATGCAATCCTTTGGGGTATTTGGGAAGAATGGAACAGCAGAGCCTTAGAAAACAAATTCAGAAATGTGGAAGACCCAATCTCTTACATAACTTTCCTCTGTAACCTTTGGGTGGTTAATTCTGAAGCTTTCAAAGGTCTGTCTCTAAATGACCTCCAAAGTAACCTTCCAGCCATCCTACAGTCCTCTCCTAGAGCTGAATCAACCATGAGAAGCCTTATTATGGAAGAAGGTGGGATGATCCTACACTTTGATGGTAGTGCCCAAGGATCTACCAGCCAAGCAGGAAATGGTGGTGTCTTCTGTGGGGGATCAGCTGGGCTTATAGTGGTCTGATTGGGAGAGTTGATGCTATAAAAGCAGAGGTCTTGTCAGCACTTGCAGGAATTTGGCTTGCTAAACAGTTGGGCTTTTGCTCCTTAACTATAAAAGGGGACTCTGCAAATACGATAGCCTGGCTAAGGGAGAAGGAAGGAGGGCCTTGGAGATTTGCTCATCTGCTAGTTGAAGCTCAAGATATCTTAGAGTCATTGAATGTAAATCTGGTCTGGATTCTTAGGGAGCAAACCACTGTTGCAGACATCATTGCAAAATCAGGGGTTTCTAAGGAAAGTTTGTATAGTGACTTCTGCTTACCTCTATAATCCTGCCTCAGCTGCTTTAGCTTGTAATACATTTTCTCATGTACTTGTTCCTGTTTTAATTTAATAAAAGTTACCTTTGCTAAAAAAAGCTATGGCAGAAAATAGATATGAAACTCCTTTAATGACATTCTGCAATGATAATAATTACAGAGTGCTTTACAAGACTGTCAACCTGTATCTATAGACTAAGTAAGAAATGAAACCACACTTCTTATTTAGATTCAAACTCCAATAGAAAACAGTGAAGCGACCCTCCATGAGCACCTTGTTACTTAGGCATTGCCTTGACAGTGTTAATGACTAAACCGACATGGGCAAACTTGACATAAAGAATCTATTACTGTGGATGGAACAAACAGCCAGGTGGTCCACTAGTCAACTTGTCTTTGACTTTAACCAAATTTTTGATAATAAAAAATTTTACTAAAAGAAAAAAAAAAGAACATACTCTGGTGATAAGCAATCACTTAGAAAATTGAAGTAAGAAAAAACCCTTCTACCTCATCCCCACAACACATTAACTGAAACAACACCACTAATAAATTCCCAACAAAAATCGCTGCACTCTTCCCCCTAAGCAACAACAACCACACTACAGACCAATAAGCCACTCCAGAGCAATAACTACCCTAACAACCCAATTGACCGAATACAAGCTCCAACCCAATGAGCAATGCACCCCTGCAAGTCTCTACCCGAAAGATTTAAAAATTCATCAACTCTCCCCTCATTATGTATACATAATGGGACCATTATGTATATATTTTTCTATAAAACTGCTATAGGATGGATGCAACTGTGTAGGAATCTTAGTTGAATTCATGAAATTTGCATTATTTTATATATAATATAAAGAGATTCTAAATAGTGATATTATTATTATTATTATTAAATTAATTAATGAAACATGAGGGTTGGATAATGGGCTGAGTGTGGGAGGGCAATTAAAAAATATAAATTATTCTGACTTTACGTGCTAAAGTGAAGAATTCTCCTTGTGCAAGTATCTAGGGAAGGGAACGGGATCTGCTCCTCACACTTGGGCGCCTCACATGCACATCCACCGTGCATTATGAATAATTACTTGTAAGTACGGAAGATGTTCTCAATGCATAGTAGGATGTGCGTGTAAGGCACCCTAGGTGAGGAGCAGATCCGGTCTGCAGAGGATCATCTCACTTGGCTGTTGAAGGCACATTGAGAAACTAACTAAAACATCTCTCAAATACATGCAGAACTTCAGCCCTCAATCCCTACAGCTAAATTATATAATACTTGGGAGATCTTTATAAAAATAATAGGAAAAAAATTTCAACCATTTGATGAATGCTTGGTAGGATATGGTTTAGGGATCTGAATCATCTGATGATGCTTACAATTTGGCTTATTTTATTTTTCTGTGTTGACAGGTATATAAAGATATATGAGTAGAATGTTAGGATCATTGTAACAGCTATTGGTTTTTGGCCTACCATGGAGATTTAGATGGGTCCCCACCCCTGCATGTGCCAAGTGGACGTCACACACTGACAAGGTTTTTCGAATTTTATAAATTAAAAAAATAGTGATAAATGGAAAACAGAAAACTCTGTTGATATTACAGTTCAAGTGGTGATTGGGTGTATACCCCATGATATTGCAGTCAGCTAACTACTATCACTAAAGATTACACCCAAGCATGTCTTCTACCCCATGAAACCAAAACATAATTAGTAGTTGTAGCTGGTTTGATCATTACTCAACCCCATGAATTGGCCAAAACAATCCCAACAAGTCTACTAACGAATCGGAGGAGAGAGATAATGGCATCTGTTGTTATTACACCAGATTGAGAGAGGGTGTTTGGGTGTATTATTATTATTATTATTATTTTATTTATTTATTTATTTTTGTGAGCATATGTTTGGGTGTAATTAGGAGCCAAGGTTTGATGGAAGCTGTATACACAGAAAGCTACTTTTTATCTATTATGGATTTCTTCTCCTCTGTCGCTAGTGGATGTATGCTATAAGTCAAATCACATAAATCTCTAGGTATAATACTGAGTTGATTTATTTTATACTTTCCTTTTATTTTCACCATTTACCCATTGATTTTAGATCTTGAATTTATCCTTGGGCAACAAAAAACAATTGAGATACAAGATCAAAGATAAAACAACAGAAGAGTACCGATCACTCTTATATGTTCAATGATGATCCAAAATTGGTTGTTATAGTAGTGTTGTTTGTGGATAAATTTTAGAACAACTCAAAGGTAATATTCCCTGTTGGTGGGATCAAACTGATAATGAGTATTAGTGTATTACTTAAACTGAACGATCGATTAAATTAATATTTCATGAAACAAATAAAATGTATGGAGTAGCTAAGGCGACTCACTGATGATTAAAAAAAGGGGGAAAGGGATGAGAAGGGAACAAGGGTTCCAAAGAAAGAGAATCTGCTTTAGCATATTGAACTAATCATATTGAACAAGGGTTCCAATGAATGAATCGCAGAAAAAAAAAAGGAGCAGATCCCAACTATATTCACCGATTACCTGGATCTGGTGTGAAAATGTTGCAGTGCAATCACCGAGCTTGCTGAGTTGTCAGTGTTAGGGAGTTAGTTGGAGTTCGTTAATTCTGTTACATTGTTATTTCTGTTATTTTGTCAATACTTGTTCTTGGAAGTTACAAGCGGTTAGTCTGTTAATGATGTATAGGAGTCTATATAAAAGGACTGTGCACAGACGGAAGGCGCTAGACACGATCACAATTCTTTCATTACTCTCTCTATATATTTCTCTATTATTTTCCTTGATCTCTGCAGGTTACTCGTGTGGCTTTCTTCCATAGCCATACCTGTGAAGCAGACTATGGCTCTCGATAGTTTCTACCCTGAGTTGCATCAGAAAAACCACTAATGGTAACAGTGAAGAAGTAGATCGATCCCAAAAAAGAGTAGGAGTAGATTTGCAAAAGATAAAACCAATCAATTAGTGGAAAAAAAAGATGGAAGAATGAGGAAGAGGAGGAGAGGAAGAAGAAGATGGCGATGGAGTTTGGTTCGGCTCGCCGTTGATTTCAATGAAGAAGAAGAAGAAGAAGGAGGAGGAGGATAATGGTTTAGCTGTTGTCTTACCTCGCCGGAGGTTGCTTCGACTATCTGTTCGGCGATGGAAGATGGCAATGGAGTTCTCTCTGTTCGGCTCTCCCAATCTCTTCAATTGGATTGAAGATGGCGATGGAGCAGGAGCGGATCTTGGTGTCCTCTTTGGGCGTGAACACCAACTTTGGGAGATACTGCTTCTCTGGATCATGTATAATTCCTCCCTTGTCTTTTGGTTTAGATCTGGTTCGATTATGGTTCAAGTAGGATCCTTGAATATTGCATTCTAAATTTAGGGAATATGATTCCCAGTTGGAAGAAGGTAGGAAATTTTTGAAATTCGCCCACCCATTCCGCAACCTTTTTGGCGTCCATACGATGGATCCTACCATTCTTTCAAATTGATGATATTCAGCAGCAGCCCAATAGCCACCCTGGTTATACATGGTGTAATGAGCAGCTGCGCAGAAATGGCAAGCTGGTTGTTGGGGATTTCCCTGCACTTAAACAACTCCTTTTGCAGTGGATGCATAACTCACCACTTGGGGGACATTCAGGGAGAGATGCTACATTGAAAAGGATTAAATCACTTTTCTACTGGAAAGGAATGAATAGAGATGTGCAGCAGTACATAAGAGCTTGCCAAAATTGTCAAACCTGCAAATATGATGCTTTAGCTTCTCTTGGTTTCTTGCAGCCACTTCCCATACCTGCGATTGTCTGGTCCTCCATTTCAATGGATTTCATTGAAGGATTGCCTTCTTCTTTTGGGAAGGATGTTATATTAGTTGTAGTAGATCGCCTCAGTAAAGTAGCACATTTTATGGCCCTTCGACATCCTTATACTGCCTTGCAGGTAGACCTGTTCATGGGCCGGGCTCGGGCCGGGCTTTCACTTGTCATTAAGGGAAATATGCTAGGCCCGAGCCCGAACCCGGCCCGACCAATGAGCCTATAACTTGGGCCTGAGCCCGAGCCTATAACTTGGGCCTGAGCCCGAGCCTATAACTTTCCCTATTCAAATTAGAATTAAAAATTCAAATAGTTTTTTTTTCCTATTTAAATGAACAATGGGCCTACAAGATGGTTTTTTTCCCATTTCTTTTATATTTTAAAACACAGTTTTACATTCTTAAATCAAAAAAATTATTCAAATGGACATAATCACATTAATCACTTTAAGTATAATATTAGGTCGGGTCGGGCCGGGCTATTTTGACAAAACCCGAGCCCGACTCGAATTTATTGCGGGCCGGGCTTTTTGGCCCGAATTTAAGCCCGCGGGCCTATAACCACATTCAAGCCCATCCGGGGGTCGGGCCGGGCCAGGCCGGCCCGTCGGGTCGGCCCGTCAGGCCACCCGGCCCATGAACATGTCTATTTGCAGGTAGCTCAAGTCTACCTCAATGAATTATTCAAGCTTCATGGTCTTCCTGACTCTATTGTATCTGACCGTGATCCAGTTTTCCTCTCTGATTTCTGGAATGAGCTTTTCAAGTTACAAGGTGTTGATTTGCTGCGTTCTTCTGCTTATTATCTACAAACGGATGGGCAAACTGAATTTGTTAACTGTTGTCTGGAAACATACTTAAGGTGCATGTGTCATGAATATCCGGCTACATGGAGCAACTGGTTACCGCTTGCGGAATGGTGGTATAATACCACATTCCATTCCTCTGCTCAAGCTACTCCCTACGAAATTGTTTATGGGCAGCGTCCACCACTCCACTTGCCATATTTGCCCAGTGAATTGAAGAATGCTGAGGTTGATCGTAGTTTGCAACAACGAGAGGCTACACTGAAGACTCTTAAATTTCAATTGCAGAGGGCCCAAAATCGAATGCTTCAGTTGGCAAATAAAAATCACAGTGAAAGGGAGTTTCAAATTGGAGATTTAGTGTTTTTAAAGTTGCAGCCATATAGGCAAACGATAGTTGCAGGGCAGCCTTATCACAAGCTTCGGCCTAAGTACTATGGTCCCTACAAAATTCTTGACAAAATTGGGGTTGTTGCTTATAAACGTAAACTTCCTGTGGGTGCTCAAATACACAACATCTTCCATGTTTCTCAGTTGAAAATTTGTTGTGTTTCTTCTCCTGTTGCTTCTGATGTGCCTCCTTTTATGGTGGATCCTACTATTCCAAAGATACCTGAAGCTATTTTGGAAAGACAACTTATTAAACGTGGGAATGTTGCTGCTATAAAGGTGCTCGTTAAATGGCGCAATTGGCTACCCGAGGAGGCTACTTGGGAATTTTATTATGACCTTTGTCAGAAGTATCCCAATTTTGACCTTTAAAGACAAAGGTTCTTGGGGAGGGGAGATTTGATGCAGTGCAGTCACTGAGTTTGTTGAGTTGTCAGTGTTAGGGAGTTAGTTGGAGTTCGTTAATTCTGTTACATTGTTATTTCTGTTATTTTGTCAATACTTGTTCTTGGAAGTTACAAGCGGTTAGTCTGTTAATGATGTATAGGAGTCTATATAAAAGGACTGTGCACAGACGGAAGGCGCTAGACACGATCACAATTCTTTCATTACTCTCTCTATATATTTCTCTGTTATTTTCCTTGATCTCTGCAGGTTACTCGTGTGGCTTTCTTCCATAGCCATACCTGTGAAGCAGACTATGGCTCTCGATAGTTTCTACCCTGAGTTGCATCAGAAAAACCACTAATGGTAATAGTGAAGAAGTAGATCGATCCCAAAAAAGAGTAGGAGTAGATTTGCAAAAGATAAAACCAATCAATTAGTGGAAAAAAAAGATGGAAGAATGAGGAAGAGGAGGAGAGGAAGAAGAAGATGGCGATGGAGTTTGGTTCGGCTCGCCGTTGATTTCAATGAAGAAGAAGAAGAAGAAGGAGGAGGAGGATAATGGTTTAGCTGTTGTCTTACCTCGCCGGAGGTTGGTTCGACTATCTGTTCGGCGATGGAAGATGGCAATGGAGTTCTCCCTGTTGAGTGATGGAGTTCTCTCTGTTCGGCTCTCCCAATCTCTTCAATTGGATTGAAAATGAGGAGGGCATTTTTGTCAAAAGAATAAAAAATGATATTCATATCCGGAATGGGAATCACATTACCTAAGGAGGGGTTGGGAATGGCCATTCCCCATACGGGGGATTCCCATTCTGCCTAGAATGGAAATGGGATTCCAGTTCCATCAAACCAAACATTTGGAATCAGAATTCCTGCAAACCAAACACACCCTCAATTCCTTCGACCTCTATATTAGTTACCGTCGTCACCAACCCCATCTCCAACAAGGTAATACCGCTGTGGACCAACTCCATCTCCGGTGAGGAAAGACCGTCACTGACCTGCTCTTCTTCTTCTACTGCTTGTAACGATAATAGCATCTATTCCAGATGGCAGAAGCTTGTTGTGAGATTTTGTCGCGCAAGAGGTTCACAATCTCGACAAAGAGTTCAGGTCTCAAGCTGATCAACTAGTTTGGATCAGCCACCTCAAACATTGTAGGTGTGAGGCGTATGCTTGAGATTGGTAGTTCCGACATTGCAAGACACAAGTCAAGCATTATACAAATTCACCCTCTCTGTTCACGAGACTCTTGAGGCCGGACTGCGAGATTTGAAGATGGTAAAGGAGGTTGGGTGCATCATCACTGGTTGTTGTGAACTCGAGTCCATCCTCCACTGATGTAGAGATGTCATTCTTAACTATTGACACCAAGAATTGAACTACCCCTACAGCTTACGTGCGTCTCTTGTTTCTATCGCTTTCGGACACTATCGACTTAAGCTTCCGAAAACATCTCATCTACAACTATGGCAACAACATCATTGAATATCTTGGCGATCTTGGCCTTATCGACCGGTGGCTTCGGTGTCAGGAACCGTTCAATCCCTTTGGAGGCGTTAAGGGTGCACCATGCTTGGATCAATCGTCAAGGGGTGTGGTTTGGAGTTAAATCAACATCCGACAAGAGGGGCATTCTCATTCTCTATATAAGGTTTATTTGGTTGTCGAGAAATAGTGGGATGAGAAAGGAAAAATCTATTTTCTCATTTGTGGTCATTGTGTTTTTCTGCTAAGACCCATTATGTTACAGAATCTGCTTCTAGCATTTGGCTGATGAGAAAATTTTGCAGGATGTTTGATTTTATCCTACTTGAACAAATCTATGCTTTCTCCAATAGCAAAGGGGTTTAGATCTGGCAAGCCAATAGAAAAGGGTCAGCAAATGGAGGAAATATGGGAAGAAGATGATGATAAAAACTGACCTTCGTAGAAGATGTGGATGAAAATTTTAGAGACGAACCCATGCTCCTTGTCCGCTAAGCACCTAAAACACATGGAAGGAAAAACATTTTTGATAAAAATGCAAAAAAAAGAAAAAAAGAAAAATGTGAATGATGTATGAAGTGGAATCTTGTCTCCTTGATGCTTGAGAAGACAAATACAAGATTACCCACGCCGGAGAAGACAAAGACAATCTCCTGGATCCTTGCCGTCTGAGATTTGAGATTGAAGTTGAGGGAGGAAGAGTAAGGTATTTTTCAGTGGAATAAAACACAAAATAGCATGAAAGGGGATGTGAGTACTTACCGGAGGCCGTAAACATCTTCAAAGATGAAAGATAAGGTGGTTGGAGTTTGGACTGTTGCAGAGGTGGGAGATGAAAACAGTCCAACCTCGATACAATTTTATCACACTCATCGCACAACTTTTATTTCTTACCGAGGTTACACCTATTTAGTGAGACCTCGTGTCCCTTATTTTGAGAATACTAATCTCAGCGTATCGCATCATGTCTCTCAAAACAGACATGAAAAAATATGAATATTTGACATCCAGGTCGTGTGAACCAAAATAGATCATAAAGCAATGGTAAGGATGTTGGCATGGAACGTTAAGGGAATAAGGAGCCAAATTCATAGCTGGCAAATTTTGTGTCTACTAAAGTTCCATCAACCAGATATTTTGTTTTTTATGGAAGCTCGTATAAACCCCGATAAGGGTGAAAAATTATCAGATTTAAGTTTTTTAAGTAATTTGTTGTAAACCCAATTGGGTATGCGATGGCCTATGGATATTTTGGAAAGATTATATAGATCTAAATATTTTAACTTCAAATGATAGGTTAATCCATGCTAAAATTTTTGAGCAAGTCTCGAGTACTCATTATGATATAACCTTCTTGTATGCTCCTCCCAACAGAGTAGAACAAGCAACTGTTTGGCAATGGATTAAAGATATTAGTAAACAAACACAAAATCCTTGGTATTTAATTGGTGATTATAATGCCTTTAGGTCCCAACAAGACAAGTGGGGAAGGACAACGGCCGTGAGTCAAGCAAGTAGATTCAATGAAATTATGATACAATCTAGTAACCTAATAGAGCTTGAAGCTAATGGTAATAGATACACTAAAGCTATGTTTGGTTCGAAGGAAAAGGTAAGGAAATCTATACGAGGTTTGTAAACAGGGGTGGAGTTAGAATTTTTTCTTGAGGGGGGCCAAAACCTAGAAAATATGAATAGGGGGGTCAAAAGTTAAAAAAACATGAGTAAAGGGTCAAATTATAAGTGGAATTTAAATGGTTTTATGAGAATTTTGAAGGCATAGGGGGGGCCATGGCTCCCCTCTGCCACCCCCCGGCTCCGCCCCTGTTTGTAAAGGCTTCCCTACCTTTTCCTACTTTTTCCTTCAAACCAAACACAACCTTAGAGAAAAGGAAATATTCTAGAGAAACTAGATTGGGTGTTCACAAATGACCAATGGAGAACATTGTTTTCTCATGCCCAACTAACTAGTCTACCATTCCTAAGTTCAGACTTGAGACCACTCTCTCATGCTCCTAGATACAAAAATTAAAGTAAATCGGGGCTATAAACCTTTTAGGTTTGAGCAAATGCGACTAGAATAACCAAATTTAGATAAAATAATGGAGGAAATATGGACATCCAAAGTTCCAAGATCAAGAGGCCACCGATTTTTTTTAGAAAAACAAAATTGGTAGCAGAAAAAATAAAACATAGGAACCAAAATGAATTTGGTAATATTTTTATGAAAAAAAATATTTTAAGAAATTTGGAGGAAATTCAGAGAGAGAGAGAGATTTGCAAAACGCTATCCTAAATAAGAAAGAGGTTGCACTACAAAAATAGCAAAATAAATTTCTCCAAAAAAAAGAGATGTATTGAGCTCAAGAATCAAGAATTTCATGGCTGAAAAATGGAAACAAAAACACAATTTCTACACCAAAATGTGTCCTCACACCATACAAACAATACTTGCAGCACTGCATTGTGAAACATTTGAGTTCGGATCTTTTGCCCATGTCTACCCATATAACATCGCTGTCACACATATGAGTCTGGTCTCAATGCGAGACCGGATCTTTTCCTTACACATGGGCGCCTCAGATCGATCTCATTCACACATCCTACCATGCATTGGGAACATCTTCCGTACTTATAAGTTATTATTCATGAGAGATGTTTCCAATGCACGACGGATGTGCCTATGAGGTGCCCATGTGTGAGGAGCAGATCCGGTCTTTTCAAATGCATGGTTATAAGTGTTGTGACTTGTGAGGACTAAATCCGGCCATGGGACACCATGTCATGAGATGTGCGGATGCATATATGATACTCGCTGCCAAACTAGGATCCACCATATATGATACGTTGGAGATTAGATTTGATCCTCAAGGCTTATAGCAGCTGTTCATTGGTAATATATCTCCATTAAGGGGCATTCTTTTTTGGATTTTGAGAGGGGGATTAAGAATCTCGTGTTTTTTTTTTTATATTTATGTGGGGATTAAGGAAAGTTTATTTTCTTGGGTACCCATCTTGTAGGTGGATAAATAACTTTCCCACCTAAGGGGAAGGTTGTCAATACTTGAATGTGACAAAAATGCTCATTTTAATAATATTAAGGGTAATTGCATTTACCCGAATAAGTAATTTATCAAAAAGCCAATGAAGCGTTAATAAAACCATAAGTACGCAGATATTCTCATTGCACAGCTACAATAGAGTGTGTGAGGAGAGGACGGTGTGAGCACGGTTATGTTAGGATCAAATCCGAATTCATACGTTGAAACCGAGTTGGGACGGTTCTTGTTGGTAGGAGATCCTAATTCACATAATCGCACCAGACAAAGAAGGGAGAAAAGATTCGAAAGGTTAAGGCACCTGCTTCTAACCAGTATCTCTCTTTACTTTCAAATATGTTCGATAAATAAGCCGGACTTTGTTTTCGCTTCACGAAGAACAATGGCAAGTTGCAGATCGGTTTTCTTCATTTTCGTACTTTTTTGCATATCAATTCTCTCCGAGACGAACTCTGACCCCCTCCAAATCCATGAAAGGATTGAAGAAAGAAAACCCAATTCGAGGGCTGTCGTAAATTTGAAAGGTGGCCCTGATTCTGTAATCTGGGTGGTTCAGCTCTCTGATCTTCATTTCAGTGTTTTTCATCCGGATAGAGCTCTTGATTTTAAGAGGCTTGTTGCTCCAGCTCTTGCTATGATAAACCCAGCTCTGGTTCTGATCACTGGTGATCTAACAGGTATTCCTTTTGTCTTTCTTCTCATTTCCCTTTTTGTCTTTCTAGATTTCACATCCCTTTTTTATTTAGGATTGTTTGTTTTATTTCAATGTCGAAAAGCCATGGATTCTCTGTTTCTTTTTTTCCTTGCAAAGAATTTATTGACTCATGTCTGGCTAAGATATAACCAACGCAGAAGTGGTTTCAGTAGGAAAATTGTTGTTGGTTCACAATTTCAAAGAACTAACTCAGCTATTTATGTTTGGAAGTCATGTAGAATACGAATAATTTCAAAATATAAAATGAAATCATATCGAATACCAATAAAAACTGGAAATTCGTTAAATTTTAAGTTTGTTAATACTCTTGCAATGTGACATTCTTAATCTTTTTGCTTGGAAATACCATCTTGGGTAGTCATATTTTACTTTCACCAGATTGATTGCAATGTTCAAGCTGAATCAATCCTTCCACATCCGGTCAATTGATGCAGATAAATTCTCTAAGGTTTTCTAGATATTTTATTTTTGGCTTACTGACTGTTGGGCAAGTTGCAGAAATGAATTTTAAACCAATCTCAGGACAGAAAGAATCTTTCACCCAAATTTGTGTGTCAAAATGGGTTTGCTAACAACAATAATAACAAGTAAACAATTCAGCCAAGTAACAGAAAAACAGATAACAATCACCACACAATAGCACATCAGAATTTTTACGTGGAAAACCCCAAAATCGTGGAAAAACCACGAGACCTATGGTCCGTAAAAGACTTCCACTAATTCAGAAATTAATGGGTACAATAGTCTTCTCTAGTTGCAACTAGAGGCTTACAAACATCAATGAAATAATCATTGGCTCACAAGAACAACATTAACATCACCAAATGCAAGGTGGATACAACACAAATATAAGTTTAGATCTCACCAAGTTGCTATAAATCTGAACTGAGAAGTAGAGAAAAGGAAGGAGAATCACCAAATCCGAACTAGAGTGGGATTCTTAACTCCAACACTTAATATCATCAAGAACGGGCTTGAAAGGCACCTCCGAACTTGATCTTGAATGAAACAAGAGCCAGTTTTTTTTTTTTCTTTTTCTTCACAAAACTCAAAGAACCAAAAAAACCTTTTTTTTTTCTTTCTTTGGTTCTGTGCTTTTTTTTTCTTCTTCTTTGTTCTTCTCTGTTCAGTGGTTACGAATTTGACGCCACTTAAAAACAAAACCGAAATGTGGTAACCTTTTTACCACTATTCGGCTCCCTTTTTTTAGGGAGCAAATAAAGGTGGGGTGGGCCCCTCCATATCGGCTGGACCCACACCCAACAATTCTCCCCCTCCAGCTCATATGGGGGGTTTCACCAAGCCCGCAACTTCTTTGCAGAATTTAAATTTGTCCTTAGGCAAGGACTTTGTTAACATGTCTGCACCATTCTCATCAGTATGAATCTTCTCAATGTTCAACAACTTCATATCCAACACATCTCGAATCCAGTGGTACTTTACATCAATATGTTTGGATCTTGAGTGGAAAGTTGGATTTTTAGAGAGATGGATAACACTTTGACTGTCACAATAGAGAGCATATATTTCTTGCTTCATGCCCAATTTTTGTAAGAACTTCTTCAACCATAGGATCTCCTTACAGGCTTCTGTAGCTGCAATGTATTCAGCCTTTGTAGTAGACAATGCAACACACTTTTGAAGTTTGGATTGCCATGAAATTGCTCCCCCTGCAAAAGTCATTAAATATCCCGAAGTGGACTTTCGGGAATCAACATCACCAGCCATGTCTACATCAATATACCCATCCAATATGACTTTACCATTCCCGAGGCATAAGCATATCTGAGAAGTACCTCTGAGATACTTGAATATCCATTTTACTGCTGTCCAATGTTCTTTGCCAGGGTTAGAGAGAAATCGACTAACTATACCAACAACATGAGGAATATTTGGCCTCGTGCACACCATAGCATACATTAAACTGCCAACTGCCGAAGCATAAGACACTTTCTTCATTTCAACTTCGTCTTTCTCACTTGTAGGACATTGTTTAGTGTTGAGCTTGAAATGACTTGCAAGTGGAGTAGTCACTGGTTTTGCATTGCTCATGTTGAACCTCTCAAGAAACTTCTCAATATATTTTTCTTGAGATAACCATAACTTCCCATTCTGTCTATCTCGAGAGATCTTCATACCAAGAATCTGTCTAGCTGGTCTGAAGTCCTTCATTGCAAAAGACTTGCTAAGCTCATTTTTCAACCTGTCAATACTGTTAGAATCATGTCCAACTATCAACATAAAGCAAGAGAATAATGAAATCACCATCAGAAAATTTCTTTACAAATACACAATGATCTGAAGTGGTCCTAGTGTACTCATGATTAACCATGAAGGAGTCAAATTTGTTGTACCACTGTCTTGGTGCTTGTTTCAACCCATACAAGCTTTTCTTTAATCTGCACACCAAATGTTCTTTTCCTTTTTCTTTGAATCCCTCTGGTTGCTCCATATAGATATCTTCTTCCAAATCACCATGAAGGAAGGCAGTCTTCACATCAAGCTGTTCAACTTCCAAATTTAAACTTGCAACTAGTCCAAGCACAATTCGAATAGAAGACATTTTCACCACAGGAGAGAATATTTCTTCAAAGTCGATACCCTTTTATGACTGAAACCCTTCACAACCAACCTTGCCTTGTATTTTAGTTGTGAGCCACTCTCATCAGATTTCAATTTATAAACCCATTTGTTTTTGAGTGCCCTTTTCTCCTTTGGTAATTTCACCAAATCATAGGTGTGATTCTCATGCAAGGATTTTAATTCCTCTTGCATTGCTTTCAGCCACTCATCTTTCTTGTCATGTGACATAGCCTCTTGATAAGTCTCTGTCTCTCCCCCATCTGTCAGCATCACATATTCATGTGGAGGATACCTAGTGGAAGGTCTTCTCTCTCTAGTTGATCTTCGAAGCTGAACCTGTGGTGAAGGAACTGGAGATACATGTTCATTCTGTACTTCCTCTGTATTTTCATTTATAGGAGTTTCATTACTAACTGTATCATCCTGTTCATTTGGTACAGCTCCCCCGTGATCACCATCAACTGTAGGTGGGAAAACTGGATCCAAGTTAATTAGAACATCAACAGAGAATTTTGGCTTCTCAATTTTCTCTATATCTTCAATTGTTTAATCCTCAAGAAATACAACATCTCTACTTCTGATCACTTTCTTGTCCACTGGATCCCATAACCTGTACCCAAACTCTTCGTGCCCATAGTCTAAGAAGATGCATTGTTTAGCTTTGTCATCAAGCTTGGATCTTTCATTTCTAGGAATATGAACAAATGCCCTGCAACCAAACACTTTCAAATGACTGTATGATATGGCTTTCCCTATCCAAACTCTTTCAGGAGTATCTCCATTCAACGGAACTGAAGGAGAAAGGTTGATGAGGTCAATTGCAATTCTCATAGCATCACCCCAAAAGGATTTGGGTAACTTAGCATGAGAGAGCATGCATCTGATTCTGTCAATAATTGTTCTGTTCATTCTCTCTGCTACTCCATTGTGTTGAGGAGTCTTAGGAATACTTTTCTCAAGTCTGATACTATGGATCCTATAATATTCTTCAAAAGGACCTCTATATTCACCACCATTATCAGCTCGGATGCATTTCAACTTATTCCCTGTTTCTCTCTTAACCTTGGCATGAAAATACTTGAAAATATCCAACACCTAACCCTTAGATTTCAAGGCAAATGCCCACACTTTTCTGGAGTGGTCGTCAATAAATGTTACAAAATATAATGCACCACCAAAAGATCTATCTTTCATGTAACAAACATCAGTGTGAACTAAATCTAAAACATGAGGCTTTCTAGATGCAGGAAATTTATGAAATTCAACTCTACTCTGTTTGCCAGCTAAGCAATGTACACATGTTTCAAGAGGCATACCTTTCACATCAGGAAGAAGATTTTATCTGGAAAGTATCTGAATCCCTTTTTCACTCAAATGTCCAAGCCTCCGGTGCCAAAGCTCAATGGATGAATCATGAACTGCATTCACCTCTCCTTTGCTCAACCTTGCTTGCATCACATAAAGGGTATTGTGCTTCTTTCCCTTTGCCACAATGAGTGAGCCCCGACTGAGCTTCCATTTTCCATCACTGAAGGTATTTGCATAACCTTCATCATCTAACCTGCCAGTGGAAATCAGATTTAGGCGGATATCAGGAACATGTCTAACATTCTTCAAAATTAATTTGCAACCAGTATTGCTATCTAGACAAATGTCTCCCATGCCAACAATCTTGGATGTACCAGCATTCCCCATACAAACATGTCCACAATCACCTGTAGTGTAAGTTGTAAAAAATTCACCATGGGGAGTAACATGAAAAGAAGCACTCAAATCTATGACCCAATCACTGTCTGGGCATGCAAAGTTGACATAATTATCATCACAAACAATAACATCACCCTCGGCTGCAACAGCTATAGTATCTTTTTCTTCTTTCTTGCCTTCACCTTTCCCTTTGGCTTGTTCTCTTTTCTAGACTCTACATTCATTTTTGTAATGTCCTAGTTTATTACAGTGATGACAAATGATATTTTTCTTGGACCTGGACCTTCCTTAGGATTTATCATATTTGTTACGGGGACCTCTGCTCTTACTTCTTCCCTGTCTTTCTTTCTTTTCTGTTACAAGAGCTTGAGATTCTGAGTAAGTTCCTTGTTTTTTCCTCCTGGACTCTTCATTCAACAAAGCATCTTTGACTGTGTCAATGGTTACTATACCATTAGGAGTTGAATTACTGACTAAAACCACCGAGGTTTCCCAACTGTCAGGCAAGGAACTAAGTAACAGCAAGACCTGCACTTCATCATCCAAATTCAATTTCATAGTAGTCAATTGATTTATCAAATCTTGAAAATCACTCAAATGTTCAGACATATTAGTCTCATCTTTATATCTCAAGTGTGCTAGTTTTCTAATCAAGACAGCCTTGTTTAAACATGTTTTCCTTTCATACATAGACTCTAATTTTTTCCATAAAACATCAGCCCTAGTTTCTTGTGCAACATGGTGAAAAATACTGTGGTCGATCCACTGTCGGATTTGGCCTACAGTTTTCCTTTACTTCATCACCTCTTATGGGTAGGTACAAATCTTTGCAATAAAGAATGCCCTCCATTCTGGGTTTCCAAATGGCATAATTCGATGAAGTCAATTTTATCATAACACCCGGGGATTCCTCCATTTGTATCAACACAAACAATTAATTTCAGCCAACCTGGCTCTGATACCACTGTTGGGCAAGTTATACTATAGTTGCAGAAATGAATGTAAAACCAATCCCAGGACAGCAAGAACATTTCACCCAAATTTGTGTGTCAAAATGGGTTTGCCAATAACAATAATAACAAGTAAACAATTCAGCCAAGTAACAGAAAAACAGATAACAATCACCACACAATAGCACACCAGAATTTTTTACATGGAAAACCCCAAAATCGGGGAAAAACCACGGGACCTATGGTCCGTAAAAGTCTTCCACTAATTCAGAAATTAATGGGTATAATAGTCTTCTCTAGTTGCAACTAGAGGCTTACAAACATCAATGAAATAATCATTGGCTCACAAGAACAGCATTAACATCACCAAATGCAAGGTGGATACAACACAAACATAAGTTTAGATCTCACCAAGTTGCTGTAAATCTGAACCGAGAAGTAGAGAAAAGGAAGAAGAATCACCAAATCTGAACTGGAGTGGGATTGTTAACTTTAGCACTTAATATCATCAAGAACAGGCTTGAAAGGCACCTCCGAACTTGATCTTGAATGGAACAAGAGCCAGTTTTTTTTTTTTTTCTTCACAAAACTCAAAGAACCAGAAAAACCTTTTTTTTTCTTTCTTTGGTTCTGTGTACTCATCCTATAGTGGACTTTCTCCTTCCTACTGTGTTTTTCTTTCCTCTCTTGACTCAGTGTCTATACCTAAGGGTGTTAGTGAGGCTCTCTCCAAACTTGAGTGGAAGACAGTTATGCAGGAAGAGATGGCAACTTTGATTAAGAATCAGACATGGGACATTGTGGATCTACTAGAAGGCAATGAGACAGTTGGATGCAGATGGTTTACACAGTAAAATATAAGGCAGATGGAAGCATAGAAAGGTGCAAGGCAAGACTTGTTGCAAAAGGGTACACAAAGACCTATGGCATTGATTACTTAGAGACCTTTGCACTAGTTGCAAAGATGACCTCTGTTCGGATACTTCTTTCTCTTGCTGCCTCATACTCTTGGCCCTTGTTTCAACTTGATGTGAAGAATGTTTTCCTAAATGGGGATCTGCAAGAGGAAGTGTATATGGATCTTCCTGCTGGTTTTTACAGTGATGTTGAAAAGGGAAATGTATGCAGGCTTAAGAAGTCACTTTATGGCTTGAAACAATCTCTCAAAGCATGGTTTGACAGATTCAGAAAGGCCTTGATTGCTTTTGGCTACACTTAGTCTCAATCCGATCATACCTTGTTTGTGAAGCGAAGGGGATCTTTGGTGTCAGTCCTTATTGTTTATGTGGATGATATTGTTGTCACGGGGAATGACCTAAGTGAGATTGATTGTCTGAAAAGGAATCTACATAAAGAATTTGAAATTAAGGATCTTGGAGAACTGAGATACTTCTTAGGCATTGAATTTGCAAGATCAAAACATGGAATTTTTATCTCTCAAAAGAAGTATGTCTTGGATCTTTTTCAAGAGACAGGGAAGCTTGGAACGAAGGCAATCAATACCCTTATTGATCAGAACCATAGAATCAATGCATCAGAAGGTGAGCCAGTAAAGGACATTAGGAGATATCAGAGACTTGTGGGTCGGCTGCTATACTTGTGTATGACAAGACCAGACATTTCCTATGCAGTAAGTGTGGTAAGTCAATACATGCACGCTCCACAAGTCCAGCATTGGGAGGCAGTTGACAGGATTCTTTTTTTATCTGAAGGGACACCCGAACAGAAGCATATTGTTTATTGATCATGGACAGTTGAAACTAGAGGCTTATACAGATGCAGATTGGGCAGGATGCCTTGATGACATGAGATCAACTTCAGGAGTATGCACCCTTGTCGGGGGTAACCTTGTCTTGTGGAAGAGTTAGAAACAAATAGTGGTGGCAAGATCAAGTGTTGAAGCTGAATACAGGGCCATGGCACATGGAGTTTCAGAACTTCTCTAGATCCGTTCCCTATTAGAAGAAATTGGTGTACAAGCAGAAGAACCTATGATGTTGTACTGTGATAACCAGGCAGCAATTAACATCGCCCATAACCCAGTCCAGCATAACCGAACTAAGCACATTGAAGTGGATAGACATTTTATTAGAGAAGAGTGACTTCTGGAGAAGTTTGTCTTCCATACATTGCTTCTGATCTGCAGCTCGCTGATGTTCTCACAAAAGGTGTTGCAAAGAACAAGCTGGAGCATGATCTACGCAAGTTGGGAATGTGTGACATTTACTCCCAACTTGAGGGGGAGTGTTGAGCTGGGCCTAGTTGTTTTACTCTTATTTTAAGTTATTTAGTTAGGAAGTTGTTGGGCTTTAGGCCCATTAGTTTATGTTTTTAAGTTGTGGCTGTTCAGCTACATTAGTAGCCACCCTACTAAGGGCATCCTTGTAATATCTCATCCTTTAAGTTAAGTATAAATATAATGAGGGGTTGGCGGCTAGGGTTAATGTAAGAATCCTGGTTGACTTCCTACTCTTTTCTCCTTCTCTTTTCTTATCTCCTGCTGAAATCTTCATCTTCCTCCTCTTTCCCTTCACAAGAAATTCGACTAAATCTGCAATCAGTTATTTCTACTATTTACATTTTCTGTGTTAAAATTTTTCTTTAACTCATTTTATCACGAACCTCTGAATCTTAAAGTTTACAAGGCAACTTCAAAATGTATTCTTTTGTCTATAACCTTAGTTTCTTAGCTTTATTTAATGATTTGCAACAAGATAATAATTTTAAAAAAGGTGTGCTTGTGCTTCTTTTATCATTTCATAAAATATCTTTCAATATTTTGCATATTCTAAAATGTTTCCACCATGTCTATAATTTTTACAATATTTCCAACATGTTTCTTATATTTGGATGGCCGACATTTCCACTGACATCGACATTTTAAACCTCCTTGATTTCTTAGGCACTGAAGTTATGAATGTTTAATTCATTCTTGGATTTATGATCCTCCAATTATAAAACTCATTGAAAACCCTCAATATATCAAGTTGATAAAAAAACCCTCAATAAATCAAGCTTCAAAATCTCCCAACAATCTTGATTGAAGGCCATTGTAAAACCATTAGGACTAGGGGCTTTCTTTTGACCTATCCATAGAACTGCCTCTTTGATCTCCTCCAACTCAAGCCTCTTCTCCAATAAATCACTTGAACCCATTTAGCACAAACAAAAATAATACCCTCCAAATTCCACCTTCCAGCCAAGGGCCTTTTGTAGATAGATTTGAAATGGTTCACAAAGGTGCTTGCAATATCCTCTTGCTCAATGATAGTCCTACTATCCACTTCTAGGGAGGAAATATAATTCTTTCTCCTTTGACCATTTGCAACACTATGGAAAAATCTGGTATTCCCATCCCCCTCCTTAATCCATTTAAATCTTTATTTCTGCCTCCAGCTCATTTCCTTCCTAAATCACTTCCAATTCTTTTTTAAATCTCCACTTCTCCCCCCTTGGGACTCTCATTTAATTGACCTTGCTTGTCCAACTTATCAATTTCTTCAATTTGATTACTCAAATTCTCCTATTTTCCCTTGAATCTTTCAAAATGAGTAATATTCCATTCCTTAATTTTTTCTTCAAATCTTTGTAATTTTTTATAAAATCTCACTCCTCATTTTACCTGAACCCACTCCTCACCCCACCATTTCTTTACCTTTTTGCAAGAACCTTGGATGAGTAAGCCACATATTCTCAAATTTAAATGGAAAGAGACCTGGGATCCCCACCTTACCATCTTGGAAAACACAAATGGGCCAGTGATTTGAAGTAAGCTAGGAAGGGACCTTCCTGACAATCTATTCCAATGCTAATGTTACCAATCTAATGTTACCAGGAATTTGTCCAATTTAGAGTAGATGGGATTATCTTGGAGGTTGGACCAGGTATATATTGTCTGTCCCCATGATACCCGGAACTTGACTCAATCCAATACAAGCTTTTGCACAGACTGGACTTGGATTTTTGGGATTTGGATTGGATGGGTTTGAAACTTTGGGCCCGACCTTAACTCAACTAGGCTTAGGTTGAGGCCTCGAGCAGCCCAAGCCTAACCTGAGTAAAGTTCAACCCAACATAAATTTTCTTGACCTTTTATTATATATTTATCCCATGTGCTGTTAGGAATGTTATTAGGACTGTTACTGGGCCGTTAGTGGGCCTGTTTTATGTGTTTTCTCTGTTAAGTTGTAAGCAGGGGTATTCTTGTAAGATCCCCTTTTTATTTGAACACCCTAATATATAGGTCAAGTGGGGTGCCGCCCCCATTACTTTTTGGCAATCCCTTCTCTCTTCTCTGCTCTCTTCTTCTCTTTTCTTTCTTCTTTTCTATTCTACATTGTATCAAAGCAGGTCTGACTGTAAGAGGAGCTCAAGTACATCTTCTTTTCTGTCCTTTCTCTCTTGGGTTGCTCTAGAAAAGACTGGCTACTCAAATCTGAGAAGGACCTGATTTGGTAAGGGTTTTCTATTCTATTTTTTCCTTTTTTGGTCGCGACCAAGAGGGTGATTGTTTGGGAGTTTCACTTGTGTCCTGTGATGGATTGCTGAGTGTTTAGAGAGGTTTCTCTTAGTGTTCTGTATGGTTGTGCTCTGTGATCCAGTCAGCTGTGGTATAAGCCTTGTGTTTTGGATCTCTAGTGTCTAGGCCTATGTTGTTTATTGTGCTGGTTTGTTTGTGGTGGAAGTGCCTCCTTTTTCGTGCAAGATTCTAAACTGTTGCAGTTTTTTCTGTGAAGTTAGGCTGTAGGGTTCTTCTTCACTGTTTGTTTTGATTTGGTAGTGCTTGGAGGTTTCCTACACTACTATTCATTTCTTGTGGAAGGTGCTCAGTGTAGAATTTTTGATTGCTTGAAGTGAACTGTTAATCTGAGAAAGAAAAAAGAAAAAAAAAAAGACCTGGTCACTCTCTTGTTGGTGCTGTTATTTATTTGTTTGGTTCAAAGTATTTGTGGAATTGTTGTTTGCTGCACTTGAACAATGTCAATTGATGATTTGGCCATGTCTGAAGTCACTGGAGGTCAGAATATGGTCAGCCTAGGGGCCAAAAACTGGGGTTTCTCTGTTGTTATTACACTCCTTGATGGACTGAATCATTTGGAGTGGTCTAAAAGTGTTAAGTTGTATGTTGTGTCTATACGAAAGCTTGGATATTTGTCCGGTGACATTCCTCAACCCAAAGAGGCTGGTGCAGCCCATGATAAGTGGGTTCAAGAGAATTATTTGATCATGTCTTGGCTTGTTACTTCTACTCATCAATTCTGAGAAAGAACTTTATGTGGGCTGAAACCACGAAGGAGATTTGGGACCAGGCTAAGGCTACTTTCTCCGAGTAGAGGCACAATGGTTGTATTTATCAACTATGGGTTGAGTCCTCCAATTGTAAACAAGGGGGGAAAAGTCTGTCAAGTTACTATTCATCTTTTACCTCCATGTTGGGGAAACTTGGTCGTTATCAAAGTGTTGACTGGAAGAATGAATCAGATGCAAGAGTACAAAAGGCTTGTGAATCAGCAGCGAGTTTTTGCCTTCTCAGCAGGTCTTAATCCTAGTTATGAGTCCATTCGGGTTCAACTGTTCAGATTTTAGGGAACAAGGAACTCCCATCACTTCAACAAGTGTACTCGTTCAATCTGAGGAGAGTAGGAGGATATCCATGAATCCTCTACAGGGGGTGCAACAAGTAGCTCTCTTTGCCAAGGGAGGTAATGTGGATAAGAAACGTGGTACAAGGATGAAGAAGACTGAGGAAGTTGATAAAAAAATTAAGATGTACTTACTGTGGTAGACCCAGACACACTAAAGAGACATGTTGGGATCTTGTTAGGAAGCTAGAGAATTTTCAGTCCTTCCAGAAGAAGCAACTACAATATTCTCAAAAGAATTCTAGCTTGGCTAATGTTGTTTCTAGTTGTTCATCTCAAGAGGGTGTCTCTACGGGTCCTAACTCTAAGGAGGGATCACTGGATACCTTACGTGATCAGCTGGAAGAATATGATAGGACTCTCTGTCAACTTGAGGAGACTTAATCACTCTTTCTACCTCATATGTGTCCACTTCAGGTAACCAGGCCTTTACATTTCATGTGTCTACTTCATCCTCCAACCCTTGGATCATTGATTTTGGGGCAACCAACCATATGATTGGTAAACCTAATTTGTCTTTATCATATTGTTTACTTTCTGGTAGAGACAAAGTTGGGCTAGCTGATGGTTTACACACCACCATTGCTGGCCAAGGTGCAATGCCCTTACAAAATGGGGTTCTTCTTCATTCAGTTTATCATGTTCCCAAATTTCCTACCAATCTTTTGTCTATTAGTTGCATTACCAAATCCTTGAATTGCAATGTAACTTTTTTTTTTTTTTGTGTTTTCTAGGATTTGACTTTTGGGAGAACGATTGGTAAGGGTTGTCTGGTTGATGGTGTCTACATTCTAGATGATGTTGCAGCTCTAGAGTCGAGTAATATAACAAGTTTTGTGAGTCTGTCTGAGAGTCCTTGTAATGATGCCCAAATTTTGCTGTGGCATTACCATTTGGATCATTTGTCTTTTCCGTCTCTAAGAGTCTTGTTTCCAACTTTATTTAAGTCAATGTCTGAGTCTTCACTTTAGTGTCCAACTTGTCCTTTAAGCAAACATTGTAGAACAAGTTTTCCTCCAAGAAATAAAATTGTTGAATTTCCTTTTCAAATTGTTCACTCTAATGTGTGGGCCCCAACTACTTTTGTTGCTGAAGGAGGTTATAGATACTTCATTAGTTTCATTGATGACTTCTCAAGATACACTTGGATTTATTTACTTCGTTCATGAGATGAAGTTCTAAAAGTAATTCAAGATTTTCAGAAAACGGTATTCACTTGGTTTCATGTGGAAGTGCAAAAGTTTCATTCAGATAATGCTCGAAAATACTTCAAAGATAACCAGAATAAGGTTTTTTCCTGGTATGGTACTATTCATTTGAGTACTTGTCCCAGGACCCTACAACAAAATGGTATTACTGAAAGAAAGAATGGGCATCTCCTTGAAGTGGCCCAAAGTTTGATGTTGCATATGCATGTTCCTAAGAGGTTCTGGGCCGATAATGTGTTGACAGCTGCATTTCTTATCAATCATATGCCTACTCGTGTACTCAAGTTCAAGCCCCACACCAACTCTTGTTTCCTAAGTCCCCATTATTTTCTATCCTTGTCTGTACCTTTGGATGTTGGTGTTTTGTCCAAGATCTGTCTCCATCTTGTGGTAAGCTTGATCCACGTTCTATTACTTGTATTTTTTTGGGTACCCCACCTCTCAAAAGGTATATAAGTGTTATGATCCTTCTTTCCATCTTCCCTGCTTCTCCTTAGGGGGAGAATAGTACTTTGGAGGAAAAGCGAATTCTGGTTCCCCACTTCCACACCTGAGCCTTCGGTTCCCCTCGTTGCTTCATATCATTCTTGTTCGCTTATTCATGCTCCTGATTATTGTGTTTATTCCCGCTCTAGATCTCATTCTCATCCTTTGGGTCAGCATACGTCAACAGATAAGAGGAACTTAAGACTACTCTCCTTGTATCAGAGGATTCTCAGGAGGCAAACCTGAAAGGTAGTGCATTTCCTTTTGAACTTGGTAATGTTTCTTCTTGTGATCCTACTTGTGATCTTGATCACCCTATAGCTGTTCGAAAAGGTGCCCATTGATGCACTACTAAGCATCCCATTAGTCATTTTACCACTTGTAGCAACTTATTCCCTTCTTATCGTTCTTTTCTATTTGCCATCTCTAATGTATCTGCTCCTAAGTCTGTTGTAGAGGCCCTGAATTCTCCTGAGTGGAAAAATGCAATGCTGGAGGAACTTGATGCTCTTCATAAGAATTGCAAATGGGATTTGGTAGACCTTCTTAAGGGTAAAAAACCCGTGGGATGTAAGTGGGTGTTTACTGTGAAACATCATGTTGATGGCTCCATAGAAAGGTATTAGACAAGGTTGGTGGCAAGGGTTTTTTCTCAGACATATGGGGTTGACTATAATAGAAACGTTTGCTTTGGTTGCCAAAATGAACTCCATTTGTGTCCTCATTTCCCTTGATACAATGTTTGATTGGGGATTGCACCAGTTAGATGTCAAAAATGCATTCCTGTATGGTGACCTTGAGGAGGAGGTTTATATGGTTCAACCTCCAAGTGTTGCTTTAAAGGAAAGAAAATGCAAGTTTTGCCGCCTCAAGAAGTTGTTGTATGATCTGAAGCAATCTCCAAGGGCTTGGTTTGGCAGATTTAATAATGCAGTCAAGCAGGTTGGTTTTAGATAGTGTCAAAGTGATCATACTCTCTTTGTTAAGAAGGGAATTGGGTGGCCATTCTTATAGTTTATGTGGATGACATTGTCATTACGGGGAATTGGGAGTCAGAGATACAAAAGTTTCTTAGGATCTTAGTTTGATATCAAAGATCTAGGCCCTTTAAAGTACTTCCTTGGAATTGAAGTTGTGAGATCAGACAAAGGCATCTTTATTTCTCAGAGGAAATATATTGTAGATCTTCTACAGGATACTAGTAAGTTTGGAGTCAAGTTTGCAAATACACCAATTGATAGAAATCATAAGCTTGGTGAAGAAGGCGGGGAGCCTCTCTCCGATGCAAGGCAGTTCTAGAGGCTTATCGGGAGATTGTTGTACTTATCCATGACTAGAATTGACATTGCTTATGCTGTTGGGGTGTTGAGCTAGTATATGCATGCCCTTGGGACTACTCATCTTGCTGCTGTAGAGCATGTTTTGAAATACTTAAAAAGGTTTCTTGGTAAAGGTGTCCTCTTTTCCAAGCGTAGCCACTTGAAGGTAGAAGTCTTCACAGATGCAGATTGGGCTGGCTCAGTTGATGATAGGAGATCTACTACAGGTTACTGCACCTTTATTGGAGGAAATTTGGTAACCTGGAAAAGCAAGAAACAAGGTGGTTGCTCGGTCTAGTGCAGAAGTAGAATATAGGGTCATGGCACATGGAGTTGTAAAAATTTTGTGGTTAACGAATATGTTAAAGGAGTTGGGAGTTCAAGTTCACAGCCCAATATCATTGTATTTTGACAACAAGACAGCAATCAATATTGCCCACAATCCTGTAATGCATGAAAGAACAAAACATATCGAAGTTGACAAACATTTCTTTTGTGAGAAACTTGAATCTAGGGAAGTCTGCATTCCTTGTGTAAATTCTATGGATCAGTTGGGTGACATTTTCACCAAAGGTGTTTCAGGTACCTGACATATGGATATCTATTCCAAGTTGGGAATGATAGATATATACAGCCCAACTTGAGGGGGAGTGTTGTTAGGAATGTTATTAGGACTGTTACTGGGCCGTTAGTAGGCTGTTAGTGGGCCCATTTTATGAGTTTCCTATGTTAAGTTGTAATCAGGGGTATTCTTGTAATATCCCTTTTTTATTTGAACACCCTAATATATAAGTCAAGTGGGGCACCACCCCCATTACTTTTTGGCAATCCCTTCTCTCTTCTCTGCTCTCTTATTCTCTTCTCTTTCTTCTTTCTATTCTAGACTATGTATACATGTATATTATGTATAATGTTATACATAAAACTATTTTGTATACTTGAATGTTTTTACTATTATGTTTAACCTGGGCCTACACATGCACAAGCATGTAGAATAATATATTATCTTTGCTATGTATAATATACTTTTTCTAGAGTATATTTTCAATATTGGACTGTAAAATCCAAATGAAGTCCAAATGAAAATGTAGAAATGCAAAACATGAGTAGGATAGCTTTCAAACTTGACCAGTCTTCCCAGGTCTCACCAAACCTGCTTGAGCCCAAGTCCAACCTGAGTTATATGTCAGGTTTAGCTTGCGTTGGGCCTGGATTGGTAAACTCAGGCATTGACTTCAGGTCATGGCAGGCCTTAGTCCGAGGTCTTGATCTTAAGGTGAGGCCTAGGTTAGCCTTGAACCCAACCCAACCAGCCTAAGTTGCACCCTTACTTTGGATTGATCTACATCTCAAATTCTAATAGAAAAGAGCTAGAAAAACATTTTGAACCTATATTAGGAGGGCGAATAGAACTAAGAACCCATAGCTTTCTAAATGATATGGGGAATAAAGGAAGGCCTATAGTTTGCA
Organism: Nelumbo nucifera; assembly: GCF_055504915.1. NCBI lineage: Eukaryota > Viridiplantae > Streptophyta > Magnoliopsida > Proteales > Nelumbonaceae > Nelumbo > Nelumbo nucifera. The sequence continues at coordinate 5,893,433 of NC_142649.1, read as the reverse complement.
AAACTTGAGGGCCTTATTAAGGTATGGCATGGACTATCTTTTGGCCCTGTAGGTACTTTAAATCTTGAAAGACCTTTATGACTCCTTGTTCTTGTGAGTATGTATTGGTGTGTGCTCACACTCACATGTTATTATTTGTACACATCTCTATCTGTGCACATGTACCTCTCTGAACTTATAATCTAATGTTAATGTGCATGTGTTCTTTCCTCTTTTTGATGTTTCTCTGGCCAGATGGGAAGAGCAAAGATTTGTTAATAATGAAACAAGATGAAAATGAGTGGATTGAATATCAAAAAGTAATGGAAGATGTTATTGGAAGGAGTGGACTTGACAAGAATATATTCTATGATCTTAGAGGAAACCATGATAATTTCGGTGTACCGAAGGTCGGTGGTTCATTTGATTTCTTTTCTAAGTATAGCATCAATGGAAGATTAAGAAGATATGGAAATGTGCATAGTGTGACTATAAAGGTGAGTGGTCCTCTCTAATAGTTTTAATTAGATATTACTTTATATTTGCATATCCTAATATCAGGTTTTTTTATTATCTTCTTTTACTCTTTGATGATCTTTATTAATAAGCTTCAAACAAAGTTTAACAACCCAATAGGATAATGGAAGATGAAAGATTTGTAACTTAATCCTATCAAGTGAATGTTGTAGTTGCATGGTTTGCGAAAATTCTGAAGACTTTTCTGGAGTACTAGACATGGCCTTGATAAGGCTTAGATGAAAAATCAATATTGTTCTGATTACTTGTTTTTCTAAAGTTCACTTCAATAACACAGTCTCAAAGTATTGAAAAAAAAAGAGAAACAATATCATAAATATTAAAGAAAGAGAAGGAAATCTAGAATAATACCTAGAGTCCTTTAAAGTGCTAGAAAAGGAAAGGAAACACTATGCATTTGTTATCTTGTACCTTAAAGATCAGTGGAAGGCTGAAGCCAAACAACTGGTCTAAAGGTTAATTGAGGCTGAAGGGGATTCAAAAGTAACCATTTCATGGGCAAACACCAGAAGACATATCCCTTGGATCCATGGTTTAAAGTATTGTTACGATATGCCCCGTATCGTATCTTTTGAAAAAGATACTCTCCGAAACGCCTGTTTGCAGGTGTTTCGGAACCCTAACTTTTTTTAATAAAAAAACCTGTTTTTAGCTTCCCAAAACCAAAATTTGAAAAAAAAAAGAGTTTTGGGCATTTCTAAGTACCGAAACGGTACTGCCGATATGTGTATCGTATCAATACTTTGAACCTTGTTTGAGACATGTGATGAGGGAAGTGGCTGAGATTGTGAAAGACATAGGGGCTGAGTTTAAGTGGGTCAGAAGGCGTGCAAATGGGTTTGCTGACTCACTGGCTAAACAGGGTGTAAAAAGACAGCCGCTGTTTTGGGCTGGTTTGTAATGGGGTTTTTGAGCATAACTGCTTAAGGAATAAATTTCCTATGATCGTGCTGTATGAATTACCTTTTTAATCCATTAATACAAAAAAAATTTTCTGATAAAAAAATCTTTTACCTTAAAAGAAATCTGCAGTTGGTACTTGATCAGTCGAACTACCACCATGGAGAATCTTCTTCCAATATTTGGAGAGTTGGAAATTGTTTATTGGTATCAATATCATTATAAGTTTTGGACCTTGGAGGTAAAGATGCAGAGGAAGGAGTAACCCATGGTGCAATTGGAATTGTAGTCCTTAATACGACAACTGAATGGAGGCATCCTTAAAATATGTAATAATACAGATTAAGGTTTGACCAATAAAATAGAACAGGCAAAATGTGAGTTTAGGAGCTAGAACAGAAAATGAGATCCTTTGACTTGGTGACTCCCATGTCTTATAGCCAGGAGAATTCTTTATGCAATTCTGGTTATTCTCTCCCTCCCTATCCTCTCCCCCCAAAGCTAAGATTTAAACCCTTCTTTTTCTGCAAAGTATCTCCAATAGGTGATGAAATGAGAGAAAGTAGACTGTTCAATTCTGGGGACTGGGAGACTATTCAATTCTCTTCTCCCAAAAACCTATTTCTTGATTAAGTCAATAAATCTTTGTCGTTTTATACTTATTTGTACCAGAGCAATTCTTCCTTTCTTCTCTCTTGAACCTATTCTAGGATCAGCAGAGTAAATCCATGTTAGGGTCTTAAATAAAACTATGTTAGGCTAGTCCCTAACATGGGCTTGTTTTGGCTTGCCTCACTCTATACAAAGCAGCTTGTAGGACTAGAGTAATGCAATTGGAAAGAAATAAAGAGATTTAAAGTTTAACATGCTTGCATTGTTGAGTGCTTGAAAATGTATTATATATTATGTTTAAAGCCCTGGTTTAAAATGTCCCTTATTTCCCTAATATTTCCATGGCATATTTCCATTTCCGTGGGTAGCAACATGAAAATTTACTGGAATCGACATATTCCCCAATGAACGCTACCGACACTATGTGAAGTACAAGAGAGAGTTTCCATGACATACATATTCCCCAATGAACACTACCAGCACTATGTGAAGGGTAAGAGATAGTATTGTAACATAAGTTGGTGACAATATTGTAGATATGTGGAGTAACAATGTTATTGCATGCCTAACTTAAATGGTTACAACTTTGAGTTAGCCCAATATTCACTTCAAGCATGAAGTTAAATATTAGTTTTTGTTTGTGATAGATTATTTGGTTGAAATATTACAACCATTTACATCTTCTATGAGTTTAAATTTTGTTTTTACTCATTCTATCATGAAGCTTTGAATCTTAAGGTTTATAAGACAACTTCAGAACGTATTCTTTAGTCTATAACCTTAGTTTCTTTGCTTTGTTTAGTGATTTGGAACAAGATAATAATTTAAAAAGGTGTGTGCATATGACTCTTTTAACATTTATTTCATAAAATATCATTCTATATTTTGCATGTTTTACAATGTTTCCACTTTCCACCATGTCTATGATTTTTAAAATATTTCCATACGACATTTCTGACATGTTTCTTATATTTGGACGACCAACATTTCCACTGGCACTGACATTTTAAACCTTGATTAAGGCATATGATGAACTCTTTCATAAATTAGGCACTAAAGAAGAAGAAAATGGAGTTTGTAAACCAGCAAAGATCATGGAAAGAGAAGGTAGAGATTTAAACCATCTTAGCTGTATCAAAGAGGAAGAATAAAGAGTCTTGGTAAAAGATAAGAAAATCAAGGAAAGATGGGAAAATTATTTTGAAAATTTATTAAATGAAGAACATTTAGAGGGTGCTCATGAAGGAGAGACTAATAACTCTAATAGTATTAAAAATAACACGTATGAAGTGTTGTGGGACTTAACAGTATGGGCTTTGGCCCATTTATGTTATAATATTCTCTATTCTGTTGGTTTATATTGTTATTAAGTGTTAATGGGCCTGGGCCTTCTTAGTTACATCTCTATTTACTAATGGGGGTAAAGTTGGCATCTCATGTAATTATTGTTGCCTTATATAAATATCATTTTAATGGGCTGGTTAGAGAGTGCCGCCTTCAGATTCTTGAAGAGCAATAACCTACTCTTGTTCTGCTCACCTACTCTTTTATTCACCTCCTTTCTCTTCATATTTTTTTTCCTTTTTCTTTTATTGTTGGAGCAACAAGAAAGAACTCTACTGCTGGTCTTGGTCAGCTGAATCTGTTTCTAGGGTTCTTTCCTTGGAAAAATCTCAAAGGAGGCCCGAAATAGTTGCTGCTATGCCTAGGTAGGGCACGGAGCTGTAGAGTAGTCATATGGATTACTAGAGAGACCTAGTTAACAGGCCTAACCGCTGGACTACAAGTAGTATCAGTCCAGGAGATTTGTGTGTGCTCTAGCCCAGGTTATATTTGGAGTTCAAGCAAAGGGAGGTACCGTTTGACCTATTCCACTAATTAAATAACAGTTTGGGTGAATTCAAGATGCCTTCTAGCATAAGTGAAGTCTCATCTGGAGGTTCTAGGATTGTGGATAATGTTATTCATCTTGGAAATCCTATTGTACATATTACTAATGTGAAACTAGATGAATACAATTATAGGGAATGGGTCATTTTAGCAAGATGGTCCATAGTAAGTCATGGATTACAAGGCTATATTGATGGGAAAATTAAGGAGTCCAAGGAAGATGATCCAGGTTATAGGATTTGGTGTAGGGTAAATGCAACTGTGGTGTCATGGTTGCTAACTTTATGACTCCCAAAATTGCAAAGATTATTCAGCACTATACAACAACCCATAAGATTTGGGAAAAGCTGTACAACACTTATGGTCAAAAGAAGAATATAACAAGGATTTATAGGCTAAATCAAGACATCTCTAGTTTGACTCAAGGGGACAAGAATGTTGCAACTTATTTTGCTACACTAGAAGGCTTATGGGAAGAGCTTGATCATCATTTATCCCTTGAGTGGGACAACACCAAAGACAAAGAAAGGAATGACAAGAAAATTGATGGACATCTATGCTCAGCTTGAGGGGGAGCGTTGTGGGACTTAACAGTATGGGCTTCAACCCATTTATGTTATAACATTCTCTATTCTGTTGGGCTGTACTGTTATTAAGTGTTAATCAGCTTGGGCCTTCTTTTTTTTACGTCTCTACTCACTAATGGGGGTAAAGTTGTCATCTCATGTAATTATTATTGCCCTACTATAAGTATCATTTTAATGGGCTGGTTAGAGAGTGCCGCCCTATTTTTTTCAACTCTCCTCCTCCTCCTCCTCCTCCTCCTCCTTTCTATGTTTTCTCTTTTCTTCAAGAATCTGAATGCAAACATGAAGAAAGCACTAAATAATATGAAAAGGGGGAAATTATTAGGACATGATGGTATCTCAATAGAAGTATGGGGGAGGTAGGATTGTTATGGTTAACTAAACTATTTAATAAGATAACAGAAGAGAAGACTCTTAATGAATGGAGAAAGAGAACTATGGTGCCTATATCTAAAAACAAAAGCAATATGCAAAGTTGTAATTATTGTCATGGGATTAAACTCATGAGCTACACTATGAAACTCTGGGAGAGAATAATCGAGCAAAAGTTATGAACTTATGACATGAAAAAAATATATCAGAGAACCAATTTGGGTTTATTCTAAGGAGGTCAACCATGGAAGCAATCTTTCTTTTCAGATGATTGATAGAAAAACTTAGAGAGAAGAGAGATCTTCATATGGTGTTCATTGATCTAAAGAAAGCATATGATAGAATCCCTAAAGAGATACTATGGTGGGTTTTGGAAAAGAAAGGAGTTCCAAATAGGTATGTGAACCTAATCAAAGATATGCATGAAGGGGCAATAACCAATATCAAAACACCTATTAGAGAGACATTAGATTTTATGGTTATGAGTTATGATGGGTCTTTACCAAGGCTCAACACTTGGTTCCTATTTATTTGTACTAATCATATTTGAATTGACTAAACATATTCATCAGAAAGTCCCATGGTACTTGTTGTTTGCTGATGACAGTATTAATTGATGAAACTAATGAAGGATTAAATGCAAAATGTGCCGATAAAAAAAATAAAATGCAAAATTAAGTTTATATACAAATATCTTAGGAACAAGAGGTTTTAAAATAAGTAGGACCAAAAGAGAATAATAATAATACACTTAGGAGATTGAGGAGGATGTCACTCATAGAGTTAGAGTAGGATGGGAAAAATGAAGGTGCGTCTGGAATCTTATTTGATGGTGAGTACCACTCAGGTTAAAAGGAAAATTCTATAAAATGGTTGTAAGACCAGAAATTCTGTCTGAAGCAAAGTGTTGGGCAATCAATAAATGACATGTCTAAAAAATAACCATGGCAGAAATGTGTATGCTGAGAAGGATGAGTGGAAAATTAGAAAAGGATAGGGTCAGAAATGAAATCTTTCGAAGGAACCTAGGAGTATCTCCAATAGGTGATAAATGAGAGAAGTGATCTGTTGCAAGTTGAAGGGGATAAAAGGACTAGGGGCAGACCAAAAAGGACATGGATTGAAAAGTAGTAACGAATTATTTAAGCACTCATAATTTAACAATGGATATCATACTGAAAAAATGGAATGGTAAAGCAGGATTCATGATAGGAATTGATCAACACCCTTGAAGACTTATTCTAGAAAGAAGAAGGCCTTACAACAGGTCCTGATATGGCATAGTGATGGTACGTGGGATTTGGACTGAATTAAACACCAGGGTATTTTTGCCATTTTATAATTTTTCTGTAGGGTCCAATAATAGGGTTTGATTGTCTAGCTATAGTTTGTTTATATTTAAAATTTCAGTCATTGCATAAGTAGGATTACAGTTATTGAGTCTTCTTTGAATTGAAATAGGATATGACAGCTTAGTTTGAGTCCTACTAGGATTATTGAGTCTAACAGTTTGACTCCTAAGACTATTATGAGTTTAACAGTTTGACTCCTAGGATTATTATGAGTTTAGAGTATATAAATATGTATGGATGCTTTACACAAAGGCAATGAAGTTTATTTAGTTTTCTTCAGCTTATGCTAGCTATGGTGAATGATTCCCATCCTCTAGAGTGATTCTAGGCACCCTGTGAGTGATTCTAGGTATTTTCTCTTTTCTTTCTCTCCAATTTTCTCTCTTATTCTTTCAAGAAGCCATTACAGATATCAACAGCCATAAAACTCTGATCAAGAAGACCATTCAACATTCTCTAAGGACTAGAACTGAGCTGGTCCTACATCAGTTGATATCAGAGCCAAGGTTATAGGCTGTTATCATCATGGCTACACGTAGTGGCAAGTAGTACAAGGGTCGTCTGACTGATACACAAAGAACTTCAAGAAGCTAAAGAAGAACAAATCCAACAAGAAGCACCCCTAATCAATGAAAGGGATGGAGGACGAAACAACGGAGCTGTCCATGAAGATGATAATGGTGAAGATGAAGGATTTGTTAATCTTAGAGGACGACAAGGAGCTGCAAACTGCAAAAGGGTACCACCTACACAAGCTAATCGAGCCCGAAATACCCATCAAGAGATTGATCAAGAAGCATCGCTCACAAATCTATTTGATGAGATGATGGAACAAACTGAACATGGTGGTTATGTAGATGGTATAACCAAGAAGGTAAAGGTGGATGCTTCTGATTTCAATGGAGATTTAGATCTTCAATCTTTTTCAGATTGGCTGGTTGCACTAGAGGAATATTTTGACTGGTATGACATGACTGATGATCGGAGGATCAGATTTGCACGTATGAAGCTTGGTGGTCATGCTAAAGTATGGTGGAGAAGCATGGAGCGATAACTGGAGAATAGAGGTGATGGTCCTATTTCTACATGGTTAGAATTGAAGAAACATTTGAGGGATGAGTACCTCCCAATGGATTTCCAAGATGAGTTATATGAGGAATTGACTAACCTCAAGCAAAGTACGTTATCTGTAGTTGAATACAAGCATAAATTTGATGAATTATCTATTAGATGTAATGCTACTGAAAGTAAGAGGCAAAAGTTAGCTCGATTCAAGAATGGACTAAAGTCTGAAATAAAAAAAGAGATGGTAACTGCTTGAGTCTTTGATTTAGAGAATGCCTACCAAGTTGCTGTCAGAATTGAGAAGAGTTTAAAGCAAACAAATACAAGGTAATTGGTATCATAAGCAGGGGAGTATGCAACTCATAAGCAAGCTGATGGGGGAAAGACTTCTAGGCCGGCATATTCTAATGCCAGCTCTAATAAGCCTAGTGGGTCTAGACCTTATCAAGGGGCTGACTATAAGAGTAAATCAGTTTCTAGTGGTGTTAACTCAGAAAAAACAGCCTGATACTAGTTGCTTTAGATGTGAAGGAAAGGGCTATATGGCTTACCAATGCCCTACCAAAAGCCTTAATATCATTTATGAAGAAGGCGTTGAAGCAGTAGGTGACTTAGGTGATGACTTAGCTGAAGAAGAGGATTATTCCTTCACTGATGATGATTCTTTAGATGAAGACAACAACTATATTGGTGTAGTTTGGTGTATTTTTGCATCCCCAAAGGAAGAAATCAAGGAAGATTGGCTTTGTACAGCAATATTTCAAATCATGGTAAAGAGTGGAGACAAGTATTGTAAGCTTATCATAGATGGTGGCAGTAGTATGAATGTGATTTTTGAAGGCACTGTGGATTGGCTAAAGTTGACACCACATCTACAATCGTATAAGATTGCTTGGGTTGTTAAAACAACAATTCTGATAACTAAATGAGCCCTTGTTACTATTTCTTATGATAGTTCTTCTGATTCTATTTGGTGTGACATTATTGCTATGAATGTTACACAAATATTGCTTGGAAAGCCTTAATTGTATGATGGGGGTATTTACCATTGTGGAAAGGGAGAACACCTATCACTTCCTGTTTAATGGGAAGCAAGTTATCATGAAGCCAATGTCACCAGAAGTTATTAAAAGGCATGCCAAGCCACCTCAAAAGGAGACTACAACCCAAGGGCCCATTGCTGAATCTCAGAAAAACCGTTGCATTTGCTCTCCAAAAAAAGAGTTTGAAGTAGAAAGCAAGGAGACAAGAGTTGTATATGTTGTAATTTTAATATCCAAGGGGGTAAAGCAACCAGGTGTTGTTCCACCTACTGAAATGCCTAAATAAGTGGTCCAAGTGTTGGATGAGTTTTCAGATTTGGCACCAGAAGATCTACCTAATGAGTTACCTCCCATGAGAGACATTCAACATGCTATTGACTTGCAGCCAGGGTCACAATTGTCCAACTTACCAACTTATCATATGAATCCTATAGAGCAGGCTGAACTTAAACAACAAATTGATGACCTCCTAAAGAAAGGTTTTATTAGAGAAAGCCTTAGTCCATGTGCTGTTCCAACTCTTCTCGCTCCAAAGGAAGATGGTTTTTGGCATATGTGCATTGATAGTAGAGCAATCAACAAGATTACTATCAAGTATAGGTTCCCAATTCCTAGGCTTGATGACATGCTTGATATGATGACTGGAGCGACCATTTTTTCTAAGATCAATATGAGTGGCTATCATCAAATACGGATTAGGCTTGGTGATGAGTGGAAGACAACATTTAAGACAAAAGATGGCTTATATGAGTGGTTAGTTATGTCATTTGGACTAACCAATGCCCCTAGTACTTTCATGAGGATGATGACCCAAGTACTTCGATCCTTCATTGATTGTTTCCTAGTTGTTTATTTTGATGATATCCTTATATATAGCCATAGTCCAGAAGAGCATATTGATCATCTACATCAAGTGATGATAGTTTTACGCCAAGAGAAACTCTACATCAACTTAAAGAAATATTCTTTCATGTCACCCAAAGTTATATTTTTGGGGTTTGTTGTTTCTGCTGAAGGCATTAGTGTTGATCCTGAGAAAGTAAAGTCTATCTTAGAATGGCCCCTCCCCACCAATCTTTAAGAGAGTAGAAACTTCCACGGCCTAGCAACATTTTATAGAAGATTTATTAAGGGGTTCAGCACTATCATGGCTCCAATTACTGATTCAATGAAAGGAGGTGAATTTAATTGGACTAAGGCAGCAACAAATGCATTTGAGACTATCAAGAAGAAAATGTCAAAGGCACCTATTTTACAACTTCCAAACTTCTCTAAAGTCTTTGAAGTGGCATGTGATGCATTCGGTGTAGGAATTGGACGGGTTCTCATGCAAGAAGGCCATCCCATTGCATTTCATAGTGAGAAACTAAATGAAGCCAAGCAGAAATATTCAACTTACAACAAGGAGTTATATGCAGTAGTGCAAGTTCTACGACATTGGCAACACTACTTAATATCCAAGGAGCTTGTTCTCTATTCAGATCATGAAGCTTTAAAGCACTTGAATTCCCAAAAGAAACTAAACTATAGGCACGGGAAGTGGGTTCCATTCCTACAAGAATACACCTTCGTTCTTAAGCACCAAGCTGGAAATGAGAATATAGTGGCAGATGCGCTAAGTCGAATGGCTTATATACTTCATTCCATGAATGTCCAAGTCAAAGCAAGACTATGCTGATTGTAAGGATTTCAACATCATCTATACTGATTTACAAGCTGGGAAGCAGGATGAGTATCCTTCCTTTTCACTACATAATGGTTATTTGTTTTATGAAACCCGCTTATGTCTACCAAATACCTTACAAGCTGGGAAGCAGGATGAGTATCCTTCCTTTTCACTACATAATGGTTATTTGTTTTATGAAACCCGCTTATGTCTACCAAATACCTCTTTACGGGACTGTTATTTGGGAGTTACATGCTAGAGGTGTAGCAAGTCATTTTGGTAGAGATAAGACCATTGCTATGGTGGAAGATAGGTTTTATTGGCCTAATTTGAAGAATGATGTTGCTCGTATAATAAAGCAATGTAGGACATGCCAACTTGCCAAAGGACGAAAGCATAATACTGGGCTATATACACCCCTACCTATTCCTCATGAACCATGGCAAGATCTATCCATGGATTTTGTCCTTGGATTACCCAAGATTGCTAGGGGTCATGATACAATCTATGTTGTGGTGGATCGTTTCTCCAAGATGGCTCATTTCTTACCTTGCAACAAAACACATATTGCTACTATATTTTTCAAAGAAGTTGTTCGACTTCATGGAATACCTTCTACTATTGTTTCAGATTATGAGTTATTTTTGGAAGACACTTTGGAAACTACTCAATACTCAGCTGAAATTCTCTACATCGTTTCACCCCCAAACAAATGGTTAGACTGAGGTAGCTGAGTTTGCTTATAGCAGCTAGTTGGTGATCTTTTACGGTCTCTAGTTGGTGATTATACTTCTAGATGGGATCTAGTGCTTCCAATAGCTGAGTTTGCTTATAGCAGCTCAGTAAATAGATCCACAGGAAGAAGTCCATTTGAAGTGGTGATTGGTATTCAGCCTAAGTGGCCAATTGACTTAGTTACTTTACCACTAGATACACATGCTAGCATTGGGGCAAAAACATTTTATAGGCACATAAGAGAGGTACATGATGATTTTAGGAGAAAAATTGCATTGAGTAATGATTTATATAAGACTAGAGCTGATATTCATCGATGATTGGCAAATTATCAAGAGGGAGACATGGTTATGGTACGTATACACCAGAGCATCTTCCTAAAGGTGTGTACAAGATGCTCCACTCAAAGAGTGCTAGTCCTTACAAAATCATCAAGAAGATAAGTTCTAATGCCTATGATCTAGAGTTGCCAGATGACATGGGAATTAGTCCTATCTTCATTGTTGAGGATTTGACTCCTTACCATGGACATGTGGGTTCTTTTTAGACTCCTATATCTAAATTGCCAACTATTGCAGCTCCAAATGACATTCCAGGAGATGTTTTAGGTGAGGAAATAATATCTACTGCTACAAGAGGGTATCAGAAATTCCTTGTCAAATGGAAAGGCAGGCCTATGTCTGAGAGTTCTTGGATCACTGCTGAGGACTTTCGTCGTCTTAACCTAGATCTTTATGAAAGGTATTGGGATCGAGTTCTTTCGAGTTGGGGAGAGATGATAGGAATTGATGAGCACCCTTGAAGACTTGTTCTAGAAAGAAGAAGGCCTTACAACAGGTCCTGATATGGCATAGTGATGGTACTTGGGATTTGGACTGAATTAAACGCCAAGGGTATTTTTTCCATTTTATAATTTTATGTAGGGTCCAATAATAGGGTTTGATTGTCTAGCTATTATTTGTTTATATTTAAAATTTCAGAGTCATTGCTTAAGTAGGATTAGAATTATTGAGTCTTCTTTGAATTGAAATAGGATATAACAGCTTAGTTTGAGTCCTACTAGGATTATTGAGTCTAACAGTTTGACTCCTAGGATTTTTATGAGTTTAGAGTCTATAAATATGTATGGACGTTTTACACAAAAGCAATGAAGTTTATTAAGTTTTCTTCAGCTTATGCTAGCTATGGTGAGTGATTCCCATGCCCTAGAATGATGCTAGGCACTCTGTGAATGATTCCAAGTATTTTCTCTTTTATTTCTCTCCCTATTTGCTCTCTTATTCCTTCAAGAAGCCATTACAGCTATCAACAGCCATAAAACTCTGATCAAGACCATTCAACATTCTCCAAGGACTAGAACTGAGCTGGTCCTACATCAATTCATGTGGCCAACTCCATTTAGTTGGGATAAAGCTTCTATGATGATGATTGATTAAGACTTTATCACACCCTAACATCCTGAAAATATTTCATCCTTATTGTTTATCATTCTTTCCACTGTGTTATTGATTTACTTCTTTTTAAATGTTGTCTAGTACTCAATATCTGATTTTCCTCAATTGTTATTTTTTAAGAACAACTCTGAGTTGGCCTTCATCAAATCAGATAAATTCTAAAAAAATTCTGTATGTTATGCTTCTTCATTAAGAAATTGAGCTTATTTATCTTTTCTCTTGAGCCAAGGATAGCAGCCTTGCTAGAATGCACTTGCTCTCAGTGGCCTCTATCTTACTTAGGACTTCCATTAGGTGCAAATCCAAAGGAAAATAGGTTCTGGAAACCGGTGGTGGAAAAATTTGAAAAAAGATTAGTAGCTTGGAAGAGAAACTTATTTCCAAGGGGGGTAGAGTTACTTTGATTAAAGCAACTTTAGCCAACTTGCCTTTATACTTCCTGTCAGTCTTTAGAATTCCTAAGAGAGAGGCAACGAGGTTGGAAAAACTAATGAGGGATTTCTTATGGGAACCTGGTGAAGAGAAAAAAGATCACTTGATTAGGTGGGAGGTGGTGTGTCGGAGTAAGGAAGGAGGCCTAGGATTAGGAAACGTGGTGAGCAAGAATGAGGCTCTTTTAGGTAAGTGGCTTTGGAGGTGGCCCCTGGAGAGGGAGAGGTTGTGACATGAAGTAGTGAAAAGCATCCATGGCTGTTCCGAATCAGGTTGGGATGTGGGAGTATCCCGAAGGGCTTTGCTCACAACACCTTGGAAGGCTATCTCTAGCATTCTCCCTAAGTTCCTCAGTTTTGTAAGGTATGATGTTGGCTCTGGGAACTCCATTCTTTTTTGGGAAGATACTTGGGTGAGCTCTCAACCCCTAAAAGACCGTTTCCCTTCTCTCTATTCCATCTCCCTTTTTAAAAAGAAACCCATTTCTTAGTTCCTTCCCCCCCCCTGGTTTGCCCTTTGGCCTTAAATTGGGATCTCGGGTTTTGAAGAGGGTTAAGGGATGAAGAATTCCTTTGCGTTTCAGAGCTGTTGTTGCTTCTAGATTCGGTGTGTTTGGACCCCTCTAACCCGGACACAAGAGTCTGGTCCCTAACCCCGGTTGGCTCATTCACTTGCGCCTCTTTCTTTAAAGCCCTTTGCTCCAATCCCTCCTCTCAAGTCTTCCCCGTTAAAGAGGTATGGTCAAGACCTATTCCCCCCAAAATTGCAGTGGTCTGTTGGGAAGCCAATTATGGTAAGATCAATACTGCAGAAAACTTGCAAAAGAAGAAACCTTTTATGTGTTTGTCCCCTAATTGGTGCCCTCTGTGTAAAGTGAAGGGTGAGGACTGTAACCATTTGCTGATATCATGCTCCTTTGCTACCAATATTTGGAACTGGGTTGTTTCATTATTTGGGTGCAGGTGGAATTTGCCCTTTGAAGTAAAGTTGCTGTTCACTCCGGCTGCTTTTGGGAGATTGACAAAAAGAGGGAAGCTAATGTGGAAATGTATCAGAGCTTCTACATTGTGGACTGTATGGGAGGAGAGATGCTAAATATTTCAAGAACATGAAAGAAGTCTCGCTGAAATCAAGGAATGCATATTGACAAGGACTATTTCATGGTTAAAATCTTCACACTTGTTGGCAGATTACTCCTTCGATGACTTAAGGAGAAATTGGGCTGCAGTGGCTGCTACAGTTTCTACCAAGATCAAATCACAAGCTGAATGGATTCCCCCACTGGATGGTGTGGTAAAATTGAATTTTGATGGAAGCTGCCAAGGCAATCCAGGGCCATTGGGAATTGGTGAGATTCTGAGAGACAGACAGCAATATGTTATCTCTATTTTCAGGACCAGTGGGTGAAGGTGATTCGATAAGGGCAGAGCTACTAGCAGCGGTACAAGGTATACAGATGGCTAGTCAAAGTGGTGTGACAAATCTGCTAGTAGAAGGGGATTCCAAGGTGGTTGTAGTTTGGCTAATTAGGCCAGAAACAGCTTGTTGGGGCTACAGGGATCTGTTAAAGAAAGTTAAATGCATGACAAGGAATATGACTGTCAGGTTTCAGTGGGTTAGAAGAGCAGCAAATGCAATGGCTGATTCTCTGGCCAAGCAGGGGGTGTCAAGGGGAGATCTGTTTTGGGCTACTTTGTAATTGTGTCTCAGGCTTGGGCAGTTTTGGTGTATATGGTTCAGTCCTAGGGGGGTAACATCTCGTGCCTCCTCCTAGGCTGATTGTATTTTTGTTATTTGATTTAATAAAATTACTCTCATTTATCAAAAAAAAAAAAGGATGGAACTTGGTTGTTCTACAATTCCTGAAGAATTTAACCAGTTGTGGAAACTCCAATAAGCACTCCCATCTTCTTTTTAAATGTTAATGGAACTTACCCAGTTGTGGCATTGAATTTTAAGTTCTTAAAAACCTCATTTAAATGTTTAGTTCTGGAAAATGTATTTACTTGTAGTTAAATCCTTAGTTCTGCAGCAGTTTCCATGAGAAAAAGATATTATTTCTTGTAAACTGGTTATTAACCTCATTTTTTATATGGTGATCTGAAACTACCAGAATGGTCAATGGAAGCATCTATTTGTTGGGTTTGATAACACAATGTCCATTGGTTTAAGGGGCCCAACTAACCTTTTTGGGCATCCTACTGATCAACTACTTGCTGATATAGATATTGAGCTTTCACAATGGAATTCTGAATTAACAAAACAGTTAACAAAGATATCCTTTGGGCACTTTCCACTTTCATTCTCAGCATCCACAGATTCCAGCAAGAGTCTGAAAGATGTTTTTTTCAAGCACTCTCTATCAGCCTACCTATGTGGGCATCTTCATACAAGGTTTGGTAAGAATTTGAAGCGGCATCATTTGCCAGATGATCATTTCTTATCATCAGAGAAGTATTTCCAGCTAAATATCCACCAGACACCTAGAGGAACTAATGTGAACCATCTGAATTGTTCTATTGGAGCCCCACCAGTGGAAGAATTCTGGGAGTGGGAGATGGGTGATTGGAGAAAGAGTAGGGCCATGAGAGTGTTGGCCATTGATGCAGGTCATGTTTCATTTATCGATATTGACTTCAAGTTAGGAGCTAAAAAAACTATTATACTGCCCACATTTCCGCTAGATTCTCGCTTCATGCTCACAGCTTCATATCATCAAGAATATGGTTGTCACTCTATGGATCCCTCATCTTATGAAACCATTAGAGCTCTGGTGTTCTCAGTTCTTCCAATTGTGTCAGTTGTGGCAAGGATATATGACTCAAAGCCTGGATATCTCCAAATGATCATGGAGGCATCTATGAGAAAGAATGAGGAGAACTCCACCAGGGGAGATCTTTATATCATCCCATGGAATTGGAGAGCATTTGAGGACCTATCTCCTGATCGGTTTTGGCTACAAATAGAAGCAACTGATGCCACAGGTAGATCAACTTTAAGTGAGTTAAGACCATTTTCAGTTAATGGTCTCAGTGCAAAACTCAATTGGAAGTGGAAGGAATTTCTAGTGATGGGTTGTCAATGGGCTGCCTTGTATTACCCAATTCTCTGGTCTGCCTTCTTATTTATTTTCTCCATGCTACTTATTCTGACAGTTCTTTTCTTCTGTTCAAAGAATCAGTACACAAATAAGAATTTGAGTCTTAACAAGGGCTTCTTAACTTGTATGTTATTGTTTTTAACAGAGTCACATAAAGTCTTACAGGTATGTTTTGGCATGCTAGCTTACTTGTTCTACCTGATATTCTTTCCTTGGTGCTTCGGAAAAGTTTTCACTGAAGGTCAGGTTAGAGAATACATGACCTACAAGGGTTGGGTGGTGAATATCTCTAATGAGAGTGACAAACGCGTTTATGTTGGGTATCCAGATGTAATGGTGGTTGTCCTACCCCACCTCGTTTTTGTGGTCTTGCCTGCTATATTGGTTATAGGAGTATTGGCTGCTGAAAGAGGGGCTTTCAGGGTTCACTATCTGTTGCTTTCAGGGAAGAAAGAAGATGACTATGATCAGAAGAACAAGAAATCATCAATGTATGTTCACAAGGAAAATAAAAGATTGAAGTTGTTCCTTGGTGGGCGTTGGATAAGAAAACTTCTCTTGGTGGTGTGCTTGATTATTTATTGGAAACATTGGAGGGTAACTCTCTTGAATTTTCTTGGGTTTTATTTTTTACTCCTTTTCTCCCCTTCCCTGATGAGGTTCACAAGGTTGAATTCTTCTTTATTCTGATTCTTATTTATTTGCTTTTGTTAACAGCATTGTGAGGCTTTGATGAAGGCTTATGAAATGAACCCTTTCCTTCATTTCCCAGTATATTGCTTTTCAATTCCATTCTTATTGGGTTATGCTATTTACAAGACCATGGAAAGTTAGATATGGTAGCTGATTTCCTTATGAGGTAAGTTCGAACTCAGTTCACAAGTTCACATACAGTTCTTCCAAAGTAGTCTTGAAGCTCAGATAAAATATTAAAAGAACTAATGGAACAGAGGAATAAAAGGAACTTTTTTGTGTGGGCAATTCCTATGAAACCAGAAATATATGATACCTGGAAAATTTTAACCAATAAAAAAGTCCATGTCAGTTTGAATGAATACCACTTTCAATTACCAACTGGATGGTACTGGTTGATTGGTCATCAGTTTTTCAGGTTCTTTTATGTGGTATGTTAACCGGCACATGCTTGGTCAGATAGGATCTGATGCAGACTACTGTGTTTCATTCAGCTTACAAGCTGAATATTGAGGTCTTCAACTAAGGTCCTAACTGATATAGAAGAATTTTGGTAACTGGTGGAGGAACCTTATCTTCAAAGAGTTGTCAGTGTAGCAGAAAAGGGAAGCCGGAATCACATCTCATGTGCCACTCAGGCATGTGACTTTTCTTTCTTGGTATTGACATACAATAACTCTGTTAACATCCCTTAAATTCGTTACACTGTTCATGCTGTATGCCAATTTGACTCAGCTTTCAACACATTTTTATATTGAAATGTTATTATTATGTATTGCTTCATCATTGAAAGAAAAGGATGTTATGTATTTTTTTGAAGGTTTGCAAAACAAACATAAAAAACAAAATCTTTTTTAGTTTATCACCGTGCATTTTGTTTTGCCCAAAAACAAGGACACTGACACTGGTGGTTGATTAATTTGGATTAATATGGTTATATGGACAATAGAACGGTAATGTTTTTTTTAATCAATAACAGCAACTGTTATTAAAGAATCAATATAAAGGTACAGAAGAAGCAAGGGGAGGGGTAGGATCTCTTAACCCTCCCCTAGAAAAATAACAAACAGAATTATAATACAGCCTAAAGGCCAGAACATTTGATCCTTTTCCACCCCCTTGTTTTTTTTTTGATAAACTTTACACCCCTTGTTTAGCAGGAGCATCCATCTGCAAAGGAGTTAGCACTTCTCTTGACTCATTGCAGCCGAATCTCAATATTTTGAGATCAGTGTTTTAAAACGCAGAGGCGTGATGCGAGGCGTTCCACTACCTAGAGGCGTGAGGCGTAAATCAGAACGCAAGAGGCGTAAGCCTCCTTAAGAGGAGGGGGGTTATGAGGAGGATGAAAAGGAAGGGGGGATCTCATTTTTTCTTTATTTTTAATAAAAATCTTTTATATTAAGAAGAATAAAGATGCATAACAGTAGTTCAAAGGGGGGGATCTCAACCAACCTATAAGGCTATCACCACTTTTGAGTCTCCTTCTACAATTAACTTTCCGAGATTCAATTCTTTAGCCTTCTTTAACCCTTCCATTACCACCATAACCTCAGCTCTAAGTGAATCCCCTATACCAATTGGACTTAAAAATATAGCAATAACCTTCCTCATCTCTAAACATTCCTCCGATGCCTGAGGGTGCCGGATTACAATCACTTTTTCCATCAAAGTTCACTTAATAAAACCAGAAGCTGGCAAAGACCACAATGGGCTAATGTTAATTTGAAATAGGGTTGAGTTAGCCACTTCCTTCCAACTCCTCAACAACATATCTGTAGTGACACCCTCAAATAACTCCAGACATTTCAGTCAATGCACCGCCCTAATGCTGAATGCGTCAATGATGTTCTCTTTGCTCCTCTCATTATCAGAATATATGCGTGAGTTCCTATCTTCCCAATAGAATGGTGATGTTTTAGGGTTTTAATTTTAATTTGGATAGATTTTACCTTTGAGCATTGGAATGTGGAACTGAAGTGGACCTTTGTACTTTTGGGCTTTAAATGCATAAGCCATATTCACTTAGTCTTCAAAATGCAAACTTTTTTTTGGTCTAGGTAGGCCGTGGTTTGCCAATGCCTTCATCTGGCCAAGTTTCAAAACATCGATATGATATGTACAATACTAGGGGTGAGCAAATGGGTAGGCTCTACCTGGAAACGAATGGAATCGACCTTGAGTCGGCCTGAACTTCCCTATCCAATCTCTTATAGGGTGTGGTTTGGTTCCAAATTATTGGAACTGACCCCCACCTAGGCCAGTTCCAAGGTTTAGGGCTTTACCCTACTTGAACTTACATGATAAACCAGCCTTGGTTGGCCTTGGTGGAATTGACTTTGGAACCAAATTTGCATTGAAATAAACCCCAAAATACTTTTGTGGATGTAAAGATTTGAGCCCTAGTACTCATGGTTACAAAGGCCATGTTCTCATTTGACCATTGAGTTTACTTAAGTGATTTAATATTTTGTTTTCATTTTAATATTTGGATGTGTATAACAAGTAATATAAAGGTAATATTTATAAAATTTAAATTATAATGATAAGTTCTGAACCATATATTAATATATTATGATGATTTACATATTAAATTATTCAATTTAATCATAAAATAATGTAAGTTTTAAACTGTAAAGTATATTTATTGAAAATCAAGTTTTTAAAGAATGCGTTTCTTTTTTTAAAGGGGGAGAGTAAAGAAAGAGCATGTTCCATGGGTTGACCTTGGAACCACTAAGGCCAAAACCAACCCTAGAACCAACCTTCACAAAGTAAGTTCTAATTCCAAAAGCTTGGAACCAACTCCTACAAGGTAGGAGGTTCCAGGTTATGCCATAGAACTGAATTGACCTATGCTCATCTCTACACAATACATGGTGTATTGCATAAGTATCCAAAGACATGAGCACATGGCATTGATGAATTTGATATACTTTTAGATACTCCCGTGCCGTGATGTATCTCATTATATCAGTGGATACAGATGGATACGAAACATACGTTTACACCAGTTGGTGAACCTGCTTTTTGGATATATTGATCAACTTTTCAACTTTTTCAAAACTTTATCATTATTATGTTGTCTAGCTTAAGCACGGTTGGGATTGTTTAAAACTCAGGAAAAATAAACATAGAAGAATCAAAGGAGATGCTTTTTTATTTAATTATTCATGTTCAATTTTTTGGTAGAAAATCGTTGTCGTTCATGTTCAATTGATACATGTATTATTGGGTTCCAATTGCAAAAATATGTAAAATTGTGGTTAGTTTTGTGATACTTATTAGATTTGTCCATTTTCCCCCAAAAAAAGGAAAATCTGAAAAATATAGAAACAATTTATTTTGTATATGTTTGGCATCAATGCTGCAGATACAACACCGTTTTCTCACTGTCAAAAACAAAACTGTGCTGCTGATGTGTGGGTTGGAAGCACCGTTTTCTGAAAAAACGGTGTCTTTTCTTCTGTTTGGAAACGTTGCTGCTAGATAGGGCGTTTCCTAGAACAACAACAATACTTTCTGTTTGGCACCAGTGTTCCATGTCTGTTTTCAGCACTGATACCCATTATAGGAAGTTCACGTCATTGCCACATCATGTCCTCATTGACAGTAACAAGTTGCAATTTGAGAAAACACCAAATTATGCGTTGCTCCAAACCACGCCTTCTCGATTTCCATGGTGTGGCTTGGAGCACCATTTTTTATGAACAAACAATTCTAAATAAACAGGCATTTCCTAGAGTACCATTTTTTTTCCGGCATGATGCTAATGTATCACTATTTTCTAAAGCAACGACATCGATACCAAACAGATGCTTTATATGCCTTACATTATTTCTGTTAATGATTTGCAAATGTCAAATCCATTAATCCAACAACAAATAATGTCAAAATTGATTTTATTTTCTTAATTTTGGTAACTTATATAAATAAGATAATAAAAATTAAAATAATTATGACAATATTTAGTGACTAATTGAAATTTATGAATTACATATTATATGTATATTAGATATTGTAATGGACTTTATATATTTTTAAACTGAAATGTATTTCTTTAATTTATTAATTAAGAAATTATTCCATAATATATAAGTAAATAAAACATGCTGGGGGGAGAGATGGAGGGGGAACCAAGGAGAACTGGAGAAGCGTAAGTTGGATAAGGGCTAAGGGGAGAAAGGAGAGACCATCTAGACATGGTCATCTTTGATTTAGTATATACTAATAGATGGATCCTCAAGAATTCCAATAAAATCCTCAAAGTTCATAAATACAAAGCTTAAATATAAACCATAAAAGCTTTGATTTGAGCTAGAAATTCTACAATGTTTGATATTAAGTCAATTCCATTCCTTAAACCAAATTACCCATTAAATTTCCAAAAAGCCCAAAGTTCAAATCCAGGAATGAATTGCTAGAACAATCAAAATCCTTAATAGATTCATTACACAATCCCTAAAAGGGAAATTGGCGATGAAACCCTAAACTTTTTAGATAATGCAAACCAAAAAGAGCATTTTGGCCCTCAAGTAATTTGTTTTCTTCGTCCATCAACCATTCGCCCTGAATGATGTTGTTGAACATATAAAGCATTTCAGCCCAACACATCTCAAAGAAGAGTCGTACCAATGAGTGTTTCTGATAAATTGTAATTTATTTTTAAATTTGGTGATTTATAATGAGAAAAAATGACATTTTGGTTCTTTCTTTTCTTTTTGATTAATTTGGATGAAAAGACATTAGGGTAAAAAAATGTCATTTTACGCTTCCATGAAAAATCCTGTAACAAGTAAAAGGATCATTTGTTGAGACATCCCCTATACTATTCTATATTAACTAAAACACCCCATATAGTTCGTGTATTACTAAGACATCATCCCTTATAGTTTACATTAGGTTCACTTACTTCTCTTTCTTTTTAATGGAAGTTCACTTCGACAATTTTAACTTTGATTACCATTTGATGAGATCTAGTAGAAGAAAATGAAAAGTTGAATAGTCTATTTTGCCCTTTTTGGAATGAGGGCAAAAGAAAGCATAGATAGAAGCAAGGTGATTTAGGAATCTTTAAGGAATTGATCTACAATTTCCCACATCACAAACCCATTATGAAGAAACTTCAGAGAATAGAATAACATAACATAAAGCTCTCATGAAGTGAATGCCGCAGTCCGGTGTTTAGGATCAGGGTAGTGGCATACCCTATTAACTAAAATCGCAATCTCCCATAAGAGTAATAATAGAATCCACAACCTGTTTTGAGAAAGGAAATTTCACAAGTTCTCCAAGATTCTACACTAAGACCATGGAAGAGCTCAAAGGAGAAGAATGAAGTTGAGGGCTAACTGATTTAGAGGATGTTTGGTATTGAAGGTGTTTATCTAATGGATATTTTGTACGGTTGTTTTGCTTTAAATGTTTTTTTTTTTTTTATGGCACCACATAAACCAAACAGTAAAAGAACGCCCTTGAAAATGAGAAACATCATTTTTGGTGTTTTTCTAATATAAACGGATTTTATGAAAATCGAGAGACACGTTTATCAATTAAATGATTCAACTAAACATTGTTTTTGGCAATTTTCTATTAAATTCCTATGTGGCACTAAGTTGGCACCGGTGCTCCGAAAAACACCATTGATATCAAATACTATCTTAGATGTTAAGAGCATCAAACAACAATTATAATGGACATGTACACATCTCTCAATTCAAAATAGAGATGTGTGACTCCAAATCACGGCGGGTAGAGAGTGGATAGGAGAAGTGAGCAGGAAATCCCGAGTGAAAATATACACCCAAATAGACCTAATGGTTCTATAAGTAACTAGCATCCCTTCTCATTCTCCATTTTTCCAAAGTATTTTATATGCTCTTTCCCAAGGAAACAAATGCAATTTGGTTGAGAGCAACAGGGGGGAGATAGAGAGGAGGGAGGGAGCTCTGGATCAACAGTAACAAAACTTGTATTCCATCTAGTATTTGAGGAACTCCCAATGGTAAGCTAGAAGGAAAAAAAATGTGCATAAAGTCAGAACAAGTCTCGTGGATATCTCTCGACGATGAAAGGTAAAGAAACTAAATTCAAGGTTGCATGTCGATGGGTCCAAAAGAATGATTTTAACAGTTAAGAATGCACAACCCATGATTAAACCCAAAATCCACACATTTGAAAATTCGATTGGGAAGAGAACAAATTGATTAAGGATTGCTGGCAAAGTTGAGAAGCTCATGAGATGAAACTCCTGAATCACCTCAAGAATGCCTTCTCCAATCAAAGTTTTCTATTGTGATGAGGGTTCTCTTACTCTTCTCATCATAATACGAGAGTTGAAGGGGGCATTTTTTGGATGAAAATTTGTGACGCCAAGTCCCTGTCCTTTAGTTATTCTAAGAGTGGCATGATCCCTTTCAAATGCAAATGTGAAGGCTTCCTAACAGAAGCATGGTTCAAAGGATTGATACACTTTTGTGTATCGGTCTCCTATTTTTTTAGTTTTTTTTCAAGTTTCAATTTTAAATATATATATATATATATATTATTTAAAAAATGAATGTTCAAAAACACTTGTAAATAAATATATCGGGGATCAAAAGATACAATAAAATACACTGGATATGAGATGTACCTTATTGATACTTTGAAGCTTGCATTGAAACACACAAACTACAATGAGTGTTTTAGTTAATAAAGTATAGAGAGGATGTTTTGGTAAGTAATGGGATTAGAGAGGTCTGTTTGTAATATGCAAAATAAAATGATAGGGTCTTAGGCTATGTTTGGGAGTGCTTAAAAATAAGTGCTTATTTGGGTCGGGACTAGACTTGTTCACGGGCCGGGCTTTGGGCCTAACTTTACACTACATTGGGCCGGGCCCATTCAAATTTGGGAAAAAGCCAAGCCCGAGCCCGGCCATGAACAGGTCTAGTCGGGACCACACCATTAAGCACTTATTGGTGTTTGGTAAATAAGTCCAAAATAAACACTTATTTTAAAAATAAGGGCTTAGTTTTTAAGCCCAAAATTTCCATCTTTTTTAAGTGCTTAAACAATAAGCACTTATTCAATTTTTTTCTATCATAACCGTCTCTATTTAATTTTTTCAATTCCATTTATGCCCTTAGAATGTAAAAACATGGTGTTTCTTCTCCATTGCTCTCTACAACTAGTAACGAAACCCTTCCAATGTAAAAACATTG
This sequence comes from Nelumbo nucifera, assembly GCF_055504915.1. Taxonomy (NCBI): domain Eukaryota; kingdom Viridiplantae; phylum Streptophyta; class Magnoliopsida; order Proteales; family Nelumbonaceae; genus Nelumbo; species Nelumbo nucifera. The sequence goes on along the minus strand of NC_142649.1, from coordinate 5,869,811 downwards.
GGTTTCTTCTCCATTGATCTTGCTCTATCACATTCTGCTCTTACTCATTCCATAGCGGAAACTTTTTGCTACCCAGATCTCTCTCTCTCTCTCTCTCTCTCTCTCTCTCTCTCTCTCTCTCTCTCTCTCTGAGTTTCTTGGTTTTTCATTCTTTGATTCGGTTTTTCCTTGAAGAGTTTGTAGATATCTTGATTAGAGAATTCGAGGTCGAAGAGTGACATCGCCTCTGCTCGTATGCAAGTGCATGATTAGGTTTCAATGGACCCCCACTACCCTATACCATAAATTCTCAAGAAGTTTGGCTCTTTCTATTGTGTTTGCATAGATCTATATCTATACTACTTATAAAAGAGTGAATGATGAGGTATTGGCTTCTCGAATTTTTCTTTACTGAAATGCCCCTCCTCTTGAATTTAGTTCATCTCCATTGAAATGGCATAAATGTAATTAAAAGAATACTATTAAGTATATTCAATTACTTTTCATTAAGTTTCACATTTAAGTCATTAAATAAACCAATTCTCTCTCATTGAATCCAACATTTATACTTTTGTTTATCATCATTAAATTCCACTAATAAATCCATACACAATAATTATTAATAGAATGGAATTTTATATTTTTAAAATAAAACATAGAAATGAAATCATATTTTTCATCTAGGTGGTGGGTAAATAGTTCAACCATTTGGGTCAAATGGATAATTTCATGATGTCATAAATAAATAATACAAATTTAGAAATATAAAAAATACTTTTGTTTATCATCATTAAATTCCACTAATAAATCCATAAACAACAATTATTAATATAATAAAATCTTATATTTTTAAAATAAACCTAGAAATGAAATCATATTTTCCATCTAGGTCGTCGGTAAGTACTTCAACCATTTTGGTCAAATGGATAATTTCATGATGTCATAAAAAAATAATACAAATTTAAAAATATAAAAATACAAAAAAATATAGAAAAAAAAGAAAATTTGAAAAAAGATTGGACATGTTTCTATTATTATATATTTGTCATATTAAAAAATAACTATAATAAAATACACATAATTTTATTAATGATGGGCATCAAATATACAACTTAAAACCGATGGGAAATTAAACCATCTTCCTATCTAGGGGTGGGTTAATAGTTCAACCTTTCAAGTCAAATAGGTTAACCCATGATGTATAATTAAAAATATTTTTTTAAATAGAATAGTACAAAAAAATATGAAACAATTTTGAGCACATCTATAATATTATATGCTAATCATATAAACAAAAATAAGTATGACAAATAATAATTATTTTATCAATTATATAAAAGAAATGAAAATTTTAAAATCAGTTTGAAAATGAAACCATATCCATATCTAGATGGTAGGTAGGTCAATGATCTAACATTCCGAGTCAAATGGGTCAATCTATGATGTCATAACTAAGTAACGAATATTAAATACATACATACATACATATATATATATATACTCAAAGAAAAATATAAGCTTTGTACAAAGCATTTTGATACAATTGTTATATATTCACCATATTAAACAAAAATAAATGTGAAAATAAGAATTACTTTTATCAATGATGAAAATGGAATACATGATTTAAAATCAACCAAAAAAGCAAAATGGTTTTTCCATCCAAGTGGTGGGTTAGTGGTTCAACTATCCATGTCAAATGGATGTTATTATTAAATAATAAAATACATTAAATTCTAGAAAATGTAAAAATTTGTTGATAATTTTGGGTACATTCTATAATGTTATATATTTATCATATAAAAGTGTGATTAATGAGAATTATTTTCATTAATGATAGAAAATGGATAAAAAGTAAAGAGCATTAATGTCTAACACATGACCCGACTAACCATGTCAAATGGTTCAATAATTTAATTAGCTAGGTCATTGTAAGCAAGTGGTTTGGTAGGGATGCAAACAGATTAGATTAGATTTGAATTAGGGTATATTCAAATCTGATCTGATCCAAAGATTCGACCGGATTTCATAAATATTGATTCGAATCCAAACCCTATCAAGATGTTGGATATTCGAATCTGATATGATCCGATTTAATTTTTTTAAAAAGTAATAAATTATTAAAAGAAAAATATAATATATATATATACTATATATAAATAATTGATTTGACCACAATATTAAAAACCAATGTTCAAACAATATATTGGAATTGCATTTCCTCTTGGTAAAGAAGTAAATTTTATTATTTCATAAATTAAATAATAAAAAATAAAAATATTGAATTTTTATAAATTTTATAAAAAATTTGAATATACATTAATATTATATATTCTTCATATTAAACAAAAATATGTTTGAAAAAATGAGAATTATTGTTAGTAAAGATAGAAATAGCTAAAATACAAAGAAAGAAATGAATTAATGTCTTAATCATATTCCATTTTCCTGGTTAAATAGGTTAACGATTCAACTAGTATGGTCCTTTGGTTATTGATTATTATCATCATCATCATTTGATACTGCCATGTGCAAAAATAAATGCAAAAATAAAAAAATTACTTTTATTGATGATGAAAATGGAATACATGATTTAAAATCAACCGAAAAAGAAAAAATGGTTTTTCCATCCAAGTGGTGGGTTAGTGGTTCAACTATCCATGTCAAATGGATCAACACATGATGTTATTATTAAATAATAAAATACATAAATTTATAGAAAATATAGAAATTTATAGATAATTTTGGGTACACTATATAATATTATATATTCATCATATAAAAAAAGTGTGATTAATGAGAATTATTTTCATTAATGATAGAAATGGGATAAAAATTATGATAGAAAATAAAGAGCATTAATGTCTAACACATGACCCCACTAAACACGTCAAATGGTTCAATGATTTAATTAGGTAGGTCATTCATTGTAGGGAAGTGGTTTGGTAGGGATGCAAACAGATCATATCGGATTTGAATTAGGGTATATTTAAATTACTTATTTTCCCTTGATAAATAAGTAATTTTTATTATCTCATAAATAAATAATAATAAATAAAAATATAGATTTTTTTATAAATTTTATAGAAAAAATTAAGCATGCATTCATATTATATATTCTTCATATTAATCAAAAATATGTTTGAAAAATAAGAATAATTGTTAGTAAAGATAGAAATGGCTAAAATACAAAGAAAAAAATAAATTAATGTCTTAATCATAGTCCATTTTCCTAATTAAATAGGTTAATGACTCAACCAATAAGGTCATTTGGTTGCTGACTATTATCATCATCATCATTTGATATTTTTACGTGGAACACGTGTACGCTTTTACTAGTCGTTCCAAAGTTTCAACATTGCAAACCTGTCAACCCTTTAACTACAAAAAGATGTATTATTGTTGTCTATTGCTCAACTTGGGTGATGTGGATGATTTGACTAAACATGAGTCATGAAAACTTTGCTTGGCCTATATGTAGTACTAGCAGTGACAATGAGATTAAATGGAAATTTCATTAAATCCAGAAGTTATCATTAATTATCATAAATTATGATTAATTTAATGAAATTATGGATTTCTAGTGAAATTTATTGTTAATTAATAGAATTTTAATTCATGGTTAATTAAAATGTGCTATTAGTTAACAATGAATTAAATATGTGATAAATTTATGTTTAGCTCATTTTTTGTTAATTAAATTACCCAACCCATTGACCGAGTACCCAATTTTCTACCCAAACTGGGCACACATGGGATCCAAGCAATACATGGGCCCTTTTGATCAAAATAACCATTTCCCAAGTTGGGTGAGCCAATCCAATCCAACCCAACTATTATTTTGTTAATGAGAAACATTATTAACCTTTAAAAACAACAAAAAAGTGTTTGTAAAAGTAATTTTTTCCAGTAATTGTTTGTAAATTGATATTTTGAAAAAATATCAATAACTAATCACTAAAAATATTAAAATAAATTGATATTACTAAAAATTAAATTGATTTTACTAAAAATATTAGTAATTATTCATTAATTATACTGTTATTAAAAATATACAATATTATTGTTAGTCAATTACTGATATTCGAATATGATATTATTTAATTAATAAACAATTATTCAAAAACAATAATTACTGAAATTATTATCCGGGAACTGTCAAACAACTGGGCCCATTATTCATAAATCGGGTATTTTTACTAATGGTTATTCTCAGTGGGTTCATATAAAGTAAATTAAGGGTAGCTTATTAATAGTGTATTCCGATAACCTTGGAAATAAAGAAAAGTGGGTCACATATATAGGACCCGAATACACTTTCCTCCCCACTCGTCTGATGCTACAATGCAATGCATGGACCAACGAACACTGTAGCACCATAGTGCCATTTGAAGCTTGCCCAATTCACACCTAATCAGTTTTTAAAATGGCCATAACTTCCCAAATCCCAGCGTTCGGTCATGAATTGGTGAAAGGTTGGGAAGAGTAAATGTTTGACTTTCAGAATTCATGTAGCAAAACATGTACACTTTCAAATCCATCTCTCTCTCTCCCTCCAACAACATCACTAACAACCCATCCCCCTCCTTATACCAACTCCATCACGATTGTCACATTTACGTGGGCTAAGTGGCCTTTTTCGTATGAAGGAAAGATGAGTGGCACGGTGGCAAAGAAGAGAGTGAAGGCGAAGTAGTGTAAAGAGTAGAGAGGGGTGATAATCTGTTTCTAATCATTTTTTTAATACTTTTGTATTCAAACAATCTATGGCATATCACAAACACACAAAAAGAGATAAAAGCATACCTGATTTGACTATAAACATCTAAATTAAACCCTCTTTTCCAAATAAGTCAAACTAAATTGCAAATGCGACAATTACTTGATGTGGACAAAAAGACAAATTACATTTAGTACTTCAAGTATATAGCAATAAGCACAATAAATACTAAGCTAAAAACATCAAAATAAGTTGGATTTTTAGAGATTTCTGACTTAAACCTGAAGTAAACTCCTCATAGAATAGTTCTGCTATAGTAACAATGGCAACAAGCTGACCTCCCACGCAGACACACAGCAATGAAGGGATTGGAAGGTACCAAAATGGGTCGATTCCTCAAAACCAAGCTCCCAATGCTTGGAAACCCTATCTGGGGCTGAGCTACAATTCAAACAAGATAGAAAGAACCAAAAAGACCCCTAAAGAAACAACCCCCTTCTCTTTTATAAGACTCATTGGCTTGCTGGACAAGCTAGTTAAAATATTTACAAACAAGCCCCTAGAATGTTTCCCTCTCACCAACAACTCCTTAGGAACCAAACTAACTTCAAATGAACACCTAAAAGATAAGTTTTGTTACAAAAAGACCCAAGAAACCAAAACCCAATAGAAATGCACCCAACTGCCTCTAACAAAAAATCTGACTTATGAAATGATGAAAATACCCCTGGTCCCAAACTGTCAACAAAGCTAGACAACTATTTGGGATCCCACTACAAAAAACTTTCAAAACATAATACACGCACATTTTTTTTCTTTTTTTGCCTCATCATTCCGTCAGGTTAAAAAGAGCATGACCCTGTGCGAGCAGTAATTTTAGCAGCCTTGCACATGTTTTTATCTAACTTCATAAACTCCTCTTCACTAATCCAAGAGTTCTCAATTGATGGTTTCCCTTTCCACTTGACCAAGAACCTAAAATAGGCCCCATTTCGAGTGTCGGTAACTCGAACATTTTCTACACCCTCTACTTGTTCAAACTCATTAGAACTATTGGCCCTTTGTGCTAGTCCTCACCCAATCTCTGTTGCTAGTTCTAGATCCCCATGGTAATCAAAGAGGTACGCTACATTAAAAATTGGTGAAATAGACAAATCAACTGGTAGCTCAATTTCATATGCATTGTCACCAAACCGTCTCAGCACTTGACACGGACCAATCTTTTTCTGCTTTAACTTATGGTAGGAGGCTGCAAATAAACCATGACTAGATCACCCTCATGAAACTCTTTCATCTGGCGATGCTTATCCTTAGTTTCTTTATACCTTTGGTTGCTTTCTCTCAGCTTCTATCGTACATTCTCTTGAATCTCTTGAATGGATTCAGCTAAAGCTTTGGCATCATCATCCACTCGCCGCAACCTTGTTATGGGAGCTAGATCAACAACACTTTTAGGTGATCGACCGTACACAACCTCAAAAGGAGTCTTCCTTGTAGATCTATTAATTGAATCATTGAAGGCAAATTCAGCTTGTGGTAGGATAAGATTTCATTGTTTTAAGTAGTCTCCAACTAGGCTCCTCAACAAGATAAGCTTCGGTTAACCACTTCAATTTTTCCATTTGTTAGTGGGTGAAATGTACTGGTATATTGTAGGGTAGTACCCATATGCTTCCATAAAGTTCTCCAAAAGTGGCTAAGGAATCTTGTGTCGCAATCTGATGTGATAGATCTTGGCAATCCATGCAATCGAACTTCTTTGAAAAATAAGTTAGCTACATGAAAAGCATCAAAAGTCTTTTGGCAACCACTAAAGTGGGTCATTTTAGAGAAATGATCAACCACAACAAAAATAGAGTCATTACCCCAATTGTTCTTGGCAACCCCAACACAAAATCTAAAGTAATATCAGTCCATGGTGCTTCTGGTATGGGTAAGGGAAGATACAAATCTGTAGTTTGATGTTGTCCCTTAGACGTTTGGCACTTGTGACATCTATCAACATAATAGAACACACCCTTTTGTAGCATTGGCCAAAAGTACCTTTTGGAGACCATTTCAAATGTCTTCTTGCGACCAAAATGTCCCTTGCAATGCAAATCAGCAATGAGTAATGCCCTTAAGGATCCTGGTGAAATATATAACCTATTGCCCATGAATAAGTAACCATCATTCCACGCAAACTTGGCTCAAATATCCTTGTCACCTATTATATAGCTTCTACAAATAGGGCCAAAATAAGGGTTATCTTGGTATTGGTCTTTGATGGAGTTGAATCCCACAACATTAGTTGACATTGTTGACACCAAGTGAACTCTCCTACTAAGAGCATCAACTACCCGATTTTGTTGGCCAGCCTTATGCTTCAAAACAAAATTATATTATTGTAGAAAGTCAACCCATTTAGCATGTCTTCCCTTTATCTTTTGTTGGGAGTTAAGGTGCTTCAATGCTTCTTGGTTTGAATACAATACAAACTCTTGTTGGATAAAATAATGCCTCCAAAACTTCAGCACTTGCACGATGGCATAAAATTCAAAATCATAAGTGAAATACCTCCTTCTAGCATCATTAAGTTTCTCACTAAAAGAAACAATTGGACGACCTTCTTAGCTAAGGAGGGATCTAATCCCAACATGGGATGCATCACATTCAGCTCTTAGAAGCTTTTCTCAGGTGCAGAAGTCCAAGTAAACTCACCTCCTTTCAAGCATTCAATAATGGGTGCCACAATAGTGCTGAAACTCTTTATAAATCGATGATAAAATGTTGCTATCCCATGGAAACTATGAATTTTAGTTAAGGTCTTTGGTGTTGGCCACTCTTGAATAGCTTGAACTTTTACTTGATCCGCCTCAATCCCCTTGGCTGAAACAACATACCCCAAAAACACCAACCGATCTATCATAAAATTACACTTCTTTAAATTTATATATAGTTGATTTTGTCTCAAGACTTCTAGGATTGCTCTCAAGTGTCCTAAGTGGTTGTCATGATCTTTGATGTGGATGAGTATGTCATCAAAATAAATTACCATGAACAGCCTTAAAACTTGGCTCATGAACCTCATAAATGTGCTAGGAGCATTAGACAACCCAAATGGCATAACCAGCCATTCATAAAGACATTCCTTAGTCTTGAATGCAGTATTCCACTCATCCCCTTCTCAGATATGAATTTGATGGTATCCACTCTTCAAATCTATATTTGAAAAGACTTGTGAGTGAGCCAATTTGTCTAACATGTCATCAAGGCAGGGTATGGGAAACCTATATTTAATTGTAATCTTTTTAATGGCATGACTATCAATACACATATGCCAACTACCATCTTTCATTGGTGTGAGCAAAGTTGGTACAACACATGGGCTTAAGTTGTCACGGATCAGCCCCTTCTTCAACAACTTTGTTACCTGTCTTTGGAGCTCCTCATGCTCCTTAGGACTCATTCTATAGTGGTGTAGGTTAGGCAATGTTGCTCCTGGCATTAAATCTATATGATGTTGTACATCTCTTAGGGGAGGAAGGCCATCGGGTAATTCTTCAGGCATCACATCAACATACTTATAAAGTAGCTTCTTCACCAACTCTGGGACAAGTGTTTCTTTTGCTATCTTATTTTGTAACCAGCACGTAAACAACATCTAAATTCTCATCTTCTTGAGCCAATTTATTTAAGGTGAAGAGAGTAGTGGATGGAATTATCTTTTTATTGCCTTTCACAAAGTGGTATGTGTTCTTGTCCCCATAAGGAATGGCATGGGCGACCCAAGAATTATCTTCATATTGCCATGGGCGACCCTAGAAAATATGGCATGCATCCATGTGGTCAACATCACACCATACTGATTCTTCAAATGTATTACCAATAGAAAAATTAACTAGGCATTTAGAAAAAACTCTTACCTCATTTCCTTTTTTTTTTGTTAGTGAATTGTTAGATTTATTAAATCAAAGCCAAAGATATTACAATTTAGGGAGAGGCACAAGATGCGACCTCCCCTTTAAGGAAGCGAGATGGAAGAAACCATCAACCCTTTAGTTAAAGAACATATCAAAGGATAAAGAAAATTACAGAGAAGCCCAATACAAGGAAACCCGAATAGCCCCTTGTTTAGCAACATAATGAGCCAAGGCAATAGCCGACCTACCCAACCACTGAAATATAATTGTCATGCCCCTCAGTAGCCATTTGACCTTTTTTAAAATCTATACTACTTATAAAAGTGTGAATGAGGAGGTATTGGCTTCTGGAATTTTTCTTTACTAAAATGCCCCTCCTCTTGAATTTAGTTCATCTCCATTGAAAGGGTAGAAAATGTAATTAAGAGAATGCTATTAAGTACATTCAATTACCTCTCATTAAGCCTCACATTTAAGTCATTAAATAAATCACATTCTCTCTCATTGAATCCAGCATTTATGAAGGGATGGGATATCCATCACATGGATGTCCAAGTCTTGCGGAATGGACTGGGCGAATTTCAAAAAAAAATTCTCCCATCTTTGCAGGGAATCGAATTTCCTATTTTGGAAAACATATTTTCAAAGATCAATCTTGAAACATGAACCAAATCAAATCTGAACCAAAAGGAGTAGGAGGGAGGATGTACCTGATACGGAGAAACAATATCTCTCAATGGAGGTGTTCACGCCCAAGGAATGATCCAAAATCTGCTCCCACTGAAGATGGCGCAGTGCAGGATGGAGTAGAATCAGCAATGTTCTTCCAAAAGAACTTGGCCCTTCGCAAGAATCAACTGGATGGCTTGTGAGTACAGCTCCAACCAATCTTTTCCCAAAAGATTGGAATCAAGATCAGATCTTGATTTCTCCCAAGAACTGGAGATCGAACTAAAGGTAATGGCGGCGGTAGAAAGGAGGCGGCAGGAGAGAATTCGCAGGGTGCAGAAATCTCTCTTCTTGTGATTTTCAGCTCTGAAGAGAATTGAACATCAATATCTTAACTCTTTTTCGCCCCTTTCTCCTTTCATAATCTTAAAGGGGTCAGCTCCTAATCTCATTAGGAGTTGCTAATCCAAATCATATTTGGGTTAGAAACCCCTTTAAGTGATAAGAATAACCCTTATCTTATCTACAGATCAGATCAGCCATCTCCTAATCTAATTAGGAGGTTTCCAGATCTAAATCTCATTTAGATCTTGGACTCTCTAAGTGGATAGGGTCTAGGCTCAATCCTATCAGTTGATCCATCTCAAAATTCGCCCCTTTTTAATTGACTAATCAAATCAGCCCAGTTCGAAATGGGCTTAAGGCCCATTTAAGGTTATGTACTCACTTAGCCTTCCAAATTGTTGCCCAGTTGGGCTTCCTTGTATGGCGTGGGACCCAAACATTGATCTACACATTAGCCACATGGGTTCAACCTAGCCTTTGTTACAAGGCCTGGCCGAATACAGTGTTATGAACAGTGCACCCCTTGAAACCCATCTTATGGGCTCTATGGGCCCAACACTTACCATAAGTGGTCCCTGGGCCAAGCCACATTGTAACACCCAAGGACTGTGGGCAGATGCAAGATTAGCCCATCAGGTATTATCCCCAATGGTCTTACACTTAACCTCTCAGTCCATAATGATCAAACACTGCCCGACTAGAGATGACCTCTCCCTCGGCTGCAAAGAACAGTGTTGTACTCTCAGCTTACATGGATCCCGGGAAATAAAACCTTTGGCAAACAGTCCAATGCTCCTGCCCTGGGTTGGCCTGGAATCTGCTTACTACACTCACTGCCTGGGCGATGTCAGGACGAGTGCACAGCATGGCATACATGATGCTCCCTACGGCTGAGGCATAGAGAACGCCTTTCATGCTTTCGATCTCCTCAGAGGTCTTTGGAGACATCTTCTTGGAGAGATTGACTCCATGCTTGAAAGGAACATTTCCTTTCTTGGAGTTTTCCATGCTGTATCTCTTGACTATTTTGTCAATATAAACAGATTGGGATAATCCTATTATCCGCTTCGATCTATCTCTATAGAGTCGAAGACCCAGTATATAGGAGGCTTCTCCAAGGTCTTTCATGGAGAATTGTTGTGATAGGCATACTTTTATCGTAGTTAACATTCCTACATCATTCCCAATGAGTAGAATGTCATCTACATACAGAACCAGAAACGTAACCTTATCACCACTGGTCTTTCTGTAAACACAGGGTTCATCCGGGTTTTGCTCAAAATCAAACTTTTTGACCGAAGAGTCAAATCGGATGTTCCAACTTCTAGAAGCTTGCTTGAGTCCATATATGGATCTATTCAACTTACAGACCATGTGTTCCTGACCCGCAGCTACAAAACCTTGTGGTTGCTACATTTAGATATCTTCAGTAAGATCTCCATTCAGGAACGCAGTTTTGACATCCATCTGCCAAATCTCATAGTCATAATAAGCTGCTACAGCTAGCAGGATCCTAATGGATTTAAGCATGGCCACGGGCAAAAATGTTTCCTCATAATCGATGCCTTCTTTCTGAGTGTATCCTTTTGCCACCAATCGAGCTTTGTAGGTCTCAACCCTGCCATCGGGGCCCTTTTTCCTCTTGTAGATCCATTTGCAACCAATTGCTTTTACCCTAGAGGGCGGATCCACTGGAGTCCAGACTCCATTGGTCTCCATTGAGTCCATCTCAGCTCTCATGGCATCTACCCATTTAAGGGAGTCTATGTCCAACATAGCTTCCGCATAAGTTACGGGATCCTCTTCACTAGTCAAGGTTTCAACCAGGTAACTATCTTGATCGTAACCAAAATGGACCGGTGGCCTGGACACTCGGGTAGATCTTCTAGGTTGGTCACTACCCGGAACTTGTGGGACACCTCCCACTGCATCTGAGCTCTCCTCATCAAGAACAATTTCCTGACGAAGATTGTCCAGGATGTGGTCATTTTCCAAGAATTGTGCATTCCGACTACAGAACACCTTCTGCTCACTTGGATCATAGAATAGGTAGCCCACTGAGCCCTTTGGGTAGCCTACAAATAGGCAACGACTGGTCTTGGATTCCAATTTGTTCGGATTCATTCTTTTAACGTGAGCCAGACAACCCCAAATTTTCAAGTGTCGTACACTTGATTTCTTTCCGGTCCAAAGCTCATAGGGAGTCTTAGGAACCGATTTGGTTGGAACCCGGTTCAGCACGTATATTGCAGTCTCTAATGTGTATCCCCAAAAGGATGTGGGTAACTCTGAATGGATGAGAAGTGACCGGACCATATCCAATAAGGTCCTATTCCTCCTTTCTGAAACACCGTTAAGTTGTGGTGAAGCAGGAGGAGCCAACTGTGATACTATCCCATTGTCCTTTAAGTAGTCCCTGAATTCGTCAGAGAGATACTCGCCACCTCGATCTGATCGAAGGGCTTTAATTTCTCTCCCTAACTGTTTCTCGACTTCTTGTCTGAACTCTTTGAACTTTTCAAAGGATTCAGACTTGTGTCTCATTAGGCACACGTAACCATATCGTGAAAAATCATCGATGAATGTAATGAAATACACGTGTTGGTTACGGGTCCTAACACTCAAGGGACCACATACATCAGTATGTATAAGATCAAGCGTGCCTATACATCTTTCAGGCTTACCGTTAAATGGCCTCTTTGTCATCTTACCCTGAAGGCAAGGCTTACAAGTGGGATGATCTTCTACAGTTAGAAAATCCAAAGGACCATCCTTTACCAGTCTTGTGATTCGGTCAATACCAATATGGCCAAGTCGGTAATGCCACAGGCACGTGGGATTAACTATATCACGTGCTCTTTTCTTGGAGATTTCGGCCAACGTAATTTCGGCTATGTTAGTTTCTAGAGAATGATGTAGAACATAGAGACCGTTTTCCAGTTCCCAATATGCGATGAATTTATTGTTTCTTTTAATAGTAATCATGTTATTGAAAAAGACACAATATCCATCCGCACACAATTTTGAGACAGAAATCAAATTTCTTCTTAGATTTTGCACAAAAAGACAATCTTTAAGTACAATATTTCATTCTCTAAATTTTAATTCTACAGTGCTTATTGCCGTAGCTGCAACGCTTGCAGAAGTCCCCAAGTAGAGCATCACTTCTCCATCATTCAACCTTCTGCTTACCTTGAACCCCTGCAATGAGTTACACACATGAGTTGAAGCCCCGGAGTCAACACACCAGGATGCAGAAGCCACTAATAAGTTAGTTTCTATGACACAAGATTCGAAATTACCTTTCTTGGATTCCAGGTACTGAGGACAGTTCCTCTGCCAGTGGCCGGTTTGTTTGCAGAAGTGACATGCATTCACTGTCCTATCCTTCTTCTGCTCCTTGGGCTTCGTAGTCTTCTTCTGAGGCTTCTTTTCCTTCCTCTTTTATTGCCCGTTTTGTTAGTTTCAACAAGCATCACCACAGGCTCATTTAAGGTTATGTACTCACTTAGCCTTCCAAACTGCTGCCCAGTTGGGCTTCCTTGTATGGCGTGGGACCCAAACATTGATCTACACATCAGCCACATGGGTTCAGCCCAGCCTTTGTTACAAGGCCTGGCCGAATACACTGTTATGGACAATGCACCCCTTGAAACCCATCTTATGGGCTCTATGGGCCCAACACTTACCCTAAGTGGTCCCTGGGCCAAGCCACCTTGTAACACCCAGGGACTGTGGGCAGATGCAAGATTAGCCCATCAGGTATTATCCTCAATGGTCTTACACTTAACCTCTTAGCCCATAATGATCAAACACTGCCCGACCAAAGAGGACCTCTCCCTCGGCTGCAAGGAACAGTGTTGCACTCTCAGGTTACATGGATCCCGAGAATTAAAACCTTTTGCAAACCATTTCGAAACCATAACATATATATGTTTTTATATAAATATATTTTGCAAAACAAAATCTCAACAATTGAAACCGGCTGCCGGCAGTCTTGGTTTCCATCAAAGAGAGTGCATCCCCGATCATTACCTTTGTCCGACAAAGGGGCTGATCCTATCACTATGATCACCCACTCAGATGAATTCTCGCACTGTCCCAACATACCCAGGTTTTGTTTATCATCATTAAATTTGGAAATATTAAAAATACTTTTGTTTATCATCATTAAATTCCACTAATTCATACACAATAATTATTAATAAAATGAAATTTTATATTTTTAAAATAAACCTAGAAATGAAGTCATATTTTTCATCTAGGTCATGAGTAAGTACTTCAACCATTTAGGTCAAATGGATAATTTCGTGATGTCATAAATAAATAATATAAATTTAGAAATATAATAAATACAAAAAATATAGAAAAAAAATCGAACGCATTTCTATTATTATATTATTATATATTTTTCATATTAAAAAATAACTATGATAATATAGATATAATTTTATTAATGATGGACATCAAATATACAACTTAAAACCAACGGGAAATTAAACCATCTTCCTATCTAGGGGGTGAGTTAGTGGTTCAATATTTCAGGTCAAATAGGTTAACCCATGATCTATAATTAAAAATATTTTTTTAAAATGTAATAGTACAAAAAAATATGAAACCAAATTTGGGCACATCTATAATATTGTATACTAATAATATAAACAAAAATAAGTATGATAAATAATAATTATTTTATCAATGATATAAATGATAGGTATGTGAATGATCTAACATTCCGGGTCAAATGGCTCAATCTACGATGTCATAGTTAAGTAACGAATATTATACATACATACATACATGCATACATACATACATACATACATACATGCATGCATACATACATACATATAAACTCAAACAAAAATATAAGCTTTGTATAAAGCATTTTGATACAAGTCTATTGTTATATATTCACCATATTAAATAAAAATAAATATGAAAATAAGAATTACTTTATCGATGATGTTGGAATACAAGATTTAAAATCAACTAAAAATGCAAAATGGTTTTTCAATCCAAGTGGTGGATTAGTGTTTAAACTATCCATGTCAAATGGGTGTTATTATTAAATAATAAAATACATAAATTCTAGAAAATATAGAAATTTGTTGATAATTTTGGGTACATTTTATAATGTTATATATTCATCATATAAAAAAGTATGATTAATGAGAATTATTTTCATTAATGATAGAAATGTGATAAGAATTAGGATAAAAAATAAAAATCATTAATATCTAACACATGACTTGACTAACTATGTCAGATGGTTCAATAATTTAATTAGCTAGGTCATCGTAGGCAAGTGGTTTGGTAGGGATACAAACATATCAGATCATATTTGAATTAGGATATATTCAAATCTGATCTAATCCAAAGATTCAACCGGATCTCATAAATATTGATTTGAACACAAATTCGATCAAGATGTCAGATATTCGAGTCTGATACGATCCGATTTAATTTAAAAAAAAAAGTAATAAATTATCAAAAGAAAAAATATAACAATTGAAATAAAAACAAAAAATATAAGTATTTTTTCAACTATTTCCATCATATAAAAAGTTTACAAAAATGCAATATAAATAACCTATTTATAAATAAATAATAAATAACATATATATGTTATATATATATATAATTGATTTGACCATAATATTAAAAACCAATGTTCAAACAATATATTGGAATTGCATTTCCTCTTGGTAAATAAGTTATTATCTTATAAATTAAATAATAAAAAATAAAAATATAGAATTATTTATAAATTTTATAAAAGAATGAACATACATTGATATTATATATTCTTCATATTGAACAAAAATATGTTTGAAAAAATGAGAATTATTATTTGTAAAGATAGAAATGGCTAAAATACAAAAAAAAATGAACTAATGTCTTAATCATAATCCATTTTCCTGGTTAAATAGATTGACGGTTCAATCAGTAAGGTCTTTTTGTTATTGATTATTATCATCATCATCATTTGATACTACCACGTACAAAAATAAGATTTACTTTTATTGATGATGAAAATGTAATACATGATTTAAAATCAACCGAAAAGTCAAAAATAGTTTTTCCATCCAAGTGGTGGGTTAGTGGTTTAACTATCCATGTCAAATAGATCAACACATGATGCTATTATTAAATAATAAAATACATAAAGTTCTAGACAATGTAGAAATTTGTAGATAATTTTGGGTACTTGCTATAATATTATATATTCATCATTAAAAAAGTGTGATTAATGAGATTTATTAGTGATGGAAATAGGATAAAAAATAAAGAGCATTAATGTCTAACACATGACCCCACTAACTATGTCAAATAGTTCAATGATTTAATTAGGGAGGTCATTGTAAGTAACTGGTTTGGTAGGTTTGCAAATAGATCAGATAGGATTTGAATCAGGGTATACTCGAATTCGATTTGATCCCAAGATCTGATCGGATCTCATAAATATTGATTCGAATCTGAATCTGATCAAGATGTTGGATATCTAAATCTAAAACAATCCGATTTAATTAATAATAATAATAAATTATTAAAAAGAAAAGAAACTATAATAGTTGAAATAAATAAAAACGAAAATATAAATATTTTTCAAATATTTTCATCGTATAAGAAGTTTACAAAAATGCAATATAAATAACATATTTATAAATAAATAATAAATTACATGTATATTATATATAAACGATATATGTATATTTATATAAATAATTGATTTGACCACAATATTAAAATCAAATATTCAAACAACATATTCGAATTGCATTTCCTCTTAGTAAATAAGTAATTTTTATTATCTCATAAATTAAATAATTATTAATAATAAATAAAAGTATAATTGATGCAACGTGATCCGGGCACTCCTAGCTGGCAGTCGACTGGTTCCTAGTTGGCGACGGACGGTACCTGAGAAGAAGGCGGTGAAGGATTCCCGGGGGACTTGCCCGGTGGGAATACTCCGATGCTTAAGTTAGAACTCTTGAGAGAGCAGTAAGGAAAGCAAAGAGAGCTAAGAGTGCAGGTAGCGCTAGATCAGTAAATTCAAGGTTAATTCAAGATACAAGGTACAAGATACCTTTGCCCCTTCGACCCTGGGGCCTTTAAATGCAGACGTTCTTGTCAAATCGGGCGTAACCGCCACTGGCTCTCTGTCGCAGCCATTATTTTCCAGGGCTGCGCAGGTAACTGTTGCAGAGTACTGCCCAATCGGATGAGAGACACGACCCAGAAAGGACAGACATGCCACCACCTGTCAAGAGACGTGGGTGCAGTCTGTTGGGCTGGCAAGGACTACGCCGTCAGTCAGGAGACGTGATGCAGTCTGACGGGTACGGTCTTGTCAGATAAGAAGCTTCCCGGGAACGCCGCGTCGCTTAACAGCGAGCTGCCCTGTAGCGAGCTCTTGGATGTGTCCCGAGGTGATTCCGCCTGAGGTTGCCTTTGGGGCAATCTTCTTGCCTAAGTATTGGAGCGAGCTAGTTCTCTCAGCTCGCAAGCTGGGATAGGCTTGTCTTGGAGTATTCCCTTTCCACATACCGTGGTCCATGAGCTCGCGTTGTAGCAAGCTCATTCCGTGGCAAGTTGTAATGTAGCGAGCTATCTTGCGAGGACCTTAACGAGCTCGCTACTCAGTCGTAGCCAGGCTGTCATGCTGAGTTGCTGCTTATGCTGAGTCACGTCCACGTGTCGCCTTCTTAGGAGGTCGGGTCAAATCACCCTCCATCAATAATTTTTTTATAAGTTTGATAGAAAAATTTTAACATGCATTAATATTATATATATTCTTCATATTAAACAAAAATATATTTGAAAAATAAGAATTATTGTTAGTAAGGATAGAAATGGCTAATATACAAATAAAAAATGAATTAATGTCTTAATTGTAGTCCATTTTCGTGGTTAAATAGGTTAATGGTTGAACCAGTAAGGTCATTTGGTTGCTGACTATTATCATCATCATTGTTTGATATTGCCATGTGCAATGCACATATACTTTTACTAGTATCCTTAAAGTTCCAAGTGACAGTATCCAAGTCAGCCAACCATCCTACTACCACCTTGGAGTTTCCTTCCATTATTAAGTTCTGCACTCCAAGTTGATAAGCAATTTGTACCCCCTATGCCGCATCTAGGAATTTAGCCTTCACAGAGTCTCCTATTCTCACCGGTCCTGAAAAAAAGGCAATGATGTTGTTGTTCTCATCTCTCAGTATACCACCAATCCCGGATCGTCTTGGATTACCCTGACTACTTCCATCAAAGTTCAGCTTAACAAAACCCTTCCGTCAAAGTTACTTGAACACTAGGCTTCCTAGAGGAAGTGAGGGCAACTGTAGAATTCTTCATTAAATCCTCAAAGGAATAATCTTCAAAGAGCTTTAAGGATTTCAACCACAAAATAGACCTTGTAACAATATACACTTTGACCTCAAGAATGCTTCTTTCCTTCTCCTGAAAAATTATAGAATTTCTCTCTTCCCAAATAGTCCAAAGGAGAGTTGTTCTTATACACTTCAACATGATTCTCCTTCTTCTTGTGGTCCACACAAAGGTAGATGGGGAAAACAACACTTTTACCTCAGCTGGCAAGTTCCACCTACACTCAAACAAATCAAATACCCAATTCCAAATGACTGTAGCAAAAGGACAAGAAATCAAGTTTTGCACAAAATACACCAATTTGGGGATAAAAACAATAAATGTCTTTTCTTCTACAGGTTATTCATCGTATTGATTTTACCATAGTAACTTCCCAACAAAACACAATTATTTTTAGGGGAATAGGCCTAGACCAAACTTTCTTAACTAGGAAAGCCCGAGGAGAGAACTAGAGCAAAGGGAATTAAAGAAAGATGCACAAGTAAATGACCCTTTCGAAGTCAAAGTCCAAATCCTCCTATCAGAAATGAGTGGGTCCAAGCAAACAGAATCGAGTAACAATAAGAGTTCATAAACTGATAAGGATTCCTCATCTCTCAACCCTCTACGGAAGCCATGGTTCCAATTCGTCGACAAAGGGGTATACAGGGACAAAAGAAAGGAAGACACAGGTTCTTTTTTATAAAGGGAAATAGAGAAGAGAGAAGGGAACAGATCCTTAAGGGGCAAATTTCCCACCCAAGTGTCTTCCCATAAAAGAACACAAAGCATAGGAACCGTGGGAGGATGCCATGAATTGCCTTCCAAGGTGTTACAAGAATTGTCCGTCTGGATATCCCTGCATACCAACCATTTCTGAAATAGCCATGGATACTTGCCACCACTTCTTCAAAGTAATATTCTTTAATCGTAATCCTCCTTCCTCCTTTCTTCGACTAACTATCTCCCACCTAATCAAATGATCATTCTTCTCTTGCCCTTGCTCCCACAAGAAGCCCCTCATCATCTTCTCTATCCTCTTAGCTTCCCTAGTAGGAATGTTAAAGATAGACAAAAAGTTAATCGACAAATTAATTAGTGTGGATTTGATCAAAGTCACTTTACCCCCCACAGAGATATAATTCTTTTTCCATCTTGCCAACTTCTTTCCAAACTTTTCCATAACAGGGATCCAAAAGCGGCTTTCCTTTGGGTTAGTTCCTAGAGGAAGACCTAGATAAGTTAAGGGCCACGATGAGGTGGAGCACTCTAAGCAACCTGCAATAGCCTCTATTTCTTGAACATCCATATTGACTCCTACCACAACTTTTTTCGAAGTTGATTTTTAGATTTGAGGCCTTTTGAAAAGAATTAATTAAGTTCTTAAGGTTCCTAACCTTCCTTAAATTGCTTCCTTCACAAAAGAATATAGTATCATTTGCAAACTGAAGGTGAGTTATAGGCACACTATTTCTTCCTATTCTCTATCCACTCACTACCTCCCTGTCTGGTTTTGAAATCAATCTACTTAACACATCAGCAACAAGAATGAATAAAAAGGGGGAGAGTGGATTACTTTGTCTTAGGCCCCTACACGTTGGGAAGAAGTCCTTAACTACTCCATTGACAAGGATAGAATAATGGCAAGAAGTGAGACAACCCTTAATCCACTTGCACCATTTTTCCCCAAACCCACACTTAGCACCTCTAAGAGGAAACTCTAGTCCACCAAATTGTAAGCCTTTTCTAGATCCAATTTGCAGACAACCTTTTTTACCTGATCTCTTCATATCCTCCACACATTCATTAACTATCAAAATCTTATCTACTATTTGTCAGCCTTGTACAAAAGCACCTCGAGCTTGACTAATTAGAGAGGGAAGTACCATTTCGGTCCTCAATGATAAAACCTTCGCCAAAATTTTGTAAACACTAGTCACCAAGCTAATTGGTCTAAAGTCCTTAGGATGCTTAGCGATAACCTTCTTGGGAACAAGAGCTACAAAAGTAGCATTAACTCCAAGGCTAACAACATAATTATCCTCAAACTCCCAGAAAACCTCAAATAAATCATTTTTAACTATGCCCCAACAATCTTGATAAAAAGGCCATTGTAAATCCATCTGGCACCGGAGCCTTAGATCTATCCATTAAGAAAACTGCTTATCCGATCTCTTCCTTCTCAAAGTTTCTTTCCAACCATCCCCTCTCCCTCTCAGAGAGACTTAGTTAGCCTAGACCATCCACTTCCACCCTACAATCAAGAGGTCTTCTCAGAATTAACTTAAAGTGATCTACAAAGCATCTGATTATCTCTTCTTGAGAGGAGATTTCATCTCCATCTATATCAAGTTGTGCTACAAAATTTTTCCTCCTTCTCCCATTGGCCATTGTATGAAAAAATTTTGTGTTCCCATATCCTTTTTTGATCCATTTAAACCTTGATTTCTGCCTCCATAAAATATCTTCTCACAATAGAACATCTTCTAATTCATTCTTTAATCTCCATCTCAACTCTCGTTCCTGTGCATTCATAGTCCTGTGGGATTCCTTCTTGTCCAATTCTTCAATCTGAGCCAACAAGGAAGATTTTAAATCCTCTATCCTCCCAAAACGGTTCATGTCCCAAGCTTTCAATTTTGTCCTCAAATTTCTTAGTTTTTTATGAAATCTAACTCCTTTCCACTTCATCCCCTTAGATCTTCACTCCACCAACTATCAACATTTTTTTTACAAAGTCTGGGTGAGACAACCATATATTTTCAAATCTAAAGGGTCTAGGTCCAAAGTCTAAGGGTTCCTCTCCTAACTGAATAAAGCAGTGATCCAAAGTAACTCTAGGTAACCCTTTAACCATCAATCCCCTCTATTGATTCTCCCAGGCTTCATTAAACAAGAATCTATCTAACTTTGAATAGGTTAGGTTTTCCTAAAACTTGTACCAAGTAAAATTGGCTTGCAAAAGCGGAATCTCCTTCAGCTCACAAGAGTTGATAAAATCATTGAATTTCCTCATATTAGTCGTGATAGATTGATGAGGGTTATTTAACTCAGTTGTGAACCGAATTACATTAAAATCTCCACCTAAGCACCAAGGACCTTCCCATAACCCTTGAATGCTATACAACTCCTTCCACAATTTATTACTCTCTCTGTAATTATTAGGCCCATACACATTGGTTAGAAGCCAAGTAAAATCACCTCCACCATTTTGAATTTCAGAGACAGAAAAGTTACCTACTAATTTCATTTCATTTGTTGAACCACAAAATACGATATGGTCGAGGGTGTTGAACAGTCTTGAACTGTAACTTATCCACCATCTCTTGAGAAACAAGATTCTCACTACTCCCACTATTGATAATTAGGTTACACAACTTCCCACCAGTTGTACAACATGTTCCAAAGATATTCTTTCTCAATCAATCTCCTAGTAGTGGTTCTTGAGGTGCAGTCATAGAGTGTCGTATCACTAGAGCCTCACCCTCAATATCCCCATCCAAGTTTTCTTTCTCTAAAGCATTAGCTCCAGTAGTTTCAGCCACTTGCCCATCCTCAACATGGCCTATATCATCTTGTTGTTCATTAGTGACTTCATCAACCATATGTGTTTGCCCTTCAGTCATTCTCTTAGGACATTCATCTTTGTTGCATTTGAAGTCCCTTGGACTATAGGGCATGTTTGGTTGATCACACGACCCCTACCAGCCCCAACACTTCGACCTACTAATGAAGATGTACTTTGGACAGCACTTAGCCTCTGCCCTAAGCTCCAACTTAATTGAGCTTCAACCTTTAGAGCTAGCTAATATGCATCATTTATCTTATACGGGCAATGTAGGCTGACTTGATCTTGTATTGGCAACCTCAAACCATTGATATATCTACTAACTTTTTGCTTTTCGGTTTTTGACATATTACTCTCAAGAGTTAATCTATTAAACTCTTTTGTGTACTCCTTCACACTCTTTTTCTCGTTGCCTTAAATTCTACACCCTTTGGTAAAGAGTTTACTCATAGTCTAGTGATAAGAATTGGGATTTCAGCTTCTCTTTCATTCTTCCCCAGGAACCAACCTTTCTTTTCCCCTTCCTTTCTTTGACCCTTTGGTAAAATTTTCCACTAATCTAAGGCTATCCCACGCATCTTGGTCGTTACAAGCTTCACTTTTCTTTCTTCATTTGTTTCTTTCCAATCAAAATAATTTTCAATACTGCCCAACCAGTCTAGAAGCTCTTCAGGTTCCAACTCACCTTTAAACTCGAAAATATGAAGTTGAACACCATGACCTTGATTAGATTGTAAAGCTTGCACTATTCGGTCTTCCCACCACTGGTTGCTATTCCTTCCATGTTGATCACCTTCAAATTGCTCAATGTCTTCACTTGATTCTTCAATAATAATGTCAGTGAGTTGATCATCAACTCTAAGAGCTTATCTTCTTCTTCCTAGCCCCAAATCATTTGCTACGTCACCATCCCTAGTAGCATTTTGAGCTGCAAGTTGAGCAAGATGTTCAATCTGTTCTTGCAATCCTCTTATAGCTTCTTGGAAAACATCTATAGTAACGTGTTGTGGTCTTCTACCACCCCTACCACGTCCACCCCTTGTAGCCATGATAATATAGAAAACACAAGAAGGAGATGAACTTTGAAGCAAACCCAAGGAAAGAACTTGCTCTGATACCACTTGATGTGGACAAAAAGACAAATTACATGCAGTACCTCAAGTATACAACAATAAGCACAAAAAATACCAAGCTGAAAACAACAAAATAAGTTGGATTTTTTAGGGATTTCAGACATCAACCTGAAGTAAAACTCCTTCTGAAATAGATATGCTATAGTAACAATAGCAGCAAGCTGGCCTCCCATGCGGAAACGCAGTGATTAAAGGATTGGAAGGTGCCAAAATGGGTCGACTCCTCAAAACCCAAGCTCCCAATGCTTGAAAACCCTATTTGGGGCTAAGCTACATCTCAAACAAATGGATATGCTATAGTAACAATAGCAGCAAGCTGGCCTCCCATGTGGAAACGCAATGATTAAAGGATTGGAAGGTGCCAAAATGGATCGACTCCTCAAAACCCAAGCTCCCAATGCTTGAAAACCCTATCTGGGGCTAAGCTACATCTCAAACAAGATAGAAATAACCAAAAAGACCCCTACAGAAACAACCCCCTTATCTTTTATAAGACTCACTAGTTTGCTGGACAAGCTAGCTAAAATATTTACACAGAAGCCCCTAGAATGTTTTCCTCTCACCAACAACTCCTTAGGAACAAAACTAACTTCAAATGAACACCTAAAAGATAACTTTTGTTACAAAAGACCCAAGAGACCAAAACCCAACAAAAATGCACCCAACTGCCCCTAACAAAAAATCTAACTTATAAAATGATGAAAATACCCCTGGTCCCAAACTGTCAACAAAAATACCCCAAAATAATTATTTGGGATCCCACTACAAAAAACCTTCAAAACATAATACATTCACACATTTTTTTCTTATTTTCTTGCCTCATCAAAACTGGAACCTCAAATAGAAAAGTAAAAAAATAGAGTTAAATGAATCCTCCTACACTCAACTCTCTAAACAAAATATAGAGTAAAGCACCAGCCTTTCAGCTTGACTATCTCTTACTGTGGAAAAAAAAACTATCTCACAGTTTGGAACAAAGCAGAGTACGATTCTCTACACTCAAATCAATGTACCTGGCAAGCCAAATGGATCTTGACAAAAATGATTTAATCAAAGCCAAAATATTTGCAATAACACGATCAAATATTTCCAAAACCCGTTATTTAGCAATCTCAATCATTTTCTAATAAATCCCAATCATCCTATGGATAAAATATTAAAAAGAATATATGCATACTTAAAATCATAGAATAGGGAAAAAAGAGAAGTGAGAAGAAGAAGAAGAAGAAGAAGAAGAAGAAGAAGAAGAAGAAGAAATGCAGGGAAACAAGCTAAGTGTGAAGGTTTCTAAAAGAGTTCCATATGAAATAGACTCCTCGTTTTTTTGACACTTTCCTAATAAAAAAGAGAGGGTGGCAAAGTTCTTTAATAAGCACAATTTGGTGAAGAGTTATATTAAGATCCAAATTCTTGAGAAAAGAGATGATGTGGCCTAATGGTAGAGGTTAAAAGCATTTGTGACTTGGCTTAATAGAGGGCTGAGAAGGGAGAAGGAGAGATTTAAGGATAAAGCAATATGGGTGGTTTGGAGCATGGAGAGGCATGGTGATGTGGACCGTCTTGCTATATATATGGAGATAGGTAAATTCTGTTTCACTTATGTTTTCCACTACAAACAAATAAAAATTTGGTTCATAAATTCTGCAGAGTGCAAGCCCGTAAACTTGGTCAGGGTTAGAGCCCATAGATGTGTTGGATTTGAATGTGTTGTTCAAAGCATAGTCATTGGTAGTCTTGATATTGCAAAATGAATAGAGAAACTATGCTTTGTAGGGAGTACAAAGTATGATAGTGTATTTTGAAAATTTGAAAAAAAAATGAAGGACAAAAGAGTCACAAAATGCTTATTAGAGAAAGAACCACCAAATGCCCAATATGAAACAAATACTTATTTTTTAAAATAAGCACTTAAAAAGCTCGGTGCCAAATGCAAATAAATATTTATTTGAATAAGCACTTGTTTTTAAACACATATTCAACAGGCACTTATTTTTAACATTAAACACTCTTGAACAATGTTTTGAAAACTGGACCAACCGACTGGTTGAACCGTGCCCCATCCCTGGCTGGTCTGGATTCACCCCCCAAACCAGTATGTTTAAAAATGTAAATAACTGTTCGCCCAACCGGTTCAACCAAAGAACCGGTCCCCGTTTTTTACATTTTCACTTTTAGTACAAAAACACAAAAAAAACTAAAATTGGGCCAAACAAGCCATAAGGTTCAATTGAATCCCAATCCCAACCAATGCAAAACCCCTCTTCTATCGTTCTTTCTAGTATTCTATGCTCCTTCAAACCTAACCTAAGTCTAGCCACCACCACCAGCGCCTCCAGCTCCACTGCCGACGCCATTACTAGCCATAACAGATAGTCTCTCCCCTCCTCTTTCTTCTTTTTCTCCTTCCTGCTGGTGAATAATGTTGATTGTGTTCCTCTCCCTAAAACTCCATCGGCCGGTTTCCTCTCCTCCTCCTCCCCCTTCTTCTTCTCATTGGCAGAGGCAACAATGTTCTCTATTCAGTGTCCTCTCCTATCCTTCTTCCCTATTTCATTCTCCTCCTCCTCCCATTGATTTCTCTCTCTCTCTCTCTCTGTATCTAATTATGAATATGATTTTTGCAACATTTATTCATTGCTGATTACTCTTTCTTTGTAATTTAGTACTTTAGTTTACACAAATTTTTAATATTTATTTTTTAATTATTGAACTTGAAATTAATTAATTACTCAGTTTTGTAAATTTTGATTACAACTTTGCTCAAATTGAAATTCTAATTTGATTTTTGCTCCAGGCTTGGAATTTAATCTTTCCTTTAGGCTTCAGTCCACCAAATTCGGCCAAGATACAAGACAATCCACCTAGTTGTTCAGTATTGAAGGTTAGCCTAACTGCCTAAGCCCTCTTGAAATCTTGAAATAAAAACTTAAACTTAAATAAATTGATTTCATATTTTGAATTTAAGTGATATTGATACTGAAATAGCTGAAAATTGAAATCAATTTTAGTTTATCATGTATATGTATGCATTATAATTTTTGAATTTTATTTATTATATATATGCTTATTTATTATATTAATATGGTTCGACCTCCGGTTCAACCTCGGTCAGACCTCTGACCCGCGAACCTCAGGCTTTACCGGATCGAAGCCTGGTCCGGTTTTCAGAATACTAAACATGGCCTTTGTAAATATTGGAAAAGGGGGTGTCTTAATAAATAAAAAAAGTACCGTACCGAATGAAATTGTAGGAAAAAAGTGCAGGAAATCTGAACGGTATGGATAGTTTAGTGTTACGTAACACCACCTTCTTTAGTTTTTCCTTGTCTGTGTAGGTGGGACCCGCCACGGAGATCTTTCAGGGCCCTCAGTCTCCTCTGCCTTGATTTTTCTTGTCGCTCTTCTGGTTTGCTTCTTCTCTCACCTCTCCGTTCTGCCCCAGGCCCAAATATACTTTCAAATCTCAGAAAGAGTGTGAAATCGAAAGCCGAGAGATCTGGGGTTTCGACATTCAGCTTGTGGAGGCAGATTTCTTAAGGTTGGGATTTGATTGATGTTTAGTTTCATTTGTTTTTCTATTGCATCCGTCGTTGTTGTCAGAAATTAGAAACAGAGGTTTAGGGTTTAAATGGTAGATTTTGTTTTGAGTTTTTAAAATATTGCTCTTGAAAGTTTTGACATTTTCCTTTAAGTTTTTAAAATTCTATCTTTACAGGCTCGAGTTGCTTGGTTTCCTGCTTTTGTGATCGGGCAACGTCTGGTTCGATAAGTTGCAGTTTATTGGTTTCTGTTATCTTCGAAAGTTTAAATCAGATTCATTCCAGCAAAAGATAAATCCTTAGGCCGTGAAGCTCAACTCTGGTAAAACGCATTTATCTGTTTTTTTTTTTTTTTTTTTCCCTTTCTTGTTTCCTTGTTGTTTCTCTGTATT
Organism: Nelumbo nucifera; assembly: GCF_055504915.1. Lineage (NCBI taxonomy): Eukaryota > Viridiplantae > Streptophyta > Magnoliopsida > Proteales > Nelumbonaceae > Nelumbo > Nelumbo nucifera. Next base: position 5,843,188 of record NC_142649.1, on the reverse strand, counting down.
TAGCGTTTGCTTTTGTGCAGGTTGAATTTAAAGATTGCAGCTTGCAATTTGAAATTTCATGCATAATGAAGTACCATATAGATGTTAGTTTGGGTATTTTGATCAGACACTGTTTTGTGAACTTCAAATGGTTCTTTTTTTTATCAATAACTTTGAAAAGATTTCATTAATTAGAAAACTTTAAGATACAACAAGAAGTTGTGAAAGAAATTAGCTTTAATAAGCTGATCCGGGACAGAATTACAAATGTGCCCAAAACATATTTTTGTTCTTTGAACCCCTTGCTTTGTTAAACTATCTGCCAACTGTTGGCAGATCTCCTAACCCATCCCACCTGGATTGACATGTTCCTTGACATCCATTTAAATCTTAGGAAATCATTCTTCAACTGTCATGTCACCCTTCCCCTTTCTGCAACCATTTTATCACAGTTTTTGAGTCTCCCTTGATGATCAGTCATTCAGTCTATTAATACCCAACTCCTTAGTCTTTTCAACCCCATATGCTGTAGGTACATACTCTGCCCTTGCCACATCACCCTCCTCCACAGGACCGGATTACAGGGCAATAATGAGTCCATTTTCATCTCTAATGGCCCCCCAATGCCTGAAGGACCTGGGTTACCCACACAACTCCCATCAAAGTTCAGCTTCTTCCAACCATTTGTTGGAGGAGACCATGCCTCAAAGAACTGTTGTCTCCTCCCTGAAAAAGTCTTTGACCTTAAAAGATGAAAACAACTTCAAGCTTTTTACCCAATGTGCCACCCTCACTGTTTCGACTAAATCTTCCTTGCATTTTTCTTTTCCTTCAAATATTCTATCATTTTTTTCCTCCTAAATGGTCCAAAGCATTGCTGCCCTAGTACATCTCCATAGAATCCTACCCCTCATTTTCATTCCACTAATACCATTAGGGCTGAATAAACCTTCCACCTTGTTAGGAGAAGACCGCCTGCACCCAAAAAGGGAAGTAAACCAATTCCAAATAAAACTAACAAAAGGGCAATATATTAGAAGGTGGAAAGCAGTCTCACCACTCAACTTACACAGGACACACCAGTTGGGGGACAAGCACCAATTTGGTCTTTTCCTTTGAAGTACATCAAAGGTATTAATACAACCATGAAATACTTTCCAATAAAAAGCACTGATTTTAGGGGGAGTAGAGGGCACCAAATTTCTTTGATTGGGAAAGGAAGAGAATATTGTGTGGCAACCAACGATTGTAGAAGGGATTTACAAGAAAACGACCCGTCAGAATTAGGACCCCAAATCCTAGAATCTGACCCACCTTCTCCCAAGAATACTGAATTCAGCAATCCTCACAGCTTGGACACTACAAGAAGTTTAGACTCTCTAAGGTTCCTATTAAAGCCCAAGTTCCAATTCAACCTTGGAAGGTGAGATGGTTGATTTAGGAAATCTGAAATAGGCTTATCCTTGAGCCTGGACAGATCACAAAGAGAAGGAAATTTCTCACCCAAAGGAGTATCTTCAATCCACACATCCTCCCAAAATATGATTTTACTACCAGAAGACAAGTCGTACCTGATATGATTTAGGAAGGTAGGGAGAACATCATGGATGGCCTTCCAGGGAGCAGCCAAGGTAGCCCTACGGAGACATCTAGCATCCCATCCGTTGCTCGACATGCCATGAATGCTTGCAACCACTTTGTGCCATAATTTCTCATTTTCATTTGGAAACCTCCAAAGCCATTTGCAAAGAAAAGCCTGATTCTTTTGATAAAAAAAAAGCAAAGCCTGATTCTTTAGCCTAACATTACCTATTTCCAAACTTCTTTCCACCTTCAACTTCCTCACCTTTTCCCTTCTAACCAAATGATCCTTCTTTTTTTCCCCTGGCTCCCAAAGAAAATCCCTCAATTTTCCTCACTATCTCTTGTGGCATCTTAAACATTGACATGTAGTACATTGGAAGATTTGCTAAAGTAGACTTAATTAGAGTTATTCTCCCCCAAGGAGATATAGTTCCTTTTCCACGCTGCCAAGTGTTTATCGATCCTTTCCACCACTAGAGACCAAAAACTAGCAGATCTAGGGTTGTCTCCTAGGGGTAAACCTAAGTATTTCATTGGCCACTCACCTTTCTCAGCTTAGGGAATCTACTGAAAACCTCATTTCATCATCTTCAATGTTGGTTTCAACCAATAAGCTCTTTGACCAATTAATCCTCAAATTAGACATCCTCTCATCAAAGAGTTTCACAACTATCTTCAGAATTTTCCATTCCCTCCCTACTTTCTCCATCACAAAAAATAAGAATATCATCTGCAAACTGTAAGTGACCAAAACATTATCCTTCCCAACTGACCAACCTCTGAATAGTTGCACACAATTTGGTCTTGAAATCAATTTACTTAGGGCTTCAACAATCAAAGTAAATAGAAAGAAAGGGGGTCACCCTGCCTGAGCCCACAGAATCCTTCGAAGAAATCGTACTTTGTCCCATTAACTATTACTGAATAGTGACTAGTTTCTAAGCATCCTTTAATCCATTTACACCACAAATTTCCAAAGCCACACTTCCTCATAATATCAATCAAGAAGTTCCAATCCACTAAATCATAGGGTTTTTCCAAATCCAGTTTGATAGCCACTCCTTCCCTCTTTAATCTCTTTTGAGCCTCCAAACATTCATTGGCAATTAAAATTTGATCAATAATCTATCTATCCTACACAAAGGCCCCTTGAGCTTGAGAAACAAGTGGGGGGATCACCTTCTTAATCTTTAGACACAACACCTTTGCTATCACCTTGTAAATACTGGTGACTAGACTTATTGGTCTGAAATCCCCTGGCTGGTTGGCATTGTTCCTCTTTGGGATCAATGCTCTTGTGAAACCATTGGGTCCTAGTGCTTTTGATCTATTCATAGAAAAGATCGCTTCCTTAATCTCTCCCTCTTCAAACCTTTTTTCTAGAACTTGGACTTGAGTTCCCCCCAATGTCTCCCAATCAATGCCTTCAATCCTCCATCTCTCAATTAGGGGTCTTTTATTAATTGACCTAAAGTGCTCTAAGAATGCTTTAGGAATCTCACCTTGGTCCGTGATCTCACTTTCCCCCACCAATAAAGAAGTAATCATGCACTTCCTTCTCCTTCCATGTGTAATGGCATGGAAAAATTTTGTATTTTCATCACCTTCTTGAAGGGAGATGAGAGATCCATCATATGGATGGCTGAACCCTGCAGGAAGGTTGGGCAAAATTTCAAAATTTCTCTCTCCCATCTGGGAATTACATTGCCTATTTTAGAAAACTGCATTTTCAAGGATCAATCTTGAACCAAACCGGACCATATCTGAAACCAAAAGGGAGGAGAAGGATATACCTGATACGGAGTAACAGTAACTTCCAATGAAGGTGTTCACGCCCAAGGAGAAAACCAAAAACTGCTTCCACTGAAGATGACACAGTGTGAGGTGAAGCAGGATCAACAGGACGACTCTTTAGCAAGAACCGAATTCTTCAGCAAGAATGGAGTAGAGGGCTGGTGAGCACGACTTCAGATTGCTTCTTCTACCGAGAAGCAATATCAAGAACAATTCTTGATCACTCCCACAAGTGGAGATCGAACTGGGTAGGGGCGGCAAGAACAGGGAAGAACTCTGCCGACTGCTGGAATGTCTGTTGTTGTCTGGTGTCCTTGCATGTCCGCCCTGCTCTCTTATTTATAGCCTTAAAGAGACAACCTCCTGATCTGATTAGGAGTTTTCTTAATCCAAATCTTTATTTGGATCTGGACTCTTTAAGTGATAAGGTTAACCCCTTATCTTATTTGTAGTTTAAGATCAGCTTAATCCTAATCAAATTAGGAGTTTCCTGATCCAAATCTTTATTTGGATCTGGACTCTTTAAGTGGATAAGGCTTATCCTCTTATCCTTATCTACTGATCCAAACCCAAATTTGCCCCTATTTAATTAATCTAATTAACCCAGTTCGAATTGGGCTTTAGGCCCATTAAGTTTATGTGCTCACTTAACCTCTTAACCTGTTGCCCAGTTGGCTCTTCTTGTATGGCGTGGGACCCAAACATTGATCTACACATAAGCCACATGGGTTTATCCCAGCCTTTGTTACAAGGCCCGGTCGAATTCACTGTAGGAGACAGTGAACCCCTGAGTCCATCACCATGGGCTCTTAATGGGCCCAACATTTACACTAAATGGTCCTTGGGTCCAGCCACCTTATGAAAATCCAAGGACTGTGGGCAGATGCAAGATTAGCCCATCAGGTATTACCCTCAATGGTCTTATACTTAACCTCTCAGTCCATAATGATCAAACACTGCCCGACAAGAGAGGACCTCTCCCTCGATTGCAAGGAACAATGCTGCACTCTCTACTCACGTGGATCCTAGGAATTAAAACCCTTTGCAAACATTTTGAAACCATAATATATAATATATATATATATATATATATATATGTTGGAAAACGTGGGGTTATTGGTTCAGATATGAAAATAGAATTGTATATATTCCTAGGATTGTGGAAGGATTGATTTAGAAAGTTTTTTCTTTCTATTTCTTTCGTTCTATTTTTGTACTTTCTATTTTCTCTTCTTTCTATTTTTCTTTCTTTCTATTTATTGCAGCAGCTTATTGTATAAATATGCCCATTGGCAATAGAATGAAACATATTAGTATTCTACCATTCCAAAGCATGGAATCAGAGCTCTAGGTTTGTCAACCTTGAGATTTTTTCGGCCTTTATTGCCAGTTTTTTTGTGTTTTTCTCTTCTGGCCTTCAGTGTTGATCTGTAACCAGAAGTGTTCATTTATTCTCCTTTCCTGCTGGCCTTATTTTTCCTCCATTAACAATGTCCGACATGACTGCAACAAGTGCTCCCGTCCAAACCGATGAAGGAGCAACAAACTCTCATCCTCACACTGGTGATTTGCAGAATATTCAGGCAACATATAGACTGAATGGCCAGAATTACTTGAAGTGGTCACAACTAGTGCGTACCTATTTGAAGGGAAAAGGAAAAATTAGTCACCTCCTTGGAACAGGACCAAGGTTGGGCGAGCCAAATTTTGATGCTTGGGACGAAGAGGACTCCATGATTATGTCATGGTTGTGGAGTTCAATGACACCTGAGATCAGTGATACTTGTATGTTTCTTCCCTTTGCAAAGGCTATTTGGGATGCTGTTCGACAAACCTATTCCAAAGCCCATGACGCTGCTCGTGTCTATGAGGTCAAAGTGAAGACTGTGGCGGCCAAACAAGGGAGCAGGAGTGTTACAGAGTATGCAAATCTGCTGCAAAATTTATGGCATGAGCTTGATCATTATCGGGTTCTTGAGACAAAGTGCGCAGATGATGCTGTGATCTTGAAGAATTTTATTGAAAGAGATAGGGTGTATGATTTTTTGGTTGGACTGAATGCTGAATTTGATCAGGTCCGAATACAAATTCTTGGCAAAGAAGAAGTGCCTCCATTGAATGAAGTCATAGCCCTTGTCAGAGCTGAGGAAAGCCGCCGTGGAATCATGCTTGAGCCTAAAGATCCCGAAGGCTCAGCCAGGGTGGCAAGGGGAGGAAGTTACAGTGGTTCAAAGGGTGAGAACAATCACAACTTGGCTCGTGACACAACCACCCGTGACTCTAACGATAACCTCTGGTGCACCTATTGCAAGAAGCCCAGACACACGAAAGATCGGTGCTGGAAACTTCATGGGAAACCCTCCCACATCCAACAAGGAATGGGGAAATCGAGGAGTTTCAAAAGGAGTTCAACAGGCCCATAATGTCTCCACAACCCCGCAACAAGAGCACTCAAGTCGGGGACCATTTAATGATGGAGAAATTGAAAGGCTAAGGTGCTTCCTGAAATCCTTGAAACCAGGAAGTGGTTCTACCTCTCTTGCTCTCTCAGGTGAGTCTTTATCTCTAGGATTACATGCCTCGGCTAGTGTTTTTCCATGGATTCTTGATTCTGGAGCTACTGACCACATGACACCCTCTTCACTACATTTTCTCACCTATACACCTTGTCCTAGTAATAGAAAAATTTCTATTGCTGATGGTTCTTTCACCACAGTGGCAGGGATTGGGAATATTCAAATTACTTCATCCCTATTACTTAAAAATGTGCTTCATGTTCCTAAGTTATCCATTAGCCTTATCTCTATACATAAACTCACCTAGGATGTGAACTGCAATGTTGTATTCTTCCCTTCTTACTGTGTATTTCAGGACCAGGTTTCGGGGAAGAAGATTGGACTTGCTAAGGAAAGAGATGGACTCTACTACCTTGAAGCAACCAGCAAATCATCTCACACTGTTATGCATGTCACACACGAGTCATTCTTATCTACCTCCAATAAAGATTTAATTTGGCATCATCATTTCCGTTTTGGTCATCCTTCATTTCCTATTTTAAAAACAATGCTTCCTTCCTTGTTTAAAGGATCTGATGTTGAAACCTTTCATTGTGATGTTTGTGAACTTGCTAAGCACAAAAGGGTTTCTTTCCCAATCAACAATAAAAGATCTTCAACTCCTTTTTATTTGATTCATTCGGATATATGGGGCCCTTCTCAAATTCCCAACCTTTATTGATGATTGCACTAGGGTCACATGGATTTTTCTTCTTAAGTCTAAATCTGATGTGGGTACGATTCTTCCCAACTTTCATAACATGGTCCAAACTCAGTTTGGTGTGAGAATTAAAAGGTTTCGATCTGATAATGCTACATATTATTTTAATCAGAATTTGTCCCCATTTTTTCAGAAAGAAGGCATTGTGCATGAATCCTCATGTGTTAACACTCCCCAACATAATGGGGTAGCTGAGAGAAAAAATGGCCATCTTTTGCAAACCACCCGAGCCTTTCTCTTTCAAAATCAGGTGCCAAAACAATATTGGGGGGAAGCTGTCCTTACTGCTGCCTACACCATAAATAGACTACCATCTAAAGTTCTTGACAATCGAAGCCCAATACAAGTCATTTTCTCAATTTTACCCTGATATTCGAGCCTCAAATAATCTCACACCAAGAATTTTTGGCTGCACTACCTTTGTTAATGTCCATAATAAGGGAAAATTAGACCACGAGCAATCAGGTGTGTTTTCTTGGGATATTCCCCAACTCGGAAAGGTTATAAATGTTATCATCCAGCCACCAGAAAATTCTACACCTCCATCGATGTCACATTTGAGGAAGGAAAATCTTTTTTCACTCAACCTTATCTTCAGGGGGAGCCCTCATTAATGGAAGATAAGGCATCAGATCTACTCTCCCTAGATGTTTTACCCTCCTCATAGACATTTAATCATCAAGAATCACATCTCTCTGAGTCACATTCCTCTGAGCCCCACATTCCCGAGTCTCAACAAGAGTCAAACAACCCGACCATTGAACCAAATTTGGACACTGTTAACCCCACGAATGATGTGCATGATAATGTGAGATATATGCAGGTTTACTCTAGGAGGAAAAATCCAGATCCTCAACCTGTGCAAGTCCAAGATTCAACTCCTAATCCTAGAACTAAGGGATGCTTAGATCCTGAACCTACACCTTCACAGTCTGAGTATGAGTATGACCTACCTATTGCACTGAGAAAAGGAACCAGAGAATGTACCAAACGCCCATTGTACCCTTTAGCCAAATATGTATCATTCCAAAGATTCTCTAAATCCCATAAAAGTTTTCTAGCCAGCCTTAACACCATTCCAATTCCTAATACTCTAGCCGGGGCACTTTCTAATAAGGAGTGGAGAAAAGCCATGAGAGTGGAAATGGAGGCATTAGAAAAAAACAACACATGGGAAGTTGTGGATCTACCAAGAAACAAGAAGACGATAGTTTGTAAATGGGTGTTCACAATTAAATACAAATCTGATGGGTCATTAGAAAGGTACAAAGCACGCTTGGTAGCCAAGGGATATACACAGACTTATGGGGTAGATTATCAGGAGACTTTTGCCCCGGTAGCTAAAATGAATATAGTAAGGGTGTTACTTTCGTTGTCTGCTAACTATAATTGGGATTTGCAATAGTTTGATGTAAAAAATGCGTTTCTCCATGGTGATCTAGAAGAGGAGATATACATGGACATTCCACCGGGTTTTGGAGAAGGCATTAAAGGGAACAAAGTTTGTCGGTTGAAGAAAGCACTATACGGTGTCAAACAATCTCCGAGAGCATGGTTTGGAAGGTTTACGAAGGTAATGCTGAGTACAGGTTACAAGCAAAGTCAAGGTGACCAAACATTGTTTATCAAACACACAACCTCAGGGGGGAGTTACTGCACTATTAGTCTATGTGGATGATATAATCGTTACTGGGAATGATAAAAAGGAGAATGAAGCATTGAAAACTGCCTTGCCAGAGAATTTGAGATAAAAGACTTGGGGAGACTAAAGTATTTTCTCGGAATTGAAGTTGCACATTCTAAACAAGGCATCTTTATCTCTCAACAAAAGTATGTTGATCTTTTGAGAGAAACAGGAAATATGGCATGTAAACCAGCTTCCACACTTATAGATCCCAATCATAAACTTGGAGAAGCCCACAAGAATACAAGTGTAGACAAGGAGATGTTCCAAAGACTAGTTGGAAAACTCATTTATCTTGCACATACACGACCGGATATTGCATATGCTGTAAGTGTAATAAGTCAGTTTATGCATAATCCTAAAGAAGTTCATCTGCAGGCTGCTCATCGAATTCTGCATTATTTGAAAGCCAATCCAGGAAAAGGAATTTTATTCAGAAGAAATGGAGGACTGACTCTTGAAGCATATACAAATGCCGATTATGCATGATCTCCAGTAGATAGACGGTTCACTTCTGATTATTGTACCTTTTTAGGAGGAAACTTAGTCACTTGGAGGAGTAAGAAGCAAAATGTAGTGGTTCGGTCAAGTGCAGAGGCAGAATTCAGGGCTATGGCACAAGGAGTGTGTGAATTACTCTGGTTGAAGATAATTTTAGAAGACCTGAAGATTCCACGAGAAGAGCCTATGAAACTATATTGTGACAACAAGTCAGCCATCAATATTGCTCACAATCCTGTTCAACATGACAGGACGAAGCACATCGAAATTGACCGACACTTCATAAAAGAGAAACTGGACAACATGTTGATTTGCACTCCCTATGTGTCTACAAAAGGACAATTGGCCGATGTACTTACTAAAGGGCTCAATAGTATAGACTTTCGAAGAAATATAGCCAAGCTGGGAATGGAGGATCTCTATTCACCAACTTGAGGGGGAGTGTTGGAAAACGTGGGGTTATTGGTTCAGATCTGAAAATAGAATTGTATATATTCCTAAGATTGTGGAAGGATTGATTTAGAAAGTTTTTTCTTTCTATTTCTTTCTTTCTATTTTTGTACTTTCTATTTTCTCTTCTTTCTATTTTTTCTTCTTTTTATTTTCTTTTCTTTATATTTTTCTTTCTTTCTATTTATTGCAGCAGCTTACTGTATAAATATGCCCATTAGCAATAGAATGAAACATATCAGTATTCTACCATTCCAAAACAATATATGTATGTATATCTTTATATAAATATATTTTGCAAAAACAAATTTCAACGGTTGAAATCAACTGCCGGCAGTTTTAGGTTTCCATCAGAGAGAGTGCATCCCCGATCATTCACTTTGTCCGACAAAGGAGCTGATCCTATCACTATAATCACCCACTTAGATGAATTCTTGGACTGTCCCAACATACCCAGGTTTTGACCCCCTCTAAGGATCTCACTGATTGGCATATCAAAGACAACCCAATCCGACACCTGGTGTAGTACCATAATCGAGTCTACGGGTCAGGTGTAACATTCCGGTTTTGCCCACCTATCTCCAAGGTCCAGGGCCATACTGGAGTTTCTGTTCGGTTTAGGGCTTCAAGAAAATCCACACTGCATGTATTTCAGGTCTCACCCTGGCAGCTGAGACAAGCTGCCCCAACCAACTTGGTAGTACATCAGTGTCAGCCTTGGCAGGATAAATCTCCCCAGATCTATCTTACGGCTGTGAAGATTCTAAACTAACACGAGTCTCATATGTGTCCAGTTTAAGGGTATTACACAGAAACACACCGCAATAACATGAATCAAATATGTACTTTATTCATTTACAATAAATCTCATAATGTACATCATGTTGATTGGAGCTAAGGGCATACACTGTTTAACACTTCTTTGATTCATCTCTCTCTTGACTTTTGCTTCCAACATATTTCCTCTCTCAACAATGTCTCCCTTAGCTCTTTCTTCAAATACCATCTTAATTCCTTTTCACCTTCACCTAAAGTTCCTTCTACCTCTTTGCTATCTATTGCCTCAATTTGAGAAATCAAATATGCTTTCTTCTCCTCCAATCTTCCCAACTTCTCCCTATTCCACTCATTGATTTCCTTTTTCAACAATTAGAGCTTCTTTAGGAACTTTTGGCCTTCCCACATTAGGGGCATGACCAAGCTATTCCTCCAAACTTTAATTTTCTCTTTAAAATCCGAGTGAGTGAGCCACATATTTTCAAATCTGAATGGAGTTGGGTCACCATCACTGATTCTCTCAAACAAATAGATGGGCCAATGGTTTGAGGTGATTCTAGGTAGATTTCTTCCAAGTAACCCTGGCTAATGCTCTTCCCAATTGGGTGAAACTAAAAACCTATCAAGCTTGGATAGAATAGGGGTTGTTTGAAGGTTTGACCAAGTATAGCAAGATTGCCCTAGAAGAATATCTCTTAGCTCAAAAGCTTCAATAAAGAAATTGAACTTTCTCATGCTCGGTGTGGTTCTTTGCCTACCCCCGGTTGTCTCACTCAAAAATCTTACTACATTGAAATCTCCCCCTATACACCAAGGTCCTTCCTAGAGTCCCCTAATATCCCCAAGCTCCTCCCACAATTTTTTCCTTTCTCTATATGAGTTTGGCTCATAGACATTCGTCAGGACCCATTCAAATCCGTCCTGCACACCCTTCAACTTAATAGAAACTGAGAATTTGCCCACCAGTTCTTCCAAACATTGCACTGTTTCTTCTTTCCACATTGTTATAATGCCCCCCGATGCACCCCAAGAGGGAGCAAAGCTCCAATTAATATTCCTCTCTCTCCACATGCTCCTTATCCACTTATTGTCTACTTCCTGAATTTTGGATTCTTGAATTAGAACAAAATCTGGTCTCCCCTTTCTCAATACCTCTTTGATTACTCCTCTTTTTGTGGCACTTCCTAATCCCTTTACATTCCAACTAATAATCTTCATGATCACATCAAGTACTGACCCCAACCCTCATTTAGCCTATAGGCCCCCTCTCCTTCTCCCTCCCCTGGCATTGAACTCCTTGTCCCCTTCCACATCACCAATGAGTTTTTCAACTTCATTTAGCTTCCTTCTCTCTTGCCCCCTTTTCTTTACTTACTTTGTTTTGAAGTTTATTTTCTTTGATTTTTTCCACTTTCAATCCCATTTTATCAGCCAAGTCCACCATTGGGTCCCTTGCACTCTGATCTTCTTGGCTTCTTTTACTCTCTCCCGCCTCCTTCTTTTCTTTCTTCCCCTTAACTAAAACCCTTCCAGCCTCCTCATCACTTGATCCTTCTTGGGATTGAATCCTTTTGGTGATTTCTTTTTCCCCATCTGTACCCAACCCCCTATCAGTCACTACTCTTTCCTTAGTCTTCTACATCCTTTCACCCCTAGCCTCAGACACACCCTCCCCCTCTTTCTCACCAATTGTCTCTCTCTCATCAACTTCACCTCCTAATCCCCTACTCGTCTCTCCTTCTGCTGGCTGATTCATGGGCAAATCATATCCAAGGATGGGAGCTGAAGAGTCTGTAGGACCAATAAAACATATATTAGCATAAAAAACTAAACCAACAGAGTTGTTAAGGATACCAGAAGGCTGAGAAGTAGATACAACAGGAGTTTTAGTAACAAAAGCTTCGGTACCCTTTTCCTTTTGGTGCCTCTCCAAGCCCCTAACTTCAGTTTTAATTAGATGGGAAGGCTTCGAAGGAGTATTTGACTTGGCCATCTCAGTACTTGTACCCCCACCCAGAATATCCTCTGTAACCTCCTGGTTCCCCTGTTGAAACACCAACTTATCATCTTGCTCTTGTCTCTCGCCTGGAATGAGTTCCTTACCCCCTTGGATACCTCTATTCCCCTCCTGACAATTTGAAAGATCCTTCAAGCCACTAATCGGTGTCAGCCGCAAATCACCATCTCTGTTCTTAGTTGAATGAGATATGTCTCCACCTTGTGATCTCCTCTTGTTAGCTACAGCCTCCTTTCCATCAAAAAGGGAGACAATGTGAAAGTCATCGTCCCTCTCCACACTGACCTGAACTGTCTCCAAAACTTCTAATGCTAGAATCGTCTTCAGAAGAGAAGCCGTCGTCTGAGTCTTCACAGTCGACCCACTGATCATCTTCATCGTCATCCTTCCAATCCACCTTAGTCCTATCATAGCGAGGATTAGGCCTGTTACGAATTACCCACTGCATCTGTGAAGGTTTTGTGCCTGTTTGACTGTCTTGGGTCGATGGGGACGACGATAGAGCATGATTACCATCCCCCATCGCCTTACTAAAGCCCTTGCACGTGCCATTTAAGTCATCATGTGGGTGGGAATTAGATTCTGGTTTGACTCGCCGATTCGGCCCAGGTTCAGCCTGTGGCCCATCCCTTTTGACCCCGTTTTTTAACACTTCCACAAAAGATGGTTTAGTCTTCAGGCCGACTGACCGGTGAAATTCAAAAACATTTGGATAACCCTTTTTTAATGGCAATTGGAGCCAAGCGGCTTAATGTTTGACGGTCCACCTTCTAAAACATGGCTGACAGAGAGCAACTGGTCTTCCATAGCTTCATGTCCACTTGGCAGCCTTCTGGACACGTCACCATTGTCTCCTTCCTCCTTACCTTTCTCCCACAACAGCATTTCAACTTCCAACACTAACCAGACTCTTTTCCACCACCTGTTGGAGAAGGTCTCGACCGGTCTTGGGACCCGCTGTGGATTAGAACCCTTCACTTTGATTTTTACTGCTTGAAGAGAAGACAAATTCACTGCTACAAGCGACCCTCCACAAAGTACTGCCACTTGGGAGAAAATCTCCTGCTTCCATAGATTGAACAGAAGCCCAACCATCTTTATTTGAATAGACTCCACTTCCTCCAACTCAAACTCGTTGCAGGAAGGGTTCCAGTTCTGCAACAAGGCCCAACCCTCTCGTGTCTGTGACCAAAATCCAAGATGGCTGCCTTCTTCTCAAACAGGAACAAGAATGCTTGTTCTATCACCAGAAGTGTCTTCATGACATCAACTAAGGCCCTGTTTGGCGCGTCTTTTCACGCGGGCTGTCGGCTTTTTAGAAGCCCGGCAGCCTGCATTTTGGTCTTTTCCCGTTTAGTTGGGAAAAGATCTAGCCGCCGAAAGCCACAGTCCCGAAAAGACGCGGTAAGCCCATTTCAGGCTATTTTCGGGAAGCTCCTAATGGAGCTTTTCGCCTTTTTTTCAACCCATCTTCGTGCGGAAAGACGCACGGACAGATGTGCCTTAACCAAACGGTCTTCAAGCTGTTAAGATGTTGATGCAAAAGCTCACATCGTCTTTTGACTGTCAGAGCTTCTAGAAGATCTTTCAAAAAAGACTTGCCAAATGGCCCCTAAAACTCCTTTCCAGTCTACCACTTCCTCTTCGAATCTTATCACCTTTCTTTTTTCCCAGTCTTCCAAAGTTCCATCTAATACCAATTTTGGACACAACGGCTCCACCTACACCTTTGATCTTTTCTTTCTCCTCCTCTCCAGTCTGTGAGATTGCTAGGCTCTTATCTGCTGCGATTTCTTGTGCTGACGTTTCCGGTACTTGGGTAGGGATGCTTGTTGTTCTTTCCAATCCCCACCTCCTTCGCTCAAAATCATCTAGAGCTCCTGCAACTATAAATCCAACCTTGCTTCCTTTTCGCTTCTGGTATACAAATCACTTGCTTCTTTCCATTTCCAAATGCCTCAGTTAGCTGAATGAAGGTACCCCTGTTGTTACTTTTCTTCTCAACCAAGAATCTTTTCCTACCACAAGCCAACTCTCCTTTCCATCCAGGCTTTGTGATCGCAAGGATTGTACCATCAAGGAAACCTTTGAACCAGCAAATCACCTCCCTCCCCAAAACTACTAAAGCTCTCTTATCTTCTCTGGTTTTCATCGCTGAACCTTCACTGATTTCTTCCAGAAGAAATCTTTTCTTTTCCACAACCATTATCTTCCTCCACTTTGTCGCCGGCAGGAACCTTTCCTTCGTTGTCATGGTCCCAAGTCTCTCAACCATCCAGATTCCAGAAGAAACCATTAGTGTATCAAAATAAACAAACTACTCTAGAACCTTTAAACATACATCTGCTATGTGTGCATGGCGTAGCTCAAGCCAGATAGGGTCATGATCCTCCAAAAGAACCTCCTTTTTCTCTGGGGGACCACCTATTTTGCTTGGAACCTATATTATGTGTGTATTACATGTTAATATCATAACAAAAGCTGTGGAAAGACAAAACCTATATTATGTGTGTATTACATGTTAATATGTCAACTTTTCTTAAAAGGAACAGTTTAAATTTTCTTGAAATAGGTGGGTAAGGATGATAGATACAAGAGTATAAGATGCATCAATATTGCATCCTAGTCAGTGAATAACCACAAAATTATAGAAATCCTTAAACCTTTATAATGATGATTAAGGAAAAAGCTATCTTTGCATCTTGTTCCACAGTGTTCCACAGTTGCTGGTAAGAGGAGAGGCTTGCTCTCCACTGCTAACTACTTTACAGTTCCCTTCTTTCCACGCATTTCTGAGTGAAGGGAAGTGGGTATAACATCTAAGCATCTAACCATGCTTACATGGGCTGTTGCCATTCTAACCATGAAGAAGGTCCATTAAACTATTATGTAGGGGTGAGGGTCCCGTTGGGTTCATTTGTAAGGTGTGGTTTTGGCTAGGTTGGGTTGTTTATAGTCATTAGGTCTGCAGTATTTGGTGGTGATGAGGAGGTTGTATGCCAATGTTTTGTGGTGTCTGTGATACTTGTCTTTTATGTTTTGGCCCCTTTTGTTGTAAGATATGGCCTTCCTCTTGTTGCTGGCCTAGTTGGAAATTGGAATGGCCTTCCTCTTGTAAGATGTGGCCTTCCTCAGGTGCTTTTGTTATTTTTTCAGTAAGCTCTCTGGCTCCCATGAAAAAGTTAGTTTCCCTGGGTATCACTTACCCCTAGGTGGGTAAGTAACTTTCCCAGCTGGGGGGAAAGTTTATAAAACAT
This sequence comes from Nelumbo nucifera, assembly GCF_055504915.1. NCBI lineage: Eukaryota > Viridiplantae > Streptophyta > Magnoliopsida > Proteales > Nelumbonaceae > Nelumbo > Nelumbo nucifera. The sequence continues at coordinate 5,827,869 of NC_142649.1, read as the reverse complement.
AATGGGACAAGTTTGTCCATTCTAACATTAGTTTTTTATGGGTAAAAAAGTCATTATATAACTTACTTAGGAACCAAAAGAACATGGGTAAGTGAATTTACCTAGATAAATGTTTCCTGTCTAGGTAAGTGCACTTAGCCAGGTAAGTGGCCTTTTGGAAAATGAATGGGGCCTAAGTGTTTGGAATTTATTTTGTGTATAAGAAAGAAATTGGAATTCTTATTATTTTTTACTTTAAGTCAATATGGGATTTCGGTCTTACTTTCTAATTTTAGTTCTGGAGTTCGCAGTCCTAGAGCTATGGTAGTCACTCTATTTCCTTTTTTTTATGAGTAATAATGAAATTTTATTAATTCAGAAACTGATTTAGATTTATAATCTCGTATAACCCTGGAGGCCTGGCGCCCCCCAAGTGGAGGGTGGATGAAGCTGAACTTTGATGGAAGCAGCTTTGGCAATCCTGGTCCTTCCGGAATTGGTGGAGCGTTTAGAGATGAGAATGTGAATATATGTGGTTTGTATTCAGGACCTATTGATCAAGGTGACTCAGTGAGAGCTGAATTTATGGCTGCTGTTGTTGGAGTGCAAAAAGCAAAGGATATGGGAATTACAAGGCTGATTGTTGAAGTGGACTCAAAAATAGTCATTGGCTGGTTGAAAAAAAGGAGAAGGGGTTCTATGGCAATTCAGAAATGATTTCAGAAGATTCAAGATGATATCAAGAAATATGCAAATCCATGTAAGATGGGTTAGGAGGTCTGCTAATGGGTTGGCGGGATGGATTAGCTAAGCAAGGAATTCATAGGCAACATTTGTTTTGGGCTCAATGTTAATTGTGTGTGGGGACTTTTGATGTATAGGGTCTTTGCCCTAACAACTTCTTGTTGTACCCTTTTACTCTTTAATCTTAATAAAAAATTCTTGAGTTGCTGATCAAGAAAAAAAATCTTGTACAACAACCCTTGGAATGGCTCAAGCTGCAGCCTCTCCTAACAGATTGCCAAGAAACTAGGAAAAGAGTACAGAAATCACAGCTGAGCCCAGAACAATTCCTCCCTATTTGCCCCTTGTTTGGCTAATACATCAACCAAAGCATTTGCTGATTTCCCCACTCATTGAATAGAAACTGACATATTCCTTGTCAGCCATTTAATCTTCTTAATTTCGTTCTTTTAGCACCAAACAACATCCTCAGGGTTCTTCAACCAGCCCATCACCACCTTGGAGCCCTCTTTAATAATTAATTGTTCTACCCCCAATTGGTTTGCAAATTGCACCCCTTGTACAACAGCTAGTAATTCTGCAGAATCTCTGAATCCCAAAGGACCCAACTACAGATGAACAACCTATCCAAGCTCATTTCTCAGAATCCCCCATTTTAGATGGCCCTGGATTGCCCAAACTGCTCCCATTGAAATTCAGCTTCAATGAGCCTTCAGGCAGGGGAAACCACCTTTTACTACCCTATTCTTTATGGAAGAGCAACTCGCTACTACTGACCAATTTCTCCAAAAGTCATTAAATGAGAACTGATGGAAAATTTCCAATGTCTTCAACCAGTGTATTGTCCTATTCAACACACAGTCCTTCAATTCCTAGCTGCTCATTTCCTTCTCTTGAAAGATTCTAGCATTCCTTTCTTCCCATGACATCCAAATCAAGGCTGCTCGAGCACATCTAGACATTAATCTTCTTCTTTTTATAGTTCAACTGAAAGTAGAATGGTCAAAGATCAAGCACACTTTTGCTGGCAAGCTCCAACTACACCCAAACAAAGAGAGTAGCCAAGTATCCAAGCTGCAAGGTGCCAACCAGCTGGTTGGTAAAGTCTCTTGTTGGTCGTAGTGGAGACTTGGGATCGAATCCCACCTGCACAAATCAAAAGAGAGTAGCCAAGCCCATAAGTTTGCAGTGAACGGACAAGATTGGAGTAAATGGTAACAATCCTCCCCATGATCTCTACAGAGGGTACACCAGTTGGGAGAAATGCGAAGGAAGGGTCTTCTCTTTTGTAAGTTATCTAAAGTGTTTAGTTTCCCATAGTACACTTCCCAACAAAAAAGCCATAATCTTTGGGGGTACCAGCCTGCACCAAATTTCCTTTGAGGAAAAAAGTTGTAGAATAGAAGACTGAGACATGGACTTAAAGAAAGAGGCGCAAGTAAAAGTCCCTTTGGGCCTAGGATCTCACACCCTTTTGTTTGGATTGGAAGGATGCAAACAAAGCTGATTAAGGAGGCAAAGAAAGTTAGATAGAGAGTCAATTTCAGCATCCCTTAACCCCCCCCTTAAGAAACCCAAAATCCCAATTTGGAGCCAAGAGTGTTCTTGAGGGTGAGACAAAATTTGAGACCACCTCTTTTTTATACAATAAAATGGAGAACAACAAGGGGAAAAAGTCCTTTAAAGGGGTATTTTCTACCCAAATATCCTTTCAAAACCAGATAGAGTTACCTGAACAAACTTCGTACCTGACAAACTTGAGAAACTAAGGAAGAGTTTTGTAGATGGCCTTCCAAGGTGTCACTAGATTAGCCTGCCTTGAAACCTGCGTCCCACCCATTCTTTGAGATGCCATGAATGCTGCCCACCACTTCATGCCAAAACTTCTCGCTCTCCAACGGCCAATGCCATAGCCATTTCCCCAACAATGCTAGATTTTTTTTGAACCACCCTCCCTATCCTCAAACTCCCTACTCTTTGCTTCTACACACAATTTCCCACTTAATCAAATGATCCTTTTCCCTTGTCCCGGTTTCCAAGGGAAGTCTCTCATTAACTTCTCTAGCTTACTAGCTTCCCTAGGTGGTATCCTAAAGATAGATAGAAAGTAAGTGGGTAAGTTTGCCAATGTAGCTCTTATTAATGTGATCCTACCACCCAAAGAAATGCAATTCTTTTTCCACGAAGCTATTCTCTTCTCAAACTTTTCTAAATTGGAGTCCAGAACCTACTCTCCCTAGGATTTGCCCCTAACAGAAGCCTTAAATAAGACAAAGGCCAAGATGAGAAGGAGCACTCAAGACACTTAGCAATAGCCTCAACCTCCCTATCCTCCAAGTTAATACCTGCTATGCAACTCTTTTCCAAATTTATTTTCAGACTAGAGATTCTTTCAAAACCTTTGATTAACTCTTCCAAATTTGCTACCTTCTCACTAATACCCCTTCACAAAATATCATCAAATCATTTGCAAACTGAAGATGGGTGACTGGGATCTGGTTCCTCTCTACTCCCAACCCTGGTGATATTTTCCCCATCGGCCTTAGCCATAAAGTTCTGCTCAAATAATGCCCAAGAATATTTTGAGTAGAATATTGCATCCTATTTTTTGGAGTAGAAGATAATTCACCATTCATCTTGTGCTTATACCATTGAGTAGAATGAAAGGTGTAGTTGAATGAAGGGGTGTCCTCTTTTTCTTTTAATAAATTTTTGATTTACCTTAAAAAAAAAGCCTTTGAGCAGAATGGTATTGCTAAGAGGAAGAATGGACACATTCTTGAAGTGGTTAGGAATATGATGCTTAATAGTGCTTGTTCATGTCTTGGGTGATAAAGTTCCTATTTCTATCTATCTTATTAATCACATGCATTCCCGTATTTTTGGTTTTAAGACCCCTTTTCATGTTTTATATCCATATCTTGATGGTGAGATTTTTCAGTTCTTCTAAGGTCTCTTAATTGCTCTTGTTATGTATATATTCTTGGCTCCCATAGATCTAAACTTAATCTTAAAGAAGTTAAATGTGTATTCTTGCATTTTGCATCTACTCAAAAAGGATATTGCCAATATGATCCTATTACTGGCTAAAATTTGTTTCCATAGGTGTGTCCTTTGCTGAATTCTTTATTTTTCTCATGCTTTTGGTGAGGGAGAGAAGCGGAGAAGGATAGCGTATTTGATCCTTCATTTGTTCCACTTCTCCAATTCCTTGTTTTTCCCAGGATATGCCAGTCCCTTGTAATCCGTTTTTGTCAATTCTGAGTCCCCATAAGCAGTTCTAGGTCTATCAATGGTGAACAGAGGTTGTTGCACCCTCATACATTCCCTTAATTAGGTCTAGATATGTATTTGGTACTTATTTTTTTTTCCAAAACCCACCATATTATTTTTTAGGAGCTCTATCGTATGCTTCTTCAGATCAATGAATACCATGTGAAGGTCATAGTTATTGTAACTCTGGATATTGCCTTTGCTTTAATTATAGGCACCATGATGCCCTTTCTCAATTATTTTTTTAATAAGGATTTATTAATGATTAGTAAAGAAAGTTTTTTTTTTTATTTTTTTTATTTTTTTATCAATATGATCAATAGAGAAAGTTTCACAGTAGAGACTTCCCAAACAGAGGCATGAGATGTAGCCTCAATTGCAAAAACATAATTCATTTGAGCCCAAAATAAATGATTCTTATGCACTCCTTGCTTAGCTAAAAAATCTGCTATCCCATTAGTTGATCTCCTTTCCCATTGAACTCTAATTGTCATATTTATAGTCAGCCATTTAAATATTTTCATAGCTTCCCCATAGGACCAAATTACAGTCTTTGGTTCCTTAAACTACCCAATTATCAATTTTGGATCACCTTCCATTAGCAATCTCTCAGAGTTCAGCTCTCTAGCAATCTGTACCCTGTGTAATATTGCTCGAAATTCCACATTTACAGAATCCTCCACACCGATAGGACCAGAGAATAAATCAAGAATATGACCTTTTGTGTTCCTAAAGACTCCCCCAATTCCAGATGACCCAGGATTACCTAGGTCATTTCCATCAAATTTTAATTTGATAAAACTTTCTTCAAGGGGCCTGCAAACTGCAATAGGCTTGTCCTTAAAATAATAGAGCTTTTTGCTACCAGTTCCCGATTCCTCCAAATTTTGTCAAAGGAAAAGTGTGAAAATAAGTCCAAATCTTTAGCCCAATGTATAGCTTGTTAACTATGCATTCCCAAACAACAATGTAATTCCTTTCTCTCCTCCCAAATTGTCTAAGCCAATGTAGTCCTGGCACATCACAACAAGACTTTACCTTTCTCTTAGGCCGACTGAAAGGTTGTAGGGTCAAATAGACTATCAATCAGCAGAGGCACAGTTCACCTGCATCAAAATAGACCAAAAAGCTTTTTTCAAAAGCCTACCTTAAAAAGGTAGGAGATTAGTAAGTGGTAGCAACTTTCTCCGTTAGCTTTGTAGAGGATGAATCAGTCTGGAGAAATACTAGGTGTAGTTCTTCTATTTCTTCTATTTTCCAAATTATCCTAAGTATTTAGTTTCCCAAGAAAGACTTCCCAGCAAAGCTCCCACCTTGGGAGGGATGGGTTTGGACCAAATTTCATTGCTATGGAAAGACTGAGGGGTAGCTGGGTAGGGACAGAGCACAAAGTAGAGAAAAAAGAAGCATAGGAGAACAAACCCTGAGGGTGAGGAGTCCAAACTTGATTGTCTAGTTTAGAAGGATTTCCAAAAAAAAAAAAAAAAAAAAAAAAAAAAAGAAAGGAACAAACCTTTGGATGATGTTCATTTTTTAACACATAGAGGGTGTACATGGAAGGAAAAAAGTCCTTAAAGGCGGGGTTACCAATCCAAATATCTTCCCAAAAAAGAACCTTATCTCTAGTACACACATCATACTTGATAAGGTTTAGAACTTCAAGAAGAATTCCATTTATAACCTTTCAAGGAGAATTCAAAGTAGCCTGCCAGGATACACTAGCATCCCAACCATTACTTGCTCGTCCATGAATACTTCCTACAACCTCATGCTAGAGCCTTTCCCTCTCCAATGGTCATCTCCATGATCATTTACCTAACAAATCTATATTCTTTTCCCCAATATCACCTATGCTCAAAACCCCCTGTTTCTTACTTTGCACACCATTTCCTACCTAACTAGATGATCCTTTCTTCCTTCACTAAGCTCCTGCAAGAAATCCCTAATAATCTTCTCTAACTTCAGCGCCTCCTTTTGTGGCCTCCTAAAGATTGAGAGCTAGTAAACTGGCAGATTTGCTGAGGTAGGCTTTATGAAAGTATTTCGACCCCCAAAAGAAACATAGTTTCTCTTCCAAACCGCCAATCTCTTAGCACAATTTTCTGCAACTGGGCTCCAAAACCTTCCTTTCCATGGGTTATTTCCTAGGGGCATACCTAAGTATTTTATTGGCCAACTAGGGGGTAAGACAACCTAAGGAACCCACTACTTCAATCAGCTTCACCTCATCCAAATTTATCCCAGCCACACAACTCTTTTCAAAATTAACCTTAAACTTAGAGAGATGTTCAAACAACTATACCACCCACTACAGATTCCATGCCTTCTAAGGTCCCCATCCTCACAAAAAATGATTGTATGATCCGCAAACTGCAAATGTGTTACAACAATACCATTTCTACCGATGCTCCAGCCTTGAAAGAGGTCCAACCTATTGGCTCTCAAGATAAGTCTATTGAATATATCAGCTACCAAGGTAAACAAGAAGGGAGAGAGGAGATCCCCTTGCCTTAACCCTCGGGTAGCTGGAAAGAAATCCCTGACCACTCCATTGATCAAAATCAAGTAATGACAAATTTTCAGACAACCTTCAATCCACCCACACTGCCTTTCTCCAAATCCACAATTTCATAAGAATTTCTGATATAAAAGACCAATCAACCATGTCATAGGCTTTCTTCAAGTTCAGCTTACACATAAAGCCTTTCTTTCTCCTCTTGAAATCCTCCACACTCTCATTTGCTATTAAGATTTGAACTTTGAAAGAGCTCGGATATAGAAATAATGGGTGCTTTTGTAACATTTTTCTTTATCTTACTGAAATGTTTAATTATCCATAATGGGTCTACCTCTCCCATTCATTTTTGTATTTCTACTTGAATGCCATTAAGTCCTATTGCCTTCCTTCCATCTTATTTAAAGCCTCTTTTACTTTTGGAAACTCTAATTTTACAAAAGTACTAATTATTTCTAGTTATATCTGATCTCTTTCATGGTTCGCACCCTTTATATGTTCTTCATTTAGTATATATATATATATATATATATTTTTTTTTTTTTTTATTTTTTAAATAGCCACTCTTTCTTTTATTGATTTCCTTATCTTTTACCAAGACTCTTTGATCTTCCTCTTTGATGCATCTAACATGATCCATATCTTTATTTTTCGTTCATCTTTTCATGTTTATAAATTCCATTTCCCCTCCCTTTTTTTATTGGAAACGGTAACTTCATTAAATAACTTTAAAATAACTTTCCAAATTTAAGTACAGCTGTCAACCCCCAAGTAGGTGTTGAGCCCCAGTTATCTTTCTTACAAAACTGCCCAGAACATACTCTCCCTCACAGTCCCTTGTTTAGCCAACTGTCAGCTAAACCATTAGCTGATCTCCTTGTCCATTTGAAGCATGCACCGATTTCCCTTGTTGTATTGTGGATTTCCCTTATGGGCTGTCTATAAATCCAGGCTCCCAACTTACCAGATTGCAGCCACTCGATCAACAATTTAGAGTCTCCCTCAATCTCAATTTGGTGTAACCCCAATTGTTTTGCATATCTTACACCTTGAAGCAAGGCCATCACCTCCACTCTCAATGAGTCCCCCATTCCATTTTCTCCCTTTTTGTAACATATGTGTAGTGATGCAAAGACAGTTTTACCTTTTTTCCTTTAAGTTATGTTGATCCTAATAAAATAACGAGACACTGCCACTCACATCTTTAAGTTATTACCTTTCCATTTCTTCTATGATTCCAAGACTGTTATCATGGTATCCGAGCTAAGAATCTAATAGATTCATCTTGTTTCGACTATATTCTCTCTCTTTTATCTCTCGTTTGTGGGTCTGAAAAGGGGAGTCGGATCTGTATTATTTGTGGACTGATCGAAGGTAACAGTTTTTTTTTTTTTTTTTTTTTTGATAGATCAAAGGTAACAGTTCTCATTTCTTTATTTTTCTTTCGGGTCTGGATTGTTGAGGGTTGGGAGTTGTAGGGGTATCCCTATGTGGTCAATTGTAGGTCAGCTGTGTCTGCATCAATTCTGGGTGATTTATGTGACTAGATCTGTGCACATACTCTAGAAGAACTTGTTTTCTCTTCTCCCACTGGTTGACAAAGTTGAAATTTTGTGCTAGGTGCTAGCTTATGTCTCACGAGATCAGAAAACATTGAAGTGCTCTCAGTTTAAAACCTCATAGACAAACCTGAGATAGTAGTGTAACAAGGCTTGACAGGTCTGTAATATCCTTTCTTAGCCTGATAGCGATTCTTTCAGAGTTATTTGTGCATTTCTAAAGATGTACAGAGATGTGGATTCCTGCTTTTTCATTCCCAGAAGATGTTCTACCTCAGTCTTGGGTGTGCTTGTGTGTGGACCAGTGGTTTGTATTGACTGAACTGACCCTTGTAGTGATCATGGTAACTGATGATTCAGCGACTTCTGGTATCATTGGAACACAATTTAATGGTAGTCAGTGCAAATAACATGTTTTTTCCTATCTCTGTCATGCCTGTGGATGGTCTAAACTATCTGGAATGGGCTAAAGGTAAGTTTGTTGGAGGGAGGGGAATGCTTGAGCATCTAATTGGAAGGGTTGTAGAACCCTAGGAAAGTGGTCCTACACATGACAGGTGGGAACAAGAGAACTGTGTGATCATGTGCTGGCTTTTATCCTCAATGCAGCCATCTATTAGGGAGAGCTTTATGTCAGCTGATACCATACCACAAAGTTGATATGGGACGAAGCAAAGGCCACCCATTCAAAACAGAGACACCATGCTAGTGTGTATCAGTTACTGGTTAAGTTTTCAGCTTATAAGCAGGGGTACAAAACACTCTCTACCTATTTTTCTGTCCCACTGTCAATTTATTTATTGGGGATGTGAGAAGGATGCAAGGGCCTAGAAGAATCTTGTTTCACAATAGTGGGCTTTTTCTTTCCTTGCAGGCCTCAACCCAATACATGAACCTATTAGAGTTAAAATATTGGGAAGCAAGGAATTACCCAGTCCACAGGAGGTGTATGCATTGGTTCACTTCAGTCTAAGGTGAGTACGAGGAATGTGATGAATCCTCCTGAGGGGGAACCAGTTGCCCTTGTGGCTAGAGGTGTGAGTACGAAGGTAGAGCAGACGGAGAAGACTGAAGAAGATAAAAAGGAAGTTATGGTGTACTTATTGTGTGGGATCGGGACATGCTAAGGAGAGCTATTGGGACTTAGTAGGGAAGCCTAAGAAGAACTGAAAGAAGCTGGGGAAGAAGGTTAGCTCAGCCAATGTTGCAGCTATCGCATCTGTTCATGATGATCAACTCACTACTATGTCTACTTAGAGTCAATCAACTGGTTTCGTACCTAGGGATGATGTTCTTTGTTCCATGTGTGATCAACTGGAGTAGTATAGTAGGGCTCTTTTTTTTTTTTTTTTTTTGATAAATGAGTGAAATAGTATAGTGCGACTCTTCATCAGTTGGATCATGGATGGAACCAGCAATTCATGGTTCTTGAACAAGCAAACCCCCTTCCCCCTATTTTGAACACACCAATTTTTAATATTATAGCCTAGAAGATATGGTTTGCTGATGTAAGCATGGAATGGCAATTGTATGGTGTGTCTCACACATCATTAAAGCTCCAATCATTATTTTTTACTCAATAATGTCCATATGATCAGAAGTAATGAAAATACATGTAAACATGAGTCAACAATTTTTTTTGAAGATAAATAAAAAAGAAATTCATTAATCTTAAAAAAAGGAGTACAATGAGGTGATGGGAGATCACCATACAAAAGTAAAAGAAACTTTCAACTCAACAGGTTACAATGCAACAAAAATAAAAACATTATCCCCTCCAGTCCAACTCCACGGATGACCAAAAATCTGCCTCAAATATTCTCTAGAAGCCCCTATGAATTCTGGAAGAATCAAAATTCAATCCAGTATTCTTTTGCCAATGAGGGTGGAAGTGGTTCTCTCAGGGCAGAGGTCTTGGCTGTTTTGGAAGGGGTAAGAAGAGCAAAAGAACTAAATATACAAAATCTAATCATTGAAGGTGACTCCAAGGTAGTTATCGGCTGGCTGGATAAATAAGAGATTGGACTTTGGGAATACACAAATGAAAAAAAAGGAATTCAAGTAGCTGTCAAGGGGTATGGTCATAAGGCTTCAGTGGGTTAAAAGGAGTCTAACTCCTTTGCTGATGCCTTAGCTAAACAGGGGGTGGGAAGGGTTCATTCATTGTAGGCATGCCTGTAAATCTTTGACTGTATCTTAACTATCCTTGGGGAGGGCTAAGAGAGTTAATCCTTCTCTTGGATGCCGTATTCTTTATTTTATTTTATTTTAATTAATGAAATTCTGGTTATTGGTAAAAGAAAAGATTCTTCTATTCCTCTCCTTCCAAATTTCCGAACAAAATTGCAAGAGGCACACAGGGCCACACTATTTTAGCTTTCTTACTTCCAACTAGAACTGGCCAGCAACCAAATATTACTTCTAGGATTCCATCTGTACATTGGACTAGTAGATGTATGACACTTTTCTGATTCCTCTGCAGCTCCACACAAATAGAACCTGATAACTAACTGCACTAACTGTAATCCTCTTCTTTCAAGTGATCTTGAGTTAAAATGCTCACATAGTGTAGTTCAAAAAATGAACCACAAATAGAACAACATCTTTTGTATTGTCTGGCTCAGAAGAATGCATTATCATTTTCTAAAAAAGAAATTGGTACTTGTTTTAGAACTATGAACCTGACACCCTGATAATATATGAGTTGATTTTTTTTTTTGATGAATAAGATCTGAGTTGATTTTTAGTCCAGTTAATCTCTTAGGCATGCCTCATTCAATGGTGGGTTCTCTTGAAACTTGAGGCAGTTGGTATGTTATTGGTGCCCCATATCAGTAAACCGGTCCTCAAGATTTTGCCAATACTAACTCTGTTAATGATTAGAAAAGTTTGAAAAATTTAGTCTTCTGAATTCTACCCTCCATTGATAAAAAACCCAAGTACTGTAATTCCAGTAACCATTAGCTCCAAGCATCTTTTTTTCTTTCAGAGATAGACCTGTTTAATGTGAATGTTGCTTCTGCAATCTGCATTTAGTTATTTTTCATTGTTTGAATCAATCAAGACGATGTATGAAGAATGGCTTCTGTAATTATATGCAGGAGTATGATGGAGAGCATCTTTGGTCAAGGACTTGATTCAGAAGAAAGCAATAGGGATTTGCAAGTTGAAACCTTCAACGAACATCAAACAACAGATAGTGACCTCTCAAAAAATGTTGATTTATGTATAGGTGGCAATGACAAGTTTGAAGAACAATCAGTTGAAACAATACCTGCCAATGCAGATGCCTTGGAACCATATGTTGGTATGGAGTTTAAATCAAGAGATGAGGCTAGGGAATTTTATGTTGCCTATGGAAGGCGGACGGGTTTCACTGTTCGCATTCATCATAATCGGCGTTCACGACTAAATAATGCTGTCATTGGTCAAGATTTTGTTTGCTCAAAAGAGGGCTTTCGTGCAAAGAAATATGTATACAGAAAAGATAGAATTCTTCCTCCACCACCTGTAACTAGGGAAGGATGTAATGCAATGTTAAGGCTAGCTCTAAGAGATGGAGTGAAGTGGGTTGTTACCAAATTTGTAAAAGAGCATAGTCACAAGTTAATGAGTCCTAGTAAAGTTCCATGGCGGCGATCAGAAAGGATTTTAATCAGTGAGGTATGTTTAAGGTCAATAATCTTTTAGTGTGTTACATTGCATCAATTATTAGGTACTTGCAACAATAATAGTAATAATGTAATGCTGATGATGATTATATCTTTTATTTCATTATCATTGTTAACATTTATTATTCTCGGGGTTATTCTTATTGTTGTTATCTTGTGCAATAAGTTTCTCTAGGGAGGGATTTTTGTGCCTGCATGAAATTGGGTTGTTACTAGAGAAATGAGAGGAAGAGAAAGGAGAGAGAGACATGATTGAGGGAGAGGTCTCCTCCATGTACAAACTCCAAGAGTTGTAGAAAACTTGAAGCTGGTAGTGAATCTCTTTGAGAGGGTCTCCAACTTTAGGATTAATTGGAATAAAAGTGTTTTATTTGAAGTTAATGTGCATGAAGATTTGTTGGAAGATATGGCAAATATTTTAGGCTGAGAGAAAGGCAATTGGTTGATCAAGTACCTAGAGCTCCCACTTGGTGACAACCCCTAAATCTTTGAATTTTTGGAACCCAGTGGTGGAAAGGTTTGAGAAGAGGAAGAAATAAAAAAAAAAGTTTTGAGAAGAGGCTTGCTGGCTGGAAGTGGATAACTCTGATCAAGTCTACTTTAGTGAACCAATCTGTCTATTTTATGTCAGTTTTTAGGATGCCCCAAGTTATCGTGAGAAAGTTGGAAAAGATCATGAGAGATTTTTTGTGGGAACCCAGGGAAGGAATGAAAGATCACTTGATTAGGTGAGAAGAAGGTGTCGAAGTTGAAGGTAGGAGGGTTGAAGATTGGGAATATTAGATTGAAAAATTGGGCGTTATTGAGTAAATGGCTTTGGAGGTTCCCGAGGGAGAGTGATGGACTTTGGTACAAAGTGATAGTAAGCATCCATGGGTTATCAAACAATGGATGGGATGTTGGTTATCTCCATAGAGCTTCCTTGGAAAGCCATCCATGACTGTCTTCCTGCCTTCCTCAATCACATCAGGTATGACTTGGTCTCGGGTCAAAAGCTTAGGTTTTGGGAAGACGCCTGGGTTCGGGAAATCCCCTTATTGGAGGTCTTCCCTTCTCTTATGCAATTTCCAACTTTAAAGGCAGGCCGGTGGCTGCCTTACGTTACTCCTCTCCCTCTCCTTTCCCTTTTTTTTCCCAATAAAGGAAATCTGGTGTCCTCCCATTCCCCCTAGAGTGGGTGCCTTATGTTGGGAAGTGTTTTATGGTTGCATTAATACTTGTGATAAGCTTCAAAGAAAAAGGCCAAACTGGTGCTTGTCCCCCAATTTGTGCAGCTTGTTTAAGGTTAATGGTGAGATTGCCTTTCATCTTTTAATCTCCAGTCCATTTGTTGGCTTTATTTGGGAGTGGTTTGCCTCACTTTTTGGTTGCAAGTGGCTCTCTCTTGTTAGCTTGGAAGGGCTGTTTTTCCCTTCTGTTTGCAGGTGTGCTACTAAAAGAGGTAGATTGATGTGGAAATGTACAAGGGCGGCAGTTGTTTGGACAATCTGGAGGAAAGAAACTCTAGATTTTTTGGGGAAAAGGAGATAACTAAGGAAGTATTGATTGAGGCCATAACCTTTCAAGTGGCTCATTGGGTTCAGACCTTGAGCTTGTTCTCAGATTTTCAGATTGATGATTTCTTCAGGGATTGGGAGATTATAATTGCTTCATCTTCTAGAAGAAAAGTTGAAACGGTGGTCTGGTTTCCACCACCTTGTGCTGGTTGAAATTGAACTTTGATGGGAGCAGTGCGAGCAATCTAGGCCCTGCAAGAATTGGAGGAGCTATTAGGGATGAGGAAGGTAACATCAGTGCCTTGTTCTTGGGTCCAGCTGGGCATAATGATGTGGCATCAATAGAATTCTTAGCTGCTGTATTTGAGCTTGAGAAAGCTAAGGAATTGGGCCTGGAAAGGCTAATTATTGAAGGTGATTCCAAAACAGTTGTGGACTGGTTAAGGAAAGGGGAAGGAGTCTCTTGGCACCTAAGGAATGGGCCGAATCATAGTTGTCAAGGCGACGCCTGGAGGCTTGCTTCGCCCAATCGCCAAATAGTTTCGTACACTATGCTATAAAATACTTGTATATTTTTAATTTTTGACATTATAATTATAAAACAGGCATCATTAAACTAGAATACTCATTTATACTAATTTCTTTTTATTATTTTCTTATTTGTTAGGGTTTAATCAACACAAACATTGCTAACTGTTGTATTGAACCCATGGTTCAAAGTATCGATACACCTTTGTCTTTTGGTAGAGGTGTATTCGTACTTATAACGATACTCCCCTTATTTTTTTATTTCTTTGGTTTTCAATTTCATTTTTAAATATATATATTATTTTAAAAAATGGGTTCTCGAAAACACCTGTAAACATGTGTATTGGGGCACCAAAGATATAATACTATACACCCGATACAGGGCGTATCGTATTGAAGTTTTGATCCTTGATTGAATCCTCAAAGATTTCAGAACCTGAACAATAAGCAAGGGAAGAACTTAAAATTTTGTCCGATACACATTTTCTTCTTATAGTTTTTCTTCTTCCACCTTTTCTTTTCTTCTTTTCCTATAACAAAAGTAGGGGTTCAGCCCCTATATTTTATGAATTTTCTTTCCTTTGTTCCTTTTCTTTCATAAAATGTTGGTTTTCTATACTTAAAACATGAAATTTATACTTCTCTTATGAAAATTATGGATAATTATTAAGGAAAGATGGCTATGGAACCTAGGGAACTACCCTAGGATATCGCCTAGCCTCGCCTTGGTGCCTTAAAAACTATGGGCCGAGTAGAAAGGTGTTGAAATAAAGATATGTAAAAGAAAAGAATATTTCTTGAGGTGTTGAAATAAAGATATGTAAAAGAAAAGAATATTTCTTGAAGAAGAAGAGAAGAAAGGAGAAAAAGGAAGAGAAGAGATTTGAGAGAGAAAAGAGAGCAACAATGCTGGCTGCCCTCTTCACTATTATTTATAGTCTAAAATAATAAAGAGTACAAAGACCAATATGCCGTTATAGGGCGGCTAACACATAAAACGCATAAAACAATTAAAATAACTGCTTAAAAAGGACCCAACAAGAGTGTTGTGGTCCCCACTTCCTATCTGAGCAATAAATAATCAAACAATTTGGGAAGAAAGAAACGCTAGAATTTTCCAAGATAAAGAGAGGTCCTTTACAAAAGTGAAGGAATGTATCTTAACCAGGACTATCCATTGGTTGAAATCCTTGGCTTCTTTAGCTCTTTTTCATTTGATGACATCTGGAGAAATTGGGCCACAGTTGCACACACTTCGGTTAGAAAAACCAGAGCCACTACAGTTTGGGTAACTCCCCCAGAAGGTTTTTTTAAACTGAATTTTGACCGAAGTAGCTAGGGTAACCCAGGACCGTTTGGCATTGGAAGAGTATTGAGGAATGAAAATGGCAACATCATATCCTTATTCTCAGGCCCGATAGGGATAGGGGACTCTACAAGAGCTGAGATATTGGCTGCAGTACAGGGAATTCAGATTGCTAATCAACTAGGAGTGGGGAACCTATTGATTGAAGGGGATTCTAAGGTGATTGTGGGCTGGTTGTCAAATCTAGACTTAGTTGTTTGGAGTTATAGGGATCTTATAAAAAAAGTTAAATGTTTAACAAGGCACATAACATGTAGATATCAGTGGGTGGGTAGGGAGGCAAATGCTTTGGCTGATCATCTTGCTAAATAGGGGTCTACTAGGGACCATTTATTCTGGGCCGCATTATAATTTTATTTTTGCTCTCTTGCAACAGTTAAGGGAGGCTGCATCTTGTGCCTCTCCAAGGGATTCTTGTAAAATCTTATTCCTTTTGTTTAATGAAATCATTTTCAATTATCAAAAAAAAAAAAAAAAAACTACCACTATAGGCTACACAATTTGTCTAAAACCTCAACACCCCCTCAAGTTGGGAGTAAATGTCACACATTCCCAACTTGCGTAGATTGTATTCAAGCTTATTCTTTGCAACCCCTTTGGTGAAGACATCAGCCAATTGTAGTTCAGAGGAGACATAAGGCAAGCAGACTTCTATCAACCTCAATGTGTTTAGTCTTGTAATGCTGAATTGGATTGTGGGCAATATTGATTGCAACTTGGTTGTCACAATATAACATTATGGGGTCCTCAGCTTTTATTCCAATCTCACTCAGTAGAGATCTCACCCAAAGTAGTTTTGAAACACCATGAGCCATAGATCTATATTCAACCTCTACACTTGATCTAGCCACAACTGATTGTTTTTTATTCTTCCATGAGAACAAATTTTCTCCCACAAAGGTGCACACCGCTGATGTAGATCTCATGTCATCTAAGCAAGCTGCCCAATCTTCATCTGTGTAGGACTCTAACTTTAAATTTTCATGGTTTGAGAAAAGAATCCCTTTGCCAAGATGCTTCTTCAGGTATGCAAGTATCATCTCAATGGCTTCCTAGTGCTGAACTTGAGGAGCATGCATATACTGACTCACAACACTAACAACATAGGAGATGTTTGGACGTGTTATACATAAATATAGTAGCTGGCCTACCATCCTTTGATATCTTCCTGTATCCTTAACCAACTCACCATCCAAAGCATTAATTCTATGATTTGTATCAATAGGAGTATCAGCTGGTTTAGTTCCTAGCTTCCCAGTCTCCTGTAGTAAATCCAACACATACTTCCTCTGAGAGATGAAAATCTCATACTTGGATCTTGCAACCTCAATTATCATTTCCTATAACAACTATATCATCTACATGTGCAATCAATATTGACAAGAGTGTTTCTCTCCTTTTTACAAAGAGAGTATGGTCGGATTGAGTCTATGTGTACCCAAAATGGATAAGTGCTCCTTTGAACCTGTCAAACCATGATCTAGGTAATTGTTTCAAACCATATAGTGATTTCTTCAGCCTGTAAACTTTTCCCTTACCAACATTCTCATAAAAACTAGCTGGAATGTTCATATATACCTCCTCTTGCAGATCACCATTAAGGAAAGCATTTTTAACATCAAGCTGGAATAGAGGCCATGAAAAGATAGCTGCTAGGGACAAGAGAATCTGAACTGAGCTCATCTTAGCAATTAGTGCAAAAGTCTCAAGGTAATCAATACCATAGGTCTGTGTATACCCTTTTGTAACCAACCTTGCTTTGTACCTCTCTATGCTGCCATCAACCCTATACTTCACAATGAACACCTATCTACATCCGATTGTCTCTTTGTCTGTAGGAATATCAACTATTTCCCATGCTCGGTTTTTAACTAAGGTTTCCATTTCTTCTTGCATAGCTAGTTTCCACTTAGGTTTGGAGAGAGCCTCATTGACATTCCTGGGTATAGACACAGGATCCAAGGAAGAAAGGAAAGCATGGTAGGAGGGTGATAAGGCACTGTAGGAGAGATGGTGTGAAATGCAATGGGTTGTACACTTTCTCTTCTCTTTGCGGAGTGCAATGGGAAGATCAAAATTAGAGCGATCAATTGCCACAACAGTGTTAGGTATAGAAACATCATTACCAGGGGAAATAACAGGCTTAGGCTCAAGGCAAATACTTGGAACTGTATCAGCTGAAGCTGGGATCTCAGGTGGACTGATGGAGAGTGGTGCAAGTTCTTCTATCTGAGCATGTGTGGAGTCAACCCTCTTTTGGTGACGCCGATAGACTTGTGAGGCTGGTCGTAGTGGATCAGGCAGTGGGACTGTAGTTGCTGATGGTGGAATAAGTGGGTCAAATGAAGGAACAAATGACACCAGAAGAGGGACATGTTGTGAGTTCTCCTCCCCAAAACACTCCCCCCGAGGAGAACCACCCAAGAAAAAGAAAGTAGACTCAAAAAAGGTAATATCCATAGTAACAAACCTACTCCCCGACATTGGATCACAACAACAATATCCCTTTTGGTTTTGAGCATACCCAAGAAAACACATTTCTTGGCCTTAGGATCCAATTTCTTGCGATGAGGACCAAGAATGTGAACATAGGAGACAACAAAAAATTCTCAAAGATTTACAAAATATCTCCCCATCTAGAAAAAGCAAGCTGATAAGTGTCTTAAACCCCAAAATGTGTGAAGGAACACGATTAATTAGATACCCGATTGGGAGAACTGCATCCCCCAAAAAATGAATAGGAGTTGAGGCACACACCATAAGGCTCCTTGCCACCCCCACAATATGTCTATTCTTCCTCTCTGCTACCCCATTTTGTTGCAGTGTGTATGCACAACTACTCTAATGAATCACACCATGCTCCAAAAAGTATGAGGACAAGTCCTTCTCAAAGTATTCTCTAGCATTATCTGATCTGAAGAATTTAGTCCTCACTCCAAATTGTGTGAGAACCATCTGGTAGAACTATCGCACCAAGATGGGTACGTCATCACGTGATCTCATCAGATATATCCAAGAATACCGTGCATGATCATCCACAAACAAGAGAAAATAACGGTAACCACCCATGGAAATAATGTGGCAAGGACCCCATACATTAGTATGAACAATATTAAAAGCAAATGAACTTTTTTTATTAATTGATTTAAAAGAATGCCTACAATGCTTTCCCAATTGATAGCTTTCAAATTCCAAAGTAGACAACTGAATAGACTCAAACAGCTTTGGAAACAAAAGCCTCAATGAAATGAAAGAAAGATGACCCAAATGATTATGCCAGAGCATAATCTGACTCACCGACTTTGATCCACTACTACTGCTGCTACTAACATGATGGCTTTGATGTCTCGGAATATCATCCAGAAGGTAGACTCCATTCACCTCACGACTACTCCCAATCGTCCTCTTTGATTCCAGATCCTACAAAACACAATTACCAAGAAGAAAGGTCACTGAGCAGTTCAAATTTTTTATCAGAGAGTTTACTGAAAGAAGATTAGTGTAAAGTTTAGGGACATGCAAGATAGAGGATAAAGAAATGTCATTAGTCACTCTAACTGTCCCTTTTCCAACAATGGGAATATGGGAACCATATGCTATAGAGACTTTATCTCTACCAGAAAACAACTAGTAAGAACTAAAGAGGGTAGATATATTGGTCATGTGCTTAGATGCCCCTAAGCCTATAACCCAGGGAGGTACCTCCTTATCTAAGGTGGATACATGATTTGCAATTGCATATGAACTACTTGTATTAGCAAAGGAAGTAGTATAATTGGCTCCTGCACTGTTCAGCCCATCTGAAAACTAGAACTGGCTAAATCCTTCTTACTCATAAGCTGTTCATACTTTTTCAATTCAATCCTCACTGCTACTGTTGCAATGGACTCCAAATCAGCCTGGGAGAGGGGTCCTGAAGGGTCTCCTATAATTGCCACATTTGCATTTCCCTTCTTGTTCTTGACCCGAGCTGGTACAAGATGAGGGTAAAACTTCCAACAGGTGTCTCTGGTATGTTTAGTCTTCTTGCAACAGTCATACACCAAGTCCTTCTTGTCCTCCTTCCTAGCCTCACTACTCTCCTTGTCTCCATTTGGCTTAGATTTAACTGTACTAACCATAGCTGACTGATCAATCCCAGGCTGTCTCAATATGACATTCCTCCTGCTCTCCTCCCCAGAGACAAAGGCATAAGCTTGAGAAAGAGTCACACTTTCTCTAGAAAGGAGATGTTGCCTGGCAATGACGAATTCAAGGTTCAACCCAGCCAAGAACTCAAAAACCCTATTCTTTTCTACCAACCCTTGATAGGTTGTTGCATCCTTCATACTCTCCCAAACCACAGTTTCTAAGTGGTCAATCTCCTGCCAAAGAGAAAGTATGGAGAAATAGGTGGCAAGAGGTCTATCTCCCTGTTTTGTACTAATCACCTGATTCCTTAACTGATAGGCTCTAACTACATTTTGTTTCTGGGAAATGGGAATAGGTGTTAGTCACTCCATCCCAAATCTCCTTTGCAGTATTAGCCCATAAAAAAATTTTACCAATGTGAGGTAACATAGAGTTACACAACCAGGTCATCACCATGTAATTCTCCTATACCCACCAGGAGGGATTTGTATCAGGTTTTTTCTCCGCCCCACTGATGTACCCCAGTTTCCCACGAGCACCAATGGCCATCTTGGCTGATTGTGCCCATTCTAGATAATTTATACCATTAAACTTCACTGTAGTAATGATTCTAGACCCAAAAATATCACTACTACCTCCAACACCCAGTCCCATGTTACTAGTGGACTTATGCTCGGTACTCCAACTGTCCACTTTACTTCAAACAGTTCAAAAGCATAAAGTAATTAGGTAGAGAGCCTCCAATATCAAATTGATATCACACACAAAGGTAATAGACCTTTCCGAAAGAAGAAAACCCTATCTGGAGAGAAATCTCTCTCCTCCCACTGTCTCCCACTGGAGAGAAAAGTGAATCAGCCACTCCAGACAGTTCAGAAAATTCCAGAAACCTAACCGCCCCTATAGAATACCTAGAGGACAATACCTGAGCGCCCAATATTAGGTCAAAATTGAAAAGTCCAACTTGATTAGGACTCTTCCCTGCATTCCAGTTCTTCCTGATTTTGATGCCAAAACATAGATCACCCTCCTAATGACTAGATCACACCAAAAAAAAAATCCAAGAACTGGGCAATCTGAAGTAAATCGATCAGCCCCTTATCTCATGCAATCAGCTAATCTAGGACTGCATGGAAAAAAACTTCAAGAAACCCTAACCGAGCTCTGATACCAAGTAGAAAGGTGCTGAAATAAAGATATGTAAAAGAAAAGAATATTTCTTGAAGAAGAGAAGAAAGGAGAAAAGGAAGAGAAGAGATTTGAGAGAGAAAAGAGAGCAATAATGCTGGCCGCCCTCTTCACTATTATTTATAGTCTAAAATAATAGAGTACAAAGACCAATATGCCCTTATAGGACGGCTAACACATAAAACAATTAAAATAACTGCTCAAAAAGGACTCAACAAGAGTGCTGTGGTCCCCACCTCCTATCTAAACAATAAATAATCAAAAACTACCACTATGGACTACACAATTTGTCTAAAACCTCAACAGGCCGAATGGATTTAGGAGATTCAAAAGGCTCTCCATGGATATATGTTGATTCAAATTAACTGGTTTAGAAGATTTCGGTCAACAGTTTGGCTAAACAACGGGTACAAAGACAGTCTATGTTTTGGGCCTATATGTAATATTTGGGGGTTTGGACATCTGGTTTCCTCTTTGTTTCCTTCACAACTTCTGGTTGTACTGCTTTTTTTTTTTTAAATTTTAATGAAGTCGATTTTCTGAGCTATTGATAAAAAAAACTGTATTTGCTACTCAAGCTACCTAATAAAGTAATGAATAAAACAAAAAAGCACAAGATATCTTTTACATATTCTTGGAACATTTTCTTCTATTGTCTTCCATTTTGGTTCCAAGAGTTCAAGACCATTGGCCTTACGTGAGGTGATTGGTGCTGAAGGGAAGGCCTAAGGTCTAAGAGAGATGGTTGGGTCTTTACAAGTAGGCTAGGCTTGGGATTCTAGGTTGGGTTCATTTTATTTAGAAGTGACAAATAATATTTGTTAAGTAGTGAGGTTTAGAAGGATGAAGTAGTGAGATTAGTGAAAAAGAAGATAAAAGCAGAATAGGAACCTGGGTAATCAAAGACTGACCATCTTATTAATGGGCAAACTTTGACTAAAGCCAAAAAGGAAGGTGGACTAGGAGTGGGTAAGGTGATAGATAGAAATGTGGCTCTCCTTTGGAAGTGGTTCTGGAGATTCCACTTGGAACAAAACAACTTGTCACATGCTGTCATTAGTGGCATTTACAGTAGAGCTGGTAATGGTTGGGATGCTAGGGAGGCCTCCAGAGTCTTTTTTTTTTTTTTATTTAAGTACGTAGAAAACTTCATTATTCAAAACAAAAACAAAGTACTGTCCTGATAAGGTATTGAGGCAACACCCACTCATGCAACACACTTTAGACTATTCAGATTACAATACATCAACAGAAAAAGCTATCAATGTCACAGTTTTGTAATCCTAGCACCTCCCAAAATCTCTCCCCTAGATCTTCCTTTTAATCTGAGCGAATTCTGGATGCACTAACACCCAATCTGAAGAAGCTTTGCCAATGGCCGCCACTAGACTTCTTAAGCTCCAATACTTGTCTCCAAAATGCCTCCTATTCTTTTCCTTCCAAATGCACCAGAAAACCACAAAAGGTATACAACTCCAAAGCACTTTAACCTTCTTACTTCCTCTAGTCTTTGGCCACATAGAGAAAACCTGTGAAGGAGAGCCAGGTTGAAGATATCTTACCCCAAACAAGGCTGAGAACAAAATGAAGGTTTTCACCTTACACAGAATGAACAAATGACTCATAGATTCCTCTTGCTCTTTGCATAAATAGCAAATACTAGCTAGGTTGAATCCTCTACTCTTAAGGTGATCTGCAGTTAGCACACTATCCATAACAATTAGCCAAGCTAGAGCTTCCATCCTTGGGGGGAACTGGATTGCCCCAAATGCCAGCAACCTGATTGAACTCCAATTGGTTCCTGCACTATGCTGAATAGAAAGATTTAACTGAACATTTACCATTGGAGCACTCCTTCCACCATACCATAACTCATCTCTCATGCGTTCTGAAACCTTCACCCTCTCCAAGTTTTCCATCATGTTATTACATTCTTCCATCTCTCCATCAAGTAAAGGTCCCCTAAACCATGGACACCAGACAATCTGTTCCCCATGTCTCTCATAACATTGACTAATAGTGATTCATGTTCAAAGAGTCTGTACAACCTCGGGCACACCTCCATCAGCTTACCCACCCATGTTCCCCATGTCTCTCATAACATTGACTAATAGTGATTCATGTTTAAAGAGTCTGTACAACCTCGGGCACACCTCCATCAGCTTACCCACCCCACTCCATTCGTCTTCCCAAAATCTATCTTCTCCCCATCTCCAAAGGAAAACCTAGTAAAAATTTTAAACTCTTGGTTATACTTCATAATACCCTTCCACAGAAACATCATAAGATGCTCTAACCTCCCTCAATTCCCAACCAAACCTTACCACCCATACTTCCCCACCGCCATCCTCCTCCACAACAAGTGACTCTCCTTCTCCAACCCTGTTGGTGTGAAAATTTAAAGAAAATTTCATGCAACATAGTTGTCTCAATTGAGTGATTGAGTTTTTTATTATTTTGGGTATTAATAAAATAATTGTTTCCACAAGAAAGTAGAGAACACCTTTTGATTCTGACTTAGAGAAATGAATGTATAGAACAAAAGAAAAAAGAATAATAGAGTACTTCAAAAGAACTTTTCATTTGCATTTCTGTTACATATTTGAAGTATACAAGAATGAGAAAGAAAAAGAAAAGAAAAAAAATCGAGAAACTCCACAACAATACATTTCTTTCTTTCTTTTCTTTTTGATACAAAGAAGATTTCCTTCTCACTTCTTTCTTCAAAATAAACTGTAGTCAATCAGACAAATTTCTGACTGTAGACAGCCTTAATCATCTGGATTTTATATATAAGAAGGGAACCGTAGTCAGTCGAATTGAATATTTGATTGTAGATGGTTTTTAACTTTTTATCCCTCTGTTCTTCATTTTCATTTGAAGGGAATCATAATCAGCTCTTGGGAATTAGACTGTAGATAGTTTAATCCCAAACCTGTCTTGATAGAGGGACCATAATCAACCAAGTAAAATCACCTGGTCGTCGATGGTTTCTTTCTCTCTATTTCCTTCCCTAAAAGTAAAAACAAAAGAGAGAGGAAGAAGAATACATAGCAGAAGACATATATAGGAAGTATTTACAGAGAAGACTTTGCTTTAGCTACCTGTATTAGTGAGATTTCTTTTTCTTCCCTGTCTTCCCTTGAGAATTTCTCTTTTCTTCCCTGTCTCAGTGATTGAAGCAAACAGGCTGTTGTTCTAGGAAGGAAAAAGTAAGGACTGACAAACTCTGAAGATCGGAGAAGGAAATAGATCAACAGTCTTCTTTGTTGGTGAGGCTGCTCTCTGGCTCAAAGGATTTGCCAATGGGGTAAGCTTTTCTATAAAACATAATAGGTGTAAAAGCTCTATGGAGGTGCCAAGAAGAAGATACCAGGTGGAATTAAGGGCTGGAAGATGGTAGCAGAAAAATTGCAGCTCTTTCTCCTGTTAAAAGAAAAAAGTGAAGGGAAAAATTTAAACTCTGTGGTCAAAGGCCAAACTTTAAGCTTTGGAAAAGAAGCGACAGAGGATGGAGTGCACAAAGGAAAAACAGAGAGTCAGGTGGTGAAGAAATGCAGAAAGAATGTAACCATGAGAAGCTCTGATAAAATCCAAAAAATAATGCTGGGGACAATGAAAGGGTTTTAGGAACAAAGGTACATTATTACAGCTGGTAGGAAGATTACAGAATGGAACAACATTTTGGCATCTGTTGTGAACAATCTGAAAATCAAACATAAGGTAACATTGATACCTTTTGATGATACGAAAGCCCTTCTGGATGTGGGAGCAGAGAGGGTGGAATTTCTACAATTGAGACAGAGGTAGGCATGGTTCTAGTACAGGAATGGAAAAAGTCATGTAACAGTAAGGAAATTCGTGACAGAGAGTTCACCCTGAAATTATTGGGGCTTCCCTTTCATCTATGGAAGGAGACAATCTTTGATAGCACCATTGGTGCGACTAGCAGTGTGTTCATTGGCTTTAATATTTCTGACGTGTATGCAGCAAGACTTAGAGTGGAAGGGATTAACCAGAAGATGCACCACGATCTTTCGATATTCACTCCGACAAACTGTGGTGTAGAGTGTGGCTGGCGGTGGAAGTGGAAGTGTCACTATGGAGAGGGCTCACCAAGGTTGAAGATGGTGTTGAGGTGGGGGGAGTTGGCCATGAGGAAGGCAAACAGTTGAACCTTGGGGAAGGAAAAGCCTTGGAAATAGAAACTGGGAGAAAAAGCAGAGAAAAAGCATTTGTGCCAAAGGGGTTAAAAAGGGCTTTTGTCAGACCCCACTTGGGAAGTTAATAAATTAACATCCCAAGTTCATTCAGGTCAGGTCACCTGCTCCAGTCAAGAGGCTGAACAGGGTCATGTCAGTTCACGTGATGGTGTTAATATTCGCGAGGGAGAAGGCTTGGTTGAGTCGGTTGAAACCTATGATTAGAGAAAAGGACTGGGGGCTATTTAGTAATAATCCTTTGATTAGAGAAAAGGGCTCATGTGACTAAAAGTGATCACGTGAGGGACATTGGGAGAGGGGTGATGATGGATCCATGTTCTTGGTCTATCATCACCTTCTTCTGTAAGAGGAGGATTTGGGGACTGTCACTGATGAGATTGAGATGGAGGGCTTCAGGAAGCTGAGGTAGATAGGACAGTGGGGCTTCTTGTGGAGGGGGTTGGCGAGTGGGATTATCCTACTGGAAGTTATTTACAACCTAATGGTATTGAAAATGGAACAGGGCCTGGTTTGACTGCCACAGATGGAAGGGTGGAAACGGTGGAGAGAGTGGAAGGGAAGGATAATATAGAAGCAGAGAGGGATTTAAGGAAGAATGTAAGTGGTGTTGATGAGGATAGTTCGAGGGAGAAGATTGATAAGGATGGGTTGGAGATTAAAGGCACTGTCAAGAAATCGGGTTGAAAGGCTGGAGATTAAGGTTTATGGGGAAACCCGGTTCCTCCAAGAGTTGAGGGCTTTGCTTGGCTGGTTTTCACAGTCAGCATTCTCACACAAAATCACATCAAGAGAAAAGAAAAGGTTTCCAATTAGCTAGTAAGTGTGTTCTTTGTGAGCCAAAGAAAGAGGATGCTTTTCATCTATGTTATGGATGTAAATTATCATATTTTGTATGGGGTTTTTTCTTCCAACTCTTCAATGAATCCATGTGGACTCCAAGGTTGCCAAGAGAAATTTTTTGCTTGCTGGCTTACAGTACAAGGAAGTGAAAAAGCTAAATTCGTCTGGAGCTGTATTCCCTTCAATGTTTGTTGGGAATTATGGAAAGAAAGGAAAATAAAGGATCTTCGAAGGAAAATCTTGCAATAGGATGAAGATATGTTAGGGGATTGGTTCAGAGCTAATGGATTTGGCACTAATTCTACCAGAATTTATAGGTATCTCAAGAGATTCTTTTGAATTGAAGTTTTGGGCAACACTTAATTGGAATGGAACTTTGGTCATTCTTTTTTGTAATGATGTGAAAGTTGGAGTTAGATGTTTCTTTTGTTGTATTTCTCAATGTACTGTTTCTTTATGCATAGAAAGTCACCTATTCTACAATGCATAACAATCTTTCTGAGATAAGTAATGAGATATGATATTTATCACTAGTTAATGTCATTATGAACACAATCCTTTGATTATATGGTGTTTCAGTGGATCTAATTACATGGGATAACCTTTTCTGCTAATAGTATTTTGCTTCAGAATAGTGCCTCTGAGGTGTTTGGTGAGTGTGAATTTCTTACCTGCAGTTTTATTTCTTTCTACTTTAAGTTCTAGGATTGCTACTAATCCAGAATCGCTTTATACTCAGATTGTATTAAGCTTCACATCTTTGCTGGAACCACCAAGCTAAAATAAAGTTCATACTTTAGAAAATTCCCTCCTTGGCTGCGTTTGGTAGGAGTGCAAATGCTGAATTGAAGCAAATTTGGATTCCGATTCAGTTTTGTGGGCATTTGGTAGGAATATGTTTTTGTACTGAAAATAAAAGTAAATTTGTTTTTTTTTTGACGTTTTTGCATTCAAAGTTGGAGCAACGTATGCTTCCAAAAAATGGAAGAAATATGTGGGTGGATTTTGACCCTTAGTTCTGTTCAGCTGATGAAATTAGTATAAGGAGTTCCTTAGAGCCTTTTTCTCTATCTATTATTGACTTGAACTTCCTTTTCTTATTATGAGGGATACCAGTCCACTGACATTCAATTAAAATAGCTGAGAGAGCATGTACTGTCAACTTTAGCTATAGGTGCAAATGTCTTATCATAACCTACACAATATTCATACTTGTAGCACTAGGCAACTGGCCTCGCTTTATATTGATCAAAAGTGTAATTATGATTTTGGTTTTATAGAAAATTGAAGTATTGGGACTAGGAACAATGTCCCAAGTGTTGGTGTGAACCAAAGCTTGTATCTCTGAACAGTGTTTTTTTATCAATATTGTATCTCTGCACAATGTCGTCAGACTTGCATGGGATTAAGCTAGACCATCAGAGCTAGAACCAATAGCCAAAACAGTTTTTAAGCTGCTGGGTTTTTAGAAATACTGGCGTGATCAAGCCTACCTTATACATGCCTTAAAACCAGCTATAACCTACAATATTTATTGGTTTAAGCTTAACTTGATGTAAAATAATAAAAAACAATGTGTCTATTTGTTTTTCTTTTTTTTTTACCTTTCTTTCTTGTATTTTTTGAGTGAATTGAATGGTTGAACTGGTGGTTGGACCCTTTGACCTGTGACCTTGTGACCAAATCGATTTTATGTCTAGTCCAAGTCTGACAATGCTTTCTCTACATATACTGCCTCCTTCTAACACAAATGGAGTTACTGTAAGTGGTAGGAAATCTCAATTGACTGAAGAGATGTAAACAAAAAAGAATGTCAAAAGAAACCATAACAATTTGGTGGATGTGAAATACGAGTTGTTCTATGAAGTGGGATAGATAATACATCAGTAGATGAGGAAGAACGTCAGAAGGAACAAACATTTATTGACTGGGATGCCAGAGGAGAAAAGGAGGTTGCTTCTGGTTATTCTATTTGCTTTTTTCCTTTTAGAGTAGGTGATGGGAGATGATTAATCAAGTGAATAACAGTGACTTGTAATTCCTGTAGGAAGGTAAACTACCCTCAAAATGTTCCTTCTTTTTTTTGATAAGTTCAAAATGTTCCTTCATTGTAGCTATACCTTTTTGTTGTGTAGATGGACAAGAATGTGGTGACAAAATCCCAAAATTCTCTAAATACTATCGAAGTTCATTATCCAAACTCTCTCTCTCTCTCTAAATCAGAATGAAGGATTTTTGTTTCTGTAGGGAATTGCATTTCCATCATGGCTTGGAAAGTAAAGAAACATTTCAGAATTATTTATTAGGAAATATATCTAGGTACATCTAGTAGAATCATTGACAAACAATACAAAGTTTCTAAACCCAAACATTATTATCTATCAACTAAAACATAGTATTAGAACCAAGGTTTAGAATGTTGATGTCGATTGAAATATCAGTCACCCAGATATAAGAAACATGTCAAAAATGCCAAATATTCCATGGAAATATTGTAAAAATTATAGATATGGTGGAAATGTTGTGAAATATGCAAAACACTGAATGGTATTTTATGTAATGATAAAAGATGCATAGGTAGGCCCTTTTAAATTATTATCTTATTCCAAATCATCAAAAGTACATGATAGAGTGAGTTCAAGCAAAATTTAAACCAATAGAAAGTGCAAATGGTTCTAATAGGTCAACCAAATAACTTATTTTACAATATAAACGAAGATTTAACTCCACATTTGAAAAGAATGGAGAAGGAATAAACAACCATGAAGTATGTTTCTTATTTTCTAAATTCCAAAGCAAAATGTTTGTCAACTCCTCCCTACCACCTTTCCTATGTTTATGTGCTGGTCTTGTATTGAACAACTGTTATGAAAAAAAAAAAGCTAGCAACATTTGCATCATTGTCAAGTTGGTTAACAAATATCAAATTAACAGTCAACTTAGGAAGAAATAAATTACATAATCATAAAGGAAAAGCCAAAGTGGAAAGAGTTAAATTGTCATGCAAATGGCATCTCAACTTTCCCTTAAAAAGGCCATCGCCCAATGTTGGTCCCGGCTATCTAGTATCTTGGGTGGGGTAGACTGGATGCTGATCGAGCTTTTCTCTTTTATATTGTTTTTTTCACAAGGTGGCCACTCTCAGAATTGAGCCTACATTCTCATGCTTCTCAGCACAAGGTTTTACCATTATATCTCAGTTTTCCCCTATAGGCAATGAAATTTACCATTTAGGAAAAGGATTAGAAATACTACCAAATGATGCTTTGGTCTTGTGGTTGGATGCACCAGAACCAATAACCTAGAACTTGTTAACAGGAAAAAGCGAGTAATATCATGAACCGGCTCTCTCAGTCTCTATGTTGTGTGGCACTCCACTTGTCCCATAGGTTGCGTCAGCTTGCTTGCCTAGTATACTGCCTTTGCTAGGGTGACGTGAAGACACACACCCTTTGTGTAGCCCTTAGTACCCAAGGGCACACAAAGAACCAAACTCAAAAGATCAAGGGAAGCAATGGTGTTCTCATTAAAACTTTCCTTACAAAGCTTACAATACTTGGGTGACTCCATGGACTCTTGGACACTTGAATGCTTGGGTTTGTGGTGCTTGTGTGCAAATGAGGGAGGAGTCCCCTATTTATAGTGTAGAGATCATTAGTGTGGTCCCGTGTGGTCCCCACCTGTTTAATGTTTAGTTTCAGCCAACATTTTTCTGTTGGTAGTTATTTATTTAAACAGTAGAGGGGTAATTCAGGTTTTTTCCTTATCTTTTAATTGTTAATATAAATAGCAGTGGGGTGACAATCAAACTGATCACCCACATTCTTTGATTTCTCCTCTTCGTTTTCTCCTTCTCTTCTTCTCTCCTTCTTCCTCTCTAATTCTCAGATCTTTTCTTGATTCTGCGCATTATATCTAGGGCTGATTACAGTCCTACTTGACAACCTGGTATCGGAGCCAACCTAGGGCTTCTCATGTCAGTCTAATCAGGCCGACTACATGAGAACTTCCTAGGGTTGGAAGTTTTCAGCAAAACAAGACCATTGGCTGATTCTTGGAGGTTGCTGGCAGTGTGTGGCTACTACTCAAGGGACTGTAGAGCCTTGGAGAGTGTCCAGCAGTCAGGAAGAATCAGAGGAAGGGAAGATTCTTCAAGATTAGGGTTCAGACTTGTTTTTGAAGGTGGCAGCCAGACTTTTCTGAAGTAAGTTGTTTTCTTTTGAGATCGATCTATAAAAAGAACCTTTTTTTGGTTATTCTAAGAGGTGCGGCTGAGAGATCTCCCTGTTCTCCTGAGTCCTTGGGGTTTTTTCTTGACCTACGACTAGTTCTAGGATTAAAACCCTAATTTTTTTTTACTGTTGCCAATTCTAGGGCAGCAGTTGAATCAGTTACAGCTTTCCAGACCAAGTGATTTAGTTTTCTGGGAAACAACAGAGCTGTCCTAATATTACTGGGTGGTTACCGAACCTACTTTACCCTTCTAGGTCGGCTGTTAACAAATTCTGGGTTCAATTACTTTGTCTCAGTGCTAAAAGGGGTGTTTTTTGACCATTACCTCGACAAGAATGGAGTTTAAGAGCCAAGGGGGTGGTGTTTGGGGGGCTGGAGGTTCTGGTAACATGTCCGAGAACACATTTCAGGTTATTACAACTGTCAAGTTTGACGGATCAAATTACTTGGAATGGGCCCAGTCAGCCATGATGGCCATTGGGGGTAGAGAAAAACTAAACATTAAACAGGTGGGGACCACACTAATCATCTCTACATATAGGACTTTTAACTACCCTAAGGGGATGCAATCTAGGTCGTCCATTCATTACCTCCTTATTCTGTCAGATAGCACCTCCACCACACATTTGCACCTCTCATGACTACCACACATCCCATCTTTGGTTGAAGCTTCTAGAGACTCTTCTAAAATACTCTAGAATTCCCTAGAGCCTGTCTAGACCCTTCCAGACACCTCTAGGCCCACCAGACTGCTCCAGATGAACTCCATAACCACCACTAAACCTCTTAGCCAAAGGTTCCTTTGCCTATAAAAGCTTTGGGGGTGTGACAGTGAGCTGACTTTCCGAATGTGTCTATGCCTAAAAAGGCAGAATTGATTGTAAAAAATACCAATGTTCAGGGAACCGGACCAGGCACGGAACTAGAGAAGGGAGAGGTTCACGAGTCAGAGGTTCGAATAGGGTTGAACTGTGATGGCATATATATGTATGTATGTATGTATATATACTATAGGTCATATAAATACTATATATAATATATTTTACAACTTCTAATATATTTAGATATGGTGGATGGATGGCCATATAAATACTATATATAATATATTTCACAACTTTTAACATTCTATTCAAGTATTTACATTTTCTTTAAAACATGTGCATAATAAAGTAATATGTACAGTAAATAGTCATTGATTATCATAAATAATGAGGTGGATTAGTGGTAATTAAGCCATATATGAAAATAAGAGGTCATGGGTTCAAGTCTTGTTAACCACATTTTAAAATTTCAATTATTTAAGGACCCAGGCGGTTTCATGATACCAGGACTAGTTCACTGGTTTTCTGGTTAAACCAACCGGTCAGCCAGTTTTCACTGGCTTTTTAGCAAATACAGTTATTGGGGTGTGAATGAACTGTACAAGGTCCCAGGTCACAGTTCAACTGGTCCAATTGGCCGGTCCGGTCTGGTTTCCTAAACACTGGAAAATACAGTACTCTGGACAACCATAAAAAAAAAATAAAATAAAAGATACGGTACTCTGGACCATTTGACACATCTCAGAAATAAAGGTCAGGATGATCTCCTGAAGAAGTAGATGTATTAGTTGATGGGCTTTGAAATGTTGCCTGATATGTTTTTAACCAAATTTCTTGGGCGGTAAAATCGCTTACTTAGCTAATATATTGTTAACAATAGAACCATGTTTTCCCCCTTACCGAGGGATACTTGGTGTCCAAATTCCTTGCATTCATGACACTACACAGAAAAGTTCTGTTGATGTATTCTTGTTGGTGGCCAAGAGTACACTTTGTTGCCATTCTTCCCTTCCAGAGTAGCCTGAGTTATAATAAAAAATCTCCTCCCTGAGTAGTTCACTGAGGATAGTGTCTATTTTTGGTGGTGTGCCTTGGTTCAACATGCTATGCCTGACAACTTTGTAATCAGGATGCAATTTTGCACTTTCCTTTCTTGAATTTTCTTCAGTTTGTATACAATAGTTTTATTTTACACACTGCTAGCCATTTGATTCTCAACCTAAATTCAAGAAATTATACATCCTTTGAGCTTAGCTGTATGAGAAGATATTCATCTCTAAGTGGGGCTTTTTAGCAAGTTAGATTGCTGGTATACTCTCTCAAGATATTTTCACATATCCTTGGAAGTCTGAAACCCCTCATGGTTATACCACTATTGGGATCAACAAACTTAAAATCCAAGAGATGTTAGCAATTTTATCCCTTCATTGTTGCATCAATTTGGAAGCAGATTCATCCAGTCTGGTTTCTCTCAGTCCTTTGCCTTCAACAAAATAGCAAAAATGGAAATTTTAAATGGCAAAGTTTGAACCATTGAATCTGATAAATAATGTTACATACTTGCGCTAGGCTATATATAGGAAAATTATTTTTCCAGATGAACAACTGCTATGAAGTAACCAGATGATATGTCTTAACAGCAACGCTTATGGTATCCCAAATATAGATATCTGATCACCCATATAGTATTCTGCCCTTAGTTCTGTTGTGTAGTTCAAAACAAAAAAGAAATAACAGTTCAATAGTAAGTGGTCGAGGGTGGGCCTTGGTGCAACAGTTGGGTTGCTCCATTGTGACCTGGGTGACCAGGGTTCAAATCTTGGAAACAGCCTCTGCAGGAACCTCGTGCACTGGGCTGCCTTGGTTCAATAGGAAGAGGTCACAAATGTACAGGGTTTCTAACTGAATGCTTCCATCCCCAAAAGAGTAATATCATATTTAGGGCCATAATATTTACATTACAAGTAGGCCCTTTGAGCTATGATACCCAGATACCTAGTGTTGGGCACAATGCATACCCGATATTACACCAGATACTTCTAGGTATATTCTATAGAATACACTTCTAGAATATGTAAAATGGTATTTTTATAACAATTCATACTATAAAAAATGTGTATATGTTAGTCTTCAGAAATGACACTTGGCTATAAAAACTAGAAAATGGAATTGACTCCAGTTCTGAAGTGAGAGATTATGATATAGAAGTCTGGATGATTGGGTGGAGAGGTCTGGAAAGCTTTCTATAGAGAAGATTGAAGAGAAGAATGTTGAGGTTGGCAAAAATCCTGGCATGTTTTTTTGCGGAGGAGAGGACTTTGCTAGGAAAGCCTTTGAGGAGTTTGAGAGGAGGGAAGAAGGTTTGGAGAAAGTGGAAAGTGGGGAGGGAGGAGAGATGTGGGATGTGGATATTGACAGAGGGGAGGATTAGGAGTTGGTTGCATGAGTCTTGTGTAGTCTCGAAGCTTGTGGAGGTGTCCGAAATTGGTGCTTTTGGTTCTTTGTTTTTGTTGTTTGTCTTTATTGTGTCATTGGTTGTAAGTCAGTATTAGCGTCTTGTTATTCTCTTTTTCTATTTATCTTTCAAAAAAAAAAAACTAGATATGAAAGCATGCTACAAGCATATTATTATTATATAGGATACCCATGGTTCAAAATATTGATACACCCAATATGCATGAACATGCGTATCCGGTGTTTCAAGTGATTGAATACCTTTTTTTTTTTTTCCTCATTTCCACAGGTGTCCGAAATCTGTGCATTTCCCTAGCATTTCCATATTTTTCGTCCATATCCACCGTATCCGTATCCGTATCCGTATTCATGTTGTCTGATATGATACCTGATAACGATACTTTCATCCTTGCATAAATAATCTAACCATTCTAGCAGCAAAGGATATAAATTCCTAATTCAGTGTTAGTAGATCCATGAAACCTTCCTCTTGTTATGTTAGATTTTTTTTAATTGGATTGTCGTATGTCACAGCTATCCTGTAAACACAATATAAATTTCCCTTGAACACATTATATGCACATATGAACATACAAGTATGTAAGAGGTCTTTTGAAAACTGCCAAACCTGGTCTAGATTGGTTTAGCTGTCTGATGGTGAATCATACCTCATGAAAGCACTTGTATTTTTCCCCTTTGTTGCAGCAGCCTAATTTTGTTTTGCCATTTTTTTTCTGTGATACAGGATGAGAAAGATAAGAAAATTCGAGAATTGTCCCTTGAGTTATACAATGAAAAACGGCGATGCCAACGGCGTTGTGCAGCATATCAGGAACAGCTAAACATGATCTTGAAAGATGTAGAAGACCACACTCAACATCTATCAAAAAGAGTTCAAGATATAGTTCAGAGCATAAAAGAACTTGAAGATGAGACTGAGAGTTCACAGTGCAGATGAGATGAGAGTGAGTGCTGTTTGTACTGGCTTCTTTTTACGTTCAAAGGCCAACTACATCCATTTCCACTTTCCTAGGATAATTAAGTTAACTAATTTTGATAGGGTTTATCTCAGGGTCTGTAAACCACTGAATTGACTATACTAGGGAAATATGTAGGTGGTAATTACCTCCTATGGATGACAGCACTGCATCAACTGTAGTTGGTAATTACTATCTGTGGTCATCTGCTTTTAGCAGAAGATTTATTAGTAGAGTGGAATGGAGTAATAGGATTCATGTGGGAAACTCCAATAACTTGGACAAAGATCAGATGATGATGATGATGATGATACAGAAGCACCTATAAGAATGGAAAGGATGTAGTGGTGTCATAGCTGCCATATTTTCTTGCTATGGCAAAGGAAATTGGCTGGGCCAAAAAAGGTTTACTCAATCTGATGGGATAACTGTGAACACTCTCTTTAACTCGATCTGATAAGGGAACTGTGAAAACTCTTCTGTGAATGATGATGCTGTGACTCACATGTACAGGCCTTGCATCTTAGTTGGGACTCTTGCCGTTTGTAGAACACCAAATAAGAGGGGACAGAAGAATGGATATTGGACACATTCAGAAATAACGTGGTTACTGATCTATTGATATATGGCCTATAATCAGTCTTTTCTTTTTAATTTTAGGGTAACTTACAGACATCTACCTTATACTTGGGGGGTGGTGACACTTAGGCTCTTGAACTTTGTTTTGTGACAAAGACCCCCGAAACTTCTGGTTTCCAACACTTTGCCCTGCCATTGATATGCTGTCAGTTAACTTTATTGAACCCCACATTTTGCCCTTTTGACTTAATTTTTCTAAAAATTCGCAACTCCCACATTTTTCTCTCAACTTTCTTCCAGCAGCGTTCATCTTGAGAAGGTTTTGAGAATATTTCATCAATGCCTTTGAGAATGATTTGTCCTTAGGAGTGGATTCAAGCCGAGCCGAATATCTAGGTATTTGAGCCTCGGTTCACCAACAAAGTATGAGGCTCGAACTCGATTTGAGCTAGAGACTTGAACTCGAGTTTGGCTCGAGTCAAAAGCTCATAAGCTCGAGCTCGGCTCGGCTTGGCTCAGGCTTGATTGTGAGCCAAATGTTTTAAAAAAATAAAAATATATACATATAAAAAAATGATTTTTTATTTGATATGTAAAAAATTAAGAAATATAAAAACTAGTTAGTATGTCAAAATATTGGTACCATAAAAGCAATTTTTAAGAGTTTTTTTTTATACATAAAGCAATTTTTAAGAGTTTTTTTTTTTTATTCATAAAGCAATCTTAAGAGTTAGTATAGGGATTTGCTTTGGAAATGTGTGGATATGGTGGATAACTTAAGATACACATGAATGAATCTTATTTCAAAGAAAAAAGAACTCACACAAATCTCAAAATACATCAATACCAATGATTTTAAGGCTCAAATGGATATGCATACAGTATAAAATGAAAGAAATACGTTTTTAATGGTTCACAGTCACATTATAAGAATCACCATATTGGGCATATATGTTTTGTAGAAGGTTTAAATTATTGGTATAGCAAAGGGTATTGGTAAAGTTGGGAGTGGATACATATCACGATATGCTTTGGATAGGTAAATATGGTGGAAAGATGGTATGTATATAAACTGAAACATAAAGAAAATTCTCACTAGTCGCAAATACATTAATAAAACTAAATCTATTGTTAAAATAATTATAAATTAGGTATGATCACACAAGCAACACATACTTTAATAGTTATAGAAAGACATAACAATCAACACAGTAAGGAGTCCAAGATGCATACTATATGGCAGCCATATACAAATTATATGTATGATGTGTAAGGATAGTGACTATATAACTTCCTAAAAAGCAATATTGTAAGTTATGTTTATTTTGTAAACAACAGTTTTATTTACGCAAGTAATTTATATATTATTATTATAAATCAATTTATTAATTGATAATTTATATAACCTTAATTTAAAAATATATCAAATCTATTTAGATTTATAATACATATCATATGCAATTGATAAATTTTAATTATTAAAATAGTTATTTTATTTTTGTTTTTTTTCAATATTAATAGTGTTAAAAATAATGTCTTCGTAGAGTTAGCCCTATTGAAATAAAAGAGGCACTAAATAAGATGAAGGAAAAGACATTATGACCTAATGGGATTCAATCGAAGTGTGAAAAGGTAGGGAGAAATAGGTTTGTTATGGTTAACTAAGTTATTTAATAAGATAGTGAAAGAAGAAAAAATGCTTGATGATTGAAGAGATAGTAATATGGTGCTTATACTTAAGAACAAAATTGTAATAACTATTAAAAAATTAAACCCATTACATGAGACACACTGTGAAACTTTTGGGGAGAATAATTGAACAAAGATTACAATTTGAAACTAGTGTATTAGAGAACCAATTTAGCTTCATGTTAACCATGGAAGTCATATTTCTTTTGAGACGATTAATAGAAAAGTTCAAAGAAAAAAATGAAGACCTTCATATAGTATTCATTGATTTAGAAAAAGGTTATGATAGAGTTCCTAAAGAGATAATATGGTGGGTTTTGAAAAAGAAAGAGATTTAAAATAAGTATATAAACCTAATTGCATAAATGCATGGGGAAACACCAATCAATATTTAGAACACTAGTGGTAGAGACTTCATATTTTACATTTATGATGAGTCTTCACCAAGATTCATTACTCAACCCTTATCTTTTTACACTAATTATAGATGAATTAACTAACATATTTAGGAGGAAGTTCCATGATGCATGTTTGCCAATGACATTTTTTTTTATTGATGAAACTTGTGAAATCCCTATTCGATTCTAGGTTAAAGTAGAAAAGAAGAAGAGGAGAAAGAAGAAGAAGAGAAAGAAGAAGAAGGGTTCGGCCAAATTAGGAAAATCAGTCCACCTCTAGTCGACCCACTTGTATTTATCTCCAATAACATAGTTACAAGAAAGACCATATTGTCCCTCATAAGTGATGGGACACATAACTTAAACTTAAATAAAATAGACCTTTTACTCTTAAATAGATAAACCCAAATGACCAAAATACCCCTGATTTGTGTATTCTAACACTCCCCCTCAAGCTGGAGAGTATATGTCATATAGTTCCAGCTTGTCACAAATATAATCTACTCTGCCCCGAGACAATCCCTTTGTAAAGAGATTTGTCCACTGATTTCCTGAGCTCACATGAGATGTGGTTATCACTCCACTTTTCACTCTCTCTCACAAAGTGACAATCGACCTCAATATGTTTGGTTCTCTCATGGAAGACTAGGTTGGAAGAGATGTGAACAGCAACTTGGTTATCACAGAATAATCTCATGGGTTTGTCAACCGAGAACCCCATCT
Source organism: Nelumbo nucifera (assembly GCF_055504915.1). Classification (NCBI taxonomy): domain Eukaryota; kingdom Viridiplantae; phylum Streptophyta; class Magnoliopsida; order Proteales; family Nelumbonaceae; genus Nelumbo; species Nelumbo nucifera. The sequence goes on along the minus strand of NC_142649.1, from coordinate 5,790,482 downwards.
CTTGTAGCAAGTTCTTTAACCATACTAGTTCACATGTGGTATGAGTCATTAGCTCTGTACTCAACTTCTGCACTACTCCTTGCCACCACTATTTGTTTCTTGCTCTTCCAAGTTACAAGATTGCCACCAAGGAAGGTACAATACCCTGTAGTCGATCTCCTGTCTGATATAGAACCAACCCAATCAGCATCTGTATACCCTACTATTTCAAGAGTCCCTCCACTTCGGTATAGCAAACCACGACCTGGAGCACCCTTCAGGTACCTAACAATCCTTAGAATTGCTTCCCAATGAGGAATCTGAGGATGTTGCATAAACTGACTCACCATACTCACAGCAAATGATATATCTAGTTGGGTAATAGTCAGATAATTCAACTTTCCCACCAACCTCCTGTATCTTCCAAGATCATCAAACTCTTCACCTGCATCAACACTCAACTTGGCATTAAGTTCCATAGGAGTCTCTGTTGGTTTAGCACTTAACAGTCCTATTTCTTCAAGTATGTCAAGAACATATTTTCTTTGACATAAGTTAATTCCATGCCTTGACCTTGCAATTTCTATTCCCATGAAGTATTTCAGTTTACCCAAATCTTTCGCATTGAAGTGGTCCTGTAGGAATTTCTTCAACCTGTTAATCATGTTATTGTCACTCCCAGTTATGATAATATCATCCACATACACCACTAGCAAGATTTTCCCATCTTTTGAGTCATGGCTGAACACAGAATGGTCTACCTGACACTATTTCATCCTAAATTCTTTCACTACTTCACTGAACCTTCCAAACCATGCACGTGGAGATTGTTTCAATCCATAAATTGTCTTTTTGAGTCTACAAACCTTACCATCCTCCTCCTGAGCAACAAACCCTGGCGGTTTCTCCATATACACTTCCTCAATGAGATCACCATGTAGGAAAGCATTTTTGATGTCCAATTGCACAAGAGACCAATCATACATAGCAGCTAATGAAATTAACACCCGAACTGGACCAATTTTAGCCACAGGAGAAAATGTCTCCATATATTCCACACCATACAGCTGAGAATAGCCCTTGGCCACTAACCTAGCCTTCAACCGCTCAACACTGTCTTCTGGAAGATACTTCACTGTGTAGACCCATTTACACCCAACAACATGCTTACTAGGAGGAAGAGCAGTAAGTTCCCACATGTGATTGTGTTGTAGAACAGAGAGTTCATCTTCCATGGCTTGCCGCCACCCTGGGGAGGTAAGGGCTTCCTAGACAGTCTTGGGAATGGAAACAGATGATAGGAATGATATAAAGTTGCGATGAGAATCAGAAAGGTGAGCAGCTGAAACATAGTGTGAAATAGGATGAGAAGTACAAGTGCGTTTATCTTTCCGCAGGGCAATATGAAGATCAAGGTCTAACGGAGAAGAAGCAATGGTAGGATCTATCGACAGGGGTTGAATTGGAAGAGGGGTCGATGCTTTTCTATGAGTATACACGTGTTTGATTGGTGGCCTCTTAGTAGTATCTGGCATGGGAGGTGAATCTGCAACTAGAATGGGAACCACGGGAGGGGGATCCGCAACAGGGACAGGAAGAGGAACTACGGAGGAAGGAGAAGAAACCACAGTATCCGAGAAAAAAGGAACTGATTCAAAGAAAGTGACATCAGAACACACAAATGACTTATGGAAGTTAGGGTTATAACACTTATACCCTTTCTGAGTCCTTGAGTAGCCAAGGAAGATACACTTAGTAGCTCGTGCATCTAATTTGTCTAAACCAGGCCCCAAGTTTTGAACAAAACAAACACATCCAAAGACTCTTGGGATGAGAGGAAATGGAGACAAGGTGGGAAACAACACCGAGAAGGGGGATTGACTTCCAAGGATGGACATGGGCATCCGCTTGATGAGAAAACAAGATGTGAGGACTACATCATCCAAAAATGCTTTGGGACATTCATATTAAGCATCAAAGACCGAGTAGTTTCAAGGAGGTGTCGATTTTTCCATTCAGCTACACCGTTCTATTGTGGGTTGTAGGCACAAGACGTTTAATGAATTATCCCATGGTGCTCTAAGTATTGCTGAAATGGTATTGAGGTGTACTCTTTGGCATTATCAGAGCGAATAATTTTAATATGAACACCAAATTTGGTACGTATTTCAACATAAAATTTTTGAAAAATAGAAAACACTTCACTATGATATTTCATAAGATAAATCCATGTCATCCTTGAAAAGTCATCAACAAAAATTACAAAATACTTATAGCCATTGTATGGCATCACTTTGATCGGACCCCAGACATCAAAATGAACTAAAGAAAAAGGACTCGAGACATGACTATCAACTCTTGGACTAAAAGAGACTCTATGATGTTTCCCAAACTGACATGACTCACAATCCAAAGATGAAAGATGACTCAAGGAAGGAATCATCAACTTCAGAGCTTTGAGAAAAGGATGACCAAGTCTGCAGTGCCATTGAAGAGGAGTAAGAGAAGACTAAAAAGCTACTGGAGGGCCACCACCATCAAGGTAATACAATCCACATGTCTCATGCCCTCCACCAATCTTCATCCCCGTCTTGAGATCTTGAAACACACAAGAAGAGGGATAAAAGGTTATGGAACAATTAAGTGACTTGATTAATCTAATAACAGACATAAGGTTAAATGGGAACTTGGGAATATATAAAACAGATGATAAAGACAAAGAGGAGAGATCAACATCACCAACACCACATATGAGAGATGTAGAACCATTAGCAAGAGTAACTGTTTTAGATGTGAAGGACCGAGAAAGAGAAGAAAATACATTAGGAGTCCTAGACATATGGTCCGAGGCTCCGGAGTCAATGATCTAGGGTGAAGGCTTGGAAGCCAAGCAAGCCATACCTGGATGGGCAAGGGTAGCTGTGTTCTGCTGAGATGTCTGAAGGAACTGCTCATATACTGCACAAGGTACACTCACCATCTCCTTCCTAGAAGCACCAATAGATGTGGAGGGAATCGGGTCAGTTTGCTGACTTTCATTAATTGTACCACTACCCTTAGTCACAGCATGGTCAGCCCAAGTGTTGGGTGGACCATGTAAGTCATAGCAGAAATTAACCGTGTGCCCCTCTAATCCACAGTGTGTACACTTCCTAGGGGCATTACTTCTTCCTTTACCACAACCTCCCCCTGAGTCCCGACCTCCACTCCGACCACCAGCACGGTTAAACATGGGACCACCACGGTTACCTGGAAGTCCACGACCACCACCACCACCTCTATTTCCACGGCCTCCCCCTCTAGTCACCACAAAACCAGATTTGTCTGAGAGAGAAGAATGCTCTATAGACTCAATAGATGTCCTCCTGAGACGGGCAAAAACTTCTTCAAGTGAGGGAAGAGCAGACCCCCCAGTATTTGTGCATGGACAAGCTCATATTCAGCCTTCAAACCCACCAGAAACCTTGTCACATCAAGTTGCTCACGCTGTTGTTGCTGAATCTGAACATCCAGTGTCAGGGGATGATACACATTGAGCTCATTTCAGATATTCCTTAGACTTGCATAATATTCCTTAGACTTGCATAGTATTCACACTAATTTTTTGTTCCATGCTATTCCATAACCATGTCATTTTTTGTGCATCTTCCTATTCCTAGTCACTAAACCCCGGAGATTCAGATGAGTGTTTCTCCTCTCTCACATGTTTTACCTTTTTCTTGGCCTTTAAAAACACCTCCACAGATTTTGCCCACAACACATAATTCTCACCATTCAACTTAATAGATGTCATTTGAACATTTAGGTAATCTGGAGAAATCATAACGCCTGTTTTATTGTCATTCCCATCTCCAATCGATGCCATCTTAACTAATTCTCCTTCAAATAATCAGCACAACTTCACGCACTTCCACAAAACTTATCTCACTCTCAGCACCACCAACTTCTTCAAATACACATTGCACATCAAATACAAAAACTGAAATCACTTAGTCATTAAATCAAACACTTGTACTGCACACTGCAGAACCATTCACACACCAAATACAAGGGCTGAAGTCACTCAGCCATTAAACCAACACACAGAAATTAGTATAAGCACCACTACACGACACAAGGTTTTGCTTTCAACTATTCAGAATCACCCACACACCATTCAACACAGTACAACTACCACCACACCACTGCTGTCGTGAACTTCAGCAGTCGAAAAACTCTACTTTCAGCACACATATGAGGTAAAAACAGAGAAGAAGAACTGCTGTCGAAAAACTCTACTTTCACCACACCACTGCTGATATGCATACTAATCACTTCAAACATATTTTGAACCAAAACACAGCATTTACAGTCCACTATTTGGGCAAAAAACAGAACTGCTCATACCTGTCCACAAACAACCCTCTTCGTATCACAGAATAGAGAGAAAGAAGAAGAAGAGAAGAAGAAGGGTTCGGCCAGATTAGGAAAATCAGTCCACCTCTAGGCGGCCCACTTGTATTTATCTCCAATAACATAGTTACAAGAAAGATCATATTGTCCCTCATAAGTGATGGGACACATAACTTAAATAAAATAGACCTTTCACTCTCAAATAGATAAACCCAAATGACCAAAATACCCTTTATTTGTGTATTCTAACACTAATTATAGATGAATTAACTAACATATTTAGGCGGAAGTTCCATGATGCATGTTTGCCAATGACATTTTTTTTATTGGTAAAACTAATGAATAATATTTTTTTTGATAAAACTAATGAAGGATTAAATGAAAAATTAAGCTTATGGACAAATGCCCTAAAATGAGAGATTTTAATTATGACATATAAATTTAGTATTAATAGGAGCACAAATGAGAATACGCTTTGGATTAGAGGCTAAAAGATAATTCAATGTGACCATTTCCAATGCCTTGGTCTAATAGTTCATATTAAGGGAAACAATGAGGAGGATGTCACCTAAAGAATTAGAGCAGAATGGGAAACATGGAGAAACACATATGAACTTTTATATGATAGGCAAATGCCACTTAAGTTAAAAAGAAATCCTATAAAATAGTTGCAAGGCCACCTATGCTACACCGAGCAGAGTGATGGGCATTTAAGAAATTGTGTTCAATAAATTAATGTGGCAAAAATGCAAATGCTAACATGGATGGGTGGAAAAACTAGAAAGGATAGGATAAAAAATGAAGTCATCAGTAAGAACCTAGGAGTAGTTTCAATAGGTGATAAAATTAGAGAAAGTAAACTAAGATGGTTAGATCATGTGCATAGAAGACCATAAAAAAAACATCAGTTATAAAAAGTGATTTGTTATAAATTGAAAGGGTTAGAAGGACTAGGGATAAACCAAAAAGGACATGAATAGAAGTATTAAGAAATGATTTAAACAGTAACAATTTAACAATGATATGATTTTAAATAGTCTGCGGAAGCCTACATGCCCTGCCTCCCTGGCCTATGACTGCCCAGCCCACTGCCCTTGTCCATCGCTCTTCCCTAGTCTGCGGCAGGGCATCGCAATGCCACATGCCCTGCCTCCCTGCCCTACCTGTGGCCTCCTCTGATCCTAGTGAAGCCCTCAGCCCACCATGGCCATAGCCCACCTCATCACTTGGTCCTCAGTCGAACCCACCTCGGCCAGTTTGACTCTTTTCATAGCCACAATAGACTCAACCTTGGCCCCACATTGGTCCTGACCTAAGCCCTTGCCACGGTCAACACCCAATCCACACACCTCACTTCACCCCGCCTGCACGGCTCACCTTGTCTTTGTTGGTCTTAGCCTGTCTCGTCCAATTCCAGGCCAGTTCACCTCGGTCAACCCAACCCGTGACCACATGTCGTGGTCGCCTGGTGCCCCACCTAAACCACTGTGCGCACCCTGTCAACTACTAATAGTCTCAGCAAATAAATAATTGATTCTGCGATTGGAGGTGACCCATACGATTTGGATTTGAATGAATTACTCTCCTGGCTGAACTAGTTTTTGTTTCTAGGGCTCAGTTCGAAAGAGTATAAATACAAATATGTACAATACAAATATTCGTATTTGAATTCCCCATTTGGTGGCATTTGATAACTTGTATTTTCTTTCCACCAAATTATTTGGTGCTGTAAAATTATATCCTTGTACTACTATAATGCCTATTTATTGTCTAAACAGCCGGGTGTACTAATCCCCGAATCAATCATATATGCTTTTCTAAAATGCCTAGTATATTGCCTCATGCTCTTGATCTCAAATTATGAAATTCTATTTGTAGGGTCTAAAATTATAATTTTGTTACGTAGTCGATGTGCATGTTTGCTTACTAGGAGAAGCATGTTTCTCTATGATTCTTAGACTTCTCATAGAAAATTCAGAGACTACCTAGTCTAAAATTCAGGAACCCCTTGTCATTCGATGAATAGCATAGCGGTTGTTGGAACTACTTAAGCCGGATCTTTATTATCTCTCAAAATTGTCCGTTAGATTGAGTTGCTTTCTAAACATCAATTGGGATATACGTGATTGCCCTAATACATGGGATGCTTTTTTATGAATGAGATGCTTTCTACTCAAATACCATTACAACTCGAAATTAATTAAGACAGCATTTGACAAGTCTTTCTTTGTGGTTTTCTGGGTTTCGGTAAGTTAAAAAGGCCGATTTTTTCGTTTCGTAATCAAAAGCTAAAAGATAAGAGGACGTGCATGGAAAACGTCAAATTTCGGGAAGCTTAAAATGAAGTTTTCTGTTTTTCTGTTTTTTTTTTTTTTTTTTGCATGATAAATAGCTTTTAGTTGCATTTTTAAAAGCCCAGTAGACTGAGCCATTTGACAAACGGTCTTTGTTTTCAAAGACAAGGCCCCAAAAGCTTAATATGTCTTTTTGCCATCTAAACTGCTAAAAATTCTTTCTAAAAGACTTGCCAAACGACACCTAAACCTATACAATTGCATCTACGTAGAGTGCACTACTCGTGTGATTATTCATACCTCTGCTAATTGACTTCATTTCTGAAATGTTCTAACTCATCCTTGGAACTCTTAATATATATGTCTAATTAATCAACACTGTTTATTATGATTCATTCAAGCAACACTTTCTCCAAACTTAATTAGTTTCAGAATTATGATTTTGACATTCTTTCAACATTCTAATATAAGAATTGGTTTTCAGCATCATTTCCAAAAGACATGTATAATGATTATATCGCCCATTTTATGGTCATCTATATACTGGTTTTATATTCAAACATTATTTCATTCTCACAATTTATCTCATTTTAGAATCATTTTCAAAAATATACAAATTCAATTTTTCTTTAACATAAACACAACTAGTTAATCCTAGCAATTCATTATGCTTCTTATCAAATAAATGTTCCACAAAAAGTATTTAAAACTTGCCTTTTACATTTATTTCATTTCAGACTTATTCCTAAAACATATGTAATTTCAGATCTATTCCCAATATTAGTTTCAAAAACCTTCCTATTTTACTGTACAGCCATTATCCACTAGTGCCTTCAAAATGTTCATTGATTTTCCGCTTTCATTTGTGTCCATTACAACTTGCAAATAAGGCTCAGTTTGGAAGGAGCATAAATAAAAACACAAATATGTAGAGTGCAAAACCCTATATTTTGTATGACATTTGTATTTGTACCTCAGTTTGGAAGGGGTACAAATATAAATACATAGTGTAAAACTTTGTATTTTGTATCCATTTGCTTAATTTGGAAGGAGTACAAATACAAATATGTAGAGTGTAAAGCCTTTCATTTTGTATTATTTTGTATGTATTGTATATATTTGCATTGTATGTAGAGTTTACTCTTTCCAAATTGAGCCTAAGTACATAGCATTCTTGAACATATGGCTATCCTTTTATAGACTGTGTATATGTTTGGTATGGCTTCCGTTTATTAAATAAATGCTTGTACTTGATTTGTCTTCAAAACCAAGAAAATGTGGTTGATAAACATTTTTCTAGGATTTGTTGAGAATTAGACACCACTAGGCACCATTAGGCGCCACATAAGCGGAATAGTAAATAAACACTTCACCATTGGGGGAAACGTTAAAATGAAGCTTCCCCCAATGGTTGGCTTGCATGTAAATCAAGACATCTGTTTATCAAATAAATAGGTGTACGAAATAGCATGATGGGACAAATGCCCACATAGCAATGATATGGCACCGATTATCAAATAAACAGAAGCCATACTAAACACACGCTATATTTCACTTAAGTCTCATTACTATTTTTAGAAATTCATGACAATAAAATGGTTTTTTTCTGCATAGTCTCTCTTACAAATGAGATTTTGTACAATACATATGCTATTAAACATTGTAGCTCATTCATCGCCTCCCACGGCCTTGCTCAAGGGCATCAGTGCTCTTAAGGAATCGGGATCTGCTCTCATAGAGTGTGCCTCACACCGACCTCACAACCACATCCCATAGAGTGAGGTGCACGATATGGACTCCCACCTAAGGGTAGGGGTGAGCAGAAAAAAAAAAAAAACAGAAAATTGAACCGGCTGAAAAAGCTGACCAAAACCGAACCGAAGATTAACCGAACTGGTCAACCGGTTAACCGACTGATTTTGGTTAAATTCCGGTTACCGGTTTTCCAAAAAATGCCCCAACCGTGAACACCCCTACCTAAGGGAGCTGTTGTCCGCTAATAGAGACTACAAAGCACTTCACATCTCCGGTTTTGCTCCATTTGCTCTCTAACAAATCAAAACAAGACATTCACAATATACAAAACTCGCCTCGATTAGATCACCAAGAGGCTGAAAAGAAATTAGATTAAAAGTCCACTTCGAAATACCTTGAGATACAATAAGGGTTTTCAAAAATAGAGCAAAATGCAAAAATAAACAAAAGCAGAATTTTGAATGGCTACTAATGGAAATGACTTCTGCTTAAGAAATCAATGACTTTTGCTTGTTGCTTTGTAAGATATTGGATGGGTATTGTTTGTACACCCTTTGCGACAATAGACAATAGTATTATAGATACCATTTTTCCTTGTTCTGCATTAAGGCTTAGTTTGGAAAGAGTGCAAATAAAAATATGTACAATGCAATACATACAAAAATAAAATACACAGATTTGCATTGTACATATTTGTATTTGTACTCCTTCCGAATTGAGACTTAGTCTCCTAGCAAATGAGGAGGGTGAACATTTGGTTTATTCGGTTAAAAATTGAATCGAGTAAATTAAAATTTAAAAAACCAAACTAAAAAAAAACTGAACCGAAACTGAATTATAGAAAAATCGAAATAATCGAAACCAAAATTTTTTATTTGATTTTTTGTTATTTCAGTTAAAATTGAATTTTAATAATATTTACTCTATTATATACAATAATAGATATTATATATTATAAAATATATATTATGAAATCAAATTTTATTTTATTATATATTAATATATAATATATTATTTATTACATATTATATATTATATATAATTGAAAGGAGAGAGAAATTCATCGTATGGACGCCAAGAAAGCAGTGGAATAGGTGGGCGAATTTCAAAAATTTTTCTCCCTTCAATCAACTGGGAATCATATTCCCTTATTTTAGAATCAATTATTCAAGGACCTACTCGAACCAAACCAAACCAGATCTGAACCAAAGATCAAGGGAAGGGTTATACCTGATACAGAGAATCAAGATCTCCCAACGTCGGTGTTCACGCCCAAAGAGAGGTCCAAGATCCGCTCCCGCTGAAGATGACACAACGACGGTGGAGCAGAACCAACAGTGTGCATCCTACGCACCGAACTCTTCACAAGAATCCGATGGAGGCTTAGAGCACCGGACCAAATCAGTCTTTCAGCAATGACTGATGTCAAGAACTAGCTTCTTGATCGTCCCTTTAGAGGAGTTCGAACCAAGCAGTAAGGTGGCGGCGGCTAGAGGAGTTCCTATGGCTGAAAGTGGCGTGGATGCAGATTTCAGCTTAGGAAGATGAGATCCTATCTCAAACTTGCAGGGTAAGTCACTACAAAACCCTAGGTCGAAAATTCAAGATTAGGGTTTCCTCATTTCTTAGTAATTAAGAAACCTCCTAATCCTATTAGGAGTTATACCAATCCAAATCAGCATTTGGATAGGGGATAATCTTAATCCTATCTGCATATTAGGTCAGCCCACTCCTGATCTTATTAGGAGGTTACCAGATTCTAACCCCTAATCCTTTAGCTAACCGTAATCCCAAATACGCCCCCTTAAGTGGGTGATCATATCAGCCCAGGTCGAAATGGACTTTAGGCCCAATAAGTAATCAGTGCTCAATAAGTTTCCAAACTACTGCCCAGTTGGGCTTCTTTGTATGGCGTGGGACCCAAGCATTGATCTATACATCAGCCACATGGGTTCAACCCAGCCTTTGTTACAAGGCCTAGCCGAATTCACTAGAAAGCCCAGTGAACCCCTTGAGTCCATCACATGGACTCTATGGGCCCAACACTTACAGTAAGTGGTCCCTGGGCCAAGCCTTTTTATAAAAACTCAGAGATTGTGGGAAGATGCAAGATTAGCCCATCAGGTATTACCCTCAATGGTCTTACACTTAACCTCTCAGCCTATAATGATTAAACACTGCCCGACAAGAGAGGACATCTCCCTTGGCTGCAAGGAACAGTGTTGCACTCTCTACTCACATGGATCCTGGGAATTAAAATCATTTACAAACATTTTGAAACCGTATATGTATATATATCATATATATAAAATTTGCAAAACAAAATTCCAACGATTGAAATCAACTGCCAGCAGTTTGGTTTCCATCAGAGAGAGTGCATCCCCGATCATTAACTTTGTCCGACAAATGGGCTGATCATGTCACTATGATCACTCACTCAAATGAATTATCAGACTGTCCCAACATACCCAGGTTTTGACCCCCGCTAAGGATCTCACTGATTGGCATATCAAAGACAGCCCAATCCGACACCTAGTGTAGTATCATAATCGAGTCTAGGGGTCAGGTGTAACTTTCCAGTTTTGCCCATCAATCTCCAAGGTCCAGGACAATACTGAAAATCTGGTCTGGTTCAAGAATTCAAGTAATCCTACACTACATGTGCCTTGGGTCTCACCCTGGCGGCTGAGACAAGCCACCCCAACACTTGGCAGCACACCAGTGTCAGCCTTGGTAGGATAAATCTCCCCAGACTTATTCAACGGCTGTGAATGTTCTAAACTAACACGAGTCTCATTAAATGTCCAGTTTAAGGGTCTTACACAGAAATATACCACACAACATGAATCAAACATGTACTTTATTTATTTACACTAAATGTCAAAAGTACAACAAAACTGATTGGAGCTAAGGGCATACAAAACTATCTAATAATAATAATAGAAAGTTTGGTTAATTTGGTTAATCGAACCCATTTAACCAAAAATCAAAATCGAAATTTTTTGTTTTAACCAAAAAATTCTCACCCCTATAAATGAGCACTTTTGTAATAAAAAAATATGTATAAATCATACGATAGCTCCCTAGGTTTTGTAATAATCCGATGAATACTATCATCCCCAACTGATTTAAAAGCATGATATTTGCCTTATATTTGTGTAAATCATAAAAGCTAAATCCAAATGTCATATGTCATATATGAGAGTAACAAAAATTAAGAAAAAAATACGATGCCTTTATATTATATATATATATATATATCATATGATTAAATTTATTTAAATACCGCATAACCTGTGATCTTATAATACTAAAATACCCATCCGGAAAAACTACCAGGTCATAATTTTTACTAGTTCATCTCTATCTCTCTCTCCCCCGAATTTTGCTAGAACACAAGAATGATACCATTTCTCAAGGTAGATAGGAACTTTACCAGTTTTGTCAAAGTAGATAGAAAATCTCTGTTTGTCGTCTCTAGGGCTGTTCATAAGAAAATCCAACCCGACCAAATCGACCAACCCGGATCGACCCAATCTGAGTTGGCTGGGTTTTCTTCAGTACCGGTCGGTTTTGGGTTGTAAAAAATTATAAATCGATCCGATCCGAACCAACTTAGTAGTTAGTAGTTACAACCTACTTAGTTCTTACTTAACTAAGTTGTCTCTATCCTAGTTACAACCTAACTTAATTTCTAGCCTTTTAGTTAGGAATGACATTAATGGCAAGTATTGTAAGACAACTAGACAATGATTTTTTTTGAAAAATTTTAAAGAAAAGAATCAAAGGATCCTAATTTCTATGGTCTTTTACACCAAATAGGCAACCAATTGCAATTATAATTAGGTGTCATTTTTTACTTAGATTAGAAGGTTTTTTGAAATATACAAATTTCAGTCTTCTTTCTCTAATACAGTTTGACTTTCTATTTTCTTGATAACTTCTATTCTAACTTGGTCCGCCCCCCTTAGCCCCTCAACTCAAGCACAATCTCTAATACAATTTGACTCTCAAGCATGGTTGAACTTAGAGCCGAAGCCGACCCAAACCGACTCAACCCGACTCAAACTGATCAGGTTGGTTTTGCTTAACACAGGGTCAATTTCGGTTTTAATTTTAGGTAACCTGACTAGGTCGGGTTGATTGGAAAAATCTCAGTAAACCGACCCAACCCAATCCGTGAACAGCCCTAGTCGTCTCTAACTAGATGGGAACACTACAAATTTTGTCAAAGTAGATAGAAAATTTTTTGCCCACATTCTCTCTCTCTCTCTCTCTCCCTCTCTCTCCTCCCTGATGGTTCTCCATTTAAGACGAAGAGGAGCGCTACGTTGGCTGTCCATGAGCTTGTTATGAACTAAAACCAACAACCACCGTAACACGAAACAAGAGTGAGGTGGGGAAGGAGGAGAGTGTCGTTTGGCCTCGCCTGGTTCTCTCTTCCTTCCCGTTCTGGTTAGAGGGGGGCTACCATCTAAAGGTAGAAGACAATGAATAGTCTCAAGGTAAAAGATAATGAATAGTATCTTTTTTTTAATAGTTTTGACATTTTCAAAAATTTTAAATTGCACATGTCAGCATGTGATTAGATAACTGACGGTCGATTAATAGTAGAGACCAACTTGACACTTTTTTGAAAGTTTGAGTACTATAGTGACACGTTTGAAAGTTTGGACCAAATAAGTGGAATTTTCCCTTTTTAAAATTGGACCAAATAAGAAATCATTATGGGGATTGGTTCTCAGGTTAAACAGTTTGATCATTTGGTTTGAACGGACAACCCATTATGACTTACAAAAAATAAAAAAAAGTCAAAACCCATTGTTTAGGTTGACAATTTGATAGTTTGACTGCCCATGGCAATGGGAAAATCAACGATTTTTGGCCAAAAAGTGGTTATAGGGTGAAATGGAACTGGTTACCTGACTGGTTCCCTTTTTTGGTCCTACCATTAGGTCTGATCCGGTTTTCAAAACCATGGTCTGAATCAGTGAGAACCGGTCCAAAACCAAAGAGGCAAAGAATAAGAACCGGCGTAATCGGTTCGATTATATCAGCTAGACCCGATCCATTGGCAGCCCCAAAATTATACCGTCGTCCATGTCAATTAGAGTTGAGTTGTGACCGTGAGTACTGCTATGCTATAGCTGGAATGCTGCAGACCAGGTAGGTCTATAAGTCCACGAGGTGTATTTGCCGTTGGATTAACCTTTGGAGCCCGAGATCAGAGGCATTTCTTCATCGTTCTTCCCAAATCCCAATCAAAATCTGCCACAGAGCAAGTTGAAGCTCAAGCTCAGAGATCGGTGGAGGAGGCGAATAAAACGAGCTTTTGAGGTCAGAATGCGCCCAACTTGCATATTAAGTTCTAACTTCTAACCCCGATGTAAGTTTTTATTCATCTTTTCTTTTGTTTTTTTTTTTGAAATTTTAAACTTTGATCAAGTTTATTTATCATTTATTTACGATAGCATTAAGTTTAGGCATTTAGCTCGTATTTTTGAATTCTTAAGGTGGGGTGAGTTGACAAATACATGACTTTTGCTTTGTTTTTTTCTCTCTTTTTTATTTCACTGAATAATTATGAAACTGTCTCTGGGAGAGCAAAAATCGTTCTCTTTGCAGTGAGAATTGAAGATTCAGGTGTCAATTTAAGCCTAAAATTCTTTTAAGTTAAAAGTTTCTAAAATGAGCTTTGAAGATGAAATTTTGTAGTTTGAAGAGTTCCGGTTCCTTGTTCGATGATGGTGATCGGGGTGTTTTGAGGGAGGAGCTATTATTCTAACTAAAAATGTTATGAAATTGGAAAAGAAGAAAGGAAACTGTATTTGATAATTGAATAGCTTGAACAGTTTCTGATGAGAGTGTAATAACGGTTTACTCTTTGACAGACTTAGCAGTGAAAGTTCATTTAAAGTGATGTGATAAGAGAATTTGTCTTTGATGGGTTTCTTTCTCTGTTTTTTCCCCGAATGAAACTGATTCTAGAAAGGTTAATCTTTGATGGGCTTTATTTCTTCTAGTGTATCTTTTTGGGTGCTATGTGTGTGCGGGGTGGGTAACTGGGTATATGTGGAAATATGCTAGTATCTTTGAGAGGTTATTGGTGCACCCTTGTTCTGCATATAAGGACCTGTTTTTTCACATTTATAGATTTTTTCAATTTAAAATATTTAAAAAACAGAGATCAACTTAAAATGAAGTAACTTTAGAAATCAGTATTAGACTCAGATTGGATCTGATGGATATAGTGAATTGGTAACCTAGTGAGCTTTCTCAGTCCCATTTCTTTGATGATTTCCATGGGTTGAAAGATTGAATTTCTATTTAATAAATTAGTGATCCAATGAATTTTCTGACTTTTCATCTGATCCAGGACTGACAAATTTTCTTTGGCTACCTATTTTGGTGGACAACAAGGAAAAATGATACATCATAAAAGTTCTAAAAGCATTCGATCCAACCAGAACTATAAAGTTAAGCGTGCTTGGTAGAGAGTATTACAAGGATGGTGACCTCTTGAGAAGTCATTGTGTCACACCCCTTATTCCCTGTTTTTGGAAGGAAAAGCATTGTAACAAAAAAGATGAAAAAACAATGATGGATATACATTGTTTTGAGGATCAAGGTTCAAAAAGTTGGCAATGTTAGAATTACCAGTCTCTTAAAAGTGACATGTTGGAAATTTCATGCTAAAATATTGTAAAAATGGTAGCAGTTCTTTGAAAATTTTTATTGATTTTTAACTATCAATAAAACAGTTTATTGATTTTCAGAAATTTATAAGAGAAACATAAACCAACACTACAAAATTTTTATGTCATTAAAGATTGCCATGTAAAATCTCGGGCTGGTAATGGTGGGAGCTCCATGGGAAGCACTGGATGGCAGGTATTGGAGGAGTATTTAGAGATTGTACAGGGAAAGTGTTGGCTATGTTTTCAAGACCTTTGGGGCTGGGAGATTCACTAAAAGCTGAACTGATGCCGCTGATGCAAGGCTTAAGACTTGTTAGACAATTAAGTTTTCAGCACTTGGAAGTAGAGGGAGACCCAAAGCTGATTATTTCTTGGGCCAGGAATAAACAACTCGTGCCATGGATTTATAAGCATGAGTTTAGGGAAATAGATTTCCCCACATATTTGTCTCCTGTGTAAAGCAAATGGCGAAAATGCCTATCACCTGCAAGCGCTCAAGCCGTTGCGCTAACAGCATGATGAAAAACGGATGCGCAACAAGCAACTCCATTTGCTGCAACGACTTTTCATCATGCTGCTAGCTGCTTCAAAAGGCTGCACATTAGCACAGCCATTTTCTTGCAGGGCCTTACGTTTTCTTCGCTGCACTTGAAAAAGTTTTTTTTTGTCTTGTAAATGAATTTATTTATAATATATTTAGAGAGAGGGGGCTTCAAGTTCTTAGGAAGAGCTTGAAGTCTTTATGTATTTATTTTTTTTTTATCAACAAAGAAAAATTCATTTATTAAATTATTAATTGCTGGGCAATGTTCTCAGGACCAATTGGATTTGGTGAGCTGAAGACTTTATTTGATACTATGTTTTTTTGAAGAGTTGAAAATTTCTCTAGAGATGCACAAGGGCAGCTGTCCTATGGTGTATTTTGGAGCAAAGAAATTCAAGGTTGTTCAGTGACAAAGAAAAGAGAGTTGAGGAGGTTATTGGCATTATTAGTATCTGTAGAGAGATTGGGCCAAGTGGGCCTTAACTTTTTTTCCCTTTATTCATAAGTTTTATTTCAGCTGTAGGGGGCATTCTTTATGGGCATTTTTTTGTCATTTCTTATGCTTTTTAGTTAGCCAACTTATCTAGGGGGACTCATGTAATTTTCTCATCTTTTATATTTAGCATATATAATTCAATTGAGGGAAAGAGAGAGATATGATCAGCTCTCTTCTTCCCTTTTCTTCCATTCTCTTCTCCTTCTGAACGTCTTCTTTTTCCTCCTTTTTCCCTTTTCTTTTGGTTTAATTTCAGGTTTATTTCTGGTGTGATTTACAACTTGGTATTATAGCAGGTTCCCACCTTATCCAGTTTCTTTTTTTAGGCCCATATGCATTGTGTATGAAGAATTGATTGGTTGACAGCTTATACAGACCAATAGGGGGAGGCTTTTGGAGAAGAATACACTCTTAGTTTGAGGCCCAAGATAGGTTATTGGAGATTTTCCCAAAAATCTTAACTAATAGGGTTCTAGAGAAAGTTTGAAGCTTGGGGCTTGAAGGGAAGTTTTTTGACCTACATTGAGTTTGATTTAGGTTGGAAAGAGTTTTGGAGTTCCTTGTAGCAGTGGCTACACTTTCTCTCTTTTTCCCAGGTTGTCGGGTTATGTGAAACCCTGATTTTGGGTGATTGAGGAGTAGTTTGGATTCAGGTTAGTGGTTCTTGATTAGTAGTATCCTATTTTGATTTTCATTTGTTGTCATTCGGCCGATGGAGCAAACTGGAGGTAAGACATAACAACCTACAAACTCTGGGTTTGGCTAAGGAGAGTTTGTGGAGACTGTTATGAGTAGTAACCAAAGTGAAGTTAGATGAAACCAACTATCTGGCATGGTCTCAGTCAATAAAGATCCATGTTTGTAGTAGAGGGAAATGGAGGCACATCACTGGGAGCAGGAAGAAACTCAAGGAGGATGGTCTTGCCTATGAGAGGTGGATGCAAGAAAACTACATAGTTGTAGGCTGGTTAGTAAATTCCATGCAACCTCATACCAACCAGCACCTTTGGATGGATACTGCAAAGGAGGTGTGGGGCAGTGTTACGAAGACTTATTGCTAGAAGTTGAATGTTGCTAGGGCCTATAAACTAAAGAATGACGTAAAAAATCTAAGTCAAGAGGAGAAGCTCTTAGTCATACCTCTCAATGCTGAAATCTCTTGGGTAGGAGATTGAGCTAATGGAGACTATTGTATGGGGATGCATAAAAGATGCTAAGGCTCATACAAAGTTGGCGGAGAGAAACTAGTTCAAAAGGGGTAGAAATCCATCGGCTTCTTATTTTTAAATTCCATTGCCTAGGTGAGGGCTAGGTGCCCACATTAGGCACCTGGGTGCCCCATGGTCGCCTAGCCTTGCCTTGGCACCTTGAAAACTATGTTTATGCATTCTTATGTCGAAGTGCCTAATCTTGTAAAACAATTCCATGAATATGTACTCACCCAATTTGATATCCGCATCAAAATATTCCAATTAGACAATGCTAAGGAATATTTTGAGAAAGATTTTACCTTCAATGTTTAGAAGTTTGGGTTGTTTGTCAGAGATCTTGTTCCCGTACTTTACAACAAATGGAGTAGTAGAGAGGAAAAATCAACACATGTGAAAGTTGCTAGGAGCATCCTTTTTGCCACTCATGTCCCTATGTTGGGTGATGCTGTCATAACAGCCACCTATCTTATTAACCATATGCCTTCTCAAGTCTTGGGGTTTAAGTTTCTTTTAGGTATCCTCTTTTTAGATGCTGATACCTTCTCTATTCCTTGAAAGTTGAAGTTACTACATCCAAAGAAGGCATCTGTAGTCTATTTAGGAAGAATGAAGAAGAGAGAATGGAACACTTGAAGGTGTTTTGAGAATGGGGCAGCAAATTCTCTCCTTCTCTACCTAGACCAACTACTAACCAATACAACATTTAAGCCCACTAAGATATTACGTCTCACAACGCTCCCCCTCAGGTGGAGCATAGATATCTATCATGCTCAACTTGCCCAATAATTCATGAAATGTTGTCTTTGATGGGCCTTTAGTAAAGACATTGGCCAGCTTTTTTCTAGAGGGCAAGTAAGGTATGCAAAGATCTCCTGAAATAATCCTTTCTTAAACAAAACGTTTATCAATTTCATTGTGCTTGGTTCTATTGTGTTGGACTATCTATCAATTTCTCGCTTTCTCTTCCTTCTATAGACATTCATTTCGGTCTTAGACCTATTTGTCTTTCCATCTTGTGAGGTCGGATGAGCAATGACAGGATCAAAAAGAGGAGATGATGTTGGCTTGGAAGAAGGTGAAGGATGAGTTGTATCAGGGGAAGAAGGTGAATAAGAATTAAGAGGAGGCTGAGACATAAAAGGATTTTTCCTAGGGGAAGTCTCTTCCACCCCACCAGTCTCCCCCTGAAGAGGACTCCAGAGAGGCTCGAAGAAAGATTAAGACTCGAAAAAGGTGACATCCTTGGTAACAAATTTCCTTCTAGTGTGAGGATCAAAATGCTTTTTGAGTGGGAGGGTAGTGAAGGAAAACTCCATGGATAGCTTTGGGGTCAAGTTTAGTCCTTTTTTGGTTGGTGGCATGAATAGAACATACACAAGTACCGTGGATGGCATCCTATTTATGAAGTACGAGGCCATGAGAACAGCATGTGACCAAAACTTCTTTGGAACCTTATGCGGAAACAATAAGACATGAGTAGTCTAAAGTAAATGGCAATTCTTCCTCTCGGCAATCCATTCTGTTGCACGGTGTAAGTGCAAGGTGATTGATGTACAATTCCTTCGTCTTTAAGAAAGATGTTTAAGGTGCCCTCAAAGTATTCAGCTGCATTGTTTGAGTGTAATTTCTTAACCTTTTTGCCAAATTGTGTCTCCACCATCTTACAAGATATGGTAGTAATCCTTGGGACTTTACTTTGTTCTTTCATCAAATAAATCCACATACATCAATGAAACTAATAAAATAGTGATGACCATCCACAGAGACAACGGTTAAGGGACCCCACACATCAGAATGAACTAAATCAGAAGGAGTTGAAGTTTCATTAATAGACTTTGGATAAGTGCTCTTACAATGTTTTGACATCTTACATGTCTCACACAAAAAATTCTCTAATGATACTTTATCAAACAATTCAGGAAACAAAGTTTTCAATGATGGAAAAAACAAATTGCTAAGTCTAGCATGCCACAGAAAACTCTAGAGATCAGCTCTTGACTATTGCAACCATCCTCACTAGATGCCTGTAGAGTAACACCAATATCTTCATTCAGGTAGTAGAGACCCCTAACTTCATAACCACTCCCAATCATTTGTCTCATCAACCGGTCTTCAAAAACACAATAAGTAGGGAAGAAAGTCACACAACAATCCAAATCTTTGGTAATCTTAGAAACTAATAACAAATTTGTAGCAAAACTAGGAACGTGTAACATAGATTTCAGGGTAAGTTCCTTCCCAAGAGTGATGTCTCCCTTCCTGGAAATAGTGGAAAGAGAGACATTGGCAATCTTAACGTTATCGTGACCAGAAGTAAAGTGATACAATAAAAATAATGAGTACATACTTGTCATTAATCTAAAGGCGCTAGAGTCAATAACCCATGAATATGATGGTGGGGGTTGGGTGACATTGAAGGCAGAAGTTATACCTAACGTAGCAAATGAAGAGGAAGCAAATGAGGATTGTTTCAACTGAGCCATAGCTTGGTTAAGAATGTCTACCTCCTTAGCAGTGAAGTTTGGAAAGCTAGAGTTGGGAGTAGTGGTCTGTCCCAGATGAGTAGAAGCACATGAAGGAGCACTCTTCTTTCCATTGTCAGCCACATTTGAGCTAGACATGTCCACCACCAATGGGGTTTTTATATGGTTTCCGTTCTTTCTTTAACGCAGCTGGTTTGAGGTGGGGGTACAAAATCCAACATGTGTTCTTGGTATGTTTTTCTCCTCCACAATGAGTACACTTCAAGTTTCTTTTGTCCCAATTTTTATTTCCTTTACCAATGTCAGAAACCAGTGCTAATTGTTCAATAGGCTGAAAATGAGTCACTTCTCATCTCTTTTCTTCTCAGTTCTTCAATTCTGATTAATTGGAAAGCATGGTGTAGATAAGGTAACTCATCCCCCCCCCCCCCCCCCCAAAGATGTGGGAACAAATGCTCTCAAAGGAGGGATTTAGCCCTGCAAGAAACTTAAATATCTGGCTTTCCTCAATCTGTTTATCATGATTCTTTTTTATATCTTTGGTGCTCTCACAGTAAAATCAGATGGTGATCAAGTTCCTCCCAAAGAGCCTTGAAGTTGTAAAGTAGGTGGCCACAGAGAAGTCTCCTTGGTTCATAGCTGCAATGTCCTGGTTCAACCAATGAAACCTCATTGGTTGTAGACATTCTTGACACCAGGTTCCGAATGTCACACCCAACAACACGAGCAAAATACCAAAGAAACAAATACATCAAGGGAGAATACAGTTTGCCTTCTGGAAGATCCAAAACTAGGAACAACCCAAGAAAAAACAGTTCCTCAAGATTCAAAAAGAGGAAAACGTTGCATACTAATAATTTTCTGAAGTAGAAATCTCTGGAAGATTACACTTCTTGTTGTAATAGACTTTTAGCTAGTTCCCCCTTTGCTACAAAATCCTAGAGCCTAGACCTAAACTCAAGTCTCACCAGTAGTCTGTGGACTGCTCCTTTTCTTACCCTAACATGTCATAAACAATATTTCTTAGGGTTTCCTTTGTTTCTCTTCCAAGGAGAGACCCTAGAGGAAGAAGAACAGGTGCTCTAGGAGCCCACAAACAGTCTGGAACTTCAGTTCTCCTAGGTTGGACGTGAAGACAGAGAAGAACAATAAGAAAACAAGAGAAGCAGCTCCGATTCTTGAAGAGAAAACTTCTAGTGCTCTGATACCATGTAGTTTGTTGAGGAAGAACTTAGAAGAAGAGAGAATGGAACAGTCGAAGGTGTTTTGAGAATGGGGTGGTAGATGCTCTCCTGCTCTTCCCAGAAAATTTATATTAAGATTTAAAAGAGAAGAAAATTACATAAAAGCCCCTTACTAGGTGGGATAAGAAAAACAAAGAAACACATAATATATAATGCCTAGGTCCACTACTAAACAATACAACATTTTAGCCCACTAACATATTATGTCTCACAACAACATCTTCATCTCCCAATGGAAGTATGTGTTGGATCTTTTCACTAAGATTAGAAATCTTGGTCAACTCGCCTCCACTCCTATTAATGTGAATCATAATCTCCTGGCTAATGATGGTGAGCTCTTGACCGACAGGGCAGTGTTTTAGAGGTTGTTGGGGAAGTTCCTATACCTTTGTATGGCATGGCCAAACATTTCATATGATGTGGTTGTGATTATCCAATTTATGCATGCCCCCAAAGATACACATATGGCTGCTACAAAAGGGTCCTATGTTATCTTAAGGGAACTCTTGGGATGTGTATACTCTTTTCCAAGCATGGACGTATGAAGTTAGAGGCCTATAAAAATGCTGATTGGACAGGTAGTATAGATGACAGAATATCTACATTGGGTTACCATGCTATGGTAACTGGTAGTCTGTGGTACCTCAATCTTCAGTTGAGGGTCTTGAGGCAGAGTATAAGGCTATGGACCATGGGGTTTTAGAGTTATCACTCAAATCTCTCGTAGAGGAGATGGGTATTGCTTATGATAGGCCTTTGGTGTTGCACTGTGATAATCAGGTTGCCATACATTGCTCATAACCCGGTTCAACATGACAAAACCAAGCACATTGAGGTAGATAGGCACTTCATACGAGAGAGAGTGGCTTTAGGGGAAGTGTCTTTCTTTCATTGCTTCAAAAGAGTAGCTAGCAGATATTCTGACCAAGGGAGTTCCTATGGCGAAGCTACAATACTATGTAACAAGTCGGGCATGATTGACATCTATGCTCAGTATGAGGGGGAGTGTAGACAAATTGGGTCAAGTGGGCCTTAGTTTTCTTTCTTTATTCATTAGTTTTATTTCAGCTGTAGTGGGCCTTCTTTATGGGTCTTTAATACTTGTTATTTCTTATGCTTTTTAGTCAGTCGCCTTACTAGGGGCACTCATGTAATTTTCCCATCTTTTATATTCAGCATATAATTCAATTGTGGGACACAGAGAGATACAATCAGCTCTCTTCTTCTTTCCCTTTTCTTCAATTCTCTTCTTCCTCCTTTTTCCCTATTCTTTTGGTTTAATTTTAAGTTTATAGCTGGTGTGATTTGCAACTCAAGGTGGTACATTGTGTTAAAACAATGGATCTGTTTGACCCTTTTTCACTTGAGGACATTAGAAGAAATTGGAAAATGGTGGTGGATTCTGATTCTAGGAAGAAACAATCAGCTGCAATTTGGCAACCCCCATTACTGCCTTTTGTCAAGTTGAATTTTGATGGCTGCAGTCAAGGTAACCCAGGGCTGTCAGGTGTTGGGGGAGTGATAACTGATAAGGAGTAATGAGAGGAACAATTGCTTGTTTGCAGGTACAATTGGTATAGGGGACTCAACAAGGGCGGAATTATTGATGGCTTTGACAGGGATAAAAGGACTAAATTACTAAACTACATTAGTGTTATTATTGAAGGAGACTCCAAGGTAGTACTAGGTGGTTGGGCAGCAACCAGGAAGGATCATGGAAATGCAGACACATTATCAAAGAAATCAGAGAACTCACATGGAAAATGTGTATACATATTAAGTGGGTGCCTGGGTACCTTGGGCAGCAAACAATTTAGCAAATGCACTAGCTAAACAAGGGGCGACAAGGGACAATATGTTTTGGGGTGTGGTTTTGATGAACATTTCGCCATGTAAAGCTAGAGAAATTTCAAAGATATTTCGCTAATTTTGTTAGGATATTTGGAAAATCTAAAATATAAATAAAGTTTTCTAGAAACATTAAATTGGTTAATAAACCTTCAAGAGATCATTAGAAGAAATATAATTGCACATTTAAGGCTAAAAAACATAACAAAATTACAAAAAACTGTATAAATCAAATGGGATAAAATTAAGCAATTGTAATAGGTTTATTTCTCTGTCTCCCTTTTGGTCTTTAGCCATCTTTTGCTTGCCTTTCAACTTTTGTCTTTTCTTTATTTATGTTATTTGCTTGCCTTTTAACTTTTGTCCTTATTGTACTATATGTTTTGATTAGATTGAGAATACTCTTTTGTAGTTACATTTATTTTTCTTTTTCCTTTGAATTATAGTAAGTGAATGATATATCAAAGTAGTAAGCCAATTATCCAATTTGAATCACTAATTCCCCATTGATTCTTTTAGGAAAATATTTTTAAAAGATTAAGATATTAATGAAATATTCAAAAGTTTTTATTAATATTCTAAAATTTTAAACTTTAAATATATAGTCTATCGATGAAATCCGAAATATTGCTGACATATCACATATCGGCAAAATACCGGAGATATTTGGAAAAAAGATTCCTAGAAGATTTCATATTGTGACCTAGCAAATGGGGATATATCGGGGATATTTTGCCAAATATCGTTGATATTGCGAACCATAATAATACTAATAATTTCCTTCCATTTGTAATAATAATAAACATTTCCTTGCACTCTTTTTTGCGAGTGTAGAGAGACTGGGCTGAATGGGCCCTAGTACTTGTTTATACTTTATTTTGTGCTTTGTTTATATTTTGTGTTAATGAGCCTGTTAACTTGTTTTGTTTCTTTTAAGTGTTTTATGTGTCGGCCGCCCACTTAAAGGGCAGAGATGTAATTAGTCTTTTTTAAGTGAGATTAAATAAAAGATTAAGAGAGAGGAATCAATCAAACTCTCTATTCTTCTCCATCTCCATCTTCTTCTCCCTTCTGCTGTAATCTCTTTTCTCTATTCTTTTACTGCTGTAATCAGATTTAGTTACCAGATTTGAAGGACTGATTTACATCTACAAGTACTCTTCCTTAGAAGCACTCATGTTGTTGATGAATGACTTTCAAAGATAGCCATATGATTTCGAAATGGAAAATAATAATATTTCATAATATGTTTAAGAACCTTTAGTCGGCAAGAAAAGAGAGTCATGAATGATATCTAGAGAACACAATTTCACCACACAAAGATCTTTGAGAACTGGGCCCTAAGAACTCACAATGCAAAAGTGTTGGGCAATTTGTTCACCCTTTCAAAAGGGTCTTATGGTGTTGGGTGGATTGATGCCTCTTCTAGCAGTTGGTCCTCTATTAAGGATTTGCCTGATGGATCAGATAATACCATAAAAGAAACCTTTGAGAGAACTAGGACTAGGGGTGAGCAAGAAAAACCAAAAAACCGAACCGAAACCAAATCGAAAATTCGGTTAACTGAACCGGTCGGTTCGGTTTCAGTTCCGGTATTTTAAAAAACCGAGGGTACTGGTTCAATTTTGGTTAACCAATATAGAAAACTGGCGGTCAACCGAACTAACCGATATACATATATTTCTATATATTTTATATATATTTATGTATTATATATTTTTTATATTTTTATATAATGTAAATTAATAAATATGCATTATATATAAATATATTTATAATATATAATATATTATTAATTATTTAAAATATAATATTATATATATTTTTAGTTTTTTATTATATATTTTTATAATATACATTGTAAAAACAAAAAAACCGAAAAATCGACGAACCGAACCACTAGTTAACCGAACCAGTCAACCGGTTAACCAATTGGCTTCGGTTCAGTTTTGGTTACTGGTTTTCCATAAATCAGTAGTACCAGTTCGGTTGAGCACCCCTAACTGGGACTCAAATCTGAGCAGAATGGTATTACCTCTAACCGGAACATGCAGCCTTCTAAAGAAAGATTGAACCATAAGGTCTCCAAATTGGTTCTATTCCCAGGTCCTAGAACCAGGTTCAACTGGTTGCTTGGACCAAATTTTCAGAAATAATTTGGCTAGGGGATCTATTTCTAATCATCTACATATTGTATCTAGATAGATATGGTCTGATACATATTGGTTTTTGGAATGACCAGCATGTGGCATGGTAGAAAAGTAGTAGCATCTGAAAAATTCCGTAGTATCAACCAAGTATTGGTTAGTAATTTAGTATTGCATGTGCATCGGTGCATGGAGTGGAATTTTTAAGGAGGATGTTTCAACCCTTCTAACATCTTCCATATGCCCCCTTTTTCTGTGGAACTTGGTGGAGGAGATCTAGACAACTTGAAGATGCAAGATCTACAAAAAAAAAAAAAAAAATCAAAATCTGAGATTTATTTTTTCATAGTGGGTTTGTGTGCAACTTGAAAATAATTTCCTGTCTATTTTTGTTCAATTTCATATATTTTGGTAGATTTACATGTTTTGATTCTAGGAATGCATTGATCTATTGATATGTGGTTGAAAATTTGATTTTTTTTTTTTTTTTTTGCTTTCATAAGTAGATTTATGGAATCTTTCCAAAAATTACAAAAAAAAAGAAAAAAAATTGCATGATCTGATCAGAGGGAAAGATTATAACTTGGAATATGGATGATTTATCATATAAAGGATCCATCAAATATTTATGTAAAAAAATGGTAACGTACAAAAATAAAAGTAAATACAAAATAATTATTTTAATAATAAAACTTCATTGCCAACTCCCCCCAGCTGCACAGATCCAGCTGTTGAAACTTCACCGGTGGTGGATAATGACCCTTGTTGGTAGGAAAAGAAGATGGGGGAGGAGATAAAGACAGGGAGGGGGAAGTAATCCTGAATGTGACTCAAGAGAAGGAATCTGAGAAGGAAGAAGGGGAAAATGGAACTATTGTAGGCACAAAAGAAAAGGGGAAGGAACTTAGTGTGTTAGATGAGAAAGAAGATGATTGCAGAGAAGCACCCAAACTAAAAGGGAAGGAACAAAAAGAAGCTAGAGGAAAGTTCACCAAAGGGAAGGTCTATCTTAGAAAGGAGGCAGGAGATGGCAAAAAAAGAAAAAGGATAACGAATGAGGTGGAAAACCAGCTTGTGGAGTATCCTATGAGAAGACTGTAAACGGGAAGAGGGAGAAAAAGAGAGGAGACTAGGTCTTGGAAATAGGAAAGGGTCTAGACAAAAAGTGGAATGAAGATTCTTTGTTGGAATGTAAGAGGGTTAGGGAGTGCAAAGAAGAGGAAAATCATCAGGAATGTGATAAGAACCGAGAGACCGGTAATAGTCATGCTCCAGGAAACAAAACTTTCAGATTTGGATGGAAGATGGATAAGAAGTATCTGGAGTAGTAGGGGTCTAAGTTGGTCTTTTGCCCATCTTGGGGGTGTCTCGGGTGGTATCCTTACAATATGGAAGAACGAGGGAGTTGATTGTCAAGAGGAGTTGATAAGACAATACTTAGTTTCAATAAAAGCCAAGAGGATGAGTGATGGAAGGGATTGGGTGCTGACTAATGTGTATGGCTCGAACTCATATAGAGAGAGGGATACATTCTAGGGAGAGCTAGCTGCAGTTAGGGGCCTTTGCGAGGGTCCATGGTATTTGGGAGGGGATTTCAATGTGATAAGGTACACAAACGAGACAAACAACCCCAATCAGTCCATAAAACAAGTATGAGACACTTTAACTCCTTGATTGAGTCCCTAGAACTAAGAGAACCTACCTTGTTACAAGCCTCTTTCACCTGGTCAAGTCTTTAGGAAAGTCAAGTGTGCTCAAAACTGGATAGGTTCCTTTTCTCCATTGATTGGGAGGAGTTGTGGGGAAACTTACATTGAAAGCCCTTCCTAAAGTAACCTCAGACCACTGCCCCCTAAGTTTCTACCAAGAAAACCTTATTGGAGGCCCTACACCCTTTAGATTTGAGAATATGTAGCTGGAAGTTCCAAACTTTATGCAAAAGGTAAAAGATTGGTGGTCAGAAGGTGGAATAAGGGCCAGAGAGAAAGTGGTGAGATTCTCCAAGAAGTTGAAAAGATTGAAGGAAAAGGTCAAGGAGTGGAACAGAGAAGAATTTGGAAAACTCGAGGTCATAAAGGAGGAATTAGCTAGGAAAATAGAGGAATTGGATGAAAAGGAGGCCCATAAAGAGTGCGGGCCGAAGGATAGAGCTTAAAGATGGAATTTAAAAGTGCAACTAGAGGAGATCCTGAGGAAGGAAGAACTTTCTTGGAGACAAAAATCAAGGTGTAAATGGCTTCTGGAGGGGGATGGAAACACCAGATTTTTCCACTCCCTAGCAAACGGGAGATGAAGGAAAAACCAAATATCCAGTATAGAGGTGGAGGGAAAAGTAGTAAACTCAAAGGAGGAAATTGAAAGGTGCTTTGTGGATCATTTCAAGTCAATCCTTGCCTCCTCTGTTGAAAGCAATTTGGAATTGAGAGAATTACAGTGGGATAGAGTGCTAGAATCCGAAGCTGCCCTCTTAGAAAGAGCCTTCAGTGTAGAGGAGGTCCATGAAGCAATTTTCTCGATGGATAGATCTAAAGCTCCGGGGCCGGATGGTTTTTCAATGGCTTTCTATCAAGATTGTTGGGAAATCTTGAAAGATGATTTAATGGATGTCTTTGTTGAGCTCTATCAAAAAGGGAAATTCTCTCCAGGAGCAAATGCAACTTTTACTGCTCTAGTGCCAAAAAAGAAAGAGGCCAAACCCCCTAAGGATTACAGACTAATAAGTCTTGTGGGTAGAATGTATAAGATCATTGCTAAAGTTCTGGCTGGTCGGTTGAAGACTGTCTTGCTTTTGTAGAAGGGAGACAAATAGTGGATCAAACCTTAGTGGCAAATGAATGTGTGGCAGCTAAGAAAAAACAAGGTGGCAAAGGTTTGATTTGTAAATTGGACCTAGAAAAAGCTTATGATATGGTGGATTGGTCCTTTCTGTTGAATCTCATGGAAAAGATGGGTTTAGGTGAAAGATGGAGACTATGGATCAAAGGATGTATTAGCTCGGTACATTTTTCTATCCTTTTAAATGGGGTAGCAAAGGACTTCTTCCCAACTAAAAGAGAACTAAGATAGGATGATCCCTTATCCCCATTCCTTTTTTTTTTGTTGCTGAGGTTTTGAGTAGACAAATGATCAAGGTTGACCAAGAAAATCAGTTTAAAGGTTGGAGGATTGGTAGTTCAGAATTGGTGTCTCACTTGCAATTTGCTGATGATACAATCATTTTCTGTGAGAGTTGTGATGAGTCCAGTTTGAGGAATCTGAAAATTTTGGTGGATAAGTTTCAACAGGCCTCCAAACTAAATGTGAATTGGGAAAAAGTTGTGTAGTTGGAATAAACCTAGGGAAGGGGGACATCCAAGCCATGGAAAATTTGCTAGGCTGTGAAGTAAAAAGATGGCCTCTAGAATACCTAGGTATGCCCTTGGGGGGGAAACCCAAAAGCTGAAGCTCATTTTAGAGAGATTCACAAAGAAGTTGGCAATGTGGAAGAGAAGTTATATTTCCTTGGGGGGAAGAATCACCTTGATAAAATCTACCCTAGCAAATCTGCCCACTTATTTCCTCTCCACCTTTAAGATCTCGGTGAAAATAGCAAGGAAGTTGGAGAAGATAATGAGGGATTTTTTTGTGGGAACCAAGTGATGAAAAGAGGGATCATTTAGTGAAGTGGGAGCAAGTCTATAAACCTAAGGAGCAAAGTGGCCTAGGTATTGGGAACATCTTAAAGAAAAATACGGCCCTCCTAGGGAAATGGCTGTGGAGATTCCTTTGTGAAGAAGATAGGTTGTGGCACAAGGTCATTAAAAGCATTCATGGTGAAGCAAAAAACAACTGGGATGCAAAACCAACCTTTCTTCAATTTATCCATTTTGATGTTGGGTGTGGCAATAAATTTTTATTTTGGGAAGGCCTTTGTGTTGGGAATTTGCCTTTTACGCTATGTTTGGTTTGAAGGAAAAAGTAAGGAAAGGAAGGGAAAGGTAGGGAAACCTTTACAAACCTTATATAGGTTTCCTTGCCTTTCCCTTCCTTTCCCTATTTTTTTCCTTCAAACCAAACACAACCTTAAGGTTAAATTCCTAGACCTCTACTCTTTATCAAACCTTAAAAACAAACCTGTTGTTAGGGTTGGCATGCTTTCAGACTTGGGTATCTCTTGGGACTTTGGCTTCAGAAAGGGGTTGAGGGAAAATAAATGTGAGTCCCTATTGCTTATATTCTCAACCCTTGAGAAGGTTTATTTAGACCAAACTACAGCTAATAGTAGAGTTTGGTCCCCAACTCCTGATAGTTTATTCTCTTGTGCCTCTTTCTTCGGTTTGCTCACTCACTCTGATCCTTTGGGGGTGAACTTCCTAGTCAGAGAAATCTGGTTTAAACCGATCCCTCCTAAAGTACAAGCCTTCTGTTGGGAATTGTTCCTAGGGAAGGTAAACACTTGTGATGTGCTACAGAAAAGGACAAACAAATGCCTCTCTCCTCATGTGTGTGTCCTTTGTAAGGATTGTGGTGAAACCCTACCCCACTTACTCTTATCCTGTTCTTTTGTTTCTTGTATTTGGGAAATTGTTTGTTCTCTCTTTGGATGCAGATGGGCTCCCCCACGGGATGTGGTAAGTCTATTCAGCCCCTCCTTCCTGGGGCAATAGAAGAAAAGAGGAAAGTGCTTATGGAAGGCAGCAAGAGTTGTTGCGGTATGGACTATATGGGAGGAAAGAATAAATCAAAGGAGGAAGCCATTGAATCCATAAAAATCAGAACTGCACATTGGGTGATGACCATGGAACTATTCAAAAACTTCTCCACGAATGAGATTCTAAGAAATTGGACTGAAGTAGCACAAACAGATGTATCCAAAGAAGTTGTGAGAGCGGAATGGAAGCCACCTGCACTGAACAAACTAAACCTAAACTTTGATGGGAGTTCCTTTGGTAACCCGGGAAGGGCAGGTATAGGTGGTGTGATTAGAAATCATCTAGGTGAAGTTGTGGCACTCTTCTTAGGACCAATAGGTATTGGTGACTCGATAGAGGCTGAATCTCTGGCTCTACTTCAAGGTTTAAAGGTGACTGAGCAGATTGGAACAACAGATTTAGAAATAGGAGACTCACTACTGGTCATTTCTTGGGCTAAAAACATCACATCAGCACCTTGGAAGCTCAAATTTATCTATAGAGAAATTGACATACTTGCAAGGAGGTTCAACTCTCAGTTTGGTTGGGTCAAAATGACTGCAAATGGGTTGGCGGATACCCTAGCAACAGGGGGCAAATAGATCTACCTTGTACTAGGCATAACTGTAACTGTTTGTATGTGTTTGTAGATTGGGTTAATGCATTACTGCAACCTATAACTATTGTAATTCAATATTTCTCTGTTATTAGTAAAAGTCTTTTTTGCTGATAAAAAAATAATAATAATAAAACTTCATTGCTTTCATACTTGCATATGATTTGTATCTTGGATTAATGGAGTTGTGGTTGCTCTATCATAGTTTCTGATGGATCTGATCTATTTTTGAAATTAAGACTAATATTTTTCTTTAATTACTACTTAATACTTTAATTTAAATAGTAACATGTTATTATTTAAGTTTTTAAAACATATAGTAACTTGTAGAAGGTTATTAGCTATCATATTAAGATAAAGTTTATCCTGTGACTTAATTTTTAGTAATTTATAGAAATAAAATAAATTTAATGTAGAAAATTTCTTTTCATTCAGTAGTTTGATTTGAAATTTTGAATATGAATATGGTTTATGTCTTAGACTTATGGATCTTCTATTATTCTATTTTCTATTTATTTAACATTATATATTGTTATTTATTAATTACTAATTTAAATTAAAATAAATTATAACAAATGAATAGTTTATGCATTTAACTCGTATGGTTGCCTACTTGACTTGTTGCATTTGCATATTCTGTGTTTTGAATAGTTTGATTTACGAATATTTTACCATTTTCATGAATCTGAATCTGAATCTCATATATGTTTGGATTAAGACTATATATTTTCTATGATAGCTAGGTGGGATTGGGCAGATGATGTTGATGATGATTGACTTTCCTCAGTTTTCAAGATATCGTTTGTAGTTTTGTATTTTTATATCAAACATTAATGATGATGTAGGGGTGACCATGAATAAGCTTGTAGTGTGTTGGTAAGGATGTATGACCAAGTCATATCAAGTGCTGATTTCAGTGCATAATTGCTGTTTCAGGGAGGCTAGAATGGAGCAAATAGACTGAATTATGGAATTTCTTCTCTGTTTTTAAAAATTATAGTTATTGAAGGGAAATATCTATTTTTTATTTTTGTGAGGTAGCCTGGTAGGCTGGTAAGAACATGATGGAGAAGACATCTCATGATGCATTTGGTTTAATAGAAAGTGACAAAAATATATATGATGAAGCTTTTGATGAACATGAGAAGAATGAAAAAGAACTTTTGGAGATCTGTGACTCACAAAATGTTGCAAGCAGTAACATGGTATTGACTGAACCATCTGTGGAAGGGTTAACTGTTAGTGAGGATCCTTTAGAACCGTATACTGGAATGACATTCAAATCAGTGGATGATGCAAGGGACTTCTATTATGCATATGCTAAGAGGACAGGTTTCACAATACGTACAAATCGGATTCGACATTCACAGAAAAACAGGGAAGTTATAGCACGTGATTATGTTTGCTCAAGGGAAGGTTTTCGTGCAGCAAAGCATACACTAAGAAAAGATAGGGTTCTTCCTCCGAGGCCAATCACAAGAGAAGGATGCAAAGCCATGATAAGGGTGGCTTTGAGAGATGAAGGTAAATGGGTAGTCACAAAGTTTGTCGGTGAGCACAATCACAAGCTAATCATTCAGAGTAAAGTTTCAGAGGATCGACCAGCTATGAATACACTTAGTGAGGTAAAAAAAAAAAAAAAACCCTCACTTAGTGAGGTATGACTTAAATGAACTACCATTTATCATTTCATTCTTTACCAATTAATTATCAGTTTTTTTTCCCTTATTTATCTTCATTGCAATAATTGAAAGTAGATAAAGATTGTTGAAATTTTAATTTTGATTAATAGGTGGAATTATTTGCCTTTTCTAGTTGCTTTATTCATGAATGACTCCATTTCATATCAATTAAGTATAGTGGAACATGAACCTGCACATGGATGTAGCTTGAAACTGGGACTCGAGGATGGCCATTATGTAATGTTGGTGCTAGCTATCTGGGGTCTTCGGAGGGGTAGTCTGGATATGGTCCTAACCTTTGGCATTTTTTGCACAAACTAGGACTCAAGGTTATATTAGATAATTACTATGAACATGTTGACCAACTATTGTTTCATGAAAGAGATATTACCAATCAGTAAACTTCACACTTTCCTTGCTAGATCTTGTTGTGGAATCTGTATGAATTTCATAAGGAATTGATTTAGAATTGTGACATAGGTGGCGTTCAGTAGTGCTGAACTGAGCTCTGAACACTGAAATTTTTACTTTTCAATGCTTCAGAGTCGTTCAATAGCATCCCTGAACCGACCCTCCGAACACTGAAAATGCCTCCAATTTATTCAGAAAACCCACTGCCTCCGAGCACGTTCAAAGCTAGCATACAAAATTCATTTCCCCACTGTACCCTACACCATCTTTTTCTTCCCTCATCATTTGTTTTCTTCCCTCTGCAATCAACCTCTGCTCTGGAGGATGAGATTTTAAATTTTATGCAGAAATCCAACAAAACAAGAAACCCCCAAATAAACTCTGGTTTGCGATGAGGAGACCAAGAGAAGCAAGTTGTCGTTTTCTCTGATGAATCAAGAAAGCAAAAGCGATGTACTTTACTGTGATTATTTGCTATGTCTTCTCGGAGGTAGCTTATCCTTGATTCATCAGTGAAGACAACTTGCTTCGCTTGTGTGATGTGCTTCATTGGCAAAAGCAATGTGCTTCAGGATGTTCACTTGATGCAAGGAAACCTTTTCAGATTCACCATCGCGCCGCTTCTCACCACTTGATGCAGGTAGTACAGTCTGGTGTTGGAGAGGAATTGGAGAAGTAAGGAGAGAGGGAGAAGAGAAAGATGCTGGGAAGGGTCACCGCTGCTTCCAGAGGTTGCAATGGCGACAGTGAGGTTTCAAACCAAACATAAACAGGGGAAGGGGATGATTGGTTGAAGAAGAAAATAGAGGAAAGATTGCAGGAAGATGATTTCAACGATTGAAAAGCCAAAATCGGAAGAGGTTGATCTCTCTTACTACCGTTTGTGAGACTCTGTGGCTGTCGTCGAGAGGTTAAGAATGATGAATAGGGATTTTGGTGATTTGATTTTGATGGGAGTGAGGAAGAGAGAGGGAGAATGAAAGAAGAGTGGCCAGAGGAAGGAGAAGAGATCAGGGACCCAGTTGTCACCACCTCTTTGTCGGTATTGAGAGGAAGACGATGAACAGTACAATCTGGTATTCTATCTCGGTTTCTGATTTTGTTCTTAGATGCCTTTGAGAGTAGTTAATTATGTGGAGAAGAAGACCAAGAGAAAATAAAAGAAAAATCAGTTATTTATTTGCATATTATGTTTTGAAGTGTCCTGTAAGCTTCTTTCTACACTACGGTGTTGGTTTATTTGCAGAGAGGACCAATAGAGAGGAGGATGTCGATTAATTTTATAAAATTATTCTTTTTTATATAATTTAATTACATCTTGTATGACTTTATAATATTTTTCATAATATTATAATATTTTAGTCATTTTCACTTATTATTATTTAAATAACAATTTGAAGGATAAATTTGTAAAATGCATTTTTTTCAGACATCACAACATTCAGATTACTGAACAATTCCACTATATTCAGACATCTGCAAAAGTATTAAAACAAAATTTACCACAGATTGCTTTCAGAGCCTTTTCAGATTTTTTTTTTTTTTTTTTTTGCTTTTCAGACTTAAGACTTCAGACTTCAGATTTACCAAACACCACCATAGTCAAGATGGAAGTAATACAAGTGTTTAGGAGTTCCATGACATGGGTCAATAAATGTTGAGGCTAATACTGCATTCATAGCTTTGATTCCTAAGAAGGTTGGCTTGGATCAACCTAAGTTTTTTGTTAAGGCCTATTAGTTTAGAGGGATGCCTATACAAGATTATAGAGAAAGTCCTATCTTTGAGATTAAAAGAAACCATCCAGAAATTGGTCACCCGATTTCAAGGTGCTTTTATTCAGGATAGACAAATCATCATCTATGCCTTAATGCCAATGACTGTTGA
Organism: Nelumbo nucifera; assembly: GCF_055504915.1. NCBI lineage: Eukaryota > Viridiplantae > Streptophyta > Magnoliopsida > Proteales > Nelumbonaceae > Nelumbo > Nelumbo nucifera. The sequence goes on along the minus strand of NC_142649.1, from coordinate 5,756,125 downwards.
GGGTGGAAAGAATGGGTGTGCAAACTTGATCTAGAAAAGGCTTGTGACCATGTTGGATCTTTTTTGAAGGAGGCAATGAGGCACTATAGTCCAGATGGAGGAAGTAGATTTGGAGAAGGGGGTTTTTGAGGACTTTCTATTTTTCAATGGAGTGGCACATGACTTTTTCAACCAAGAAAGGGTTTTCAACCAAGAAAGGGTTTCAACCAAGAAAGGGTTTTAGGAGGCAATGTTGCAGGTGTATACTGGTAGGATGAGTATTAAAGGTGAAGTGGTAGGGCTATTTAATGGATAAGATGTGGTGAGAGAGGGAACTAAACTTAAACATATGTAGTTTGCTAATGATACATTGTTGTTTTGTACTTTTGTGATTGTATTGGAAGAAGGGATTGGAAAATCTGCATTATTGATAAATGCTTTGAGAAGGTCTCAGATTTGAAATTTATTCTTGAAAAGAGTTGTGTTTCTAGAATTAATATGAAAGAGCTGCCCTGACACTAGACGTTCTACTATGGGGTGGTATGTCTTCATGGGTGATTCCTTCATTTCCTGGAAGTGCAAGGAACAACAAATAATATCCAAAATCTATAGACGTGGAGTATAGAGCTATTTCATTTGTCTGTAGTGAGATTGTTTGGCTACAATCTCTCTTTGATGATCTTGGTGTTCATCTCCCTACCCCTATTCCTCTTTATGCTAACAACAACAGTGCTATCAAGATTGCCTCGAATCCAGTTTTTCACAAGATGGCTAAATATATTGAATTGTATTGTCACTTATATCAAAAAACCTATTTCTTGCTGGTTCTATTTCACTTCCTCGTGCGGCCTCAGATATGCAGATTGCTGACATTTTTATTAAGGCTATGACGAGAGCAAGACATCTCTTTCTTGTGAGCAAATTGATGCTTATGACTTTGCATTAGTTTGAGGGGGAGTATGAAGAGTATTGATGTATTCAATTATAATAGCCCCTGCTGCATTGTATTTTATTCTTTTATTTTTTTTCCTCTTTAAGCCCTATGAGGGCTTTCTTGCAATTATATACAATATAATAAAGGCTCTTTGGGATGGGGGTTGATTCATTCATTCCGACACCCTTGAAACCTTGTGTTAGACTCTCTTTGGCTTAGCTTGTTGTCACACACTGTACCCTAACCCAAGTGTAGTGTTAAGTGGGCAAGGATTTGTTAGGATGGTCCTTGTAAGTGACTTGCCACGACAATGCTTAGTTGTGGTGTCAAATAGGCAAGGGTGGTTCCTGCATCCTTCTGGATGGAAGCGGGTAAAAAAGCTAGTCCAAGAAACACTACTTCGTTTAACCACTTGGAATGGACGAACATTAATAAGAAAAATTATGGAAATATGGAATTAATAGCCACAACAATGCTTATTCAAGCCATGTTCTCAGGCCCTATCGGGGAAGGAGACTCTCTTAGGGCTGAGATCCTTGCGGCCTTGGAAGGTGCCCAAAGAGCAAGGAAGTTGAACATCAGAAGACTGGTTATTGAGGGTGACTTGGAGGTGGTGGTGAGATGGCTTAGGGACAACTCAGGTATATGGAAATACAGTAATGAAAAAAAAAAAAAAAAAAAAAAAACTTAAGTGGCTGACTAGGGACATTGAGGTTAAATACAGTTGGTAAAAAGAACTGCTAATTCACTTGCCAATGGGCTAGCCAAGCAAGGAGTGAATTTTCTTTTTAATGCTGTTGGGGGAGTTAAGATAGTTTACCTCCCCCTCTTTTGTAATTAAAGCTTCACTGTGTTAATAATTTTTTTTTTGATAAATGTTAATAAAATTTTCCATTATTGATAAAAAAAAATTATGGTATATGGGAGAAGTAAATAATAGAAATGGTGTAGTGATAATAGTGGATAAAGATTTAAAAAAATGAAATTGAAAATGTTAAAAGTTTTGGGGATATAATAATTATAATTAGACTTGTTTTAGGTGAGAAAATTATTAACATAATTAGTGTTTATGCACCTTAAGTGAGTCTAAAAGAAAACATTAAAATACAATTTTGGGAAAACTTAGAAGGTTAATCTAAGAAGTTCCAAACGAAGATAAGATTTTTATAGGAGGAGACTTAGATGAGCATGTAGGGAAAAGAAGTGTAGGATATGATATGGTGCATAAAGGATTTGGGTTTGTGGAGAGGAATGAATCAGGAGGTACAATATAGATTTTGCAATAGTTTATGATATGACAGTTTTAAAAACCTTTTCCAAAAGAATGACGGACACTTAATAATATTTAAAAGTGGGTTAAGCATAAGCCAAATAGATTTTTTCTTTATGAGGAGAACATAACGAATGATGTGTAAAGATTATAGTTATTTTGGGAGAAAGCTTAACAACACAACATATATTAGTGGTGGTAGATGTGCACATTAGGAAATGGAAGAGAAATAGGGGTGCTCAAGTATTAGGTGGGAAAAATTAAAGGAGAAAATCTAGCTCAATTTAGAAATAGATTGATAATAGAAGGGAGTCGTAATTTAAATGGAAAGATGAATGATATTTGGCTTGGCAAACAATATAAAGAAAGTAGCAAATGATGTCTTAAGAGAAAATAAAGGGAAGTGACAAAATATAATTAGATTAAAACAAGCATGTTACAAAGAATAGTGAAAAGCTAGAAATGTAGAAAACTAGGAAAAATATAAAATCATAAGCAAGGAAGTTAAAGAGAAAGTGAATGAAGTTAAATGTAAGGCTTATGATGAGCTTTACCGTAAATTAGTCACTAAAGAGGGAGAAAAAGAAATGTATAAACTAGCACAACTGAGAAAGAAAAGGCAAAGATTTAAACCATGATAGGTGCATTAAAGATGAAGATCAAAGAGTCTTGGTAAAAGATGAGGAAATTAAACAAAGATGGAAAAACTATTTTGAAATATTATTAAGTGATCAACAGGGAGAGGATGATAGTGGAAGAGAATCTAGCAATATTGGTAGTGTTAAAAATAATACTTACCTTCGTAGAGTTATACCTACTAAAGTAAAAGATGCACTAAATAAGATGGAAAGGGAAAGGCGTTGGAACCTGATGAGATTTCAATAGAAGTATGGAAAGGTATGGGAGAGGTAGGCTTGTTATGGTTAATCAAGCTATTTAGTAAGATAGTGAAAGAAAAGAAGATGCCTAATGGTTGGAAAAACAACAGTTTGGTGCCTATATTAAAGAATAGAGGTCATATACAAGGTTATGAACCACAATATGAAGCATTGGGAGAGAATAATTGAACAAAGATTATAACTTAAAACAAGTATATCAGAGAACCAATTTGGCTTTATACCAAGGAGATCAACCATGGAAGCTATATTTCTTTTGAGGCAATTGATAGAAAAGTTTAGAGAGAAGAAGAAAGATCTTCATATTAGTGTTCATTGATCTAGAAAAGTTATATGACAGAGTTCCTAGAAAGATAATATGGTGGGCCTTGGAGAAGAAAAGGGGTTCGAAATAGGTATATGGACCATAGTTTTTAAGGTGTCTAGGTGATTCTGGTGACATTGGGACAACTAGTTGCCTAGGCCACGCAGTTTAACCCCAATCACTTTAAGCAAAGTGTCAATTCTGTTAGAGAATACTCCACCCAGGTTGAATGGTTCAGCGGTTCAATTGCTTGGGTCAGTGGTTTTTTTACCATTTCAATGGTTTTCCTTGATTCAAGGCTGAAACGAAACTGGTGAGCTGGCCAGTTTCCGGCCTAACAGTTCTACCATTGGGTCAACGGCAGTTGTAAAACCTTGGTCTGACTAATTTAGTGAAGTTGTAAAGCAATTTGGGATGAAGCAGTGTCAAGGTAATCAGTCTGAGTTGTGAACTTGTGATATAGAAGCAAAGAAGATTTTACTGGTGGTGTATGTTGATGGCATGGTAATTACTAGTGGTGTTGTTCAATGCACAGAAAAAACAGTTTTTTTTTTCCAGAACAGTTTCAATGTTAAGACCTTGGAAATTGAGGTATTTTTTATGCATTGAATGGCAAGATTGAGACATGGCATCCAATTATGTCAAGAGGAAATATATCTTGATATGCTAGAAGGGATATTTTCTGAAGCTCCCCTTCCTTACTTTTTGGAGCATACCTCCAGAAACCCTCTTGTTAGACACCATACCCCCTGTCAAGTCAACGCTAGTGACCATGACAGAAGTGGTCCAGAATCTCCAGATGTGCCATTTTTTTTATTTTTTAAGGACAAAATTAACCTTGACAAGCAATCTACCCTATTAATTAATTTTATATGACAAAAATACCCTTAGTTTATCTCTCCTCTGTTCTTGTACAGTTTCATCTGTCATTAATAGAATCTTTGAAGTATTATTGTCTATTGAAAGGAAAAAAGAAATTATTAGTTTGGAGGGACCTGGAAGAAAAGTTCAAGACACTCAATTATAGAAAATTCGTTAGTTAGCCCCTGGGCAGCCAGCTCCTAGAATAGATTAGCCCTTCCAAATACTCCTTTCCTCCCTTTTCTATTATATTTATTGAAGTTGATCAATTAAGAAAGGATTCAGTTGATACTCTGTAATTTTGTAGAATATGATATAGCTTTGGTTTCAGTTGTTAATCTGTAATTTTTTGTTGACCTCTTTTCCCTTATTCCATGATTCAATCTGCCTTTGACAATTAATCAGGACACGGGTCCCTTCTTTTATAGAATCTGCAGAAGCATAAAACACTTGTAATTTGGACAAAACAATGAACTCATCCCTTGAATTTTTAGACTAAACATGGTTTTCCTAATTCTTGCAGAGTATCCCTGTTCCTTGATGATAGTTATGCCATATTACATTGATGCTAGTTCCTATTTATTTATTTCATGGGAGCACTTTGGTTTATTTATTTATTTATTTTTTGTGGTAGATATATTCAATGTTTACCTGGTATTCTTCGAAGTTTCAGTATTTGTTGTCTGGTTAACATGTTTTTCATTCTAATATTCTCTAAGGTTGAGTTTAGATTGGTGGGATCAAAGTGGAAACTTGCAACAGAATGAAAGAAAATTAATGGATTTCAGAACGACTAGCCCCATTACAGAATAAAAAATGCACTACGTTGGCAAAAAACATGGAAAAAAAAACAGTCCACTGTTCTCCAGATCCCACCAGTCTTTGGAACTACTGTATTTATGTTTCTTTTTCTATCCTAATTTCCATTTCCACCTCAATCCAAACACCACTTTATCCTTTAGGAATGCATTATATATAAAATATATTCTCGTATCATAAGAAACTAAACATGCATACTTCATATTGCAGGATGAGAAGGATAAGAAGATACAGGACCTATCCAATGAGCTGCAGCATGAGAGACAACGATCTGCATACATTCAAGAGCAACTACATATGATTTTGAAATATCTTGAGGAGCATGCAGAATACATATCAATAAGAGTTGAGGACATTGTTAACAATATGAAAGAAATTGAGTATTCTGGCAAGAGCTTTTAAACCACACATAAAGATTTACTACAGCCATTTCCATCTGCTGCACAGGTTAGCTATGCAGGTTCTTGACCCTTCAAATTGGATTCATGCAAATTCAGTGGGTAGATTGCATCTTGAGAACTGGCTTTGCAGTCAAGCTGGGAAAGCTTTACAAATGTCCTTTGGTGTTGATGATGATAGTATTTGTGGAAATCTACAGGCAGGGATTTGCACTGTCCATGTAGAAATACCCATACATGAAGACTGCAGGGAATGACTACTTGATGGACCTCAATTTGGGTGATCTCGAGTATAACTTGTCCATATTACCACTGACTCAGTTACATGTTATTTAGGTGTTGTAATTGGACCACCACCCAAAGGAATGCTATAGGTTGGATATTGTGCTAAGTTCATCTGCTCAATTTCAACCAGAGGATACTCTTCTAGGTGAGGACAACCCAATTGTAGAGAATAGTTATTCTTGTGTGATTATGTTTTTATTCCATTAATCAGAGGTAATTATGTCTTTCCATATTGTATTATAAACACACATGTATACAATATAAGGAGCTACGTTCTACATCTAATGGCAAAATATACTGGTTTTTTCTAATTTTAAGTGACTCACCTCTCTATGTTCTTATAGATATGCTGTTGATTAAGTGGCAGTTTTTGCAAGTTTCTCTCATCTCGAATTTGATTCCTTGGTGTGCGTTCGTCATGTATATCCTAAGTCCCCTCTGACTCTTCCAACGATACTTGAGGAGCTAAGAGTGAGATTGAATATATTCCTAAATTTGGTGGAGTTTGACGATACCATTTTTATGGACTGGGTTCAGTTTTTGGAAGATCTACATTGGTGGAAAAGGAAGCATGGGTAAAATAGAAGAAACCAAAATATAAATGATATTAAGAATGAGAATTGAATAGCCCAGAAAAAGGAATGAGAAGTGGGAACCAAAAAATTTTGACAATGATGTTGTAGTTTGTTAAATTCAAGGTAGACTTACATAAGTTGGATACCCTTGTTCCTCGACATTGCTTCTCAAATTTGAATCTGGTAATGGGAAGATATTCACTAAAGAACATTGCAAGAATCTACCAATGCTGACAGATATTGAGCTTGGCATGGAATGAAGTAGGAAATCAAGAATCTACCAACAATGCTGCTCACTGATTCCCGGGATGAAGTAGTTTTTTCAATTAGGAAATAAAGTTTTTTGAATTCTAAAATCTGAGATCCTTGGTAAAGGATAAGTCTCACGTACTGATGTGAGATATTCTCTAGAGTGAAGCATGGTCAATCGTGAAGCTTTCAAAGAATACTACGAATGCTACGAGACAGTTGGCTGTTTGATAACGACTGTAGTTACTGAACTGAAAGACTTATTTCTGTCCTTTTAGTTGTTAAAATAATTAAATAATAAAACGTTATAGTGGTCTACTGAACTTCAGTTCAGCCATTATAAGGAACCCACAACCCCCTTTAAAAAGCCTAGACATTACATAAAATTGTTTCAAGTTGCATGGCTTTCCCGTCATATTCAAAAGGGAGCAAATAGCGTCAAAAATCTAACATTACTTGCTAAAGTGAGTCTGATGTTTCTAAACTTGAGTTCCAGATGCCTATCACCCAATAGCTGAGATCACCAAGGTTCAAAGTATCGTTATGTATTGGTTCGTATTGGCTGATATGTATCGTATTGGGAGCATCTCGATACGCCCCTACAGAGGGTGTATTAGGGTTTTGACCTGTTTGGGGGTAGAGGAACCTTAAACCTCCCCCCTGAACCGGATTTGAAAAAAAAAAGTACCGATACTGTCCGATATGCCCCAAAGTATCGGGTGTATGCTTATCGATATTTAGAACCTTGATGGTCACTCGGCATCTTGGATTTTAGAGGCATGGGATCATGTGTAACTGCAGGCCTCCTGTGCTACGTGTCTATCCCCCTATCCCCCCTCCCCCCTTATGGGCCCAGCGATACTTCATTTATGTTTTAACAATTTCCTGGCTCCGCCCCTGGTGCCAACCTTACCTGCTTATTAATCATCAACTTGCAAAGCTCTCGAACACCGAAAACTGCCAGTTTCTATTCTCAGCTTACAAGTGCTTGTGGAGTATATCTTACTTGTTAATTAGTATGGTATCATTGTTTTGATGCAGTTGTAATCTTCTTTGTGTTCGGCACCATAAAAGCTACCCCGATGCTTGTAGAGATAGTTTTATCTTGAATTGAATACAACATTTTGCCTTCAGGCGCATATCTTTGTTCTTCTCTCTCTTGTTGGTCTTGTTTAGAGCCATAGAGAAGAGACTAAGATCGCTTCCTTAGGCTGTGTTTGGTTTGAAGAGAAAGGTAGGAAAAGGAAGGAAAAGGTAAAGAAACCTTTACAAAACTTGTATAGGTTTCCCTATCTTTTCCTTCAAACCAAACATAACCTAAAGGTTGCAAAGCCAAGAGGATGGTGTCTGCTTCAGTTTACCATTACTGCAACATAACATTCTTATTGTCGCCGATTATACTCTACGAGATTCACTCAATTAGAGATTACCGGCCACACCATCTAATATCAGAATTACAATGGCTTATGGATGTGGAGGGGCACACTACTAAAGAAAGTTTTGTTCGAGATATGCAGAGGAATGCCCCTAGATGTAGGACTTAGAGGAACACATAACCCAACTTTGATAAATGACTTGACCAGATTTCGGTTCAGGCCCAAGGGCTCATTAACTTAGCCCTTGGGTGCTGAGGCAGGAAAGCTTCTAGGAGCACTCATTTGTCTCCTCTTCCTTCTCTCCCTTTATTGATTCGGCATGGAAGAAGAAAAGGAAGAAGCCTCGGTGTTTTCCTCATAGAAATCAGCCGAGTGAGAAATACATCACCATCACTGGAATGATGGTATGTCAATAAGGCCCATTCACTTTTTGGTAAGTTACTTACCCGGGTAAATGTAGTTATCTAGGTAAGTTTTTCCTATGAAACACTTATCTGGGTAAGTGCATTTATCCATGTTCTTTTATTTCTCATGTAAATAAGGCAATGACCATTTTAACCATAAAAATCTATTATTAAAAAGGGTATTTTTGTCCCATTCAAATGTTGGCAACTTTCCCCCTAGGTGGGAAAGTTATTTACCCACCTAGGAAATGGGTATCACTTACCCGGGTAAATGATACGTAAGAAAATAAACTTTCCTTGATCCCCACATAAATCTGAAAAAAGAACATGGGATTCTTGGTCAATGGGAACTAAAATCCCATTGACCAACTTTCCCCCCTCTCAAAATCCGAAAAAAAAACGCCTCCTAAGTGCTAGATTGTCAAATTCGAAAATCATGCACCCAAAAGATGAAGAGAGAGTTCTCACGCTATGAGTTCCTCCATATTACCATCAGCCTCTTCATATTATAACTACAGTCGTTATGAGAGGGAGCCAAGAGAGTAGACGAGTACATCAAGTTTCAGTCATTACTGGCCTTGACGAATTTGCAAGAACCCAAGATCACAATGACTTGGTATATTAAGGGACTGAAACCTGCCCTGAGGCAACAATTGTTGGTGGCCTCATACATCTATTTTATATCTGATGCTCAACAAGTGGCATGAAGGGTGTAAAAGTTATGGTCCCAACAGCTCCTTAAGCCCACTGCACCCCCAACCACACAAACCACCAAGCTTGTGATCGCAACACCGCCTAAGGAATAGCATCCAAGGTTTAAAATTTTGATACGACACACCCGACGTATCATATCATATCTTTGAAAAACATATATAGGATACGGATGGAAATCGGACGTCTCGTCTTTTTTTCATGCGTATCAAACCCGTATTGGGGCGTATCGGAGGCGTACCAGGGGTGTATGGGGGCGTACCAGTAGTGTATCGACAAAAAAGATACGACAAAAAACTAAAAAAAAATAAAGGGGAAAAGAAAGCTTTTTTTCCTTGAAATAAGCCTTCTTTCACCCCCCCCCCCCCCCTCAAATGACTCTAGAACTTCAAACCTCTTTCCTAGAGTGCTAGATTTGCAAAAAATTGCAAGAAACAAGTGTGAATCGTTAATTTTTTTTGAAAATTTTTCAAATTTTGAAAAATATGACAAAAATAGGTAATTTTTTTCAATTTTTTATAATATCTTGTGATTTCTTTTTTTCTTGAATGTTTAAATTTATGTTGATATACATTTATTACAATCAAAATCATAATTTTTTTGTGTTATTGATAAATTTATGGAAATTTCAGGAAGATATTTGGGGAAAATATAAATTAATAAAAATTTTGAAAATGTAATTTTTCTCTACCTATAAAGACTAAATATGTTTTAGATTTATGGATTAATCTATTATATCCATAGAACAATTGAAATTTCTTCTTTATTATTTTTTTATTTTTTATATTTTTAGAATTAAAAAAAAAATAATAATTAATTATATTTTATTATTTGATCACAACAATTGAATATATTATAATTCTATGGATGATTATTCATATCCACAGACCAATTAAAATTTCTTATTTAATAATTATTTTTTTTATTTTTTTATTTTTAGAATTAAAAAATAATTAATTAATTAATTATATTTTATCACTTGATAAAAATGGTTGAACATATTATAATTCTATGGATGATATATCATATCCACAAAGCAATTGAAATTTCTTCTTTAATAACTATTTTTTGAATATATTATATAATATTTATTTATTTTTATAATTTTTGAAAATAAATAATAAATAATAATTGATTATATTTTCACTTAGAAGTTGTACCAACACATGTTTTATGGTTGGATAGGAGAATTGAGTTTTTTCCATCCCATAAAGCATTAAAACTTAAGAATTATAATTTATAAATTATAGTTAAGCATGAGATTTTTAATGAAATTATAATTACCTACAATATATTTTTTCATAAAACCATTAAATTATATTAATTTAATGTATATACACCTCATTGAGGTTTTATATTTAGTGTTATTGATGTATTTTTATGATTTATTAAATTATTTATAGTGTTTCCAAGCATATCTATGCGTAACTTAGTTTTTCTCCGATACACTTGTATCCAAGTCATATCCCGATACATCTCTTAAAATTGCATTTTTTATACATTTGGAATTTCCGATACTTTGAACCTTGGTAGCATCTTTGTGGAAGCCTTTAGGTTATGTTTGGTTTGAAGGAAAAGGTAGGGAAACCTATACAAGTTTTGTAAAGGTTTCCCTACCTTTCCCTTCTTTTCCCTACTTTTTCCTTCTAACCAAACACAGCCTTAGCGAGAGCAAACTCGCAAAAGACTATTAGCACAAATAGGCCTTTGTTAAGAAAATGTTTGGTTCTATTTACAGACTCGTTAAATTATTCTATGATTCCACTTCACGCCTCCTCTTCTTTCCCAAACGAATGAACCAAAGTAGTGGCAGCTCCTCTCTCTTTCTCTCTCTCTCTCTCATCCTTTTCAGAGTTGGGAGGAGTTAATTCCAATTCCTTTTAGGGGCGAGTTCTCTTTGTTTGCTGACCCTAGCAACAGTGGCAAAGTAGGGAAGAAGAAGAATTATGTTTGTTAATGATAAAAAGAAAATACAAAATTTAAAACTAATACTAAAATGAAACAATTTTCCTATCTTGTTGGTAGTTTTTTTTTTTTTTTTTGCTAGAAACCTCGTTGGTAGGTCAATAGTCCAACACTTTTGGTCAAATGCTTCAACACATGATGTTATAATTAAATAGTATATATTTAAAAATTAATAGAGCACAAAAAATGAAAAGGGAAAGAATTTTGTAAAATACATTTAGGCAATATATATATATATATATATATATATATATATATATATATATATATATATATATATATATATTGTTGGTAGTTTTTTTTTTTTTTTGCTAGAAACCTCGTTGGTAGGTCAATAGTCCAACACTTTTGGTCAAATGCTTCAACACATGATGTTATAATTAAATAGTATATATTTAAAAATTAATAGAGCACAAAAAATGAAAAGGGAAAGAATTTTGTAAAATACATTTAGGCAATATATATATATATATATATATATATATATATTGTTGGTAGTTTTTTTTTTTTTTTGCTAGAAACCTCGTTGGTAGGTCAATAGTCCAACACTTTTGGTCAAATGCTTCAACACATGATGTTATAATTAAATAGTATATATTTAAAAATTAATAGAGCACAAAAAATGAAAAGGGAAAGAATTTTGTAAAATACATTTAGGCAATATATATATATATATATATATATATATATATATATATATAATGATGGAAACGGAATATAAAATTTAAAGTCAACCCAAAATCAAAAGAAATTTTCTATCCAAGTGGTGGATCAAGGATTCAACCATCTAGGTTAGATGGGTCAACCTAAGATGTCATGGTTGCAATAATAAAAATTTAAATAAATAGAAATATAAAAAGTAACACAAATATATAAAAGTTTGGGGAGAATAACGATTCAACCCAGGGTCAGAATTTGTAGCCTCAAAGTACATTTGCGATAGGTGTCAGCTTGGAATTGATGCCAATTCACGGGCGGGTATGCGTGTATAAAGTGTGAATTTTTGACATTTTGAATATTTATAGCTCTATAATAGAAATCAGAAATCTGCATTGGGATTTCTGTACTTCTCCAAAAAGTTTGTAAAAATTTTGGGTACATCTTGAATATATATTCATCATATTAAAAATCTGTGTGATGAATAAGAATTGTTTTTTTTAGTGATGAAAAATAGAATAACACTTAGGAAAAAATTGAATCAATGTTTAACGTGTGACTAATGATTCAATTAAATAGTTGAATTAGCTTGTTCAACAACATAGTGACTAACTAAAAGGTTTTATGTAGGCAAGTAATTTGGTGATAAGTGGACCCAAAATTCTGGTAAAGTGAGTAGTTGACCAATCCAACCAATTGATTTGGCCATAGGATAAAAAATTGCTGAAAAAACAATGTTGCAAAAATCAATTAGAATTGTATTTCTCGCCTAGTCTAATAAGTCAATTTGAGACTCATAAATTAAATAATATGTATATAGAAAACTTAATAAATTTATAGAAAATTTGAACATGTCTTTAATATTATATATTCATCATATTAAACAAAAACATATATAAAAAATGAGAATTATTATTATGAATGTGAAAATGGCTAAAAATATTAAACAAAAAGAATCAATGTCTTATCAAATATCAATGTCTTATTAACCTGGTCAAATATGTCAACAATTCAACCAATAAGGTCATCTAATTATTAACCAAATCAATGGTTTGGATCAAAACATAAATTTGTGTAATTGACAAGTTAATCAATTAGATTGTTTGGTTCAACCATAACTATTGCCTATCATGTCAGGCTCCCTGGATATGGGTACAATATGCCTGATCATATTGTATGTAATGTATTGACATTTGAACCTTGGGCTCAGTTTGGAAAGAGTACAAATGCAAATATGTACAGCCTAAATACATATAAAATATAATGTTTTGCACTCTACATATTTGCATTTCTACTCCTTCCAAACTCAGCCTTGGTATCAAAATTATAACATTAAATCTAAGGTTGAAACAAGGTTTTAAATATCGACACGGGCCGATAGCATATCGGCCTATGTTGGTGCTTTTTTTTATGTTGTACTTATTTATTTTCGAAATTGATTCAGAGGGGCCGGTTTAAGGCCCAATTACCCTCTAAAACAATGGCTGACCCAATACAAACCCTGTAGGAGCATGTCGGGAATCCACCAACACAATATGTATCGATCAATACGAGCCAATACATGTCGATACTTTGAACCTTGACCACAAGTTGGAAACATTAATATAAACTACAAATAAGAAGATTTAAAATTAAATGTTTAGGTTGAAAGGTAACTAAAGAAGACTTCTTTGTTTTGATGAAAACCACTTTGATCGTTCAGAACTGGAAGCTCTTATTCCTAGAAATTTGACAAGACTTTTTCATGGAGACTTTTGAGCTTTTGTTGTTACTCATATAGAGTAATTATGTTCCTTTTTGGTGGATGAATCTTTGTTATAAACTTATAATGTGTTTCTTGTTGGGAGGGTTTGAAATAGTGAGAGAGAGCTTTGTGTGCTTGGGTTTTGGGACAAGGTAAAGGTGTAAATTGAGTCGTGCCACCTGTGGTCTAGAATGAATTTGGACCTGCCTGACATGACGGTCCTTGGGCCGTGTTAGGTTTGAAACGGTCATGTGAGCCATGCTGGGCCTGGGGTTTTAGGTCCATGGGCGAGCCAGTACGGCACGATCGAGCGAGCAACACAACCCATATATATTATCTATATATATTTATATATATAATATTATATAAATTATAATTATACAATAATATATAGTATATAATATATTAATAAAATAAGCAATTGTTTTCAATGTTATTATACTAATTTATTTAATTATTGTGTATATAAGCAATTGTATACATCAAAATTCATATAAAATTAAAATTTTAAGTTTTTTTCAATTTTTTTAAATAAATACATTTGGCCCGATCCACGGTCCGGCCTTGCCCAAGGCTTGGCCTACAGACCAACCCGGCCTACAGCACGATACGAGCCTGTACGAGCTTGGGCTATGGGTCATGTCGGGCCAACCCCCCAAGTTATCCTAAGGGAGGGTGGCAGAACCTGAGACGGCCCACAGTTTGCATGAGCCACCCGCAGACCATGCTGTGCCAGCCTATTTTACACCTTTAGGGCAAGACGGGTTATGTCCTTGTAAAGTTGAATTTTCCATTTGATAATGGGTAATTAAATTTTAGATTGACTGCCTCTCCACTTCAAATGAAGTTTGGGATTAAAAAAAGGGCCAAAGGCAACAAAGTACTTTCTTTTTTTTTCTTTCTTTCTTTTGCTTTCTAGACTTCACACTATAGAGCAACAGAACACATATAAGGACAAAAGATATGAACCAAGATAAATTGGTGGGCTAAAGAAACTTTTTGGTATACAGCTAATTTAATGGTTGGACAAAATATCCTACTACACTAAATCCTTAAATCGTAAACCCTACACCCTAAATCCTTAACTCTTAAATCTTAAAACTTAAAACCTAAAATCTGAAATCCCTACTTTTTAAAACCTTAAATCCTAAATTCTAAAATTTTGGTATAAAATACCTTTGGATATAACCATGTCGTCCATCCCATTGGGAGCCAAATGTTTTCCATTTAGATGGATAGCCTGCGGATTTTTAGGGGTGAACTTCAATGTATCAAGAAAACAGGGGGGGTTCTGTCCCCAACCTTGAATTAACTCCGAAGTCCATAGATTCTCTTTACATAAAGAAAGTCCACGGATTGGGTTCAGCCCAGTCCATTCCAGCCAGATTCTCACGTGGCTTCCGCCATCCGGCTCAAATAAAAGCCTCTCTTTGCAATCAATTGACGCCACCTGTAAAAAAAACGAGGAAAATATGCTTGGTTGGTTTACTGCCGTTCCCAGAAGTTAATAATGCTGCAGCTAATCGTCCGGCACTGACTCTTTTAATTAATTAATCCATTTTCGTACTATATTCTTCTTTTTTTTTTGAAATTTTGTGTCTATTTCTTTCTGAATTTTTCTTTCGCCCTTTTCTGTACAAAAATTTTCCATCTTTAAATGATTGGTTGGATCAAACCCTAGACTCTCCCCTCTGTTCTGATTGCTTGGATCAAATCATCGAATCGAATTCTATAAATGATATCTCAGGGCAGGTAAAATTCCATTTTTTTTAATCTTCTCTGTTGTTGCCTTTCTTTCTCATCATTCTGAATTTCATCAAATTGGCTTTGATCACAAGAGAGAGGGATTTACTGGTACACACCAAATGATTTCTTTCTTTTTTTTTCACCTTTTTTGGAAAATATTTTGGGTTGTAGTAAACAGTTAGAGACTTCGTGCAAATTCTCTGGAAGTATTGGATTCTAATTTTTTTTATCAATCCAGTAAAGAGATAGAGGAACAACTATAATTTTCTTTGAAGCTCGAACCTCACAGAAACGGGTTGGACATATAAACTTGGTGGATGAATTGATTGATTCAGAACATAATTTTCTGTATTGAAAGTTGTATTTTCTTTGTTTGGATTCGAATTCATTATTTTCCTGGTGAGATATAGAGTGGTATAGATTAAACTGATTTCCATTTCTCATTTTGCTTTTAGTTGGTTGCTGTTGAGGAATACAAAACCCAAAGTTGCATGGGCAACTGAGCATTTGAACTGAAAAAATAATATTCACTTAGGTGAGACTGAAGACTCTGGGTCACCTGGATTTGCACCGCCTACATGGTGGAAGGTAGAAATTGTAGTGTTCCACCTTATACCTTACTTGCATTCAGGTTGCCTATAATCTCCAATGTCACCTCACTGAACTATAGTTTGTGGAGAATGTGGAATCTAATGCCTTGGTGAATTTTGGAGATAACGATTAGATAGTTCTTTATTGTTTTTTCTTCAAGTCTTTTGACAAGTATAGATAGGGGATTCATTGGGTAGTCTTAATAATACTGTGATGATATGGGTATATGCATGGACTTTTGATGTTTGACTAAGAATTATGCATCAGAATATAATGCCTTTTCTTTTTGATCAACAGCGCAAGATCCAGATACTTAGTTAATGAAATGAAAGTCAAAGTAAAGAATACAGGAAATCTTTTTCTCAAAATGAGAGGATGAACCATAAGACAAGCAAGAAACAGCCACTAAAGTTGATCCCGGAAATATCTTTATTACTTGTATTACCCTAACAATCCCTCCCCCTAATACGATTAGTCTCACCACCATCCCGGCAATATCTTGGTATCCAGCTGAACAAGGTGTTCATCCTGACTGTCAATGATGTAGTGTCCCTTATATAGCTTAATAGTCTCACTACCCCAGGTCCTTTAGATGGTAATCTCAGCTAACATATTATGAATGAAGAGCACCCTTCAACTTTCAAGGCAAGAGAGAAGCCAATCTTCAGGCCTCGAATAGGTCACATGATCTCAGTCTCAATGAAAGTGGCCTTTCCAGTAGGACCTGTGTATGCAGCAACCACTTCTAAAAGATAGGTCCTGAAAGCATTCTCAATCCTTGAAACGGCCGTATTACCCATGAAACTGCAATGAAAAAATAACCTTGCTTTGAGGGGAAGAAGGGCTCCTATCACTTTGCATCTTTTGCAGACAATATGTATTTTGAGTTCTTATTACTGTGTGATTATTATGTAGCTATCCTTAATGCTTAAGTGTTGTTTTTAGAATGATCTGCTAGAAATATAGATGAAAATATTGGGATCTGTCATACCAAGTGTTGAATTTTGGTGAAGATCCATTTTAACTGTAAAATTTGATGTATATATTTGCTTAGGTCCACATAGCTATTTGGCACTCACTTCTTTTCTAGGACCCACCATGTATCTCTTTAAGGATTCTATCAATTGTCTCAAAAGAAACCAAAATTGCTTTCTGATATGCTTGTTTCATGTCGTAACCTTCACTCAATTATTCACTCCCAAAGTTTCATGGTGTGGCTCATGAGTTTAATTCCATGATGATTATTACAACTCTGTATATTGCCTTTGTTCTTAAATAGAGGTACCATAATGCTTTCATTCATCAAACATCTTCTTGCTAAATTGTTTAATCAACCATAATAAGCCTACTCTATAGTCTACACCACCGATCTTCTTTAACACTTCACCATTTCCCTTTAGATTCTCCTAAAACATACTTTGCTATTTTCCTTATGTTAGAGTTAGCCGAATAAGGGTAGATTAGTCAACTCACCTTGGTTAAGTTATGAGCTTATGTGGCAGTCTTATTAGAGGTTCTCTGTCCCATACTTAAGTAGGGGCAGTTTAGTCCTTGTACATTTAATTAGAGTCTAATCACTATTAAGAGGTCGACTGATAGGGTTTAGCTATCAGGTTCGACAGTTCTTTCATCTTCTTCTTCTTCTTCTTCTCCTTCTCCTTCTTCTTCTCCTTACTGGTTCGGACTACTGTAGCAACAGTAAAAACATGGTATCAGAGCGTGACAACTTCAGTTCGTGACCTGTTTCAGTTCGTGACAACTTCAGTTTGTGCTTCAGTTCTCTCCTTTTCTTCTCTGGGCTGTCAATGGAGAAAAGTGATTCGTCCCAGGCCTGAAACATCACAGCTCTTCTTTTTTCTGGTGCACAGAACCTCCTTTCCTAAGAAAACAACTTCAGCAGTGAATGGTTGGCTGAAGCTCTCAAACGAAGGTTGGTTATCTCTCCTCTGTGTGCTGTTGGTATTTCTGGGTTGAAAATCTTCAAGAACTTGAGAGGACTGATCAGAACCTAGAGAACTAGGTTGGTTGTTGCCCTGGTTCTTGGAAAAATTCCAAGAACAGGCTGTGTTTACAGTGACCAAATGGTGTAAGGGCTGCTACTGTAGGTGGCCGAATGGTGCAAGGTGTAATGCAATGGTACTAGTTGAGTTTTTGTTGGTCTTGTGGTGCCCTCTTAAAAGCGTTAAAGCAGGTCTGTATTGTGTGTGACAGCTATGGCTGTGTGGTGGTGCTTGTGATGCACAAACTCTGTTGAGTAGTTGTAAGAGAACTTGCATGTGGTTAGTAAGTGCTGAATTAATGTCGGTGTAGTCTGTGTTTTTTTGTGAAATCAGTAGTGGTGTGGATAAGAACAAAGGCGTGTGTATCTATCATTGTGTTTAGGGACTGTTGTAGGTTCTGGAACATCAAACCCTTGACAGCGGCACTTAGTTGGTGATTGGGAATTCAGATTAGAGGCAGCATTGAAAGAGTATCATGGCAGCAATGGGAGATGGCTGTAGTGATCAGAAACCTAGTGTGGTAGTTTCTTCTGACTATCTAGGTGTACAGATGACCTCAATTAAACTGAATGGTGAGAACTATGTTCCATGGGCCAAGTCGGTGGAAGTTTTTCTCAAGGCAAAGAGAAAAGTGAAGCATGTGAAAGAAGATAAACCACCGGCTGACTCTCCAGGGTTTGATGATTGGGAACAGGAGGATGCTCACATCATGACATGGCTATGGAACAGTATGGAACCCAAAATAAGTGCCAACTTCATATTCTTAGATACAGCTAAGGACATATGGGAACATGCCAAGAAGCTGTATTTTGAACAAGATAATACTACAAGGATATATCAGCTCTATCAGGAGTACTTTGGTCTGCAATAAGGAAATAAAACCCTAGAAGAGTACTATGCCAGTATGAAGAACCTCAGAAATGAACTCAATGTCTATCATCCTCTCACTCTAGATGTTAAGGTTCAGCAACAACAGAGGGAACAACTAGATGTCACAAGGTTCTTAGTGGGGTTGAAATCAGAGTATGAACCAGTTAGGGCCCAAATATTGGGGGGATCTACCCTTCCTACACTTGAGGAAGTGTTTGCTCGGCTTCACAGGATTTCTTTGGGACAGATAGAGAATCCCACACAATCTGATAGATCAGCTTTTGTGACAGCCAGAGGAGGTGGACGTGGTACGAAAGGGGGAGGGCATGCCTCCCGAGGAGGTCGTGGTGGTTCCATATTTGGCCGTGGTGGTGGTCGTGACTCAGGGGGAAGCCGTGGCAAAGAAAAAGGCAGTTCTACAAGGTAGTGTACCCACTGTGGCAGGGAAGGACATTCCGTAAATTTCTGTTATGATCTTCATGGCCGCCCTCCCTCTAAATGGGCCAATCATGCTGTTGCTGGTGGGGTTGATGTTAGTGATAATCAACAGGCAAACCTAACTCCTTCCACATCTACATCTGTTTCCGGAAGGGAGATGGTGAGTGTACCGCGTGATGAGTATGAGTGGTTCCTTCAGTCCACTTCACAGCACACTACTGCTACTCTTGCCCACTCAGGTATAGCTTGCCTGTCATCTAAAACCTCTCCTTGGATTATTGACTCTGGAACCTCTGATCACATGACCGGGACTCCAGGTGTGTTCTCTTCTCTCTCTGAAACTTCCACATCTCAAACTGTTATCCTTGCCAATGGTTCCTCCTCTCCCATCTGTGGTGTTGGCAATGTTGACATGGCTTCTCTTTCTTTATCATTTGTTTTATATGTCCCTAAGTTTCCATTCAATCTTATGTCTATTAGTAAATTAACCAAGACTCTTAACTATTCTGTTACTTTTTTCCCTTCCTCTTGTGTTTTTCAGGATCTCAAGATGGGGAAGAAGATTGGTGGGGGGCATGAAGCTGGTGGATTGTATTATCTTGACGGTGGTGGATCGTCAGTTGCACTTCAGACTTCACTCACTCCTCTACAGTGGCATTGTCGACTGGGACATTCTTCTCTCAAGGCACTCAAGATCCTAGTTCCGTCTTTGCGTCATTTGTCAATGTTACAGTGTGAGTCGTGTCAGTTTGGGAAACATCGTCGTGTTTTCTTCAGTCCTAGAGTTGAAAGTCGTATGTTGAGTCCTTTTGCTTTGGTTCATTCAGATGTTTGGGGCCCGATCAAAATAGAGTCTTATAATGGTTACAAGTATTTTGTCACTTTTATTGATGATTGTTCAAGAATGACATGGATTTATTTAATGAAAGAAAGGAGTGAATTATTTTCCATTTTTCAAAAATTCCATGCTGAAATACGTACACAATTTGGTGTTCCAATCAAAGTTCTTCGTTCAGATAATGGTCGTGAATATTTTCTAACTTCCTTTCAACAGTATTTAGAACAGCATGGCATCATTCATCAAACTTCATGTGCATCCACTCCTCAACAAAATGGGGTGGCTGAACGGAAGAACCGTCATCTCCCTGAAACAGCTCGATCTATTCTTCATCATATGAGTGTTCCTAAACGGTTTTGGAGTGATGTTGTACTTACTGCGTGTTTCCTCATTAATCGGATGCCCTCCTTTATTCTTCATGGTCGGTCTCCCTTCTCTATCTTGTTCCCCACCTTGTCTCCCTTTCCATTAACACCTCGTATCTTTGGCTGTGTGTGCTTTGTTCACAATCTGAGTCCTGGAATAGACAAGTTGGATGCACGCTCTATTAAGTGTGTCTTTCTTGGCTACTCTCGGACTCAAAAAGGGTACAAGTGTTACAATCCCATTACTCGGAAGTGCTATGTCTGTCCTGATGTCACCTTTTTTGAGTCTGTTCCTTTCTTCTCAGGAACTGAAGCATCTTCGTCTCCACCTTTACTTCCTCTTCCTCTTCCGGTCAATGATCCCGTTCCGGGTGTTCCTGTTGGAGTTGACTCGTCACCTCATCCAGTGCAGATCCCTACTGAACGACCACCAATTCGGCAAGTGTATACACATCGAACGACACCGACCCCTCCTCCAGCTTCTACCTTGTCCGCGGATCCTGTCGTTGCTCCTGTTGCTGAACCCTCAGGACTTGACCTACCCATTGCCTTACAGAAAGGTAAACGTAGTTCTACTCTTCATCCCATTTCCAATTTTGTTTCAGTATCTCGCCTTTCCGCCTCACATCGCCAGTTTGTTTCACTATTGTCATCTATTTCCATACCTAACAATGTCCAAGAGGCTCTTAGTTCACCTGGGTGGAGGCAGACAATGGAGGAGGAACTCTCTGCTCTTCAGCATACTCACACGTGGGAGCTCACTACTCTTCCTCCTGGTAAGCATGTTGTGGGTTGTAAATGGGTGTATACTGTTAAATACTTGCCAGATGGTAGTGTGGAGCGTCTGAAAGTCAGACTTGTTGCTAAAGGGTATTCACAGTTGTATGGAGTGGACTATATGGAGACCTTCTCTCCAGTGGCTAAGATTAGCTCTGTCCATGTGTTAATTTCCCTGGCAGTTATGTATGATTGGCCCTTATTTCAACTTGACATAAAAAATGCCTTCCTTCATGGTGACCTTATAGAGGAGGTATATATGGAGCAACCACCTGGGTTTGTTGCTCAGGGGGAGGCTGGTAAGGTGTGCAGACTGAAAAAGGCAATTTATGGGTTGAAACAATCGCCTCGTGCTTGGTTCGGGAAGTTTAGTGAAGTGGTGAAGAATTTTGGAATGAAACAATGCCAGGTTGATCACTTAGTGTTCAGCTATGACTCAGAAGCTGGAAAGATTTTATTAGTGGTCTATGTGGATGATATTGTCATAACTGGCAGTGACAAATTGGGGATCGACAAACTCAAGGTCTTTCTGCAAAATCATTTTCAAACAAAAGACCTTGGGACATTGAAGTATTTCTTGGGTATAGAAGTTGCTAGATCAAGACAAGGTGTAAACCTGTGCCAAAGAAAATATGTTCTCGATCTATTGGACGAAACAGGACTGTTAGATGCAAAACCGGCTGAGACTCCTATGGAACCAAATGTTAAGTTGAGCAGTGATACAGAGGAAATATTTGATGATCCTGGAAGGTTTAGACGACTAGTGGGGAAGCTGAACTATTTGACTATCACGAGACCAGGCATCTCCTTTGCAATCAATGTGGTGAGCCAATTTATGCAGAACCCTCGTATATCTCACTGGGATGCAGTTCTTAGAATTGTAAGATATTTGAAGGGAGCTTCGGGCCGTGGGCTATTGTATAAACCAGGAGGAAAACTTGAAGTAGTTGGGTACACGGATGCAGATTGGGCGGGCTCTGTGTCTGATAGAAGATCTACTATAGGTTACTGCACATTTCTTGGAGGAAATCTTGTGACGTGGAAGAGTAAAAAGCAGATGGTTGTGGCTAGAAGCAGTGCTGAAGCCGAGTACAGAGCCATGGCACACACTACATGTGAATTAGTGTGGTTGAGGAATCTCCTACAAGAAATCGGGTTCCACATGGATAAACCTATGAAGTTGTACTGTGACAATCAAGCTGCGCTCCATATCTCATCCAACCTTGTTTTTCATGAGAGAACAAAGCACATAGAGATTGATTGCCACTTTGTGAGGGAGAAGGTTCTTATTGGAGAGATAAGCACAGAACATGTAAGCTCAGGTGATCAGTGGGCAAATTTGTTTACAAAAGCCTTAAGCTCAGGGAGAGTGAACTATATATGTAACAAGCTGGGATTATATGACATATATTCTCCAGCTTGAGGGGGAGTGTTAGAGTTAGCCGAATAAGGGTAGATTAGTCAACTCACCTTGGTTAAGTTATGAGCTTATGTGGCAGTCTTATTAGAGGTTCTCTGTCCCATACTTAAGTAGGGGCAGTTTAGTCCTTGTACATTTAATTAGAGCCTAATCACTATTAAGAAGTCGACTGATAGGGTTTAGCTATCAGGTTCGACAGTTCTTTCATCTTCTTCTTCTTCTCTTCTTCTTCTTCTTCTCCTTCTCTTTCTTCTTCTCCTTACTGGTTCGGACTACTGTAGCAACAGTAGAAAAACCTTATGTAGTTAGCCGTTTCATGCCACAAATTATTAATCTTTGCATATGAACTCTATTTTCATTCTGTTATCAATCTATATCTAAAATATGCTAGTTTTTCTCCTTTTAGGCTTTCCCACATAATTATTAGACATCTATTTTCTTCTTTATTCTCTTCCATTTCCTAATGCACAAATCTACCACCACTAATCTATATCGTGTGGTTAATCTTTCTCCTAGAATAACTTTTCAATCCTTACACATCATTTATTTTGTTCTCTTAGGAAAAGTCTATTTGTTTTATTTTGGTTCACTTTTAAATGTATTAAGTGTTCATCCTTCTTTTTGAAATATGTATTTACTATTGTGTATTGCCATATAGTAAGCTATCGTAAATTCTAAAATTGTATCTCTTGTTTCATTCCTCTCCCCAAACCCAAATCCTTCTTGTACCATAGCATATTCTCCGTTTCTTTTCCCCACATATTTAGGTTCTTTTCCAAGGTTCAAAATTTCAATATAATATGCTCCGTATCGGGTGCTTTGCATCATATCTTTTGGTGACTGGTATGACTTTTTAAAGCATTTTAAGAAAATCTTCTTCTTAATAATTAAATAACATAAAAATCCCCTCTGAAATTTTGAGAAAAAAACTAAAAAAGTTATGAAGTGCGAGGTTTTCAAAGTATCAATACACCCCCTTTGGCATAACAGGGTGTATTGATATTTTGGACCTTGCCCCTTCCTACAAAAATCTTCTCTTCTTGTGGAATTTTTTAGATTAATCCTTCTAAGTTTTTCCAAAATTGTCTTTTCATTTTTTTTTTCAAAACCCATTTAAGGTGCATAAGCACCAAGTATGTTAATGAATCTAATTCAGTTATTGATCAAAAAAGCACTAACTTTGTTAATTTTCTTTACTAATTAAACTTATTCTATCTCCGATTCTTTTAACATTTATACTTTCATTTTTTTAGGTTATCTACTATAATTGCTACTGCATTTCTATTATTTACTTCTCCTATGTGCCATAATTTGTAGTCATTAGTCTTTCCTATTGTGTCTACTAATTCCATGGTTTCTTGTTTGCATGCAATATTGATGTTTGTCATTATGTTTACTAATTTCATAGTCATTCCTATTAGTGTTTCTACATTCCAAGTGGCTAAATAAATTTGTCTTTATTGGACAACCTCTTTTACTAACTTTCTTCTATGAGGATGTAAAAACCCTAGTTTCTCATTTTCCACCACGTGGCATAGCTTTGACACATAACTTCTCAGGAATGCCCTGGCATGAGCACAAAACGATAATTCAGGATCCATGACCATAAGAGTTTGCAAAGGTTTTAATTCCTACTGCCAACCTGATGCAACCCTCCTCTATATGAGTTTGGGAATGACAGTTAAGACAATATGGCATTGGTGGAGTTGTTTAAACTCTAACTATGGTATAATAAATTACCTATCATAGTTTTCAAGGTGCCAAGGCAAGGCTAGGCGACAGGGGGGTGCCTTGTCGCCTAGTCACCTAGGCAATGGTCTTTTTATGTAGAAAACATAGATCCTAGGGTAGTTCCCTAGGTACCATAACCATATTTCCTTAATAATTATTCATAATTTTCATAAGAAAAGTATAGAGTTCATGTTAAAGTATAGAAAATCAACATACTCATGAGAAGAAAAAGAAGGAAAAGAAAATTCAAAAAATATAGGGGTTGAACCTTTATCTTTGTTATAGGAAAAGAAGAAAAGAAATAATAATAGTACTTATTGATTCAGGTTTTGAAGTCTTTGAGGGTTCAATACAGCATTTAGCAATGTTTGTATTATTTCAGCTTCTAGATGGGCTAGGAGTATCTAGGCTTATATAGATAGGGGTTGAATATTCAGAACTTCCATTGGAACTTCTAGAGGAATTATCATGATTTGGAATATAGAAGTGATTAGCTGTTCAGAAAAAATTGTTAGGCATTTTACCATATCCTTGTGGCATAGGTAGTAAACTGGTTGGTTCTGAGTGGACTTTCACTAGTTCTATAGTCCTAGTCATCTGAGAGAAAGAAATGCACTTTAGGAAGAGTTGTAAGCATCCAAAAAATCTCTACAAGGGGCTGTGGTGTATTGGAAGTGGTTCCTATGCAATTTAATAACTCTTGAGAGAGAGAGAGAGGGATGGAATGAATAACAAGTACGAAAATATTTTATCATTTTATGAATACTTGCTTTTGAAGAGACTTTCAGAAGCTTCATGCTGATTTGACTTTATTTGTCCATGCGATTTATCAGCTTGATCAGTTCTTAGTTTTTACAAACTAGAGCATTCTGTAGTGTTTCTCAATCTGCTGAGGGTTAGACTGTCATGGGATTATTGTTTGATCCTCCTAGCTTTGGATGTATAAGATGATGCTTATCCCATAATGTGGGCATTGAAGTGGGGCTGAATTTTCTTTTTCTTTTTTGACTTGCATAGTTTTCTCTTCTAGGGTGTTGTAGTCATCTTACAAACTTAGTGAGTCCATCCATGGATATTTTTCATATTGAAAGTGCAAAATAAGATACCTGACAGCCATGATATAAACCTACAATTTATTTTTGGAGGTGTTAGAGGTGTTAAAATTGTCAAATGTCAACAGATCCCTACATCATCTACACCCTCCTAGATCATGCCCAACCAAGAATCTGTTCAACACTGCTCCTATAGATTTGCCATGTTTGAGTTTTCTATCAAACTCCCTCAGAAGCAAAAAGACAAATTTTAAAATAATCGTAACATCAAGATGCTTCATTATATATCAAGAACATTGTATCAGTGCAATTATTTGAATAATTTTGATTCAAACTTACTTCTAAATATATATGATGAAATCATCTGAAGTAAATGAAATAAATTTCAGCACTGGTTCCGACTCATGCACATATTTCAGGTTTGATAGACAGATGGAATTGCATAGAGCTTAGGCTGCAGGAGTTGTGTCATTATCATAGTCAGAACTCAAGAGGTGAAGGAGGTGTTTTATACATCTTTTATTCAAGTTGAGGAGCATAAAAGTAACAGGTATGCTTACGTGCATGATATGAAGATCGGAGATGATTGATATACTTCTGTTGGCTAGAATTTCAAAGTTCAGTTATGTGATTATAGACATTGAATACCTCCATTTGTTGCCAACTTCCACACTTACAACTTGAACCAACTTGGACAAGTTATGATATTGCTTATACAATATGGTGTGGTTTAGCTGCACTAGACCTAAGTACACCTCCCATATAAAAACACCAAAGCAAGGCACAGGGCAATCCCAAAAAAATGCCTTGCTGCCTTAGGCGTTGCCTAAGTATTGCCTTGAAAACCATGATAAGTGAGATAAGGCAAATTGTGATGACGATGATGATGGTGGTACTTTTTATTACTGGTTATTTCACATTTGAAGTTTTGAATTAGTCCTTTCTTTATATCTGGTTTGAGTTTGTTTCTTTATTTTATTTTGGGCTGTCAAGAGGATGCAAAATTGATGGTAAGAAGGGAAATTTGAAATCTCTATTTACTTATATAGCTTTTATCTTTCATGGTGGAGGTCTGCATGATGGAATGGATTCCTCAAATGGGAATATGCAGTGCCTTTTTGCCTTTTGACATTTTATGCCCTTAAGACAGTGGGTGATAAATTAAACATCTATTTCTCACAGGAATGTAATGGCAAGCACATCTAGCCAGGGATTTGATTTGATGGGAAGCAGCAGGGTTATGGATGATGAATCTTTGAATGAGCTTGAAACAGTAGAAGACTGTGATGGTGTTAGTGGAAATGAAAAGATGATTGAACCTCCTGCTGAAGGATTAACCGCAAATGTGGAACATCCAGAGCCATATGTTGGGATGGAATTCACTTCATCAGATGATGCTAGGGACTATTATTGTGTATATGCCAGACGAAATGGTTTCACAATACGTGTAAACCGTAAACGCAGATCACGTATAGACCATGCTGTTATTGGTTATGATTATGTATGTTCAAAAGAAGGCTTTCAGCGAAAGAAATTTTTGAGGGAAGATAGGATCATTCGTTTGTCAAAACAAACAAGGGTAGGATGCAAGGCAATTTTAGTTATAGCTTATAGAAGAGATGGAGGGAAATGGGTTGTTACCAATTTTGTAAGAGAGCACAATCATGAACTTATGGTACCTAGTGAAGTGCCAGTGAGGCGACAGGATAGACCTGATAAGGCACTCAGCGAGGTATGCATTAGACCAACTGTTGTAGGATGGTATTTGAAAGCAAATTATTGCCAGTATTGTTTCCTTGAATGAGATGATTAATGATCTCAGAATATGGTATTAGAGTTGTGCATGAATTTGAACTTTACACATAAAAAGATTATATATGAGTTTGATCTCTACATTCTAAATTTTTGTCTGCTCCAAGTCCATCCTTCACAAACACCATAATATGTTAATGCATTTTGTGATATAATTCACTGTTTCCCCTGGTTTTTGCCATTACATATGTTTGATATGATGAGCAACTTCAACAAACAAAGACAGTGGTAAGGATACCCATTTCATCCTTCTAGAGTTGTAATGTATTTCCTTTTATTGTGTTCCACAAGTTCAAATTCCAAGAATTATGTGCTTTGTGCCTTAAAATTGTACATGAATGTTTTTTTAAGAAAATTCTTGTGGCACTGATTCACTTTCTTCAAAATGAGATTTCGTCATGACTCATGAAATTGAAATATGTATCTAGCTTATAGGCATATCCTATAAAAACGTAATTTGATTAATTGTATCAATAAAATTCTTGTGGCACTCTTACACCTCTCATCCAGAAAAATGAACATTGTATTTTTTGTTTTTAAATCTTTATCTATCCACCTATATATAGCTTACTAGATTAATCCCTCCTTTTAGATGGTATGCTTGATTAAATTGGCATTTAACATAGAGGCAGACGTAGTAAACTGAAAATGCAGTAGACCTCTAATATGCATTTAAAAAGGGACATTACCCAATGTTGGTCCTAGCAATCTTGGGTCTTGGGAGGAGTGGAATGGATAATGACCTAACCTTTGGCACCTTTTTTTTGCAGAAAGTGGCCACTCAGACTCAAACCTTCATTCTCATGCTTGTCAGCCTTGGTTTTACCATTATAATTAAGAATAAAAATACAAATATTAAATACCCTTGAGGTGATAGTCTAATGCATTAATGTTACAAAGGACTCTTACACACCCTTGATATTCTAATTCACCAAATGTGTTCCTACTTTTTCTAAATGCTTAAACTAGGATGGTGAACTGGGTAACTTAATTTTGATAGTGTAGATGACAGACATTTAAGAGGGGTTGGGAGTTGAGGGCCACCCATGATGTGCTTGGCCTGGGTCAGGAGTGATCTGGTTGTGCTCCAAACCAGGTACTGCATTCTAAATGGTGTTATGTACGAAATTGTTATTATCATGATCTTGGTCGTAGCAAACTATTGTCTAGAACTAGAATACACCATTATGCTATAAGACATGTAAATCAATAATGCTATATCCAATGCTTGCTTTTTAGGGTGCTAAAGGATCAACTTTTTCACTCAACTTTTTCACTCAAAATAATAAAAAAGTGATGAGTGCTATAAGTGCAACTTCCAATACTGGTTTACAAATATAAAAAATGTTCCTAATCAGTAGCTCAGATGGGCCTAATTAGGCCAGTTATTAGATCAGAAGTTTGTCTAAGCAGGTCCAAGTGAAATTGTATGAATTGTCAACACGGGATTTTCCTTGCTGTCCTCTGCAATCAACTGAGGTTTGTTATGTATTCTTGTTTATTATGCCACAGGATGAAAAGGATAGAAGAATCCGAGAATTAACCAGCCAGCTGTACAATGAGAGGCAACGATGTCAAAGACGGTGTGAAGCATATGAAGAACGGTGTGCAGCATATAAGATACAGTTGAGAAGTATTTTGAATGAAATTGAGATGCACACAGAACACTTGACAAAGAAAGTTCAAGATGTTGTTCAGTACATAAAAGAAATTGAGGATGAAGATCCTGATATAAGGTTGCACCCACTCAAGTGAAGCAAGTATTCTTTTGTTGAATGTGCTGGTCATGGTTGTTGTACTTTTTCAATGGTATAATTATTTAATAATCTTAATTACATTTTAGCAATTATCTCAGGAGATGAATGTTAGATTGAATAAAGGGGAGCCAAACACCACATGAGGCCACTTCACCAGTTTGTCAATTAGGGCTGCAACTTGGTTCAGTATGGGGCTGGGAAATCTCAACCCTAAGTTGGGTAGGACTTGGTTTAGATAATCTGATCCAAATATGCTTGTTAACCGGGACCTGTTAATCCATACCATGAAATTTCCAAAATGAAGACAGTCAAGCCCCAGAAGAAAGAAATGTAAACATACTTTCACTCATCTCAAATCAACTTTCCCTGGCATGCCTGATGCAGGTAGGGATTTTTTTTTATTTAATTCTGCAGTCCTTCTCTAATGGTGATTCCACGAGTTAAAATACTTGCATACATCATGTTTATTTAACATTTAGTTGGTGTGTTTGTCTCTGTTGGACAGGCTACAACTTTGTTGGAACTTACAACTTCTACAATTGACATCACCAGGACCACCACATATTCTGGAACCTGAAGCTGGTGGAATAGAAAAGATCATTTACTTTGTTTCAATCCATCAAGCATTGGGGGATGTTCCTAGAATTGAGAATGGGACATTCGTAGCAGCTACAAGTTTGACCAACTCGTGGCCTTGAGCATTGTTTTGTTTCTTTTCTTAGTTTTAGGTAATAATAGATGCGGTTTTATCTATTTACAACATTTTTTTGAGGCGCATCTATTTACAACATTAATTTTCTTAATTTTGTCTTTTCTATATCCATTTTCCATATGGTTCCTTTCGAGTCTAGAAAAGGTGCATCTCTCTCTCTCTAACCTCCACACTGTTTTATAGCACTTAACTACAGCCTAAGCTTCTCGAATTTCTCCTCTACTTGCAAGAAAACACAGATCAAAGTATACATGTTATTTTGGATTCATGGCCACAGTTGGAATAAGAAAACAAAGGAAAAGTTCAGCTCAATTGGTGACCACAGTTAGAATAAGAAAGAAAAGGAGCTCAATTGATATGTTTTTGGACGACTATGGATACTAGTAACTGAAACATAAAGATATGCAAGAGATTGAAATCGTAAAATCTAATTGATTTCTATATGGCAATAATTGTAATCATACAATTATCGTATCAAGAAAATGGATCGCGACTCTTTGACATAGATCTTTGTATGGTATCCATGGCAGGTCAACCGAGGAAGAAAATGTCCGGGGAGAGGAGATCAAAAGAACTCTTGACTTGGGCCTCTTGGATCACGAAAGAACAAGATATAGCACCCTTCAATGTGTTGTATTGGCCCAAAAAACTATTGTTTAATCTGAAATATTCGATAGTTAATGAAGAGTGCTCTTTTTTTATTTTTCCTTTTTAAGCCTGAAAGGAAAATTTCATTCATAATTTTCTTTTTTAAACCTGAGGCAAATTTCTTTCATTAATGCTCATTCTACAAACAAAGGTAACGACCTACAATAATGATAAAAGTAATAAAAGCAAGTTGTGGTCATCATCTTCATCATCATCATTGTCCATGTCTTATCCCAACTATATGGGATCAACTAAATGAATCCTATTTTGTCAATCGGTTCTATTTAAAACCATATCCATTTTTAAATTATTAGTCCTTAAATCTTTTCTTACTATTACTCATGTCCTTTTGGTTTACCCTTACTCCTATCTCCTTCAACTTGAAACAAATCACTTCTTCTAACTGATGCTACTGGTGGTCTTTTATACACATGATCAAAATCATTTGTCTATTTTTATCTATCATCTGGATCCAGATGTAGATGGCTCCATTGGTAGTGGGTTCTAATTCTCATGTCAGAACAGTAATTCTAACTTTCTAAGTTTGGAAGAATAACTCTAGCCCCACCACCCACCTCCAAAAAATGAAAAGAAAGCATTGCTGGTGTTGAAAAAAGAAATGTTGCAAATATTCAAATTTAAAAGTGGCATAAATCAAGAGATACCATTGGTATGTGAAAAAAGTTTAGGGGGCATTAGTTTTTGGGATTTTGAGAGGGGGGAAAGTTGGTCAATGTGAATCCCATTGACCAAGAATCCCATGTTCTTTTCTCATATTTATGTGGGGAACAGGGAAAGTTTATTTTCTTGGGTACTGCTTACCCGGGTAAGTGATACACATCTCCTAGGTGGGTAAATTAACTTTTCCATCTTGGAAAAGTTGCCAACATTTGAATGGAACAAAAATGCCCCTTTAATAATGAAATTTTAATGGCTAAAATGGTCATTATTACATTTATCTAAAAAATAAGAAACCATTGGTAAGTGCATTTACCCAGATAAATAACTTACCGAAAAGTGAACGAGGCCTTAGAGATAAAATAAGGGAAAATGAAAGTTCAGCCCCGGGGTAGAATTTGTAGGCTCAAAGTACTATTGGGGTAGGTTACGGGCAGGCATTGGTGCATAGAATGTGGGTTGTTGCCATTTTGAATGTTTATAGCTCTGCAGTGGAAATCAAAAATCTGCATTGGGCCTGTCCGTACTTTTCCAATAAAATAATCACTCCAATGCCTATCGTTGATCATTTGGTCATTAACTAAACTCTCAAGCTGCTAAAAATGCTGGATGGCACATTTTAAATATTTCTTATATCCCACTTTCAGCTCCTCTTTGACAAGTTACTAAAGGAGACCATGTATCGAATGGAATTGAAATATACCCATGTTGAGGAAGTGATTATCAGCTTTCTACTGAAAATGATACTGAATTGGTTATAGTTGAGTTTAAATGGCCGTAAGTTTGATTTTTTTTATTTTACAAACATTAAAATAAATATTTTTGAAGAACTCGGATTATCTCCCCCACAGAGCTCTCCCCACACCAACCCAATGCCCAGATTGTGTGATTGGTGTGGAGACCACTCTGTGGGGAGCGTATCCGGATTCAATTTTGAGGGAATTGAGAAGCAAGCAGAGGAATAGAGAATAAACTGATGTGGACCTAGACCTCTTCATTTTCTATCAAATGCTTACCTAAAATTGATTAAGACAAAAACAAGGGACCTGGGACAGATGAGAATTGGGATCTGCTCCTCGCACCGACCTAACAACCACATCCCACTGTGTATTGGGAACATCTCCCATGATAATAACGTACAAATATGGGAGATGTTCCTGATGTGTAGCTCATATGAGGCCTGTGTAAGGAGCAGATCCGGACTCGACAGATGATTGTGTGTACCTTACTTATTAGATTGGATATTTGTATAGGTTATTAACTAATTATGGTCGTTAATCAATTACCCAAACTAACTGGAAAAACAAGGGTGTAAAAAGGGGTAAACAGAAGGAATCCCACCCTAAGGTTTTATAGTTGCATCCCCCTTTTGCTGGATTATTGGCGATGTAATCATAAAAAGCTAATTTTTCGGGAATTTTAGACCAAGCTTCTAATAAACTTTGATTTTCGACTAGCCCAGCACCAACTCTTCGGTATATTTCTTGCTGGAAGTATCCCTGATCCCATTGCCCCCCCCCCCCCCCCCCCTAAACCGCATCCTATTCATGAATTTAGCATCAATCCACGGGCAGGATTCAGTCCACCCCTAGAAATCCTAGTTCCACCCTAGGGGTGGACTGAACTATAAAAACCCCAAAGAATTTTAGATTTTAGGGGTGTTAAACAGTCAAGGTCTAAAACTTCTTGCATGAACTACCTAGTTAAGATTTAAGAAGATGAAAGGAAAGCTTAGTTTGGATGAGCTTTTGCTTTTGAACTTTGGGCTGTGAAAATAAATTTGAGCCAAAAAAAGTGTTTTAAGCGTTTGTTAAGAACTGCTTTTAAAAACATTATGATCTGAAGTCAACGCTTTTAAGCCCTAAAGCACGAAATTGGGGCCTTGTGCTTTGGAGCTTTAAAAGCACATATCCTGAACCTTTATCCAAATGTAACCAAAATTATTAGTCATTAATCACATCGGTATTTTCTCTGACAAGAGTTTTAGGCCGATACAATATACTTGAAGCCAGACGGCTAACTAGAGAGCCTAGAAGGGGGAAGAATGAGGATGGTTTATTCCAACAGATGGAAAATACTCTGGCATCATTTTTCATGTCCATCTAGAAAAGCCAGGTCGTTTGATCTTTTGGTCCTGATCCAGCCAACCAAGTCTGATGAAGATGCACCCAAACACACCCTCCCTCTCTAGCCTGCAGAAATCCAAATATTGTCAATCACGGGAATGAAAAGGCATGCATCTGTTTCATGAAAAAAGAATTTGGATTTCAAAATTTTACCTTTGTGTTCAACAATAGTGTTGTCAAACAACAATGCCTGCCTTCATCTACAAGACAGATACACAAGAAGAGTTGTGAGGCATAAACAACAAAGCATGAGCAAGAAGCTAATCCACAAAATGTTACCTTATAACGATTAATGGACAACATATAATCGGGTGCAAGCTATTTGGTGCACTCTCTATTATTTAGAAAATATAAATTCGCATACTTGTTCAGGATGTAAAGTATATGATCCAATTTGATATCATACTTTCAGGGTATAAGCAATTATCACATCATTTAGAATTTTCTTTTAAACTTAAAACTCCTCCAGGGTATGGTGAAACAGGAACAAACTCTCAAGTTTATGGGTTATAGTTTCCCTCCTCCTTGGCCTTAATAAAGATGGAAATGGTATACAATCAAAAGGAAACATGAGCTTATTGCGGTTTTTATGTGCAATATGAGATTTTTAGGGGTGTTAGTAAACCCTAGCAGATTCTAGGTTGAAGTAGAGAAGAAGAAAGAAAAGAGAAAGAAAAAGAGGAAGAAGAGGAAGAAGAAGAAGAAGAAAGAAAGGTTCGGCCAGACTAGAAGAGAGTCGAAATCTCTCTCCCCTAGCTGACCCACTTGTATTTATTCAAAAACATAGAGTTACAGGAAAGACCATTTTGTCCCTCATAGAAGATGGGACACATAACTTAAACTCAGATACAATAAACCTTTCACTCTCAAGCAGATAATCCAAAATGACCAAAATACCCCTGACTCGAGCATTCTAACACTCCCCCTCAAGCTGGAGAGTATATATCATATAGTCCCAGCTTGTTGCAAATGTAATATATTCTTCCCCGAGACAATCCCTTTGTGAGGAGATCTGCCCACTGATTTCCTGAGCTCACATGAGATGTGGTTATCACCCCACTTATCACTTTATCTCTTACAAAGTGATAATCAACCTCAATATGCTTAGTTCTCTCATGAAAGACGGGATTGGAAGAGATGTGAACAGCAGTTTGGTTATCACAGTATAATTTCATGGGTTTGTCAATTGAGAATCCCATCTCTTGAAGCAAGTTCTTCAGCCATACTAGCTCACATGTGGTATGGGCCATAGCCCTGTACTCTGCTTCTGCACTACTTCTTGCCACCACTGTTTGTTTCTTGCTCTTCCAAGTTACAAGATTGCCACCGAGGAAGGTACAATACCCTGTAGTTGATCTCCTGTCTGATATAGAACCAGCCCAGTCAGCTTCTGTGTACCCTACTATCTCAAGAGTTCCTCCACTTTGGTATAACAAACCACGACCTGGAGCACCTTTTAGGTACCTAACAATTCTCATAACAGCTTCCCAGTGAGGAACCCGAGGATGTTGCATAAACTGGCTCACCACACTCACAGCAAATGATATATCTGGTCGAGTAATGGTCAGGTAGTTCAATTTGCCCACCAACCTTCTATATCTTCCAGGATCATCAAACTCTTCACCCGCATCAACACTCAGCTTGGCATTGAGTTCCATAGGAGTCTCTACTGGTTTAGCACCTAACAACCCTGTTTCTTCAAGTAGATCAAGAACATATTTTCTCTGACATAGGTTGATCCCATGTTTTGACCTCGCAACCTCCATTCCCAGGAAATATTTCAGCTTCCCCAGATCTTTCGTATTGAAGTGATCCTGTAAGAATTTCTTCAACCTGTTGATTCCATTGCTATCACTCCCAGTTATGACAATATCATCCATGTACACGACTAGCAAGATTTTCCCATCCTTTGAGTTATAGCTGAATACAAAATGATCAACCTGACATTGTTTCATCCCAAAGGCTTTCATCACTTCACTGAACCTGCCAAACCAAGCACGTGGAGATTGTTTCAGTCCATAAATTGCCTTTTTGAGCCTACACACTTTGCTAGACTCCCCCTGAGCAACAAACCCTGGTGGTTGCTCCATATACACCTCATCAACTAGATCACCATGCAGGAAGGCATTTTTTATGTCAAGTTGTACAAGAGGCCAATCATACATAGCAGCTAATGAAATCAGCACCCGAACTGAACCAATCTTAGCCACAGGAGAAAATGTCTCCATATAGTCCACACCATACATCTGAGAATAACCCTTGGCCACCAACCTCGCTTTCAATCGCTCCACACTGCCATCAGGAAGATACTTCACTGTGTAGACCCATTTACACCCAACTGTGTGCTTACCGGAAGGAAGAGCAGTGAATTCCCATGTGTGATTATGTTGTAGAGCAGAGAGTTCTTCTTCCATGGCTTGCCGCCACCCTAGGGAGGCAAGAGCTTCCTGGACAGTCTTGGGAATGGGGACAGATGAGAGTAATGATATAAATTTGCAATGAGAAGCAGAAAGGTGAGCAGTAGAAACATAGTGTGAAATGGGGTGAGAAGTACGAGTACATTTACCTTTTCGCGAAGCAATAGGAAGATCAGGATCTGAAGGAGAAGGAGCAGTAGCAGGATCTGTCGACAGGGGCTGAAGTGGAGGAGGGCCCGATGCACTTCTGCGGGTATACACTTGTGATTGGCGGCTTCTCAGTAGTAACAGGCATAGGATGTGCATCTGCAGTAGAAACAAGAGCTACTAGAAGGATGTCCACAACAGGTACAAGAAGGGGAACCACAGAGGAAGAGGAAGAGGAAGAGACCCCAGCATCTGAGAAGAACGGAACTGACTCAAAGAAGGTGACATCAGAGCACACAAACGATTTATGAGATTTTGGGTTATAACACTTATACCTTTTCTGAGTCCTTGAGTAGCCAAGAAAGATACACTTAGTAGCTCGAGCATCTAGCTTGTCTAACCCAGGCCCCAAGTGTTGAACGAAACAAACACAGCCAAAGATTCTTGGGGTAAGAGGAAATGGAGATAAAGTGGGAAACAACACGGAGAAAGGGGATTGACTTCCAAGGATTGACATGGGCATCCGATTGATCAGAAAACAAGATGTAAGAATAGCATCACTTCAAAAATATTTTGGGACATTCATATTAATCATCAAGGATCGAGCAGTTTCAAGAAGATGTCGATTTTTTCGTTCAGCTACACCGTTCTGTTGTGGGGTGTAGGCACAAGAAGTTTGATGAATGATCCCATGATGTTCTAGGTATTGCTGAAATGGTGAGGAGTTGTATTCTTTGGCATTATCGGAGCGAAGAATTTTAATATGTACACCAAATTGAGTGCGTATTTCAGCATAAAATTTTTTAAAAATAGGGAACAACTCACTACGATCTTTCATAAGATAAATCCATGTCATCCTTGAAAAGTCATCAACAAAGATTACAAAATACTTATACCCATTGTATGACACCACTTTAATTGGACCCCATACATCGGAATGAACTAAAGAGAAAGGACTTGAGACACGACTATCAACTATTGGACTAAATGAGACTCTATGATGTTTACCCAATTGACATGACTCACAATCTAATGATGAAAGATGACTCAATGAAGGAACCAGTAACTTCAAGGCCTTGAGAGAAAGATGACCAAGTCTGCAGTGCCATTGAAGATGAGTAAGAGATGACTGAAAAGCTACTAGAGGACCACCACCATCAAGGTAATATAATCCACCTGCTTCATGCCCTCCACCAATCTTCCTCCCCGTCTTGAGATCCTGAAACACACAAGAAGAAGGGTAGAAGGTTACAGAACAATTAAGAGACTTGGTTAATCTGCTGACAAACATAAGGTTAAAAGGAAACTTAGGAACATATAAAACAGATGATAAAGGCAAGGAGGAGAGATTAACATCACCAACACCACAGATAGAAGATGTAGAACCATTAGCAAGTGTAACTGTTTGAGGTGTGGAGGAGTGGGAAAGGGAAGAAAATACATCATGAGTCCCAGACATATGGTCCGAGGCCCTGGAGTCAATGATCCAGTGTGAGTCTTTGGAAGCTAAGCAAGCCATACCTGAATGGGCAAGTGTAGCGGTGTTCTGCTGAGATGTTTGAATGAACTGCTCATATACTGCACGTGGTACACTCACCATTTCCTTCTCAGAAGCACAAGTGGATGTGGAGGGGATTGGGTCAGTTTGCTGACTTTCAGTAATTGTGTCACTACCCTTAGTCCTAGCATGGTTAGCCCAAGTGTTGGGTGCACCACGCAAATCATAGCAGAAATTAACTGTGTGCCCCTCTAAACCACAATGTGTACACTTTCTCTGAGTATTACTCCTTCCTCTTCCCTGACCTCCCCCTGAGTCTCGGCCTCCAGTCCGACCACTAGCCCTGCTGAACATGTGACCACCACGGTTGCTTGGGAGTCCACTCCTGACACCACCACTTCTATTTCCACGACTACCCCCTTTAGTCACTACCAAACCAGATCTGTCAGAGAGAGAAGAATGTTCTACTGACTCAATGGATGTCCTCTTAAGACGAGCAAAAACTTCTTCAAGTGAGGGAAGAGCAGATCCTCCCAATATTTGTGCTCTGACAGGCTCATACTCAGCCTTCAACCCCACAAGAAGCTTTGTCACATCAAGCTGCTCACGTTGTTGTTGTTGGATCTGAACATCTGATGTTAGAGGATGATACACATTAAGCTCATTACAAATGTTCCTCACATTAAGCTTTGACTCCCTTGCTTCAAATTGAAATACTCTTGGTACAACTGATACACCCTAATTGTATTGTCTTGTCCAGAGTACAACTTCTTAGCATGACCCCAGATTTCCTTAATTGTATCTAGGAACATGAAGTTCACACTAATCTTTGGTTCCATGCTGTTCCAGAGCCATGTCATTATCTGTGCATCTACTTGTTCCCAGTCACTGAACCCAGGGGAATCAGAGGGAGGTTTCTCCTCTCTTATATGTTTTACCTTCCTCTTGGCCTTCAAGAACACCTCCACAGATTTTGCCCATGGTACATAATTCTCACCATTCAACTTGATGGATGTCATTTGAACACTTAGATAGTCTGGAGAAAGCATGACACCTGTTTTGTTATCATTCCCATTTTCAAATGAAGCCATCTTAATTATTTCACCTTCAAATATACAACACAACCTCACACTCTTTCACAAGACTTATCTCACTTATAACACCACCAATTCCAGCTTCTTTAAATACACATTACACACCACACAATAAGGCTGAAATCACTCAGTCTTCACATCAAACACCTAAGCTGCACACTGCAAAACCATTCACCATCAACACACTAAGACTGAAATCACTCAGTCTTCACATCAAACACCTAGGCTGCACACTGCAGAACCATTCACCATCAACACACTAAGACTGAAATCACTCAGTCCTCACATCAAACACTTGGGCTACACACTGCAGAACTGATTACACACAAGGTATAGGAGATCACTTTTAAATATTTTGAAACATAGATACACCAATCACCACGACACAACCACCACCAATCTACTGCTGTTGTGAACTTCAGCAGTCGACAACTCTTCTTTCAACATACATACGAAGAGAAATGCAGAGGAACACGACTGAGATGCATATCAGTCACACTGAGCACCACCACAACCAACTCTTGAAACAAAAAGAAACATTCACAGTCCCTTACTTGGACAAACAACAGTAGTGTTCATACCTGTCCACATTCAGCCCTCTTCGATACTGAATAGAGGGTTTAGTATACCACTCCAACGACCACCACAGCAACAACCGGAGGCATCCTCACCTCCAGGCCCACAAAACGACAGCTCCTTTTCAGCCCCTTATCGAACCTCCACTCAGGTCAGTTGAAAAGGAAGAAGATGACTGTGAAAGTTGGCGGCGAACCCAGAAAGAGAACAGCAGCAAGAAAGAAATGAGGATACGACCTTACAGCTCTGATACCATGTTAGTAAACCCTAGCAGATTCTAGGTTGAAGTAGAGAAGAAGAAAGAAAAGAGAAAGAAGAAGAGGAAGAAGAAGAAGAAGAAAGAAAGGTTCGGCCAGACTAGAAGAGAGTCGAAATCTCTCTCCCCTAGCTGACCCACTTGTATTTATTCAAAAACATAGAGTTACAGGAAAGACCATTTTGTCCCTCATAGAAGATGGGACACATAACTTAAACTCAGATACAATAGACCTTTCCCTCTCAAGCAGATAATCCAGAATGACCAAAATACCCCTGACTCGAGCATTCTAACAAGAGGTTTGAAAAAGTGGAAATGCTGATTAGCCCTACAGAAAGTGATATAAGATGGTAGAAAGAATGCAGCAACCAATGTTTCAGTAAAATATTATTACAATATAATTATCAGAAATCAGGTGGTCTCTAACATTAAAGGAAGACCCCTAAACGATAGGGTATGGCTTGAAGGATTGGAATGGCCTACACTAAAACTGGAGGATAGGGAATGGCTGGAAAGGAAATTTGAATTGAAAGAAATAAAGGAAGCAATGTTTTCTATGGACAGATCAAAG
Organism: Nelumbo nucifera; assembly: GCF_055504915.1. Taxonomy (NCBI): domain Eukaryota; kingdom Viridiplantae; phylum Streptophyta; class Magnoliopsida; order Proteales; family Nelumbonaceae; genus Nelumbo; species Nelumbo nucifera. The sequence goes on along the minus strand of NC_142649.1, from coordinate 5,716,578 downwards.
GCACTAGGCCCTGATGATTTTACAATGACTTTTTATCAAGATTGTTGGGAGATATTAAAAGAGAACCTAAGGCTAGTTTTTGATGAATTTTATTCTAGAGGAGTGATATACCCGGGGCTAAATTCCGCATTCATTGCCTTGGTTCCCAAGAAAAGGAATGCAAATCACCTGAGGGACTATAGGCCGATCAGCCTAGTCAATAGCCTCTATAAGATCATCACTAAGGTGCTATCCATTAGAATTAGAAAAGTGCTCCTAGCAATTATAGCAGACAACCAAGGAGCTTTTGTGAAAGGGAGGCAAATAACAAATCAAATACTTATAGCAAATGAGAATTTGGAGGAGTTCAAGAGATCTAAGAAAAAAGGGGTGGTATGCAAATTGGATTTGGAAAAGGCTTACGACATGGTGGATTGGTCTTTCCTGTTGGAGGTGATGGTCAATTTTGGGTTCGGAGACAGGTGGTGTAAGTGGGTGATGGGATGTATCAGGAAATGCCATTATTCCATATTGATAAATGGGACAGTGGTAGATTTCTTTCCAGCTTTGAGAAGAATAAGACAAGGAGATCCTCTTTCCCCTTTCTTATTCATGATGGTTGCAGAAGTTTTGGGGAGATTAATTTCTAGAGCAGACTAATAAGAGGATGGAGAGTTGGAAGGGAAAGTGTGCCACTCACACATTTGCAATTTGCAGATGACACAATACTCTTTTGTGAAGGAGGGGACCTTAATAGGATAAGAAACCTGAAGCTCACTATACAACTCTTTGACCAAATGTGAAACCTTAAGGAGAACTTTGAGAAGAGCTGTCTAGTGGGGGTCAATATGGGGGTGGGGGAGACATCGAAGTGTGCAGACATTCTGGAGTGCGCAGTTTCTAATTGGCCTTTAAATTACCTCGTTTTTCCATTGGGAGACAACCCTTAGAAAGATGAGTTTTGGGTTCCGGTTGTGGAGAGGTTTGAAAAGAGACTTGCAACTTGGAAGAAGAATTATTTGTCTCTTGGTGGGAGAATTACTTTAATTAGGTCTACATTAGCTAACCTTCTTGTCTACTTTTTATCAGTCTTTAAGATTCCAACTAAGGTGGATAACAGGTTAGAAAAACAAATGAGAGATTTCCTTTGGGAGCCGAGGGAAGAGAAGGACCATAGGGTTAGGTGGGAGATGGTCTGTAGGAGCAAGAGGGAGGGAGGTTTGGGTATTGGGAATATAAGGAGTAGGAATTTGGCACTACTAGAGAAATGGCTGTGGAGATTTTCTTTGGAGAAGGATAAGCCGTGGGTGAAGATAGTGGGCAGTATTCATGGGGTAGCAGACAATGGATGGGATTCTGGGATTCAAGCTATTTTTCCATTGTTCTCTCCATGAATCAAGTATGACTTGCACTCAGGTAATCTCATCAATTTTTTGGAACATATCTGGATTGGGGATTCTCCTTTAAAAGACCAATTCCCGAGTCTTTTCACTCTTTCCACTTTTAAAAATGAACCAGTTTCCTCCTTCCTTGTTCCTTCTAACTTAACTTCTGGGTTCAGCTGGAACTTGGGCTTTAGAAGGGAAATTAGGTACACAAAGTTTGATTGTATCTTATCCTTGTTATCCATTCTTGAAGGGGTCTTTTTAGAGCCAACAAAGGCAGACAGTAGAATTTGGTCTCTTACCCCCTTTGGTTCTTTCACATGTGCTTCTTTCTTTAAAGCTCTAACACAACCTCCTTCTTTGGATCTGTCATTCCCTGTTAAAGAGGTGTGGTGTCTTCCTATACCCCCCAAGGTTGGAAGTTTTTGTTGGGAAGCCTTTCTAGAAAGAGTTAATACAAGTGATTTACTTCAAAGAAAAAGACCCAACAGTTGTTTGTGTCCTCACTGGTGTGCTTTCTGTAAAACTGATGGTGAGTCTGAATACCATTTACTGATTTCCTGTCAGTTTACTAAAGGCATTTGGGAGTGGTGTACTTCTTTGTTTGGGTGCAGGTGGACCCCCCCCCCCCCTCCCCCCTTTGAAGATGTATGAGGGCTGCAGTATGTTGGACTGTTTGGGAGGAGAGGAACTCATGGATCTTCTCAGAAAAGGAGAGAAGCTTGGAAGTAATTTTGGAGGTAATCCATATTAGGGTGATACATTGGCTAAAAACTTTGGCATTGTTTGCAGATTTCTCAGTAGATGAGATGGTAAAAAACTGGAAGGAAATTGCAGAATTAGCTTCAACTAAGAAGGCATCAAATTCTTGTTGGAGTCCTCCACCTAACGGCTTTATTAAACTGAATTTTGATGGCAGCAGTATGGGTAATCCAGGACCATCTGGAATAGGGGGAGAATAAGAGATGAACATGGGAATCTGTTAGCTATGTTTTCAGGACCAAAGGGGTACGAAGAGCCAAGGAGTTGTAAATTAGTAAGCTGATCATTGAAGGAGACTCTGAAGTTGTGGTGAACTGGTTAAAAGAGGATAACTCAAGGATATGGAAGTACAACAATGAAAAAAGAAAATTTAAGTGGCTGACTAAGGATGTTGAAATTCAATACAAATGGGTAAAGAGAAGTGCAAACTCACTGGCAGATGGTTTAGCTAGGCAAGGGGTTAACAGAAACTCTTTATTTTGGGCTTTATTGTAATTGTATTTGGTGCTCATTGATTGTTCTAGGGAGCTAATATTGTTTAGCCCCCTTGCTTTTTAATTCTTCTTAATATTAATTAATACATTTCACAGTTATTGATAAAAAAAAAAGAAGAATCTGGGGGAATAAATCTTTTACATGGTTGGTGGCATTGGATAATACATTCATGGCTGATCATTTGAGAAATAGATGCTTTGAAATGGCTAGCATATATTTTATGTGAAATGACAAGGAAGATATGAAGCACTTAGTAATCACATGCAAGGTGGCATATTTTCTTTAGAGGTTTTTATCCTCCTTGTTAGTTTCTCATCCTCATAATCCAGATGAAATCTTCTCTTTGCGGTCAAGGTACATGGAGGCAAGAAGGCTAAAATTTTTTGGAGCTGTATCCCTTTATAATTTGTTGGGGTTTATGGATGTAAAGGAATAGAAGACTATTTGAAGACCAAAAAAAAAAAAAAAAGAAATATCAAGAGAATATGCATGGTAGAGGTGCTCAGGTTCAGCCTAGCCTGGCCCACACATTTGTACATATGTTATTTATACATACATACATATTATTTTATGCTATATTTTATATTTTATATATAAATAATATAATATGTCATTTATAATAAATATTATACATAAAATTCTATATTATATAATGTATAAAATAAATTTTATACACATATTACATGACATATAATATAAAATATTATATCTGTACTATTATAAACTAGATACTTGCCTTGATTTTGCTGCAGGTCATAAAAGTTAAAGTTTAATAGCATATTGTTAACTTATATCTTTACCTTCGTTTTGTATTGTGCTTATAATTGGATTAATTTTGTTAGGGACAGGATTGAGTATCAAGAATGAAGCAAGGTGGGTTACGTCCTCTTTTGTACTTTTATCAACCTAGGCTATATGCCCTTATCACTAAGGGTGAGTAAATGGGTAGGTTTTACCTGGAACCGAATGGAACCAAACTCGAACTGGACTTGAACCAATCCTACACAATCTTCTAGCGGATAGGGTCTGGTTCCAAATTCTTGGAACCAACCCCAACCCATTGTTTTTTTAATTTATCAGCAAAGAAAATTCATTTTTTAATTTAAATATTTGTTACAGGGCATATATATGGAACCCATGATACAATAGGTTACTGCAATGGCCAAAATAAGGATGGTCTATCAGCTCCCTGCTTAGCTAACACATCCACCAGCCCATCTGCTTCCCTTTTAACCCATCCAAAATTAGAATTATATTCCTTTGCAAGTTGGTCAGTTTGTCTGAAAATGAAGCTGAGCTTCTAGGGTGCTGACTCAATTTGCTTTGCCATGTTATGACCAAAAGGGAATCTCTTTCAATTTCCAATTCTCTTGCCCCTAATTGTTCAGCAAGCTTCAGCCCTTGCAATAGTGCTTTAGATTCAGCATGAATTGAGTCACCAAAACCGATTGGTTCACAGAACAAGGCCATCACTACTCCTTGATGGTTCCAAAAGACTCCCCAATTCCTGCTCTTCCTGGATTGCCAAAGGAACTGCCATCAAAGTTTAGTTTTAGCTTATTTAAACCTGGTGGTTTCCACTCCATTCTTACACTTTCTCTATGTGGTTCTGAATGTGCCACTTCTCTCCAATTCCTTAAGAAGTCATCAATAGAAATACTCTTTAAGAGCTTCATTGTTTTAACCCAATGTATCAATCTAAATTTTAATGGCTTCGATCACCTCCTCCATTGACTTACTTTTCTCATTGAAGATCCTCTGATTTCTTTCTTCCTAAATAGGCCAAACCAAGGCTGAACATACTACCTTCCACATACATCTTCCCCTTTTCTTCTGTTGCCTCAGAAAATTTGGGTTGAAAAGGCTCACTATGTCTTGGGGAATCTATCTACAACCAAAGAGAGAGCAGTAGTCCCAAAGAGCACACACATGAGGCACATGAGGAGAAAGGAAGATATTTGCCCTTCTTTTCTGTAGCACGTCATAGGTGTTTTACCTTCCCTAGGAACATTTCCTAGCAAAGAGCTTGTACTTTAGGAGGAATTAGTTTGCACCATATTTCTCTCACAGGATAGTTTACTCTCATAGTGTCAGACCAGGCAAGCAAGTTAAAAGCAAAAGAATCATAAGAAAACAAACCATCAAAAGTTAGATGCCAGATTCTATTATCAAGGCCATTTTGATCTAGGTAAACCATTTCCAGTTTTAATCGTAGGACAAGGAGAGAATCACACTCATTGTCTCTTAGGCCCCTTCTGAACCCAAAGTCCCAATTTATCCCAGTTTATGACGGTGCAGCAACCCTAGCTATAGTTTCAGCCTTAAGGTTTGACAAGGAGTAAAGGTTAGGAAATTGCAAGCAAAGGGGTTGATCCCCAAGCCAAAGGTCTTCCCAGAATAAAATATTAATCCCACACCCAACATCAAGATGCATGAAATTAGTAAATAACGGCAAGATTTCAGAGATTTCTTTCTAGGGGGAATTTGAAGTTGCATTAGCTTCTTGCACCTCAGCCATTATCCACTGCACCTGAATGCTTTCAATGACCTTGTGCCATAGTTTATCTTCCCCACAGGGAAACCTCCACAACCATTTTCCTAGTAGAACTGTATTTCTCTTCACTAAGTTTCGAACTCCTAGTCCACCTTGCTCCTTGGGTTTACAAACCTGCTCCCATTTTACTAAATGATCTTTTTCTTCCTTTCCTACCTCCCATAAAAAATCCCTCATTATATTTTCCAGTTGTCCAGCTATCTTTGTGGGGATCCTAAAGGTGGACAAGAATTGGGCAAGTTTGCTCAGGTGGACTTAAATCAATATAATCCTTCCCCCCATTGAGATGTAGTTTCTCTTCCATATAGATAGTTTCTTAGTGAACCTCTCTATAACTGGTTTCCAAAAGCCCTCAAATTTTGGATTACCCCCCAAAGGCAAACTGAAGTACTCCAGTGGCCAACTTTTTACTTCACATCCTAGTATTTGTGCCACAAATTAGGTTTCATCCTCTTTGATGTTAACTCCTGCCACAGAGCTCTTTCCCCAATTAACTTTTTAACTTTGAGATCATTTAAAACTCTTCTACTAAAGCTTTCAAATTCCTCAATCTAGATTCACCACCATCCTCACAAAAAATGATAATGTTTTCTGCAAATTGCAAATGAATCACTACCACCTTAGATCTCCCAACCCTCCAACCTCTGAAAAAGATATTCTTGATCAGTCTTGAGGATTTGCCTACTTAGAACCTCAACCACAATTGTAAACAAGAAAGGAGAAAGAAGATCTCCTTGCCTTATTCCTCTTTTTGTTGGGAAGAAATCCTTACCACCCTACATCTTTGTTGCCACACACTCATTTACAACAAGGATTTGGTCCCTTCAACAAAGGCTCCTTAATTTTGGGAAACTACCAAGAGTAAAACAGTCTTTAGCCTACCTACCAAGATTTTTGCAATGATTTTATAAACGCTAACCAAAAGGCTTATAGGCCTATAGTCCTTAGGAGTTCTTGCCTCTTTCTTCTTGGGTATTAGGGCTAGGAAGTTTGCATTTGCTCCTAGTGAAATTTTCCCTTCTCAATGAAATTCAACAAAGACAACCATTAAATCATCCTTTATAATTTCCCAACAGTCCTGATAGAAAGCAATCGTGAAACCATCAGGTCTTGAAGCCTTTAACCTTTCCATAGTTAAAACTGTTTCATGGACCTCATCCTCACTAAAGGCTCTTTCTAAGAGAGCAGCTTTATGGACCAGCACCTTATCCCAATTCAAATCCCCTAAGTTCACAGTCCTATCTTCTAGGAGGCAAAGATTGATTTAAAATGATCCATGAAGCACTTTTCAATTTCCTCCTTCGAAGTTATTATCTGATCTTCAACCACAATGCTAGAGAGAAAGCTCTTTCTTCTTCTCCCATTTGCCAAAGAGCGAAAGAACTTTTAAGTTTCCATCCCCATCTAGTAACCACTTGACTTTTTTGACGAGAAATGGTAACTTTCATAAATCTTAAAAGGAAAGTTAGTACAATTTTCACATTCATAGGTAAGGTGACCCCTCAAAATAAAAACTTACAAACACACCCAGAAAAGAGTTTCCCTACTAACTCCTTGCTTTGCTAAAGTATCATCCATTGCATTTGTTGACCTCCTAGTCCATTTAAAAAGTGCTTCAAGCTCCCTTGTTAGGTTCAGTATTTCTCTTGCAGACATCTAAGGGACCAAGTGCCCAAACTATTTATTTGCATCCAACCTACTACCAATTTTTTTATCAATAGCATCAAATTTTGTTAACCTGAGCAGAAAGTGGTAAATACAAATGGTTCAAAACAATTTAAGGTTCATGAGAAGTAAAACCTCTTATCTCTCCCCCAAGAAGCCCCAATTCCCTTACAATTATGCCCAAACAACGAGTCTCTCTCCACCACTTGCTTAGCTAACGTATCAGCTATAGCATTTGTGCTCCACTTAACCCACCCTATCCTTACTTCCATATCTCTAGTTAGCCACCTGAATTTCTTCCTATTATTATTATACATCCACATTTTCATTCCCTCATCCTATAGCAAGTTGATCACCAATTTTGGGTCTCCCTCAACACTTAATTTTCTGATGCTCATTGCCTTCGCCCTTTGTATGCCTTCCATTACAACCATGACTTCTGCCCTCAATGAATCTCCTTCCCTAGTCAGCCCAGAATATAGTGCAATACTTTTGCCCTCCTCATCTCTAAATGCACCTCCATTGCCGGAAGCTCCTAGATTTCCTAAGCTACTACCATCAAAATTTAGTTTAATAAATCATCTATCCAGTGGGCTCCAATGATGAGCTATGATAGCCTTATTAGTAAATGAATCTGTCACTGCCCTCCAGTTCCTCAGTAAATCATTTGCTGAAATACAAGACAAGTCTTTCAAGGACTTCAACCAATGCACCACTTTCATTTCAATTGCTTCAAATGCTTCTTTCCTTCTTGCTTTATCCATGAAAATTCTTGAGTTCCGCTCAACCTACTACCAATTTTGAATCTCCATCCACTTCTAACTATAGAAAACCCAATTGTTTATCCAACCTGAGGCCTTGGAGGAGTGCCAAAACTTTTGCTCTAAGTGAGTCACCTAATCCTATCGAGCCAAAGAAAAGGGCTAGAACTCTTTCTTCCACATTTCTAAAACACCCCCAATTCCAGAAGGACCAAGATTACCTACAGAGCTGCCATCAAAATTCAACTTCATGCCAAAACGCAAAGGAGGGGACCAATCCTCATGGAAGGTAATATATAAGTAGGAAGAGCCCGCTACTATGCTCCAGCCTCTAAATAAACCATCTACAAAGAAGTCCTTGACGAGATCCAACAATTCCAGCAATGTATAGCCTTGATGGTGATCCCTTCTATGAGTTCAAGTGCTATTCTTACTTGCCCTTGGAAAATCTTGTTATTTCTCTCTTCCCGCACTGCCCAAATAATTAATACCCTCGTTGTTCTCCACACCACCCATCCTCTTTTCTTTGGTTGTTGGAAAAAGCTAAGTTCTTTTTTTAATCAATAACACATTTCATTAATTAATCATAGAAATAATTTCAAAGGGGAAGATAAACTTTCTTATCTTCCAGCTGAGGCTTGAGCCCCCAAGAAAGGAAAAATAATAATTACACCTGAGCCCAAAGCATAAACTCCCTCTCCATCCCTTGCTTAGCTAACCCATCAGCAAAAGAGTTAGCTGATCTTTTCATCCAACTGATCTTGATTTCCATCTCTTGAACCAGCCACCTAAATTTCCTCCTCTCATTGCTGTAATTCCATAACCCACTGTTGTCTTTATTCAGCCACCCTACCACCACCTCCGAGTCTCCTTCAATTATAAGTTTTCTTATATTCATCTCCTTAGCTCTCTGGACTCCTTCCATAACTGAATAGATTCCGGCTCTGAGAGAGCCACCCACTCCAATTGGGCCTGAGAACGAGGCTGAAACAATCCCATTCTCATCCCTAAACACACCCCCAATCCCCGAGTGTCTAGGATTCCCTCTACTACTCCCATCAAAGTTTAGTTTTAAGAAACCAGCTGGTGGAGGGGTCCAAGACACACTCATTACTATTTTGGTCTGGGTGCAACTAGCAATCTCACCCCACTTCCTCAACATGTCATCCACTGTGTAATATGTGAACTCTGAGGATTTCAGCCACTGTACAACCCTTATATGGATCATTTCTCTCAGTCCTTCAGCACCTCTCTCTACTTCAAAGAAGATCCTAGAGTTTCTTTCTTCCCATAAAGACCAGCATACCGCAGCCCTCAGGCATCTCCACATGGTCTTACCCCTTTCCATACGCCACCTAAAGAAAGAAGGGGAAAAAAGACTTTGTAAGTTTGATGGAGGGTTCCAAAATACACCCAAAGAGGGAGAAAGCCCACTCCCAAATAGACTTTGCAAACTGGCATGACACCATAAGGTGAAAACCAATCTCCCCATCAGCTTTACAAAGAACACACATGTGAGGGGATAAACATGTCTTGGGTCTCTTCTTTTGGAGCAAATCACCAGTGTTGATTCTTTCCAGAAAAACTACCAACCCTAGAAGGAATTAGTCTGCACCAAACCTCTTTAACAGGAAAGGGGAGGGCTACAAGACTGGTGGACTAGCTTAAGACTTTGAAGAATGAGGCACAAAAGAATAAGCCAGTGGGGGTGGGGGTCCAAATTCTGGAGTCCAAAAAAAAGCTAAATTCAAAAAGATCCACCACGCTTGTAGGAGGATTCCACCTACACCAAATGAGAGAGAAACATTCCAAAATGTGAGTAACAAAAGGATAGGATATTAATAAATGATTTACCGTCTCACCACTCTTCAAGCAAAAGCTATTGACATGTAGGGATAAGCACCCGTTTGATCTTTTGCTTTGAAGCACATCCAAACTTCCAAAGGTTAATTTTTGGAGAACCACTTCCTAACAAAAGGCCCATTCACTAATGGGCCTTTCAAAGAACCACTTTCCATGAAGCAGTTTTCACTATGCAACCAAAAAACCACTTACATCTTGAATTTTGTTTCCAACAAATTTCTTCCTTCCTTAGAATGTCCTCTAGCTGCACTTTCAAATTCCATCTTTTTAATCTGTCCTCCAAACCACACTCTCTTTGGACCTCTTTTTGGTCTAGTTCCTCTAATAGTCTATCCTTTTAGCAATTTCCCCCTTTTTCTCTTCTAGTCTCCTAAAACTTCTCTATTCCACTCCTTAATTTTTTCTTTCAACCTCTTCAATTTCTTGGTGAATCTCAACCCTCTATTCTAGTCATTGATTCCTCTTTCATCCACCAAGCTTTCACTTTGTCTACAAATCTTGGAACTTCCCCAAGGAGGTTTTCCTCATTTAAACACAAAGGGTAATGGTCTGAGGTTAACCTAGGAAGGGCTTTCAGAGTTAGGTTTCCCCACAATTCTTCCTAATCAATGGAGAGCAGGAATCTATCCAATTTGGGACAAACTTGATTTCTTAAAATTTTGGCCAAGTGAAAGTAGCTTTTAGCAATTGAGGTTCTTTCAACTCTATGAACTCTATCAAATTGTTGAACTTCCTCATTGCTGCTAGTATATTAAATTCTTTACATACTTATGATATTGAAAATAAAGTGTTTTCTATTAGTTTTAATAACGCCAGTAATAATGATTCAACAATAAATATTTTAAAATCTCAATTAAGACCATGTTTAAATGATAATTTATTTTATATTAGATGTGTATGTCACATCTTACGCTTATGTGTACAAACTGCTTTAAAATTATTTCACCTCACATTTCTAAAATTAGAAATCGTATTATGTGTATTAAAAGTTCTAGAACAGGAAAACAAGAATTTAAATATTTTATGCCAAAAACATGGTCTAAAATATAGAAATTCGGTATTAGATGTTCAACATAGGTGGAATTCCACTTATTATATATATTTTTCTTATCAGCAATTCCACCTAGTCTATGTTAGAGAGTTGTATTTCATATAAAGACATTCTTACTTTTATAATCAGAAAATGCTCCATGGTTTTATAACTAATGACAATTGAGAAATTGTTGTTTGTATAAAAGATTTTTTTACAATTTTTTTATGATACAACTAGTGCATTTTCAGGTGTTTATGATACAACTTCTCATATTTTAGTTAATCAATTATTTATAATTAGTGATTTTTTAAAATATAGAAATAATTTAAAATTTCAAAATATTATTGATGTAATGGAAATTAAATTTGAAAAAATATTTTGCCTCTATATTGCTTAGCTACAATATTAGATCCTAGGATTAGAAAAAATAGTTTGGATGTTTTTCTTGAATCTTATTATGAAAATATAAGAAGTGATTTTGGAACAAAATGATGAAGTTAATAATTTATTATTTAAAATGTATAGTATATATGAATCACAATTATTAGGACATAGAAGAACTTGTACAACCTCCATTACTGGAACCACTAGTTCTAGTAGTGAAAGAGATAGAGTTTGGTCATTAATAAATAAAAGGCAACAATCAGCTGCCACTTCATCATCAAGTTCATTTACTAAACATAGCTTTTATTTACAAGCTAATTTTAATAGCTTAACAGATGCCCTCAACTCTAACGGATTAAATAATTTTGATATTTTATCCTAGTGGAAAGAACATGGAAAAAAAATATCTAGTGCTTGCCACCATGGCAAATGATCTACTAACTCCTCCTGTGTCCACCATTCCATCAAAGTCTTGTTTTACTACAAGTAGTAGGGTATTGGACAACAAGAGAAGCTACATGAATGGTGAAAGCCTGTAGATGCATATATGTTTGAAGGATTGATTGGATATTGAAGACAACTATAAAATCAGGGAGGGCATGACACTTCAACTGATAGTTCACGAGAAGAAAACGATGTAAATCAAGAACAAGAAGATGGAGGAGGTGGAACTTGAAGTTGATATTTTTTTGTATATTCAATAGTTGTACAACATTTTTAAAATTATTGTAAATGTTGTTTTTCAATTTTATCTAGAATTTATTTGATTATTTCAATACCACTATAAATTTTTATTTTCAATTTTATCATATTATTTTTATATTTTATTCCAATTCCATTGTACTTTTTTTCAATTTATTCTTTTACTTCATATGCAATTTTTGCTCCTCCCAACTTGATATATTCTTAGTGCATTTAAACCTAATGTTTTCACAATGAAATTGCTTTCAATTAACTACAATTTTCTTTAGGTTGATGTCTAGATTCTGGAGCCATTGATGCATGTGCCCCATGAAATGACTATAGTGAAATGCATATACTTAACATGATAAAACAAGGCCAATCCATCTAATCAGGTAAAGTAAATCTCACCAGACAATTCCCACTTGTCAAATTTCACCATCCATGCATCTGAACCAATCTGTGCAGATGAAACTCGATCTACCCATACCCGGAATTGTTTTCCCTGTTTGTCTCCATAAATCTTTGTCATTGCATCAATGCAGTCATGAAGAGAGCGCTCAACTCCAGAAGGATGGACAAGGATGCCGGCAGCATACTGAACAAAAAGATATACAAATTTAGCAACTTTACAATCAGTAACTAAGAAAAAAGCCATTAGGCCGTTACTCAATGTTGGTACTATCTTTCTGGGGTTTTGGGAGGCCCCAGAAAAAAATCAAGAGGGGAAACAAATGAATGGCCAATCCAACATCTAAAAAAGGTAAATGGGATAAAGTATTCAGAAAAATCAATCATGTCATCCTGTTAAAGTTGAGCAGGCATGTACACTAGGTATTACATATTCAAAGAAAAATATATTACACTACCAAGAAAAGAGTATAAATTTAGTCTTGTAAAACAATGAAGTTTTGGGTTTCTTTTTTTTTTTTTTTTTTTGGGGGGGGGGGGGGGGGGGGGATTGAAAGAGACTATGACCCACTATTTGTCAGCTATCTAGGGTTTTGGCACAAAGTGGCCACTCTTGGATTCAAATCCGCATTCTCATGCTTATCAGCCTTAGATTCTTTTGAATAAAGTAACGAAATTATATTCTATTCAAAAAAGGGTAATGAAGGTACCATACATGGAAAAAGAGCTACACAGATCAAAAAAGTGAGTCTTGCACTCCCAAGTCAATCTAGAGTTGGGACCAAACCAGGGCAGTGATCTCAAATTTTTGGACCTTTTTTTTTGTATTTCAGTGGGAATTACATCCATGACTTTTCCAGATGAACCAGCTGGCACTTTTGTTAGTGGGTTAACTTAAACAGTTGGCTTTCTCTTACTAGAATAGTTGATTAAAAATCAAACAAAACTATTCTAGAAGGAAAAATGAATTGATATCAATTATCAAAAAAAAAAAAAAAAGAATTGATATCTGCCATACACAGAAAGCTTTCATGTTCTGCATATACTGCTGAGAGTTATCAACTTCTGCACGCCTCCATCTCTCATAGAACAAGTAAAACTTCACTACTTCATGACCAGGATTGGCATTTTCTTGCTTGCACTCTGAGAAGTCTGCAACATCTCTTGGAGGTATGCTTGGACCCAGCTTAAAATGACCAATTGCTTGTATTATTCCAGCTGCACACCTTTCAGTTGCATGGATTATATTAGGATTTCCCTTGGCATTTTGAGCATGCCACTGCAATAGTTCTTCCTGGGCATTGCTAACCTGCATATAAAACATACAAATGGGGAAAAAGTAATTAAAAAAAGAAACCAAAATGTTTTAATCGAGTTAACAAGCAGTTAAAGTGCACTTCAGGCTACCAACCATGACACCATATACATCTGGAATACTAAAGAGTTCAGCATCATTTCCAGAATCACCACAAACAAGAGTGTTAGTTGGTGCTTTTCCTTCAGATGTGAACTTTTTAAGTAGATATGCAAGAGCCTGTCCTTTGCCAGCACCTTGTGGTAGAACATCCAAATCCATTCCCCCACTGTAAATTATTTTTACATCTAACTGGCCAACAAGAAAGACAAAAAGAAAATAAAAGGAAAAAAGTAAAACCAACATCCAGACAACATATGGTTGTGGTAAGTGTTAAGTTAATCACAGAAAACAGCATACAAAGTTCAAAGAAACAAATTATTAGTATTCAAGAAATAGCATTTCTGTTCAGACATTCAATCTTACCCCACGTTTTTCCAAACGTTCTGAAAGAACCTTTATAACCTCCTGGGCCTTATCCTTCTGTATGTAAAAGCTCACCTTGTGTGGTCGCTGCTCCGTCTCTGACTGTGAATCATAAATTTCAATATATTCAGATTCTAAAATAGTATGAAAGCCAATTTTCTTTCATGCTGTATTATGTATAATGTCAATTTTTATCATGTGGAAACTTAATTTATTTACATTACTGATTAATTACAACATCTGACATTCATATTCACGGCCAAGATAGCAATCAAGGAACCAAAGGCTAGCAGCTAAAATGCATACCTGTAAAGTAAGCTGGGGGAACTTTGATGTTTCCTCTCTGACAATGTTTCTGTCCCATTTGTGATTCAGAAACTGCTCCCATCCATCATCTGGAACCATTGATTCACCATATGTTATCTCAGTCCCCACAGACATTATAGTTATATCTGGAGTCAACATGGGTTTCTCTTTCCTCAACTGTTTGTAAAGTGTAGGTGACCTTCCAGTCGAGAAAACTAACAGAGAATTATGACGATAGCTGGCTTCCCATAAGGCATTAAATCTAAGAAGTGAAAGGTTTTCCTGATCATGATGATCCACCTATAGACAGAAAAAACCTTGTGCAATAGAATAAGGGAAACACAAGAATATTATAACATCCATAACCATAAGTTGAAAATTATTTCTCAACCTACCATTGTATGATCAAGATCTGAAACTATCATGAGATGTGGGGAACCATTAAGTCGATCCATGGTTTCTCTAAAACCAGCCCCTAAGCCCTTCATATATATACAAAGTTTTGAAAATTAGTGAGGATTATTTGAATCAAGAAGTAAAAAAGAAGCTCACACCTTAGCATATATACTAAAACTGTGTTGAATAATTTGTGCATTTATCCTTTCAAATCTTGCCTAAATTGCATAACATTAATAAACATCAAGTTATCCTTGGATTAAATAAACAAAGCTTTCATCATCTAATGGATTAAATAAAATTATAAAAATGAGAAACAATATTCAAGCACCTAAAAAGAAGTGAATAGTTAAGGTAGACATGTACAACCACCTTTACTAATATGGTTAACCCCAATGAATCTAGTATACTCTTCAGCAATTTAGGAAATGGGTATTTCATCTCATGAGATGCAACTTGAGGATTTTTTTATGGATCAATAACTGAAGATTTCATTAAATGATTAAGGGTAGGATAGTACAAGGTATAAAAAGTAATTGGAGATAAAACCTCTTATCTCCAAATCACCTTAACCCTTGAATTACAACTAAGCCCAAAACATTTGATCCCTTTCCACCCTTTGTCTGGCTAATATATCAGCCATGCTGTTAGCCAACCTTTCCATCCATTGAACTTTTACATCCACAACCCTAGTGAACCATTTAAACTTTTTTAATTCATTTTTGTACATCCATGGATCATTTCCCATTTTTAGGAGCCAATTGATTGCCAACTGTAGATCTCCTTCAATATTGAGGACTATATTCAAGGTGATATAGCTGGATATGATTTATTGTCTGTGAATTTAATGGCAACTTTGAGGAGGATATTGCCATTGACTACAAACTGCCAAGAATTTTGGTGCATAAACTGTAAGGCACTTTTAGGAGAGTTTGTGAACACTAAGGTTGTTAGATAATGTATGCCCTTAACTCCAATCAAATTGATGTACACAAACATTTATATATGAATAATATCAATACATTATTGTTTTATGTTTAGATTGGTGTGTTTCTATGAATTATTCCTTAAACCAGACACTTATGAGACTTGTGTTAGTTTAGAATGTTTTCAGCCATTGGATAGACTTGGGAAGTTTATCCTGAGCTAACACTAATATCCTGCCAAATTGGTGGATCAGCTTGTCTCAGTTGTTAGGTTTAGACCCCAAGCACAATCAGTGAGTGTTTGGAAAAAAACATTAAACCTGGATCAATTTCCAATTATGCCCTAGACCTTGGAGACAGATGGGCAAAATTGGAAAATTACACTTAACTTAAGACTTGATTATGATACTGCACTAGGTCTTGGACTGAGTTGTTTTTGATACACCAACCAATGATATCCATCAAGGGTCAAATACTTGGACATGTTGGAGCAGTTTAGGAAATTACCTGAATGGGTGCTCATAGTGATAGGATTGGCCCCTTTGTCAAACAAAGTGAATATCAAGGCTTACACTCTCTCTGATGGAAACCTAAACTGTCGATAGTGGATTTCAACTGCATTTATACATATATTATGTTATTTTCTGAAAAATGTTTGCAAAAGGTTTTAATCTCAGGATCCATCTGAGCAAAGAGTATAACACTGCATTTTGCAGTTAGAGAAGAGGTCCTTCCATGTAAGTAGTGTTTTGATTATTAAGGGTTGAGATGTTAAGGGCAAGAAACCATTATAGGGTTGATAACCTTATGGGTTTTATCTTACATAAGTCCATTATCCTTGGATTTTCATAGGGTGGTTGGATCCAATGATCATTTATATTTAAGTGTTGGACCTAGACTAAGCCCAACTTGTTTGGCTCAAGGTTCACTACCCTTAGGCAGTGAATTTGGCTTGTCCCTTTCCAAGGGTGGGCCGAACCCTTATTGACTTGTATAAGACCTTTGTGGGTCCCATGCCACACAATATTCAGGCCTAAGTGGTCATGCATGCCTATGTGAGCCATTAAGGAAAATAGGCCTTAGGCCCATTACTAATAAGATAGTTTAAGAAGTCATGTGACATGGATCGAATATGGGTATGGAGCACCCGTCCTCCTCTTAAGAAGATAATGTGCTTATCTAATGGATTAAATCCTAATCCAAATCTAATTTGGATCAGCTCCTAAAAGGATTAGGAGAGTGCTCTATATCAGTGTTTAGAAAACCATATCGGATCGGTCAGTTGGCCCAGTTAAATCATGACCCAAGACATTGGTCGGTTCGGTCATACCCCAATAACCACTTTCATTCAAAAACCAGTGAAAACCAACTAACTAGCTGGTTTAACTGGTGAACCGGTTCCAGTTTCATGAAATCGCTTGGGTCTTTAAATAATAGAAATTTTAAATTGTGTTTAGCAAGATTGAACCCATGACCTTTTATTTTCATATATTGCTTAATTACCATTAGTCCACCTCTTAACTTGTGTTAATTAATGACTCTTTATTGTACATATTACTTTATTATGCATGTATTTTAAAGAAAATGTAAATTAAGACACTTGAACCATAATCATTTGCTTTAAAAATTAAATAACTCGGCATCAATACACCAGATTTAAAAATATTAAAAGTTGTAAAACATATTATATATACCATTTATATGACCTCTATTATATATATATGCCACGTTATCACGGTTCGACCCCAGTTGAACCTCTGACCTGTGAACCTCTTCCTTCTTTGGTCTCTAAACATTGCTCTATATAGGGGGGTAAGAGGGAGGGGACGAACTATCCTTTTCTCTCCACCCTCTAGCTATCTTTCTCTTCTCCCTATGCACCCCAAAAACCTAGTTTGAACCAGTTGTGGTGGGGGCTGATTCTCATTAGTCCTTTACTGTGTTTTTTAAGAAAAACATCAAAGGATACCAGGTTCACATAGCTGCATCAATCCAAGCAAGTTGGGATTTGATTTTGCTGAAATGGTGTTGTTGAATCAGCTTCACACATACAACTATGCCATCTTCAGTTGGAGGCCAATCTGGGTTTGATATTGGGCATGAACCACCACCACTTTGGGAGCTGCATACTATGGACTCCAATATTAAATATGATCATTTTTAAATTCGGGTTTCAACTGGTCCAAGTTCAATGCAACATCGATCCGAAAATTCAGGTTTCAAAATACCGAAAAACCGGTTCTCGGGTTAGGCTGAAATTTTTTTTTATTTCGGCCAGCAACTGTAACAAGTTCGGCCATGTTTAATCAAGTTTTTAGTCCGTCAAACAAAGGCGGTTTTATAGAAGATACAACTTTAAGGAATCTATTCAGGGTGATATAGCCGGATATGAATTGTTGTGCATGGACACTTTATGGAAACTTTGAGGTCAATATTGCAGTTGAATGTAAACAATCAAGAATTTTGGTGCATTATCTCTAAGGCACTTTTAGAGGAGAAATGGGAACTACTAATGTAGGGATTGAGATAGCTAACAGCAGACTCTCAAGTTCTATAGACTACAATTGCCTTCTTTGTAAGGATTGAATTGCTGTAGAGATGCTTTTATCTCTTAGCAAGATTAGTTTCCTACTTTTTCTAATGAAAAATGGAAATGGGAACAAGGCTGCTGTTCAAACCATCTTCACCAGCCCCCAGCGGACTTCCTTTGGACTTTCAGAAGATCTACAGATCACTAGTTCCTCACTTGGGCAACATAATACCTCAATTAAAGATGGACCAGATCCTATCCTTGTCCAGAGACAAAGCCAAGTTGTTGGTAGAGTGTTTCCTTCATCTCTGCATTCAGCAAGCAAAGCTACAGATCTCTCCCCTTCCCCAGCTTGCACTTCAAAGGTTGTTTTGGAGGAGAATTCCCTATATAGAAGCCCTTTAGTCCAGTCTTCTGCGGAACTTAGTGTAGACCCCTTGAAGCCTGATATTTTGCGCCAATCCTTTTTGGTTCCTTCTTGTGATTCAGCTAATCTTCCCCTCTCTCCTCTTGTTTTGTCTGTCCAGCCTGCAGGTGTTTCCAGGTCCTGCCCAACAGATGCCATTCCTAGCGATTCGGTGGGAGTAACAGAAGAGATAGGGGATGTTGAGGCTGTAGAAGAGTCTGAGGAAGGGGAGCGAATCTGGGAATTAATAGTGATCCTTTTCGAGCAGTTGGTAGAGGTGGAAATTCATTCCAGGTTAGGATCAGAAGAAGGGGCTGAACTTATAGGACTACTATGGAAAAGGAAGAGGGAGATTAATAAGAGTGGTGCTAGAACTAAAATGGCAATTAATAATTTTAGCAAGGATCAGGAAAAAGGACAAGAAGTAACTCAAACAAAAGCTCCAAACAAGGGGGAGGGAGAGACTTCTACAAGAAGAAAAAAGAAGATGAATAAAGTCCAAAGACTTAGGTATAGTGTGGATTATGAAAGATGAGGCACAGGAAGGAAGCAGAGAAAATTGGGTTAAATTAAGCTGAATCTTTGGGCCTATTTGTTTATATTTCCATGAAGATAATCAGTCAGAATGCGAGGGGATTGCGGAGCTCAAGAAAAAAGTGTCATTAGGGAAGTCCTTAGGAAAGAGAAGCCAACCATTGTCTTAATTCAAGAGTCAAAGCTGACAGGGGTGGATAGAAGATGGGTGAGGAGTGTATGGTCAGCTAGAGGGTTAAGCTGGGCTTTTACACAATCATGAGGAGCATCAGGAGGCATCATTACAATATGGAAGAATGAAGAGATGGACTGTACTGAAGAACTAATTGGCAATTTTACAGTAACAATCAAATTGAGAAGGAAAGAGGATGGTTTTGAGTGGGCTTTAACCAATGTCTATGAACCTAACTCGTATAGGGAGAGGGATGATTTTTGGGAGGAGTTTGCAGCCATAAGGGGTCTTTGGAATGGACCGTGGTGTTTAGGGGTGATTTCAATGTCATTAGGTTCCTAAATGAGACTACCAATCCAAACCATAGGGTCACCTCTAGCATGAGAAAGTTCAACCTGTTTGTGTAATCATATGAACTGAGAGAGCTACCCATGTTGCAAGCAAACTTCACTTGGTCCAATTTCCAAGAAGAACCCCTGTGTTGTAAATTAGATAGATTCTTATTCTCTTCAGATTTCAAAACTGCTAGGAGGGGACTAACAGTAAGGGCTCTCCCTTGACCTACCTCAAATCATTGTCCAATTAGGTTATCCCACGAAAACTTAGGTGGGGGTTGTGTCCTTTCCAGTTTTAGAACATGTGGTCGCTTCATCCTGATTTTATAAAAAAAGGTTCAACTGTAGTAGGAAGAAGACCAAGTGGAAATGTGGAATTCAGGTGGAAAGGGTATAAGTTTTATAAAAAAGCTACACGCCCTAAAATCTAGGATTAAAGCCCGGAATAAGGAGAAATTTGGGAGAGTGAAAGAAAGAAAAGAGTGGAATGCAAATAGGATTCAAGAAATTGATGGAGGTGAGGCTAGAGGTGTAAAACGGGCCGTGTCGGCCCACGGGCTGTGCCGGCCTCCCCTGGGATAACTTGGGGGGTTGGCCCGGCACAACCCACGGCCCAAGCCCGTGCGAGCCAGTGCCATGCTGTGCCGTGGGCCGGGCTGGTCCGTGGACCAAGCCTTGGATCAAGCCTAGCCGTGGACCAGGCCAAAGCTATTTATTTGAAAAGATTGAAAAAAAAACTTAAAATTTTAATTTTATATGAATTTTGATGTATACAATTGCTTATATATACAATAATTAAATAAATTAGTATAGTAAAATTGAAAACAATTGTTTATTTTATTAATATATTATATACTATATATTATTATATAATTATAAATTTATAATTTATATAATATATTATATATTATATATATAAATAATATATATAGGCCGTGTTGGGTCGTGTCGCGGGCCATGGGTAGCATGGCCCGCTCGGTCGTGCCATGTTGGCCCGGCCCACGGACCTAAAACCCCAGGCCCAACACGGCCCACACAATTGTGCCAGGCCTAGCACGGCCCACGAACCGTCGTGCCAGGCCGACCCAAATTCGTGATGGGCCATGCTGGGCCACAAGCGGCATGGCCCAATTTACACCTCTAGGTGAGGCAGAGAGAAGATTGACAATTGGAGAGAGGGAAGAGCGTGGAAGCTGTAACAAGAGTTGGAGGAAATCATAAGGAAAGAGGAGATAAGTTGGAGACAAAAGTCTAGGTTAAGTAGCTGAAGGAGGGAGATGGGAATACCAAATTTTTTCATACCCTAGTAAATGGAAGGAAGAGGAAGAATTTTATGGGGAGGCTAGAATGGAATGGGGAAGTGATTACAAGTGAGGAGGAGGAGAGAGAGAGAGAGAGAGAGAGAAGAACTTCCTGACCTCGATTGGCTTCTAGGGAATAGAGTTTTGATGGATCAACTAGAAAAGAATTTTGAGGTCCAAGAAGTAAAAATGTTGTTTTTTCAATGGAAAGATCTAAAGCCCCGAACCCAGATGATTTCACGATGGCCTTTTACAAAGATTGTTGGGATATTATAGGTGGTGATTTAATGGAGGTCTTCTCGGAATTCTTTGAGAGAGGAAAGATAAATTTGGGTGCCAATGCTACTTTCATAGCTCTGATTCCTAAAAAGGTAAATGCAAACCACCCAAAGGATTTTACGCCCATAAGCCTAATTGGTAGTATGTATAAGGTAATCTCAAAGGTTTTGGCAGAAAGAATCAAAAAGGTACTATCATCCTTGATTTCTTTGAACCAAGGAGCATTTGTGTTAGGAAGACAAATTATTGATCAAATCCTTATTGCCAATAAATGTGTGGATTACAGAAAAAGACAAAGAGAAAAGGGTCTGATTTGCAAATTGGACTTGGAGAAGGCCTATGATTTGGTGGACTGGGGTTTTTTTACAGGAAGTATTGAGAATTAGAGGATTTGAAGAGAGGTGGTGCAATTGGGTTAAGGGTTGTATCTCTTCATGCCACTATTCCATTTTGGTAAATGGGGTAGCCAAGGATTTATTCTCGGCAAAGAGAAGTTTAAGACAAGGGGACCCTCTTTCCCCTTTCCTTTTCACCTTAATAGTTGATGTTTTGAGTGTTCAGATTACTAGAGCCGATGCTAGTAATTTGCTTAAAGGGTGGAGAGTAGGAAGGGAGGGAATAGTTGTAACCCACCTTCAATTTTCTGATGACTTGACTCTTTTTTGTGAAGGATATTCGAAGGAGTTGGAAAATTTAAAGGTCTTGGTAGAGAATTTTGAAAAGGTCTCCAACTTGAGAGTAAATCAGAATAAAAGTTGTGTAGCTGGAATTAATAAGCAAGAAGCAAAGGTGGCATCTTTAGCTAGATCTCTAGATTGTAAGGTAAGTGATTGGCCTCTTAAGTATTTAGGCTTACCTTTGGGAGGAACCGAGGTCAGATAGCTTCTGGTACACCCTGTTCTGGAAATATTTTCAAAGAGACTAGTAGGATGGAAAAGGAACTACATCTCTTTAAGGGGTAGAATCAGTCTAATTAAGTCAACACTAGGAAATTTGCCATTGTATTTTTTGTCTACCTTCAAGTTGCCTATTAAGATTGCAAACCAGATTGGGAAAAAAAAATAATGAGAGATTTTCTATGGGAACCTGGTGATTCTAAAAAGGATCATAGGGTAAAATGGGAAGTGGTGTCTAGAAAGAAAGACAAAGGGGGCTTAGGGATTGGAAATATCAGAATAAGAAACACAGCTTTGTTGGGCAAATGGTTATGGAGGTTTCCTAAGGAGCAAGAAAGTTTATGGCACAAGGTGATACGAGTATTATTCATCAAAAAAAAAGGCGATAAGAAGTATTCATGGAATAGCAACAAATGGATGGGATGCTTGACTCGACCCAAGGGCTTCGCGCTTTCCCCCGTGGAAAGATATTGCTAGTATCCTGCCTGTTTTCTCTCCTTTCATTAGGTATGATGCTTGCGTGGGTAATAAGACTCTTTTTTGGGAGGACTTGTGGATTGGGGAATCTCTACTTAAGGATAGGTTCCCATACCTATTTCCCTTTCTTTGAAAAAAGTTTCAAATTATCACTTCTTTTCGTGTTTCTCGGGATTCTTGGGATCTAGGACCAAGGAGAGGATTGAGGGACTCAGAAGTGGGATTGGCAAATGATCTTTTTTCTCTTCTAAACTCAATTTTTCTAGACCACTCATGTCTTGATAGTAGAATTTGGACCGAAACTTCTTCAGGTAGCTTTTTTTTGTCTTCGTTTTTCTATGCTATGGTCCTTCCTTCTAACCCGATCACCTCCTTTCCTGTTAAAGAAGTTTAGAGCGCTCCAGTACCCCTAAAGGTAAGGGATTTTTGTTGGGAAGTGGTTCTCCAAAAAATTAATACATTGGAAATGCTTCTAAGAAAGAGGCCAAATTGGTGCTTGTCCCCTCATGTCTGTAGCCTTTGCTTGAGGAATGGTGAGACGGTGAATCACCTATTAATTTCTTGTCCTTTTAGTGCTCTTATTTGGGATTGGTTCTCCTCTCTCTTTGATTGCAGGTGGACTTCCCCCTCAAGCACAGTGGAATTATTTGATCCTAGCTTTTTCCAACAACCAAAAATAAAGGAAGGATGATGTGGAGAACGAGGACAACTATCTTGTGGGCAGTGTGGGAAGAGAGAAATAACAGGATTTTACAAGGGAAAGAAAAATCAGCTCTAGAAGTTATAGAAAGGATCACCATCAAGGCAGTACATTGGCTGAAAACTCTTGGCTTGTTCAAGGATGTCTCCATAGATGATTCGATTAGAGGCTGGAGTATTTTAGCAAGGTCTTCTACTTCATCACCTACCATACAAGAAGTTTGGTCCCCTCCTTTGCAGTGTAATGTCAAACTGAACTTTGATGGCAGTTCTGTTGGGAACCCTGTACTTTCTGGAATAGGGGGTGTGTTTAGAGATGCAGGAGGAAAAATCCCAGCTATGTATTCTGGTCCAATAGATTTGGGGGACTCGCTTACAGCTGAAGTGTTGGCCCTCCTCCAGGGGCTCAGATTGGCCAAGCAATTGGGCTTTCGACAGCTAGAGGTGGAGGGAGATTCAAAATTAGTAGTAGGTTGGCTGCAATCAAATAGTTTGGGAACGTGGTTCCTTAGACAACCTGTAAGGGAATTATTATTATGCCTCACAAGGGAGCTGGGTGCACAGGTTTCTTGGTCTAGAAGTCAGCAAATGCTTTAGCTAACAACCTAGCACAGCAAGGGGTGAATTGGGAGGTTTTGTTTTGGGTAGTGTTGTAAGTTGTTTTTTGTTCAGGGGTCACCTTTCACTTTAGTAGGTGACAGTTGTACTTCAAGATTTTTAGCTAATGAAAGTTATCGTTTCCTATCAAACAAAAAAAAATGGAGTTAACATTAAGATTACAAGACATATCAAAGTAAGTACAAGCTAAAGTTACTACCAACTAGCTTTCTTTACAAGGATGAATTAGTGGTAAGGCAATAGTTCTATGTCATAGTGGGATTGATCCCTAGTTCTTTTATTTCATGTTCTATTTTTATTTACATCATTTCAAGCACTTGTATGTCTTTTTTCTGATAGTAAGGGAAATTTTCATTAACCAAAAATAAAAACAAGTACAACATTTTGTGAAGAGCACCACAAAGAATACAAGCATGGTCCATAACAAAATAGACAATCCCCCAAGGCCAACATTCTTAAGAAAAAAGGTTGCAACAATCCAAAGTTGCCCACAGATTAACCCCAAATCCTTGGCAGTCTAGGTTGTACTTTTTTAGATGAGATTGTTGTATTTATCATGGACTTCCCTTGTGATCCCCGTTGAGTATATTTTAGAAGATAAAAGAATTGCAGGTATATATATCTGACAACAAAATTTGTATTTTGAAAAAAGAAAGGGGGCGAAAGAAAAATACAATGACTAATGTCCTTGAGCTCACTGGTTAGTGACAATTGTTATAATCAGAGCTTGGGCCACTGCAATAGTATGGCAGAACAGAAATAGGAAATTTAAGAAAAGTTTAGGCTAGAGGCCCTAGATCCCTCCTCACCTTGAGCATCATATTAGAATTAAAAGTGACTCGTAATCTTTTCTTCTATTGTTCATGGTAAGAAATCATATTCCATATGGGCCAAAAATATGAATTTTAAGGCAAGGAGGCATCTTGATTATACAGGATCTATATCTTGCAACAGGTTGGACAATTAAGAGGCTTGGTACCGACCACTAGACAGGTCCAAGATAAGCAATGGTCACATAAATGTAAAAAACCTTTAACCATCACATATTTAGAATCTTCTTTCATTTAATATACAAGGGGCCTAACCAATGGTGGATCTTGACCTCATGCGACATGTGGCAAGGTATAAGTAGGCATGGGTCTTGTGTTCCAAACCCAAGGTTTATCCTTCAGGAAAACAAGTAATCGGGATAACACTAAAAATCCAGACTATATTTTATTGAGAAACTTCAGAAAAGAGCATTTCAAAAATCAAGATTCAGAATCAATCTGACTAAAATGGAAGTTGCACAACTCCAGAAGCAATGAAAAAATATCCCATCAAATTATTGAGAAACAACAAAAAATAACATTTAATAACCGAATGAAATTCAAAAGAACAGTATTTGGAAACAATATAAATGTTAATTCACTTAAAAATGGCATTTAAATGCTTTACTAAAACAATCTGCAATCAACACAATTGCAGAAGGTGATATAATGATGCCTCCTACTATAGCACTCTCCTGAAATGCAGGCTCATCAAAGTAAACCAGTTTCTCCTGGTCACATCATATGTTTCCTCTATACAAAACTAAATTTAATCATTGCAAGACACAGCAGCAACACTTTAAACTGAAAATCACACCCAAACAAAATTTCTAAATGTCAATACCAAAAACAAAAGGCTCTAAGCAAACAAACACACGAGTACAAGAAAATTAGATATCAAATGAATCAAATATGAATCTAACCGCTACCCCTATACCATGCAGAGAGCAAAACACAACCAAAGAACACAAATTACTGAAAAACAGCAATCAATCATTATAAAACAAACATGCAAAAAAAACATAGAATTAAAAAAAAAACGACGGTTAAAATAACGATTAACTCAGACTCCTGACCTAACGATCTAAATTCCCAAATCACAGGTAGTTTCAGGAGATTCTCGAAATCAATGGCCAAAAATTAACAAAAAAAAGTAGCATCCAACACTGAAACCGAAGAAAAATGATTACCAGATGATTGAGAAGCTTGGGATTCTCTTGCTCGATCGGGAGGAGATGGATGGAACAAGGAGATATCGATGCTCGTTCTCTCTATTTGTAAAGGCAACGCATTGGCTTACCAATCAATGTTGGTATGGGAAATGGATCCATATTCGTGGCGCTTCTTTTTTGCAAGCAGCAAAAAGTGCTGAGAAAATTAAATGGAAAGAATGGATTTGTCTCCTTGTTATGCTACACGTGGGAGTGGGACCCACTATGTATGTATTATTTAACTTGGTGGGACCTTCATTTTGTGGGACATCTCCATCTATTGGATCGGACGAACTCTGATTTGAAACGATGTTGTCTCAACAACCTCAGCCGTCCAAGGAGTAGTAAGGACAATGAGAACCGTTGGATGCATCAGCATAGAAAGAACTGTCATAAGTCAGGTCTACCCGATAGAACCGAACTGATCGAACCAATTCTACCGGATATGGTCTATTGTTCCCGACAAATAAATAGATTGAGACTCCCGATTACTACTTGGGGTGAGACCGGTTTGCTGTTTCGAACCGATTTATATGGAGATCTCTTGGTTTTTCTTGCAATTGTTGTTATATAATTTTTGTCTAAAAGGGTAAATTTTGTTGGAGAAGGTGGCCAAACATCATGTGAAGTTGGTGAGAGCTAGACAACTGAGATGGTCCATGACCCAAGCACACGACGAAAGTAAGCAGCCCCAAGATGCTTGTTAGGGGAGGAGCATTCCAATGCTCAAGTCAATTAAAAGAAAGTAGTGATCATTTAGGCCGAGCTAGTGAGGCTAAGCTGGTTGTAGTCATATGAGCTAAAGAGCTCATACATGGGCAAGAGAGCAATGTAAAGAACTTGAGAGAGTGTAGAGAGTGTTAGCCAAAAATGTACCAAGAAGAGTCTCACCTTGGGCACCGTGCCCTTATATACCTGTCAGGGAGGAGTTCAGATCGGTGCCCCACAACGCTGTCCCATAGTACATCTCCGCCGTGTGTTGGGAACATCTCCTGATGATAACATCATCAATTTTGATACTATTATTAGGAGATATTCCTAATACATGACAGAGATGTTCTGTGAGACGTTGCCAGGCACTCCATGTGGGGTGCAGATGTGAACTCATCAGGGGAGTGTCATTGTGTTCATCGCTTATGGGGCACTTGTTAGCTTCTGAGGTAATCAGCAATCGAGGTTAAAAGGGTGTGCAGTACGCCAGTACCATATACATTCCACGCTACAAAGCTCGGGGTCATTAGTAGATGTATCAGGGGAGTGTCATTGTGCTGGACTACCATTCGGGCCTGGGTTGGCCATGCCTGCCTGGCTCAAAAGGGAAGTCAGCATGGCCCATTGCATGAGATCAAGTGAGCCTCTATAGTGCCAAGTTGAGGGTGGCATGATTCTTTTAGAAAAATTGAAAAAAAAAATATTGAAAAAGTTAAAAAGAATTAACAAGATAGACAAGAGATTTAAAAAAAAAAAATTATTCTATATGAATTTTATTGTATACAATTGCTTACGTATGAAATAAACAATGACTACACGTAGAAGTTGTTAATCTAGGTGAACTAAAATGGCTCAATGACTACACACAGAAGTCGGAGGCTCAAAGGTGATTCTCAAGGAGGAGCACTTAATGCTCAGGTCAATCAAGAGAAAGTAGTGATTGACTAGGCCAAGTTGGTCATAGTTGTACAAACTAAAGAGCCTAAGTAGGCAAGAGAGCAATGTAAAGAGATTGAGAGTTGAGAATTGGTCATAGCGATACGACGAATCAGCCCCACAAGACTGCCCCCCACACAATACATCCCTTCCATGTATTATTAGGAACATCTCCCGATGATGATACCATCATTTCTAGTATTATCATCGGGAGATGTTCCCAATATACAATGGGAATGTGCTGTGGGACGTTGTGGGAACAGTTTTGTGGGGTGCTAATTTGAACTCATACGTTAAGTTCGAAATCATTATTGGCGGGTTTCATTTGGTGTTCGTAATGTGTCACTATTTCGCCCGAGGGTTGTGGCATGCACCAATTTTAGCTTTGGGGGCATATGAGGGTGTGCCACATCACTATTCTTTAACTTGTCCACTCTGGACATGTGGTAGTCTTTGACTCATCCAAGTGTCAATTTGTCAGGTTTCCATGTAGTAGTTCAACCTGGGCCAGAATTCCATCAACTTGTTTTTATCAAAAAATGAAGTTTTAAGTTGTTACTATGACATGTAATTATAGACCTCAAGTATAATTGATTTAATGGGATCACACCTGATTTTCCCAATTATTAATTGATTTGGTTCTAATTTTGTCTTATCGAACCAATTGATAATCAGTTAAGAACTGATCCACCTTATCCCAAACCAGACACGACCCATTGGCAACTCTAATTAGACAATTGAGGGTCAAATAGATTGGCAATTTGGCATGTATTTGGCCCTGATAGTATCTAAAGCCAATGTCATTAATTGGGATTTGTTTTAAGTGGATCCATGCATGGATTGATAGAAGAGTAATGCCAAGGATATGACACGAGTTTGTTTTCTTACCTTGTAAATAGGGGGTTCAAGTGCTCAACTTATGTTGGGCTGACCTAAATTCAACCTGACTTTTTGGGTTGCTTTGGTCAGATTAGGTTGGATTGGGTTGAAATTAATGTTAGGATTAAAAAGTATGAACCCAATCTAACTTCAGGTTGGGTTAGAGTGCCAGATTGGCCCATGGGTTGGATTAGGTTGAATAGGGTCGAGATTAGGGTTAGGATGAAAAAATATGAACCCAATTAACTTTAGGTTGGATTGGAGTTGAGGGCTTTAGGCCTAGGCCAATTCATCCCAATTTGAATTAGACTAGTTTTCATATTTGTATAAATATTATATAAATATGCATGCATGCATGAATGTATGCAATCATGTTTTCATGAATGCACGTATTTATATACATGTATCAACAATTTCTAATTTTAAGTTTAAAAGCAAAAATCTCTTAGTGCTATATAATTATGGTGTAAAAAACTTTATCATTGTACAAATGATGAATGCTAAAACCCATGAATCTTAATCCCCTAATTTCAAGTATAAGAAACAGAAAAAACATCAGCAAAATGAAGAAAAAATCAGGTCTAGCCAAACCCAATTAAAAAAAAAAAGTTGGGTTGAATTAAGATTAAGATTAGGAGTTCAGTAACTCGATTAGGGTTAGGGTTGATCTCAACCAGAACTAACCCAACCCGATTTGCACCCTTAGCTACAAATAGGACTGTAAATGGGACGAGTCTAGTTTGGAACAGGGTGTATTAGTTCCATCTAACCCAATTAGACATGATTAAACTTGGCATCACTAATTATCAACTTAAAACATGATTTTAAAATATTATACATTTAAACTGTTTATATGTTAAAATGTGCTTTTAACCATAACCATCATATATCATATTTAATTATTTATGAGATCTACCCATTTAAATACAAAATATAATAAAAATTATATAAAAAATCAAGAGATTCTTATTACCTAAATAATCAATTTGGGTTTGAATTGGTTCGGAACAGAAAGAACAAGTCCCAACCCAATTATTAATCAGGCAAAACCATAGAACCAGAACCGCTGTAATCAGTTTAGTTCTATCAGGTGGACCAAACCATTGACATCCATGTTTACAAATGCACCATAATATATATATATATTATATTTTTGTAATTTGAATTTTATATTATTTATATTGTTTTATATTTTTATATTAATGATAAAAATAGTTGAAAAAAGCGCTTGTGTTTTTTGCTTTTCTTTATATAGACTGTTTGTTTCTTTTTTTCTTGTTAATTTTTTAGTTTTGCATACCTATGGGTAATGAAATCAGATTGAATCAGAATTGGATATCTGAGATCATTACCAAATTCAAATTTGAATTGATCTTTGTGAAATCTATATCATCGGATGGGATATATGATTTACATTATTGGATCGAATTTGGATGCATTTACAACTCTATGACAGATGGGTCATGGGCAACATGAGATATGGTGGCGTCAATTGGATTATTCCGTTTCTTGTGTCACATGTGGATTGATAAAGCGTAAAGAAGAGAAGAATATTGTTTTATATTTCTTTTATAAAATATATTGATGAAAAATATCTTAGCCATGAATTCTGGACTCTTTGGTTGGAATCTCTTATTGAATGTTTTGTAATCTGTATGATTGTATCTTCATCCCTCACTCTCCTATCAAGACGGGATAGGGATGGCAATGGGTTTGCTCCAATTTGAACCCGACCCAAAGCATTCTTAACCCGGACTTAAACTAACCTGACCTGACCTGGCTACACAGAAAGCGAATACCAACAAACTTGACCCATTTCTGTATGTTTAATGCTTAACCAATCTTACATTTACAAATATTTCAATGATGCCATGTCCATGAATTGGGTTTACCATGGGTCTTTCTGAACCCAAACCTGACAGGATCGGGCTTTCGCGGAGGGCTTACCTTCCGGTTTGTGGGCCCCTTTTTCTATGAGTGGGCCCTGCTCTATTAGATCATAAGAACTTCCCAAAATGGGTGTAGGCATATTCGCATCCTGAAAGAATAAGTATATTAGAATGAAGACGAGAACATGTGAAAGGAAATGAAGAATAAGGAAAGTTTATCTTCTTTCTTTTTTTCTTTTTTCTTTTTTTTTTCCTTCTTCCTTCAAGTCTGAACCATTATAATTGTCTACTAGCGGTGACCGGCCCGTGCAATAGACGAGTTTGGTTTTACTCAACAATGTAAAATTGCTTTTAGGGATGACAATTTTTCTATTTCATTGATTCCGGGGCTGATTGTGGATGATTTTTCCCTGCGGTGATAAAAATTTGGGGATGGGGAGAGCATTCGCTACCCCTTGGGTCCCCAATTCTCACCCCATGGGGATCCCCGTTTATGTTGATTGTTTGTGTTTTTTCTTATGAATTGGTTAATGAATTTGTCTTTTTCTAAATATGATTGAATTCCTGGGTCCATTTTAATAGGATTATAACTATTTTTTTTCTGGATGAAATAGAAATAAAATATAAAGTGAATTTGATATCATAAAATGATAGGAGTGGTTATCCTTGTGGGGATGGGGAAACCCTGGAGAAAGGAGAGGAATAGGTTTTTTTGCAGGGACTGCCTCATCCCGTTGCCATTCCTAGTTGTTTTCAAATCACATGGTCTTATAAATGTGTTTGGATCTCCTACACATAAGATACCACAACCCCACAATAAAAGAATCTCATTTGTGGATAGGACATGCAAACAGCTTAGAAACATGGAAAAATCTTTGCTGCTAGAAAAGGATAAAAATGGAGGAGCTTTGACCAATGAAATACCCCTAATGAATTTTGATAAATACCACTTGATTGGTTGCATTTTTATGATACGTGTCCCCCTAGATCAATCTTGATTAGGCCTGTCAAAGATACCTGAAAATCCGGGTCTGATCTGATTATGTCGAATTCGAATGATGTATATATAATCGTATCGAATTCAGATGTTACAATCTACATCTAAGGGTCCATTTGGTTCGTGATTGAAATTGGAATGGTCTATTCCCCCTACCTGTTTGGTTTAGACAGGATCCGGAATTGGATTCCAAATGATGTTGCTTGGTTCATGAAGAGCTTGGCTAATGATGTATTTATATAAATATCAAGATACGACCACATTCAGTGCCTGGCCCGGGTCTGACCAATTCAGACCTAAAAAGTTGTTTCAGATCATCTATTCATGCACACATCCAAATGCGACTAGTGTTTGAAAAGCAAATTTTTCATACGCAAACATTTGAAAAGTGTTATCAAACGGCTCCTAAAGCAATCCTTTTCATGTTGGAGAAGTTAGTTCAAGCATGATGTTGAGTTGTACAAAAAGGAAGGAGCATGATTTTAAGCCATGAGAATTGGGAGGTTGTCTTTCTTTGATTCATATTTTGTGTGATAATTGCTTCAAAGACATGGGTAAGGAAGGAGGGTTATTGGTCAAAACAACTCACGGTTAAAGTTGATGATGTAGATATATCACACACGAATTGGTAAGGTGTCATCGTTGATGACAAAAATAGGACAAAAGGAAAAAAGATTAGATGAGTGTATTTTTTTGTATTGAAATAGAGAAAGGAAAAAGGGTAAAGGGCAAATTTCTTAAAATACCCTTATGGTTTAGCTAATTAACTAACTTTACTTTTACTATACATATTGTCTTAAAATACTCCTAATGTTCCTGATAATTGTCTAAAACCTCCCCTACCGTTACCTCTTTCATATGTGACATCACGTAATTGATATATTTCTTAAAAAATCCGTAAAATACCCTTTGTCATAGAGATTCTGAGTGCTCCCATGGATATGGAGCACCTAGAAAATCAGATCATGTCCAATTACCAATTGCCTCGACCACCACCAATGGTGGCGGCATCGGCAACGAATGAGTGGTACGGGAACAGATAAGGGATAGTGAGCGGGTTGGGTCCTTTGGGAGATGCAAAGCACCCACACAATAATAACATGACAGTGAAGGTATATATAGGTGCCATGAGCTCTGGTGGCTTTGACCAATTAGGCCTAGAATTGTATCCATATTCTCTTATGGCATTAGCGAAATTCCATCCCGATCGGTATTCTAGAGACCTCATGGGGCTCCTCTCTAGACTCCACATTTCAAGCACAGACTCAATAGTAAACTTCGTTGTCTCCCAATGTGTAGCAAACAACAATGGAGGCTGCCCAAGAAATGCATCATAATTGCATTTTTTTGTTTTAACCCTCAACCAAGTACATAACGGTTGGGATTGTGTCTTATTTTTTTACAACCGCTAGATTAATTTTAATATAACTGTTGGTGTGGTTCCTCTTTAGGTTAAAGAGGTTTTACATATAAAAACTTTCTTTTGTATGTAGGGTCAATGGCTGTTTGGGAGAAAAAGGTGTGAGAGAAAAATACAGAGTTCTCTTGGTGCGAGAGTGAGTTTTTTCTCTTGTTTTTGTTCTTCGGATTGAGAGGAAAGGGAGAACGGATGTACAAGGGTTAAGGGTTGGTTTGAGCTACAAGTCGTAAGGTACTTGTATTGTTCTTAGTTTTCTTTCATAGTGAAGAACATATTTTGTCTCTCCCATGGACGTATGTGGTAAGGCTGAACCATGTAAACATTTGTGTTCTTTGTGACACATGCATTTATTTGTCTTTTCTTTGATTTTATCATTCTTGTCTCTATTAGATTTCCCATGGTTGCTATTTCAAATACCTTCTGATTTTATACTGTGGGTGGTTGTTGTGAGGCCCCAACAAAGTGGTATCAGAGCTCCCAGGTTAGTGTTTACAAGGTGTTTGTAAAATTTCTTAAGAGATAATGACAGCAAAAGGCATAGGTTTTCAGTTTCAGATTGAGAGGTTTGATGGCAAAGGTAGTTTTACCCTACGACAGAGAAAGGTAAAGGACATCCTGGTTCAACAAGGCTTGGCTAGAGCATTGAAGGGAAATGATGGGAAGCCAGAAGACATGAAGGATGCTGATTGGAAGGATATCGAGTCAAGGTGTGTCAGTATGATTTGATTGCTCCTAACTAATAATGTTATGTTTAACGTTATGGAGGAAGATTCTGCACTGGAATTGTGGGATAAGTTGGATAAGCTTTATTTGGGAAAAAAAACTTAACTACAAAGCTATATCTGAAGTGGTAGTTGTACGAGTTGAAGATGGAAGAAGGTGAGATTATCCTATAACACCTAAATGTGTTCAACAATATCTTGGATCAACTAGGGAAAGTTGATGTCAATGTAGAGGAAGAAGAAATGGGCATTTTGCTTCTTACCTCACTTCCTGATTCGTATGAAAACTTGGTAACAACATTGTTGTACAGGAAATATACAATGAAGCTGGAGGAAGTTACTGCATCTCTTATAGCCAATGAGGTTATGAAGAAGCCCAAGTATGAGAGCCGGCAAGACTTTGCGTTGGTCACGGTGGGAACGGATAAAAAAGGAAGGTCGTCTAACAGAGGATCTGAGAGCAGTAGGTCTAAATCCAATGTTAGGGGAAGTGTAAAGTACAGTGTTATAGATGCAAGGAATTTGGTCACATGAAGAGAGATTGTCTTGCATGAAAAATGAGTGGGGATGAATTTGGAAGCATGGCAATTGCATCTGATGATGATAGAGACGTTCTCACAGTCTCCGAAGGTATATGCAAATTTTCTCCAAATGAGTGGGTTTTAGATTTTGGATGTTTTATGCATATTTGCTCCAGGAAGGAATATTTTGACACATCCCAAGAGAGGAAGATAGGTGTTGTCTCATTGGATGATGGATCTACATGTAACATCACGGGTGTTGGGACAAAAAAAATCAAAATGTTTGATAGAGTAGTTCGCACTTTGGGTGGTGTGGCGTATGTCAAAAAATGTGCATGAATCTAATATCACTTAGCTGGTTAGACTCCAAGGGATGCAAGATTTTTGCTGTAGGTAGAGTCATGAAAATCACACGTGGAGGTATGGTCCTGATGAAGGGAGAAAAATGCAAGGATTTGTACCATTTGGTTGGGAGTACTATGGTTCCCAAGACATCGGCAAAATGTTGGAAACGGAATGCACAAGGTAGTGTGGCCACATGAAGGGTCTATTTTGCGGATAGAGTGAGACAAGTGCTACAAGTTTCCAAGGTACAGATGATGGTGAGATGAAGACTCCTGTTGGAAGAGATGAATGATCGATGTCCCTCTCTTAAATTAATTAGGATTGTTAACTTGGGTACAATTACACAGGTACATTGGTCATCTTGTTTGAATCAGGTGGAGTCAGGCCCGAATTATTCAAGTTATGTGTAGATGGTGATGCTTTAAGGCCAATGGAAGTTTGCGGTATTTGCAAACAGATGGAGGAATAAATAGTATATCTCTAAGGTGGTTAAAAAATAAGCCAAAGTGGAGATTGTTGGGATTGTGTCTTATTTTTTACAGCTGTTGGATTAATTTTAATTTAACAGTTGGTGTGGTTCATCTTTAGGTTAAAGAGGTTTTACATATAAAAACTTTCTTTTGTATGTAAGGTTAAGGCTTTTTGGGAGAAAAAGATGCGAGAGAAAAATGCAGAATGCTCTTGGTGTAAGAATGAGTTTTTTCTCTTATTTTTGTTATTCAAGTTGAGAGAAAAGGGAAAACGGGTGTACAAGGGTTAATGGTTGGTTTGGGCTACAAGCCGCAAAGTACTTGTATTGTTCTCATTTTCTTTCATAGTGAAGTACAAATTTCGTCTCTCCCGTGGACGTAGGTGATAAGGCCAAACCATGTAAATCTTTGTGTTATTTGTGGCGCATGCTTTTATTTGTGTTTGTTTTGATTTTATCATTTTCGCTTCTATTAGATTTCTCATGGTTGCTATTTCAAATACCTTGTGATTTTATAATGTGGGTGGTTGTTGTGAGGCCCCAACATAAAACCTATTAATCCAATTACAAAGCACTCTCATGCACGGACGTTGCCCATATCCTTTATGCGCTTGAATTGCTATAGAGTCTCAAGGTTGTGACAATCGGCGGGGATGACGATGTTCCTCACCAAGAATTGCTTTATTTATGCCTGGATTGCTGCAAAGGCTCAAGGTTGTGACGATTGGTGGGAACAACGATGTTCTCACAAGGAATTGCTTGATTGCCATTGGAATCACTCAAGGTTGCTGCAATATTGTCTCTACCATTCTTGTTTTGATGTGACCAAGAGAAAGAGTGGATCCTCTACTTTTAGTGACTCTGGTCGCAGACTTTGGTTGGTTTAATAGTGGAATTGGATGCAGACCCCTATCTATCCATTCCAGAGTCTGAGAAGGGGCCCTGTTTTTTCTAGATTGGAGGCTCTGGACCCTCTGGTAGTAGAGGCAGTTGTGGCCATGTCGAGTCGACAATTGAGGCACTGAGAGTCTGACAAGGAGCCCTGTTTTCCATATTGGAGGCTTTGGTAGTAGAAACGGTTGTGGCCATGTCGAACTCAGTAACTGAGGCACCAAAATGAACTGCCTCTCATTTGGTGGGTTCAGAACAACCGTCGACACCGACATTTTCCCTTTTCTTATGGTTCATCCTCACCACGTTGTTTTGCGCCATACGTGGATAGAGAAACAAATCAGTTGTAGAGGATTGTTCATGAAGCTCATCGGTTGCAGAAAAGCTAATCGTTTCTCTATGCCAAGCACTTTCTTCATCGCCTCTGCATCGAAACAAATTGTTGTGCCGACCATAATGTCTAGTCAGATCCACCTCCACAAACGAGAACTCAGGAAGGTTTCTGAAGATTGTGAGGTGGTGGACGATGGATGTAGGGACGACTGTAGCGAGATACAACAAATGCACAAC
Source organism: Nelumbo nucifera (assembly GCF_055504915.1). NCBI lineage: Eukaryota > Viridiplantae > Streptophyta > Magnoliopsida > Proteales > Nelumbonaceae > Nelumbo > Nelumbo nucifera. The sequence goes on along the minus strand of NC_142649.1, from coordinate 5,680,580 downwards.
ATAGAGAACTTAAGAAGGTTTTTGAAAATTTTCATCAATTGGGGTTTATTTTGAAAATTTGAGGAATAATAGAGGGCATATTCGATATTATGTTTTTCATTAGTGTTTAATGAGATGCCAATTGCCGGTAGGAGTGTTTTAAAATAATATGTAGACACTAAAGATAAAATTAGTCAATTAGCTAAAACATAAGAGTAGTTTAAGAAATTTTCCCAAGGATAAACTACTGAAAGCTTCTCTAAAGTTTTTGACTGTTGTTGAAACTTCCTATAAAGTTTGTTAGTTGCAATTTCCTCCACATAACTTTTTATATAGTTCCAAGTGGATCCCCTCCATTAGAATACTCTAATAAGAGATACAAAAATGTCTAAAAGGTTGATTTCTACATAAAAAAAAACGATAGTTACCTTTAGTGATTGATATGAAGGGCAAATTTGAAAATAGATCAATTTCAAAAAAGAGAATGGAGAGGCTTTGGGTAGTAATTGATAATGAAGAAAAAATTTGGAAAATAAATATTTTGGTCAAATGTAACTACATGGGTATTTTGGACATTTTCATGCCTTTTCTTAGAGTATTATAATAAAGTGGGTCTAATTGCATCTATGTTAGAAAATTTAGGGGAGGTGATACAATTACCAAACTTCAAGGGAGATTTTAACAACTACCAAAAACTTCAAGGGAGGTTTCAACAACTTACCCAAGGAGAAAAGATGAACTATTACTAAGAAAAAATGTAATTTGGGTTAGGGGTGAACAAGAAAAACCGAAAAAGCCGAACTGAATCGACAAGACTGAACCAAAAATTCCAGTTAACAGAAACTATTGGTTTGGTATTTTGGAAAAACCAAAGTTACTAATTTGGTTTTAACTAATATATATACTTATGTATTATATATATTTTCACATATATATTATATATGTATTATAAATGAACATATATGTATTATATATTATAAATGAATATATCCAACTGTGCTTAGGGAAAAACCTGAACCGTCATTCTCCCTTTAAATAACTCCCAAGTTCCAACAATGGATGGTAATCTTTTTCGAATTAATTGACGGAACGCTAACGGAGGTGTCTTTGTCTCACAGCTAAAATCCAGGGGGTATTTGTCAGAAATTATTGCGGTGGTCTTTGTAATTGACACAAAAATTTCGTCACGCTGCTTACAAAACATCTTCTTAAACCCCTCGTTTGGTTTGGAAAACCCTAGTAAGCTCTTCATTCTCTCGTCGTGGTCGTCCAGCAATCAGCAATGGCTCTATCGTCCCTCCGTCTTCGTCGATCATTATCCCTCTCATCGTCTCTTTTCAGGCACCATCGCTTCTTCTCTGCAACATCTTCTGCTTCTTCTTCCTTTTCTGTTTTAGATCGTCCAATTTCCTCGGCATCCTTAATTACAAATATTCTTCAAAACCCTAGCCCTCGATTCCCTTCAAATCCTTTCCGGATTCAATCTCTTTCGTTCCACTCGTCGCCCTCATTGTCCTATTCATCGTCGTCAAGGTCACGCAATGATGATGAAAAGATATCGCCAGACACGATTCTGTTCGAGGGTTGCGATTACAATCATTGGCTCATCACCATGGAGTTCCCCAAAGATCCCAAACCCACTCCTGAGGAGATGGTCGAGACCTATGTTCAAACCCTAGCAAAAGTTGTTGGGAGGTATGGTTCTCCCTCTCTGATTTTGGTTCCTGGTGGTCTGAACTCTGAACCGAGTATCTAGTTGCTACGTATATATTTTATGCCACGGTACATTGTGTTTCCTTTTTCTGTTGTTGTTAGAGAATCGCTCTCTACTTATTGATCGATAAAAAAAGAAAATCGCTCTCTACTATGAGACAAATATATACTCGTTATTGCTATAAAATTTTAAATGTCATTTCTTCTTGATTAAACCATACTATTTGAGGTGGTCTTGGCCTGACCTCTTACTAAGTGAACTTCCTCCCATGCCAATTACGTTTTCTTATTGGCTTTGGTCCATGCTACATGAGCATAGTTTTCAAGGCATCTAAGCGATTCTCTGCGACACTGGGGCGCCTAGTCACTTAGTGGCCTTAGGCGATAAAAATTTTATAATATAAAAAACTAACTTTTGGCTAGTTTCCTATTTTTATATACCCATTCAGCATGCATATTAATCGAAAGAATAACAATTTCTCTTTATTAAGAACATTAAATTTTCTCTAAAAATGTGGCAAATCATCAAATCTAAAAGATAAAAAATCTTTTACTTATATTAGTTTCATTATTCTAAAAAATAACACTACTATAATAAGTATTTAAAAGAGCAATTTCATATCAATTAGCAGCTAAAGAATGTTACTAACTTCATATGGTAAATATTCAAGATAGAAAGTAAAATAGAAAAAACAAGGTGTTTCTGTTTTATTTAATTAGAGAGAGAGAATAGAAAAAAAGAACCTCTTTATAATTCTATTCTTTCTTTCCTCTTTCTTTTTTTTTCTTTCTTTTTCTCTCCTCAAACAAAACTCTTTGAATCTCTCTCTCTCTCTATATATATTAAAATGTATTAATACATACATACATTAATAGGATACAACAATATAAATGATATTATAAAAGACGCCCACCATGTCATTTTTGTTGCCTAGCTAGAAGGGTGCCTGGTTGCTAAATGTCAAGGAATTGGGTGAGGAATCCAACCAAGGGCACCTAGTCGCCTAGGCGGGCACCTAGGTGATGCCTTGGCAACCATGTACATGAATTCATTGATTGAAGGGAGGAATATGTGCTCACTACTTTCTGGATTTTTTCACACCATTGAAAAATGAGCTGATATTATAAATGTTATCATCCAGAAATAGCCTTGTCGTAATTGATCGTAAACCATATCAAGCAATTAAATTTCTACAGGAATGAAAATTTTCATTATTTTTCCTATTTCATGTCAGCTACATACATCTTTCAGTCCAGTTCATTTACAGAACTGGATATGTGCATTTTCATCTTCCTGATAGGGATATCTATTATTTTTTGGCAGATGGATGTGATTTTTTTTTTGATAATACAAGAAAAAATTTATTAAAAGGAAAAAGGGAAGCTCCAATACAACCACATACTCGAAACAGAAAAACAACACAAGAACCCCAAAAAGAGACAATACTTAAATAAACTCAAACATCTCCCACAAACTCTCCCCTCCTTTCTCCTACCAATTTCAGAAAAGCAACACAAGAACCCCCAAAAGAGACAATACTTAAAGAAACTCAAACATCTCCCACAAACTCTCCCCTCCTTTCTCCTACCAATTTCAGAGTCCAGACCCCTTACCCCCTCCTTACAAGTTACAACCTGAATTACTCCTCCCCAATAAAATCTTGTTCTTGCCCTTCTCCCTTGTTCTGTGTCTCATCCCCTTCCCCGGTAGTAATTTTTGCAAGACTCTCCTTTTTTCTTCTCAAACTCTTCAAAAGCTCTTCTGACAAAGGCCTTTCCACCCACAAAAAAAAAACCCAATGACTTGCCTACCTCCACCTTCCTATCAACCAAATTATCAAGATCCACACTTCTAAGTACTGCATATTGCATGCCATAATAATGTGATTAAGTGGTTTTGATCTGTTTTACTAAATCACTATATATACTTCTGTATCAAAGTTTCATCTGTAGTTCACATTACCCAACTTAAGATGAATCCTTTTGTTGCTTCCGAGTTCCAACCTGTCCTTCAATTTTCTTAATATGCCCATTGGCTCTAGCTAGAAGACAGAATGAAGTGACCTAGGTGATAGATATGGTTTTTTTTTTTTTTTATAATAGACTAATAGAGATTGGATATGGTTGTGCAATCTATTTAATTTCTTGTATCACCATTGGGGAAGTGACCCATTAGTTCAGTTGTCTAGGATGTTAGGTGCATTTTCCTAAACTGGATGTATATTTAACATGGTTACTGTTTCTCAACCGATGATCTATATTCACTGATTCTTTTAAAGAGTTCTTAGAAGTACATGGTCACTAGTTTGCCAGTTTTTGGTTTGGATGATGATGATCTCTTTTATTGGTGGACATTCCAATGGGTCTGAATTCTGACACTGATCAATAAGCTGCAATTTGTTGTATTACTGTTCCAAGGGTACCTTACGTTTATAAAGGTTTCTTTTTGATTGTGGTTATATAAGATTTCCTAGTCGCCAATCAATTGGATGATTGTTGGTGTGGCAAGATTTACATCTTTGTTACATTTCATCTATGATATTTACTTGCTGGATATTTTCGATGGAATATTTGTTTGTGAGCAAGAACATATATGGAGTTGTAAATTGGGAGAGAAGTAGGCCAATTTAGTGATGCTTTTCTATGGGTGTAGTGTGGAAGAGGCAAAGAAAAGAATGTATGCCTGTAGCACAACAACCTATACTGGCTTCCAGGCTGTGATGACTGAGGAAATGTCAGAGAAGTTTCGAGGTAAGCTTTTCTGGTAATGAGTTTATCTAGAAAGCACACAGTTTGGCTTTTCTAATATATCCTTTTTCTATATTTTTTGTTTCTTTAATTTTAATTTCTTAATCAGGTTTGCCTGGAGTTGTTTTTATTTTGCCCGATTCCTACATTGATCCGGTGAACAAGGAGTATGGAGGTATTGTTTTTCATGATATCCCCTCTTTCCTATCTGAAAAGCTGAAATGTATTTGCTTTCTAAAATTTAACCTGAATATTATTTTGATTCTAGCATGGTTTTGCATCAGTGGTTCTTTGTTAAATAGCCAACATATAATGCATCACAATTTAGGTAACTGGTATTGTTGTCTCTCGCGTAGGTACATACCTGAATACCTCGTTCATCTATGTGCCTAGGAGTGCTAACATGCTGTCTGACTCTTTGGCAAGAGCAAGGGGGTTGGGGCTGTCTATAAGGCTCTGTTTGGTTTGTGGGGTGGGGATGAGAACAAGGGAATATTCCAAAAATATTCCCTTTTCTCTTGTTTGTTTTAAGGGAAGTAGAGGGATGGGATGAGAAAAATGTGGGATGACAGATCCCAAAATCATGGAGCCGGTGGAAAAACTGAGAAACCCCGTTCGAACCCAGAAGCAGAGCAGCGGCAGCGACATCCCCTCTCAGTCACTTTCTTCTCCCCCTCGCCTCTCTTCTCTTTCTTATTCCGTGTTTTGTTTTTCGTAGCACTATTCATTGTCTTCTTGACAACGAACACAGGAAATACCAGCGGTGGTGACTAGTGCACCCCACAGCGGTGGTGACCAAAGCATTGTTCACCGTCTTCACAACACTGTTACATCTTCGCTTTCCATTGACAAACTATTGTTTGTCTTTTTCTTGGTGAAATAGAGCACCCCACAGTGGCGGTGACCAGAGCATTGTTCATTGTCTTCGCAACACTACTACATCTTTGCTTTCCGCCAATGAACTACTATCCGTCTTCCTCTTGGTGAAACAGAGCACCCCATAGCGGCTATTCGTCTACGATCATCCTCTGTTATAGAGAAAGTGCGAAGGGGGGACCACTACGCGGTGCCGGAGGACATCTTCGGAGCTTCAGTCATGGAGTTCTCTGACTCTCCCTCCATCTTCCTCTTCTCTCTTCTCCCTCATAACAGTGTTTTCCTATTATTTTCCCATATATAAAACCAAACAATGGAAAGGTAAATTTTACACTTTCCCATCCCATCCCATCCCACCCAAATCTTTCTACAAACCAAACAAAGCCTAAAGGGTTGCTCTATTCAGGTTGTATAATATCTAATGTAGAAATTGTTTTGCTTTTCCTTTTTCTATGTTAACTACAAGGTTTAAAGTATCGGAAATGGAATGTGTATTGAAGAGGCAATTTTAAGAGATGTATCGAGATACACTTTGGATACGCATAGATAAAAGGGTTGCTCTATTCCAGGCTGTATAATATGTAATGTAGAAATTGTTTTGCTTTTCCTTTTTCAATGTTAATTGCAAGGTTTAAAGTATTGGAAATGGAATGTGTATTGAAGAGGCAATTTTAAGAGATGTATCGAGATACACTTTGGATACACATAGATAAAAGAAAATTAAGATACACATGGATACACTGAGAAACTCTTAAATCTTAAAGAAACTATAATAATAATAAATGAGTTTTATATGACTATAAACGAGTTATTTAAACATAAAAAAACCATATTTCAATGATTTATATATTGGAAACTATTGAAAAAATGATGGAAGAATTAAAATGTGTGCGTACATACTCACATACCATAGTTTTTTAAAGAACCAATATAATTTGTATTAATATTTATCATTGTTTAGAAAATAGGAATGGATTGACCAGTTGGACCGGTTGAACCATGACTTAGAGAGATTTCGGCCGGTTCAGTCATGCTCCCAAAATCGGATTGGGTAAAAAAATGGCCAAAACTACCAACCTAGATAATCAAACTAGAAAGTTGATGAACCAGTCTAGAAAACCACTTGGTGTTTTGAAATTTAGCACATTAATGCAGACTCTAAAGGCCATAACTTTTCACTCAAATGTCCGATTGGAGTGATTGTGTAACTTTTCAAGATAGGTGTCTTATAAAAAATTGAAACTAAAATAAAAAAATATATGTTATAGAAGAATATAATTACATGTTTTGAATATATTATAATAATCTAAAAAGAGCGTTTAATTAAAATTTATAATACATATTAATATGCCAAGCATTGAGGGTATGGTGTGGTGGCAAGCTTGTAGTTGTTGAAAATGAATGACTAGGGTTCGAATCCCTTTGGTCATCTATTTGTGATTTTTATACGCAAATTTAGTGGCATGCCAAATTCAAATTCAAATCTGAAATTGCCTTAAATGTACTATTTAGTTCACCTTTAATGGCATGCAATTAAATGTGATAATTAAGAGTCATATAATTTAAATTTGGAGAGAGGGGAATTAAATTTGATATTTAAAAGGTGTCAAAATTAAATAAGAGAGAGAATACTATTAAATTGATATGGGCCTGTATCGGACTGATATGAACGAAAATAAATGAAACATACAAATTCTGTATGTTCCATGTATTGGATGCTCAATGTCATGTATAGAGTCATTACCTACCTGAGAGGGCTTATGCCTGAGTGAGGGGGTGTATCATGGCGTAATTGGATTAAAAATTAATTGATAAAAAATGGATTAAAAAAGTATTTTTTATGTTAGTGGGATTGATCAGCCTTTGGCTGTTTGTTATAACTTCTTTATAATGGAGAGTAGTAAATGATGCATCTTTGTACATAAATTCAATGAAATTTTAACTTGTCTATGATAAAAGGAGCCATTCGCCAATGGTGGTGGTCCCTTTTGCCTAGGGTCTTGGGAGGGGTAGATTGGATTTGGACCATACATTTGGCATTCTTTTTTTTTGCATGGAGTTGCTTCTCTCAGGCTTGAACCCATATTGTCATGCTTGTCTGCCCAAGGTTTTACCATTACACCAAGAAATGGGCACTTGAGTACTCAAAGACATGTTCTTAGCAAAAAGTATTAATACATGCCACATGAATAATGAATAGAATCAATAGATGATTTTACCTCATTTTGACCTTGCATAATGATGGGATAATTTTACCATTTTATCTGGAGATTCTCTTTGTATTTTTTGGACTGGAATACTTATGGGAGATTTTGCACTATTCGCCAAAGTTAGATACTTTCTGACCTAGGTGGGATCATAAAGCATTGGGTCTTGGCACTCTGGATACTTGATGTATTCACATGTCTAAACATATTTGTTTATGTGTATTATATTTCTGGTATTTCATTGTTTCATTTGTATTTACATCTTATTTTCCTTTCTGCAACATTCAGGAGACAAATACATTAATGGGACAATCATCCCAAGGCCTCCTCCTGTTCAATATGGAAGGTCACAAGGAAGATATGGTGACCGAAATCGAAATTATGACAGGCCAAGATATGACAGACAAAGAGACTCGATGCCAACCCAACAAGGAAACCCACCATATGATCGCCAAGGATCAATGCAGGGAGATGGAAGGAATTATGGACCCCAGCAGAACTATGCACCCCAACAAAACTATCCACCCCAACAAAACTATCAACCTCAACAAAATTATCCATCACAACAAAACTATGCACCACAACAAAACTATGGTTCAACTGGACAGGGAGAAAGAAGAGATTTTAGGCCAACAGGCAACATGGATTATGCTCCTGGAGGACAAGACAATTATCAGAGAGAGAGAAGAGATGCAATGCCTTCATATCAGAGGGATAACAACCAAGGGGCGCAAGGAAACTACTATTCTCAAGAACGTAGGGACTTACCACAAGGAGATCGAAGGGACTATGCACCTCCTGAACATAGGGACCTTAATAGGAACTTTGGACCTCAGAGTGGTGGGAATTATGGACAAGGAGCAGGTTCTGGATATGGTCAGAGTTACCCTGGGCATGGAGAGCCTCAAAATTTTTCACAAGTGGAGAGGAGGGATGATATGCAAGGGGATCAAAGAAACCATGCACCTCAGGGACAATTTGGAGTGAACCAGGTATTGCTGTTATCCTTATAATTGTTGCAAAGTCCTCAGCCACTTTTGAAGGTCAACAAACATGCCCACAGACAATAGATTCATCATGATACCACTTTACCCTTTTTGTACATTCCCTCAAGGGCATATATTCTGTTGAACAATGAATCAATAAATTTGCCAAAGATTTCTTACAAATTTTAATATAAGATGAAGAATGCTAGTGACATGGGCCTTTCATCACAATGGGACCTAGTTTTGTTCTTTTGATTTGAAGGCCCATGGTTCTAAAATTGTTTATTCAAAAAAGGACCTAGCATAAGTTCATTCATAGAGACTCTTGGGCTGTGATTGAGTAAATGGAATTTTGGGATGGCAATGGGACCTAGTTTTGTTCTTTTGATTTGAAGGCCCATGATTCTAAAATTGTTTATTTAAAAAAGGACCTAGCGTATGTTCATCCATAGAGACTCTTGGGCTGTGATTGAGTAAATGGAATTCGTGGGTGTCAATGGCATTTATTGGAACTGCTTCCACAAATTTCTAGATTCAACCTTTTCTTGCCCACTTCTTTGCTGGCACAGAATTCAGAAACTAGCAGAAATTTAATCCTTGAAATTCTTTTTGAATTGAAGCCCAAGAGGCAGCAATGGCCCATGTATAGATTCCGTAGTTGCTAAGGTGTCGAGCTGATTCATCATTGAGGGTGATTTGAGAACTGTTGTGGAATGGTTGAAGAAGGGGGATGGGGTGACATGGCACTTAGGAAGTGAATTCAGGCTGTCAGAAGACATGACGATCCAAGTTAAATGGGTTAGAAGAACTGCCAACAGTCTGGCAGATGGGTTAGCGAAACAAGGGGTACAAAGACTTTCCTTGTATTGGGCTCAATTGTAATTCTTGGGTTGGGTCAGCTTTACTGAAGCTGAGTTTTTCTTTTTTCCAGTCTCTTGTTGAAATTCTATTTTCTATTATTAATGAAATCATTTGTGTTGCTGATCAAAAAAAGGTGTCTAGCTGATTCTGGGCAACTATGGGGCGACTAGTTGCCTAGGTGGATGGTACCTAGGTCCCTAGGATTAAGAATTTGGTAACCACAAATTAAATTTTGGTTAATTCTCTAGTTTTATATATAAATCAGTATGCATATTAATTGATAAAATTATTAATTCTCTAAGAAGATTAAACTTCCTTTCAAAACATGGCATCATCGTATCTAAAAGTCAATGATATTTTAAAATATTAATTTCAATATTTTCAAAAAAGCTAAATGGAGAAATTTTATAGCAAATTAGCAACTAGAGAAAGCTATAGCTTTTAGCTAGGAAAAGAGCTAAATTTTTATATGATAAAAATTATATAGCAAGTATACTGATAAAAAAATTTATAGAGCAAGTAAAATAGAAAAAGAACAAGGGCAAAGCCAAAAAGATGGAAAAACAAAAGAAAAAGAAAATTGTTGACTTTTCTTTTCCTTTTCTCTCTTCTCAAAATCCTCGGATATTTTTAAGTTTTAATAGTAAAATTTTAAAGCAATGTAACCAAAAAAATTAAAGCAAAGTATAAATGGTATACAGAGTATAGAATAGAATGTATTAATATACATATTATTGAATAATAGTATTATCATAAAGTGCCTGATTTTTGTCACATAGGCAGGCACCTTATTGCTTGGACAGGTGTCTTGTTGCTACAAGTCTAGGTGTTCAGAGGTGCCCAACCAAAGTTGTGCCTAGTTGCCAAGATGATGCCTTGACACCTATGATAGAATCCTTTCACAAAAAGTGTAAAGGGTAGAGGAATTCCAAAATTTTATTTCCTTCACCCCTACTTCTTGCAGGTTCAAATTCTTGGGGATATCAATCACTGCTTTAGGAAGGGTAGGATTAAAAAAGATTTTGACTATTCATTTTGGGTGGGCAGGATTTTGCAATAAAGTTGGTAAGTTTAGAGAGATGGAATTTGAAGAAGCAGAATGAGTGGGTGGGGATTTTAATAGGAATGGTGAATATGATCATCTAGAAGAAAGAAGAGATGGGTTCAGAGTTTAAGGAAACAAGGATAGTATTGGGTTTACCGGTATTGAGTTTGTGAATGGGAGAGAGGAAGAATGAAGAGCTTGGATAGGGGTTAATGAAGCATTTTCAAAATGGTTGAAGTGGAAATGAGATTAGGTATTTTGACGAGTTTTTTTTTAATTTTTTTTGGGGGGGAGTGCAACAAAAGTGATCAATGAGGGGGAGTATTGAACTAATTGTCTTTTATGAGATTGTGACTGTTGGTTGGTATACTATCTTTTAATCTTGATTCGGTGTTTTTGATTTTCATATGGTGTGCTTTGCCAAGAGAATGCGGTCAAGTAAGGAAATGTTCCATCTTGGAGGGTGTTTTAACCCATTTTCTCGAAAATTTATTTCTAAATCAAAGTTATCCACTATTTAATTGGTGGCAAAAGGTTTGAGCACTTAAATCTAGGGATGGACACAAAGGGTTATATTATAAATAACAGAAATGAATGTGCTGCCCATAAAGTAACTTAATTGTGTAACTTGTTTGATATCACAACTGTAATACAAAATTTATGAGACTAACTAGTTATTGTATTATTAAGTGGGATAGTAACTAAGTTTTATTTCTTATTCCCCAAAAGTAAACCTATACATATTTTATGAGGATAATTTAATTATAGTTCTATTCCATGGGATTAGAGAAGATGATGTTATTAGAGAGAGTGATTTATCTAGAGTGGATGCAAGGTTCAAAGTATCGGAAACACAAGGTGTATCGAAAGACAATTTCAATAGGCGTATTGGGATACACTTTGGATATACATGGATACGGACTGAAAATCAAGATAGGCATAAATATGCTAGAAAACTCAAATAAATCCTAAAAAAATTGCATTAATTACAATAATTACAAGTTTTATATGATTGTAAACAAGTTATTTATTAACATGTAGACATGTAGAGATGCTCATGTGAATTAAAATTTTGGTCTACTGTTGAGATGACAGTGATTTCTATATGATTTGTTATGTTTAATGATGTTTTATTTTTTCCAATTGGTATCTTTGGTTTGGAGTGTCACCTCATCACACCCATTTTATCAAAAAAAAGCTTGTCTTTTCTATTGTAGTGAATTTTCATTTCATTTACTATAAAAAATGGGGATGGGCAACACCATTTTCAAGAAATGCAACCAATTGCATGATCTTACATGTTTAAGGTAATTAGATATTTTTTTTTCCAAATCTTTACAGGTGCTACTACTTGTTTTAACGATCCAATGGAAGGTTGAATTATGAATGTACTTTTTCTGTTGGTGTTGGTTGGCATGAACTGATATTATTGATGTGATGTAGGCCTTACCGTTCTTGCTTCATTTTTTCACAAGCTATGCAATGGCAAAGGTCTTCTTTCTTTGGCCTTGTTGACATTGACCTTGTGTCTAATCAATAGGAAAAAAAAGAAAAAGGAACAAGGGAAGGAATTATTATGCTAGATATAGCTCATCCTCTAATCCATTCATATATTCTTCTTACATACACAAATGTGTTAGTATAGAAGATATTTTTATTTATTTTTCTTTTGAAGAATGTAGCAAGGTAACCAAAGCACCATAATGATAATAAGAAAACTTTATAAAACAGTTATAAGGTGAGCAATGTTGTATGGGGTAGAGCGATGGACAGCCAAGAAACATGGCAAATAAAAGTGAATTCAACAGAAATGTGAATGCTGAAATGGATGAGTTGGAAAGCTAAGAACGAACATATTCATAGGAACATAAGAGTAGCCCCGTAAGGTGATAAGAAGGGAAATAGAGTTGTGTTGGTTTGATCATGTGCTGAGAAGACCAACTATATGACACTAGTGAGAAGTGATCTTTTGTAGGTTGAAGGGTCAAGAAGAGCTAGGGGATGAGAAAAGTTGTAATGGGTTGAAGCATTGTTTTAGAACCCAGTCTGGAGGCTGAACTAATTCCCCACTGGGTCAGTGGGTAAGTCGATCAACCATCCATGTAAACATGTCAACTTGTAGCCATTTATATAAAGAAGTTTCAAGAAAATAATTACAAAAACCCACTAACCTGTTGAATGGGTGAAGGCGGCTAAATGAATCAACCATCTAGGTTGATGGGTCATTGACCTAAACCAGGATTGACCAAGTCCTTGGTCCAACCATCTGGTCTAACCTGTTGAATGGGTGAAGGCGGCTAAATGAATGAACCATCTAGGTTGATGGGTCATTGACCTAAACCAGGATTGACCAAGTCCTTGATCCAACCATCTGGGTCAACTATAGGTTGAAAACGCCGGGTTGACGTATATAGGCTTCCCATTTAGAAAATTGGGTACATAGGTCCCACTCTGGTTCTAGAGATGTGTTTCCTAATTAAAATTAGAAAGTTGCTTTGTAACCTTTAATCACAAATTAAATCTAATTTAGTTTCCCAAAATGAAAAACCAAGCACAAGGCTTCCAAGAGGTTGAATTGGTATGGAAGATATTCTTTTAGGTGAAGTGTATTTGCTCGATTACAAATCATACCCAAGTTAGGCCTTATCTTTGGTCGCACCTCATATATCTGAGAAGCCTTTTTATTTCACATTTCAGAATGTTCTTCTAAAACCTCTACTTTCTATTGTTTAGTTTTGATGCAGGTGCGTTATTGAGAGCACTTGGTGCTCGTTTTGATGCATTTGAAGGACTGGAATACACAAACAATGATGGCGATAAGGATAAAAAGGACCTACGAAGTCAGTCCAGCTTGGTTTCAAAAACCATATACAAGCGTTTGGTTGGTACAGTCAAGTCATGCATGGGTTATGTGCCGTATCATGTTGTAATTAGCGTGTACTGAGTACTGGCTGACCTCTTGCACTCCAAGATCCAAAATATTTGAAATTTCATCTTTTGTTAAATTTCTCATTTTTTTCCAGTTTATTATATTATATGGGGATGGTATATAATTAATGCGTTGCCTTAACCTATTTATCTCCATTATCGACTTGGAATTTGCATAGGTCTGCTTGTGGGCTTCAGTTTTACTATGGTAGTGATAATATTCCAGAACAGCTCTTATATGAGGAGATGCATGGGCGGAGGCCAAATTGTCTTCTGGCAATTTGCATTTGCATAATGTTGGTAAAGTTTGGAATGAAAACTTGTAAAGCAAAAGTTCTGCCGTGTTACAAGTTTTTTACTCCATTCTCTACTTTTGCCAAGTATTTATTATTTTTCGAGCCTACTCGTGAGTCGTGAAAGTCATGACCTGTATTTGCTAAATTGTCAGCTCCTTTATTTCCTTCTCGCCAAATGTGTGTTGGCTTTTTATATTTTCAATGCTTTTTAGTATTTCTGATCTGCTAGACTATTTGTTCGATCCCTCTGCGGTTGAACTAGACCAATCCAATTCTAACTCGTATCCTTCCCATCTTCTCATGATGCGGAGGCAACTAGTTTGCCGACGCAGTAATGCACAATGAGATCAGGAGGAATTATTGCTGTAGTCACTGTTACTATCAACCCATCTTTTAATAGTACTAGTTTTGTAGACGATGAATCTTTTGACATTTCCTCTACCACAACCACCACCACCTCCTGAGACAGACTCAGACTCATCATGGGACTTATTCGACCCTACTAAACCGAGAAACCGACCAATCTAGGTGATAAAGATGTCAATCGGTTGGACAAATTATGTATAACCATATCAAACCGACCCATGTACAACCCTAGATTTGACCTTGTGCCTCCTAAATGGAGGTGGTGCCATCAACTATCTCTAACTATCTGGTGATCGATAATTGTAATTTACTTGTATGAAACTTGGACACTTGGGCAATTTAGTCAAGGTTCAAGGTATGTATCAGGCGCAATGGCGCATCAGATCATTATCTTGGGGTCGTACTGCAAGGCTTACCGCTGCCAAGATCAATGGCTTATAGCTCGAAGTTTGCCCTAAAATGGGCTTTCTTTCTTTCTTTCTTTTCTGGTAAGCCCTAAAATGGTCCTTTCTTGTGAGGAAACCTAAAAATGGGCCTTCGATTGACTAAAATATTGGCTCTAAATGGGCTGGGTTTGGCCCAAGGTAAGCGTCATAAAAGATATTTAATTTGATTAAAAAAAACTATCTGAAGTGAAATCCCTAGGACAATCCAAATGTTGGGCTCAAAATCTTATTATAACCTCAAGTTGGCCCAGAAAAAACATTAGATAGGGTTCAAACCAATATGATGAGCCCCGAGACTTCAAAACGTTTTAAAAGCATGTCCCATATACACCCCTAAATTGGCCTAAAAATTGCCTTCAAACTGCCCAAAATAGGCCAAAAAGCTCTACCCATAAATGACTAAGGGTTTGTTTGGTTTGAAGGAAAAGGAGCCCGGAATTGGAATTGGAATGGGCCATTCTGATTCTAATCATTTGATTATCCTCCCGTCCATATGGAGGAGTGGCCATTTCCGACCCCCCCAGGAATGAGATTCCCACTCCGATATTTGTATTTTTTTGACAAAGACACCCCCTTTGATTTCAATCCCTAATTGACCAAATTCTGAAGGCTTTGAGCATCTCCTTCAGCTTCCATATCTTACTCCATCCAACTGCCGCCACCCCACCAACTCCATCTCCAGGAGATAAGAACGCTGTTGACCACTCTTATTTACTTTAATGAAATTCACAATTTCTAAAAAAAAGAAAGAAAGAAAGAAAAAAAGAAAATCGAGAGGATGCCCCCCTTCCCCCAATTCAACAATTGTTAATGAATTCCGGCTATTGCATCAACCTTTGTATTTGTTGATTGTGGCACCTAACCAAAATTAGCTTCCAAACATAGCCTTTCTAATCTGATGCCATATGTGTCAAGGTCCTGTTAACTCATTTTTCAGCGAACTGACAATGTCTTTGAATCTCCCGCAAACATATTCTTTGAGGGTTGGTGTGAATGCCTATTTTAGACTAACTTGGGATTATTTTAAAACCACCTTTTTCTGGTGGATAATTTAAAATCACCTTTAGGCTAATACTGTGGCCAATTTAAATTAACTTATAAACTATTTTTTACAAATTTTAAGGGAACCTCAGGCTGATTTTTAAGTTTTAGGTTAACACAAGCCTTTTTTCGGTAATTTTGGATAATTTGAGGATCATTTTTAGACTATTTTGTGCAAATTTGAACTAACTTTGAGCACAACTTTTAAACTAATTTCGGATTCAATTTGTTTTTTTTTTTTTTAAGACAATTTCTCAATAACCTTGTGCCATTTTGATGACAGGTAGATTTCTTTTTTTTTGGGAAACTTTTAAACCAAAATTTGGACCATTATGAAGCCAATTTTAAATTAATTATTAAGCCTTTCTTTTTTGCCTTTGAGGAATTAAAAATCAGACTAGAAGATGATTTCTTGATTTATATTGTGATGTTAAGGCTACCAAAATCAAATGAGACATTTGTTGTTAATTGCAACACTAGTGATTGCCAAATGTGGACAACAAATAAATTGATCAATTAGTGTGTGTCAAAGGAAGATTGATAAAAGAAAATGAAAGTTGAATATGTTCATCATTTAGCTAATTTTGGTTCGAAGAAAAAGCAATTCAAGAAATCAGGAAAGAAGAAAGTTAAAAGCATGATAAAAGAAAACTCCTAGACAAACATAAATAATCATCAAGCATATAACTAATATAGAAGATAATATTTTGTTTCTACCGTATATAACCTGTTATTTCAAGAGTGATTGCTTGAAGTTGGTGAATAAAAAGAAAGAAGAAACTTTTGATTCCAAGAACAATTGAAGATAGTGATTTTAAGCTAACTAGGGCAAAATTTATAGTTCTTATTTTCCACCTTATGACTTAGTTGTTTACAAATACAACATCTCAAGTTTAAATTTAAAGTACCTGATTTATTAAATTACAATAATTTATTTGGTAGAGAATAGAGACTTAAACATGCTTGAAAAGTTATGAATGCATGTGCACCGAGATCAATGGGAGTATTTTGCATGTCATGCCTCCTTTTATGAAACTAAAGCCTTATGAATTAGAGCCTCTAGTGTGGTAAAACTAATTTTATGCCTTGTCAAAAATTTTGATTAGATTTATGATAGAATTTTTTATATGCCTTCAATTTAGTATATTTCACTTTCTTTTTGACTTCTTTCTTATGATTTTGTATTTTTTTTTTCAAGTTTTCTATATTTTTAGTCTTTTGCCAATCTTTGTATTATATTTATTTTATTGATTATATTTTGAACATCTTCATTTTACCCCAATGTTTTTTAACACTTCCCTATTTTTCTTTAGATGCATCTAAAATATCATTTGATACTTTTTTATATAATTAGTCATTTATAAGTCATATATCATTAATCTCTTCATCTAAGTTATATTTTGATTATTTTTCTTTTATTATTAACTTGTATAGTTTTTCTCATTTTTTATTTACATTACTAATTCTTGGACATTTATTTTTTCTCTATTTTCTTTCATTTTTTTAGTATATGCATTTACCACCATTAATTTATGTTATGTAATTAAGCTTCCCCCTAATATAACTTTCTAGTCCTTATACATCATTCCTCCTATTCTCCTAACAAGGAAAAAACGTATTTGACTTAAATTTGACCCACTTTTAAATATTACCAAATGTGCATTTCTTATTTATAAAATGTGTTTACCATTGCCATATCAAAAATCAATTACAAATTTTGAAATTGTTCTTTTGTGTTATAAATTTAGTATCTTAATGAATTTGTGAGATACATACAGGATTTGTTAATATTCACACTTATCCTAATTTCTCCACCATATCCATGCATTTTCCTAAGTGTGCCTCTGTATATATCTTATTAAAAATGTCTTTTTTAATACGCTTTGCAATATTGATACATCCTAAATTTCCAACTGCATTCTTGTCCCGCGCATATCCCTATGCATAGCTTAAAATTGGCTACCACCTACCAGTTACTCTGTGACATTAGTATGTTGATCATTATAATAACATAATTACTATGAGTTAAATGTATTAAACACGTCTGATTAAACATATCTCATGTATCAGTGGCCCTGAAAACCAATACATATCGTAGAATTGATACATTGCAATACTTTGAACGTTGCCTAAAAAGACGAAGATGCCTAAATTCAAGCATATGGAGGTTTACCAGTGAAACAAGTACTTTTGTGTGTCAAATAAGTGATCGAGCATTAATCTAAAATTCTGAATTACTTCCACACTTAAGTTTGAAAATAAGAAAGAAAAGAGTTCTAATAAAAGTCATGACAAAACCCATCACAATGACTTGGCTATGGTTCCATTTATGGAATAACCTCTTTGCTTAATTGCTCTTTTCCTTTGGCTCAACTTCCGGCTTTGTAGGAATTTTTCTGCATACTTAATTGGGTTAGAGAAGTTGAGGTAGGAAGAGTGAATGTTGTGGATGATTTAGAAAGGTATGAACAAGGACTAGGCCAAAGAAGTATGAGCATGAAATGGAATGTTAACTAGTAACCATCACAAATGTAGACACTTTATTAACAAAAAAAATGAATTTATACATGCTTTAGAGCACAAAGATTATGGTGGACTATAAATAGAGATTTAATTATACAATATGGAAGAATTATACAAAGGTGCTGGCCTGAAATTTCCACTCCTATCTGTATTGTGAAAGTTCTTTGTCTCTAGATTCAATTTCTTTGATATTGTTGACTACATCATCAACCGTTCCTGATAGGTGGTAGGTATGTTCTTCAATATATCTTATAAAGGTGTGCAGCTGTTCTCGACAAGCAGCTAGCCGTTGATTTGCACGATGCAGCTCTAGAGATAGTTCCCGAATTTTCTTATCCTTCTCATCCTGCATTAAATTACACAAATTATCTCAAACAACTTGACATGGAAATCACATGGATAGTGGACTAACATAGAAAAACAACACTATTAGAAGCTAGTGTTGCTCCTCATGCCTAAGAGGCATGCATGAAAAAAGGCAATAGTAATTTTTTTTTTTATCAATAACAGAAGCTTTTCATTAATGAACAAAAGAAAGATAAGTACAAAGGCAGGGGGAGATAAACTCTCTCAACTCCTCCAAATATTAAAAGATTACAAATAAGCCCATTCTTCCCACCCCTTGTTTGGCTAGTGCATCTGCAAAGGAATTGGCACGCCTCTTTACCCATTGTAATCTCATTGTCATATCCCAAGTCAACCATTTAAATACTCTCTTTTCATTCAGGTAACTCCACATGCTACTCTTTTCCTTTATGTTTGGCTCACAGAAGTAATCCACCATTCACTTTATGTTTGGCTCACAGAAGAGATCCTAGGTTAATATATCAGAGGATATTGATTATCAATCTAAAACCTCTTTTTACTTTGTTTCATGCTTATAATCTTTTATACTGATTCTCGCCTATGCAGTGTCTGGGGAGGACAGGAGGACAAATATAATATTATATTATATTATAACCTACTTTACCTAAATAAAATAATCCGTTTACTTAATTTGCATGCATCCTAGTTTACGCACATGCACATGCATATGCATGCACACACACACACACACACACACATACACACAACAAACTGAGTCTACTTATAAATTCTATTTTCTTTATACATTTTCAGATATGATTTATTTTTTCATAGTCTATTTGTGTATATACTTTTTAGTACATTTATATACTTTCTAATATGACTCATGTCTTTGAAATTTGTCTTGTATTTGATTTTATATTTATAATCTCTTCTACTTAAACAAAATAATGTTTTCACTTAATTTACATACATTCTAATATATCTTTCAATATAGACTAATTTATAACAAATTTCAAATGAATATTTTCCAACATACACAACTTCTTTATTAGAAATAAATGACTTGAAAATGAGAGTGAATAAAAAGAAAGAGAATTTTTGTTCATTTTTTTCGTATTAATAACTTTATTTTATTTATTTTTATTTTTGTTTATTTATTTCGGTATTGAACAAAATAAAATGGTGAAACAGGATTCATGTAACTGATCCCATAAAGTTGGGACAAGGCTTTGATGATGATGATGATGATGATGATAACTATCATTTTAGTTTGTAGATTGGCATTTTCACGTGTCATGGGTGTTATGGATGTAGATAGTAGATGCTATTCTTAGATGCAATATGTTAAGACATAGTGTAGTGCATTAGGATTATTTTGTTTAGTAAGAGAAATGCAAAGCGATATTTTCAGGTTAATAGAGATATTTGAGTGTAACCAATTAAGTAATCATGTTTTTCCAACTACCAAAAAAAAATAATCATGTTTTCCTGAATTTTGGAGAATATTATACATTAATATGTTTTCGTTTTACTTTTTTTTCAATTTTAATGTTGCATAGATGAGACGCACACCTCAATTTGAGGCCTAAGCCTCTTGACATACACATAAGGTGGATGAGGCAGGGTGGTTTGGCTTTGCTTTGCCTCACCACATTTCACAGCTACATGATAAACCAGGCATTTCCCTATTGAAAACACAAAGAAGTCATTGTTTGTAATGATTAAACATGGAGGTACTTTTGTCTTTCAAACTTCTTGTCCCATGATTAGGGAAGTGCTCCCTTATCAAAAACGGAATGCACCCAGATCACTCACCCAAAAGAATGATTGGAATTGGATGAGCCAACGACTCAATGCCTGGATACTTTATGCAACTCAAATGGTTTGGATCATCTATTCAGATAAACATATTCCTTAACTACCATCCTAAGGTTCCCAATAGCCAGAATGTCCAACACAACGTAATTAGCATGAAGTGCCGCCTACCATTGTCCAACTTCTCAAGATTTACAAGCAGACATTTTTTTTGCCAATAGAAACCAAAGGCACAGATTTCTGTTCTTTTTCTCTTTTTTCTTTGGATAAGAACAAAGAGATGTAAATATTTCATACATTATCCTATGTATTATCTGATAGGCATATACAAATTCTTTTTTTTTTCATTGCATAGTTTCATTTTATTTTTCTCTCCCTTCTTATGGTAAACTTTCAGCAGTTGTATTGTGACATTCAACAATCATGAAATACATTTCCATT